>NC_053492.1:265670177-266285174 GCF_905171775.1 Rana temporaria | reverse complement strand
TCTGCTGGGCGAGAGCACGTAGCTATATGTCACCTCGCCCCCCAGCAGCCAATAGGGGCGCACGCTCGCCCCTGACTCATGTGCGCATGCCCGGCGTGCGCGATCGCTCGTTACAGAGCATGGACCGAAAAATATGTAGAAGAATGCGTATCGGCCTAAACTGAGGGATATTTATTATAGCAAAAAGAAAAAAATATTATTTTTTTTCAAAATTGTCGCTCTATTTTTGTTTATAGCGCAAAAACTAAAAACCGCAGAGGTGATCAAATACCACCAAAAGAAAGCTCTATTTGTGGGGAAAAAAAGGACGCCAATTTTGTTTGGGAGCCACGTCGCATGACCGCGCAATTGTCAGTGCAACGCAGTGCCGAATCGCAAAAAGTGCTCTGGTCTTTGACCAGCAATATGGTCCGGGGGTTAAGTGGTTAAAAGAGAAGTATAGCCAAAGTGCTGGGTCAAAGGTGTATACTTAGCTTTGCACTCCTGTGACCCAGATTCAGTTGACAGCTCGCTAAAGTTCACTCATAGAGCTGGTCCAGGCTCTGCAGGGATGCTGACAGGGCCGGCCTTAGGTGTTCAGGTGCCCTGTGCAAGCTAATCCTGTGGTGCCCTCCATCTTTACCCCTCGCCCCCTGGTCACCTAAACATACACAAACAGGAAAGAAATGTAAGAAACATTTTGATTTAATAACAGTTAATTTAAGTGCATGTGCAAACACTGCAATCTTATTTAAACATATAGGCCCAGATTCTCGTAGGGCGGTGTAAATGGAAGCGGGCGTAGCGTATCGTAGTTACGCTACGCCGCCGCAACTTAGAGAGGCAAGTGCTGTATTCACAAAGCGGAAATATATACGGAAGCGCCACCTAGCGGCCAGCGTAAATATGCACCCTAAGATACGACGGCGTAGGAGACTTACGCCGCTCGTATCTAGGCAACTGTGAGGCTTATCTGATTCTATGAATCAGGCGCCGAGTTGCAAAGGGGCCGCACTCAGAGTTACGACGGCGTATCTGGAGATACGCAGGCGTAACTCCTTTGAGAATCCAGGCCATTCTGTTCAATCTCCACACACATATAATACTGGTATGAATAGTGGTATAATTCCACTTCAAAATGTATTGTGCTAATATATAATTTATAAAATCCTTTTGAGTTAGATACGTTGGATATTAGCACAGCACATTTTGGAATGAATTTACACCACTATTCATACAGTATTATATGTGTATGGAGATTGCACAGTATATGCTGTATGTTTAAATAAGTTTGGAGTGTATTAATTACTTGGATTATCCTTTGTTTTTCCAACATCATTCACAATTATAAGATTAGGGAACCCACCCATCAGTGTCCCTTACCCCAAAAGACCCCCATTAGACTGCCTTACCGAAAGCAGCTTCAAGCCAGGAACTGTGGAAGCCGGAGTTTGGGGGTGGAGCTCCTCTACTGTAGTGCTATTTTTCTTACTTCCATTGCATGGGGGCCTTGGGGAGAAGTGTCGGCAAGACACATCCAAACTGGTACACTCACTCACAGGGTGGCTGTCAGGGGTGCTAACAGAGAGGAGGGGGGTGAGACAGAGAGAGGAGGGGGGGTCAGAGAGATACGGAGGGGGGTCAGAGAGATGAGGGGGGTGACACAGAGAGATGAGGGGGGGTGACAGAGAGAAAAGAGGGGGGTGACACAGAGAGAGAGAAGGGGGTGGCAGAGAGAGAGAGGGGGGGGGGGTGACACAGAGAGAGGAGGGGGGTGATTGACAGGAAGGGGGCTGACAGAGCAGATGAGAGTGACCTTAGAGAGACACACAGCAGGCGCGCCACGCGATTATCCACAGTCCAGCTCTGCCTCCACATGTTACCAGCAGCCTCCGCCGGGCCATTCGCAGACCTTCATGTTGACCCGTTCGGCCAATCACAGGGCATCCGCTGCGCACAGGATGCGCGGTGCCACTCCAGATGTTGCAGCCGGGGCCAGAGATCAGCTGCCACTGGCCACATGACGGTGGAATTTGTGCCTGGGTTTCCGCAAGCTGTGATGGCCGCACGGCGCCCCTGTTGTCCTCGGCGGCCGCACGGCTCGCACACCCCAAAGGCCGGCCCTGGATGCTGACAATAATGTTAGGATCCACCCAGATGCCTGACTGGCAGCTGGCTCAGCCTCTCAGCACACAGTTGAAAGCCTGAGTCAGTCGCTACCACCCCCTCGGTGATAGCGACTGGCTCAGGCTTTCAACTGTGTGCTGAGAGGCTGAGCCAGCTGCCAGTCAGGCATCTGGCTCAGTCCAGTGCTCCAGTGAGTACTGGAGGAGCTGAGTACTGAGCGGTGACTGACAGTCACCGGTCTGTGCTCAGAGCAGACCAAAGGACAGGCTTTTGGTGTAGAAGCAACAAGGCAAAGATGTTTTTTATTTCAGCACTGCTCTTTAAATGATTGTAACTGTGCAGTCTTACGTTTTTAATTTTGTCAATTCTATTTGTAATGTCATTTATCTGCAAGTATTACTACAACCAAAAACTGGGTAAGGAAGGGTGATCTTGTGAGCATTTCCATCATGGGAACTCTGGATAATCTTTCTAAAAATACCAAATTATATCCTATCAATAATATTTATTATTCATGTTTCCATATTGTGGCTCATGTTTTAGAAATGTTACCATTTATAGTTTACATTAGGGTTGTCCCGATACCGATACTAGTATCGGTATCGGGACCGATACTGAGCATTTGTGCGAGTACTTGTACTCGCGCAAATGCTCCCGATGCTTCCCCCGATACTTCCCCCCCAACCCCCCCCGCCGCGAGCGGGTGGAGAGCGGGCGGAGCAGAGCACTCCTCGGGTATGGAGGAGAGGAGACTTGCCGCCGCCGCTGCTGCCTAGTCCCCAAAGTGAAAGTCAAGCCCCCCCACCCCCGCCGCTGCCGACATCTAGTTGATCAGCGCGGGGAACATACAGCTTTCATTTGAATAGCTGTGTGTTCCCCGCGCGCCTCGTTATTGAATAGCCCCTCCCCCTTGTCCGGGCACTTTAATAGACATATCACCCGTCCCAGGATTGGACGGGTGATATGTCTATCAAAGTGCCCGAGCAAGGGGGAGTGCTTATACATGACGAGGCGCGCGGGGAACACACAGCTATTCAAATGAAAGCTGTATGTTCCCCGCGCTGATCAACTAGATGTCGGCAGCGGCGGGGGTGGGGGGGCTTGACTTTCACTTTAGTTTGACTTTGCACATTTACCCCGCGATATACAGAGGGACACTGACAGCCAGAGGGAGAGGAGTGATGTCAAGGGGGTAAGCTCCCTCCCCGTGCACACCGCACCGTCCCGCGGCTTAACCCCTCACCTCCCGGCCCTGATAATCACTTCACTTCTCACGGATGGCTCCGGGACTTGTAGTACGGAGATCTCCCCTCCCCCACTGGGTCCAGCCAGAAAGTTACAGTGTGTGTAATCCCCCAACAGTCCACTGCACAGCACCGGTCCCTGGATGGGGGGCGCTGTTCCCGGTCAGAGCTCGTCCTCTGATAGGATGACAACACTCACCATCTATATTGAGGAGCAGGAAATGTGTTATCACTACAGACCCCCCCCCCATGTATAATATAAGGAGGAGGGGAGGTGTGTGTTGTGTAGAGATGGCAGGGGGAAGTCATTACCCAGAGGAGAGGATCAACACTCAGAAATCAACAGGTCCTCTTCTCAGACACATAGAAAGAGAGAGAGAGAGAAAGCAATGTGTACTTCTATGGCTGATCACACTGAGCCCCCACTAGTGTAGTCCATTCCATCCACACTGAGCCCCACTAGGCTGCATTTAGGGACATGGCTGCATTTAAGCTTCATTTAGGGACAAGGCTGCATTTGGGGACACATGGCTGCATTTAAAAAAAAAAAGTATCGGTATTCGGTATCGGCGAGTACACAAAAAAAAGTATCGGTACTTGTACTCGGTCCTAAAAAAGTGGTATCGGGACAACCCTAGTTTACATGATAAACAAAATGTGGGTTTACTTTCTCCTTAATGAATGTTCTCCCACCCTCTTCCTCTATAAAATGAAGAAACAATGTGAATCAACTTTTAGTCATTTATTACACAAAACTTATAGAATACAGACTGAACTATTTTAGTTTGTATATACATAGAAGCACTTCTTAACATATGTTATGATGCTATTGTTATTATAGGTTGAATTGTATGAAACTGAAATTACGTGTTCATATTTAATATACAACTTTAAATAACAGAGTTGTTGCACAATCACATATGTCCATCTACTGTATACCAGCATTTAGATCTGAACATTCACCTGCTAGATGTACTTTCTAAGTAGAACTAAAGGATAAAAAGGCTTTTTTATTTTGGATAGAGTAAGGAATCTTTATAACCCCCTGTAAGTTTTTTTTTTTTTTTTCTATCTGTGTCCCACTGGGGAGATTTCCCTTCCCTTTCTGTCCCATAGGAAAAACAGGAAGTGAGTGGAAATCCCTCCAATGTGAAGGAATCCCTGATTATTATTGCGGTCACCAGAACTAGTGTCCCTATTGGAAGATTTTCGCTTCATCACTGTTCTGGGGACAACCCAAAATTTTAGATTTTTCTACTTTCACTTTCGATAATAATGGTAAACGTGACAAATTGATGTGGTGAATCTCCCTAATAGAGTCACAGTTAGCAATAAAAACTTGGGGGGGGGGGGAAAGCAGAGTCTGTCACATGGACAAGCCGTGTGAAAGGAGCCTAATGCCGCGTACACACGATCATTTTTCGGGTTGTAAAAAACAAAGTTTTTTAAAAATGTAATTTAAAATGATCATGTGTGGGATTCAGAGCATTTTTTGGGTTCTGAAAAACGGGCACATTTTTTTTCGAACATGCTCTATTTTTTCACAACGTTTTAAATAATGTCGTTTTTCGGGTTGTAAAAAATGATCATGTGTAGGCTTTATTGACGTGGAAAACCCGCGCATGCTCAGAAGCAAGTTATGAGATGGGAGCGCTCGTTCTGGTAAAACTACCGTTCGTAATGGAGTAAGCACATTCATCACGCTGTAACAGACAAAAAAGCGTGAATCGTCTTTTACTAACATGAAATCAGCTAACGCAGCCCAAAGGGTGGCGTCATCCGAAACTTTGTTTTTTACAACCTGAAAAATGATCGTGTGTACGCGGTATTAGGCTCATTTCACATGAGTGTCCACTTGTTTCATCAGTTCAGTCAAGTTTTTTCCAAGAAAAAACAGATCAGTTAACAACAGTTTTTCTTCAGCTTCTCATGAGTTTTTCATCTGCTTATCAGTTTTGCATTAGGTTCTTATCAGTCTTACACGAGTTGTACATACGTTTTTTTTAACATCCACTACCAATTCAAAATCGGATGCAACTTTTGTCTGTTTACATCAGTTTTTCGTCAATTCAGTTTTTTTTTTTTAAGGAAAGAAAAATAGGACTTTGTTCCATTCCAAAAAACAAATGTTGATAGAAGTGGATGTAAATAGATGATCATCTGTTTTCATCCATTTTTCCATAGAAATGCATTGATGTTCATTTTTCATCCGTCAACGGACAATATAGACAAAAAGAATGCCTGTGTGAAAGGGGCCCTAGTCTGCTTGTTCAAATGAGTGGGCTAACTTAACCCAAAACTAGGGTTGTCCCGATACCGATACTAGTATCAGTATCGGGACCGATACCAAGTTTTTCCCCCCGAGACAAGTACTCGGGGAAAATGCTCCGATACTTTACCGATACCTGACTTTCCCTGTATCCTCTTCCAGTTCCCCCATCCGTTCTGCTCTCTCCCTCCATGCTCCTGTGTCCCCCCACCGTGCCGCTGCCGTTCTGCTCTCTCCCTCCATGCTCCTGTGTCCCCCCCTCCGGGCCGCTGCCGTTCTGCTCTCCCCCCTTCGTGCCGCCGTCGTTCTGCTGCTGTCCTCCATTCTGCTCTCCCCTTCCATACCCCCCTCTGAGCTGCTGCTTCCCCCCTCTGTGCTCTGTGTCCCCCTCCATGTCCTCCTCCGCCCCCTCTGTCCGGATGGAGAGCAGTCCATTCATATGACTGAGCATCGTGAATACTGACACATGACATAAAAAAAAAAGTATCGGTAACTTGAAAAAAACGTATCGGCACTTGTACTCGGTCTTAAAAAGTGGTATCGGGACAACCCTAGCCAAAACCATAAAAAGTTAATGTTAAAGTGGAGGTCTGCTCACTGCTGCAAAAATTAAAAGCCAGCAGCTGCACATACTGCAGCTGCTGACTTTTAATAATTGGACACTTACCTGTCCCGGAGTCCAGCGATGTCGGCACAGCAGCTGATATTTCCATCAGCTGTCGGGTGCATGCTGCCTCCATTGCAAGTAAGGGAACCTGGCAGTGAAGCCTTGCGGCTTCACGTCAGGGAACCCTACTGTGCATGCGCTCTGCTCCTCTCTCCTGGCCCAGTGGAAGGAGGAGGGAGCCCGGGCGGTGACATCAATACCCACAAGTGAGGTTCCTGAAAGTGGAACAGGATACCTGTGAAATACCTGTGTAGTACAACGAGTGGAAGTTCCACTTTTTGGGTGGAACTCCGCTTTAAATGCACCACAATCATGTGAATGGGCTCTAAGAAGTTTTCGTTCCACAGCTGATAAGCAGAAGAATCAGGTGCAGTATTGGTATATGTTGTGCAATGTTCCCCAGAAAATAGGGTAAGAGACCATGGTAAATATTACAAAGACAAAGCATTATGAACACAGATAGAACTTAACTGTTTTAGTCATCCTCATCCAGCTTTTTTTTTAACATCAAATGTCACCCAAAACAGTTATTCCAACTCTGTGTGGTTGCTGAAAAGCTGAATCACTTGCTGGCTTCTTGTATCACACAAAGACTACAAACACAAGCGATACAATCACCATAATTCCCTGGCATGGCTATTACATGGTCAAATCATTGTGGGAGATTTACGAAAACTGGAGAGTGCAGCTCTGCATAGAAACCAATCAGCTTTCATCTTCTTTTTTTTTAAAGCTTAAAGCGGAGTTCCACCCAAAAATGGAACTTCCGCTTTTTGGAATCCTCCCTCTTTCCGGTGTCACATTTGGCACCTTTCAGGGGGAGGAGGGAGCAGATACCTGTGTAATACAGGTATTTTCTCCCACTTCCGGGTATAGATCACCACGGTGACCTACGCCACGTCCGGCGCCTACTCTGTCCCCCCCGCTGTCTTCTGGGAGACACACCGGTCCCAGAAGACAGCAAAGACCAGTGGGATAGCGCAGCGTGACTCGCGCATGCGCAGTAGGGGACTCCCTTATCGAAGATGGCGGCACCTCCAGCTGAAAGCTGAGGGAGAGATCGGCTTTGGGTGCCGACATCACAGGCGCCCAGGACAGGTTAGTGTGTGTGTGTGTGTGTGTATGTATGTATGTGTAATATATATATATATATATATATATATATATATATGTGTGTGTGATATATATATATATATATATATATATATATATATATATATATAAATATATTAAAAGTCAGCAGCTGCTGACTTTTTTTATATTATTATTTTTTTCAGCAGAACTCTGCATTAATTGAACAAGCTGAAATTAGAAGCTGACTAACTACCATACACAGCTGCACTGGATTCTGAGTGCTCCAGTTTTAGTAAATCTAGCCCACTGTGTCACTCTTTCGCCATGGTTTCTAATAACCAGTGATTCCAGCTGAAAGAAAAACAGCTTTGTTATGGCATTGTTGGAGGGGTAATAGGTACCGTATTTATCGGCGTATACCGCGCACTTTTTTGCCCTGAAAATCAGGGCAAAATCGTGTGTGCGCGGTATACGCCGATACCCGTGCCGAGTTTTGAATACTGCGCCGACATATACCGAGCGCAGTACACTCGGGTATAGTCGGGCAGTCTTGGCTCCTTCCGCGCTCAGCGCGGGTAGCCGAGCATTGCCGACAATACACGAGTGTACTGCGCTCTGTATATGTCGGCGCAGTATTCAAACTCGGCGCGGGAAACGAGCGGGGAGGACGCCGCAGAAGGATGCCGGACCCGCCGAAGAGGACGCCGGACCCGCCGAAGAGGACACCGGACCCGCCGAAGAGGACACCGGACCCACCGCAGAAGGACACCCGAAGCCGCAGAAGGACGCCGGACCCGCCGAAGAGGACACCCGAAGCCGCAGACGAACGCCGGACCCGACGAGGCCGCCGATGGACGCCGCGCAAGACACCAAAAGTGTAAGTTCAAAAACCACAAAAAAACGTTTTTTCCACAGGATTCGGGTCAACTTTGGGGGTGCGCGGTATACGCGGCAGTGCGTTATACCGCGATAAATACGGTAATTGCATCTCTACCTTTCAGTACCTATGCAAAACTAAATTTATTTCCATGTGGAGTTGGCCTTTTAGATTTGATAGATAGCTAGACAGACATAAACTAGATAGACATACACAAGATTTTAGACTCGGGCAAAAACAGCTAGCAGTACCAGCACAGATGACGCTGGCTGGCATTTTAAGGGTTGTATATTTATATATGCTATTTCTGTCCTGACTGCAATCTGGGCACTTGGTAATTTCTTTGATCAGAAAGCTACTTGACTCTTTGCTCTTGAAAATACTATGCTATAATTAACAATGTACATTTAACTAAGCTGACATATTACCAAATGCAGCAATACTTATATCGGGTGGGTTTTGTCTACATTTCTGGAAGTTGTGTCATATTAAATCCTAACTCCAGGTTTTATTTAAGTTTTTAAATTGTTTATTTGAACCAAGTTGCATTAGCTACATACATATACAAGCCCTGTGTTCCAGCAGTGGTACAGGGACTTTCCGGCCTGATGCTGGAACAAACGCTGCTCAGCCAATCACAGGAAGTTTTGTATTTTTAAGAATGAATACAAGGTTTCTGCTGATATATCAATCTGTATTCAGTTATATCACTGGCTCCATATAGAATTTTAACATTCCAATACTTAAAAGGCAAAATCAATTTGATATGAAAGACTACCTAGATTTACAATAAAAAGGCTTCTAAATGTGTAACATTTTGCACAAAGTAAGGCACAACATATCAAACTTTAAAGTATAACTAAAGGCATAACTTTTGTTTTAGTTTTGGATAGAGTAGAGATGGGTTAGAACACCTGTCAATTTGTGTTGCTGTCTGTGCCCTCGTTAGGAAGATTTACCCTCTCTATTTGTCCTGTTTAGCATTATCATTGAAAGTGAAAGAAAACCTCAAATTTTGGGTTGTCGCCAGAAAAGTAATAGAGGGGGAATCTTCTAATGGAGACACTAGTTCTGGTGACCTGGGGGTCCCCAAGAAATACCTTTTAATTTCCAGAGATTTCCTGTTTGACTATAGGACAGGAAGTGAAGGTATTTCTCCGCATCTGACAGGGGTTATAACCCTTCCTTACCCTATCCAAAATGAAAAAAAAAAAAACATTTGCCCATAGTTCTACTTTAAGTTCAATTCAAGCTTATTTTTTTTTTAGTCCAAGGACAAACATAATGGCAAGTATTTATTTTTCTAAACTGTAAAGATACATACAGCAATGAATTGCATGACAATAAAGATATGATATACAAAATAAATCCTAAAACAGACCTAACCTCTGCAAAGGCATGACCCCTATTTTGACAGCTATTTATAATGGGTACAGTGCTGCTTCTAAACAAATAGCAAACTAACTTTTGATCAACTTTCTTGGAGAAACCAGCATTTGACTGGCAGCCAGAAGGCCCATTTTAATTTTTTTCCACAAAAACTTATGTTTTTTTAAATTACAATTTATTATTGCAACATGGCAATGCTGTTAGAAATAAATTGTACATTTTTGGCGAGTATAGAATTGTGTTAACTTTCACGACAAATTTTACATAAACATTTTATACATCAAATACTGCTTCTAAAGTGACTTACAGAAGATAAGTCAGTATAATGAGGTGGTCACATTGTTATTCACAAAAAGTCTTTGGCATTTTTAAACATTCCTGCTTACCAGACTGAAAACCTGGATCTATATAGGCCAGATATTCTATAGTAAAGAATTCCTTCCAGCCTACATTGATAGTGCAAAGTGCAAAACTCCCAGGGTTCTTTGGATAAAAAGAATAAAATTCCTGGTGCGTGTGTTAAGGTAAGACGGATGAAAGATAAAGTGTATTTTTAGCTTAAGGCACAAACTATAAGACTATAGTAGTCATAGTAAGAAAGGCTATTTTTTTCCACTGCAAAGCAAACCTACTATGTAATTAGTTGTGTAGCCACTGTCCAAAACATGTATTTCAATTCAATACAATCTGTTCATATAAACTGTGTATTTTGGTAACTCTTCAGGAACTAAGGGCCAGATTCACGTAGAGCGGCGCAAATTAAGTTACTCCAAACGTATATCATTTAAGTTACGGCACCTTAATTTTGTGACGTAAGTGCCGTATCCACAGAGCATTTGCGCCCAAATTTGCGCCAGCGCGACGTAAATACCGAGGCGTAAGGCGGGGTTATTGCAAGTGGGAAGGAAGTGGGCGTGCTCCATTGAAATGAGCCGTGACCCCATGCAAATGAAGGGCCGGCCGTACTGCGCATGCGCGCACGAATGTGCACCTCACTGGGCATGTGCAGAACTCGGCTCGGCGCAATCAGTGAGATAGGAAAAAGGCCAAGCATACTTAGTTTGAGAATCGCCCTGTGCTTAAATAGCCCCAGACAAACGCACTTCCCTTGCAAAAGTACATCCCTGTGTTTCCCTTCCTAAAGCAAGTGTCTTTTGCTCTGTTGTCTGTGGCTGTTTGTTGGTGAGTGTAGTGTTATATTAAAGATTTATTGTAGTAGGAGTTTGTAGTAGGTGTGTGTATTTTCTGAGTGTTTTTTGTGTCTGTTTCTTCTGTGTTTTTTGTTTGAATTTGTATTAGCCGTCTGCTTGTGTTTTTTTGCTGTCTGATTTTTGTGTGTGTCTGTTCTGTGTCTTTTTGGCTGTCTGTTCTGTGTCTTTTTGTGTTTGTTCTGTGTGTTTTTTTGTCTTTGTTCTGTGTGTTTTTGTGTTTGTTTGTTCTGTTTGAATTTTGTGTCTGTTGCTGAGTGCTGTTTGGTGTGATGGCACCTAAGAGAAGAAAATTAAACTTCTCGGTGCGAGAGAAGCACTTGCTGGCCAGGGCTATCACCCAATATGGGAGATTTTTGCATGGCCCTGACAGCCGGGACGTCCCCCCGGCCAGGAAGAGGGCAATAATCCAGGAGATAATGGATCGGATCAATGCGGAGGGGGGGGGACAAGGACCCCCAGTGGGATTAAGAAGAAGATCAATGATCTGAGGAGTTTGGTCCGTGAGAAGATGGCCAAGCAAGCAGCCCATGCCAGGGGCACTGGAGGAGGCCCACCCTGCACCGTAAGGTGGACTGAGGAGGAACTTGAGGTGGCCCGGTGCTATCATAGCCAGCAAGTGGTGGGCCTGCCTGGCTTTGAATCTGATGATCCTGTGAGGACAGGTAAGTTTTTTTTTATTTCCATCTGGTGAGTAGCATGTGTGGGGGGGAAGGGAATATGTGCCAAGAGTGTGGATCCTCCAACCTGTGTATGTTTTGTGTCCTCCACAGATGGCCACGAGATTGCTGGGCCATCAGGCCAGGAGGTTGCTGGGCCATCAGGCCAGGCTGCAACACCCCCAGGACAACAGGCTGCTGAGGAGCCCCAAGAAAGTCCGGAGTCCCCAGGGCAGGGGAGTGACCACAACTCCCCTCATGAGGAGGTTCAGGGGGAGGAGGATGAGGGGGGGTGGATATGGATGACCGGATGGAGATTGCCCGATAAGTGATGTTGTGTTGGGATCAGGATTCCCTTGCGCCTGACAGCAGTCAGGCCACCATCAGGGGTAGTCCCTCCCACTCCTCCCCCAACAGGGATGCCCCCCAGGGGAATCCCCTGCTCCCAGGCCACAAGCCTCATCTGGAGGCAGTCATGCCACCATCAGGGGTAGTCCCTCCCACTCCTCCCCCCAACAGGGCTGCCCCCCCAGGGGGCTCCCCTCCTCCCAGGCCACAAGCCTCAACTGCAGGCAGGAAGGCCACCCAGAAGACCAGGGGGGTGGCCGAGTTCCTGCCTGCAAATCTGCAGAGGGACCAGGCTCGTCAGACACAACATCTGGGTCAGGTCACCCGGACTTTGGCCCAGATGGAGGAGAGCCTGGCCTCCATCAAGGAGTCAGTCAGTGAGGTGGGCACTAATTCATTAGCTTTTATAAATTGCTTTTCTGAGCTGCAGGCCGCCACAACAGGCGTGGTCCTTGAAGTGACTGCCCTGACCCAGGCTGTCCAGGACAACACCCAGGCTGTCCAGGCCAATACGACAGCCCTCACTCTGGGCCTGACCAGGATCGCCATGGCCTTGGAGGGCAGGCCAGCAGGTGGGCAGCCACCCGGGGAGGCTCCTCCTTCCCCTGCCTCCCCCCCATGAGGCTCCTCCTTCCCCTGCCTCCCCCCCCATGAGTCTCCCCTGTGGGCCCGTGGCCGTGGCCGGCCCAGGCGTAGCTCACGCCGCCGCCATTAAGATTTTCGGTGTACTTTTCTTTTTTTTAATTTTTAGTGTGATTCTGATTTGTTTTATGTGTGTGCATGATGTATGAATGTGGGGGTGACATTCCTGGTGAAAAAGGGTGTCACCCTCAGTTTTGGTGGATTAGGGATCCCCAGGACCAGGGAGAAGTGATCCCAGGTCCGTGTGAAAGGTGTATGAATGCACAGTGACATAATTGGAGCCGTGGCGTGGCGTTGCTGCTTCCTTAATACCATGTGGTTTTCTAGGGTCCAATCCAATTAGATGTGCATGTGATGTGTCTGTGCTAGGGACCACAGTGGGTGTGCATGCATGCATTCTCATTGTGCCATGATTAATGTGTGTGTTTACTGTGCAAAGATGCATTCTGCGAGGCGTCTCCTGACTGCTGTTCCCTCAGAAGAGGGGGGTACCCTCGGTTACTAAAGTCACTAGTATAGTTATGAGCATGGATGCCCCTGGCATGTTGGCACACAGATTGTAGTCCGGAAAGTGTGTGTGCTCAGCTCTTCTTAATGATGTTGCTTTAGCTGACCTTTACACGGCTGGAGCAAAGTTAAGGCACCTTTTATAAAGTGTAACTTTACTCCGGGAAACTAACAGATGCGCACAGGGCGTAGCCTATGCCGCACACACTTAATTTTGTGGATCGCCTTATCTCCCTCATTTGCATCTTTGCCTAGCAAAACAATGGTGTGTCTAGCGTATTTTGTGCTCGAAGAAGCGCCGGTGTAATTGTTTTAGGTAGGACGGAAAAAAATGGTTTTCAGGCGTATTTCGTTTTGAGGATCAGGCGCAACAATACGTGCGACGCTATTTTCAATTACGCCGCACATCTCGAGCTACGTCGGCGTAAGTGCTTTGTGAATCTGGCCCTAATAGGCTATATTCCTTACAACACAATTTAGCCTACAAAAATGGTTGCACCCACATTACAAAAGGCACACTTCACATAAAGATGCTGCAGTATAAAAGTTATATGCCAAACTATGTTGTACATACAGTTTCACATTTTGTAAATTGTCATTCACCCTTCAAATTATAATGCATATTGTTTACAGGACTGGGGATATGCCTTCGGGTTTGCACGACATCACATTGCATAAAGAAGCAGGAATTTCAATTTAAAGCTAAGGTGATCATAAAGAATCATCTTGCAGCTGTATAATCTTTGGTAAATATGTGTACAGATGAAATGGATCTTGTTACAGCTTTTACCAGTGAAAAGGAAATTAATATTTCATGAACAAATATTTTAATTTGCACTGCTCCAAAAATGCTACCCAACACTCAAATGACAAAAAGAGAGCAGTTTGATGAGGTTCTATTATCTGGGACTCCAGCAACAAGACACATATGCTGGATGTGCCACATTCCCACTGCAGTAATTACTGTCTACTTTGGCTAGTGAACTGTTCAAAATAATTGAAAATGCTATTTAGACCTAAAGGGCATCATTGGAGCTCCAGAAACCACATTTTGCATAGTGCTGAAACTTCAGGGCTGTCTGGAATTATATTTTTGATTCTCTACCAATTATATGCTAACACAGCACATTTTTCATAATGAAGTTACAAAGAACCCTGATATTCTTTTGTAAAATCATTGGGAGCTTATTGCAATTTTTCGAGAGAGAGAGAGAGAGATATTTTCACATACTGCCTGTAAAGAGAAAAGCAGTATACTGTATGTTGGTTTGCTGCTAGCAACTCTGTAGTATAAGGCAACTGGGTACTTCAACCTGTAATTCAGCAAGAACAATTTACCGATGGATAGTCCACATTAAGCATGTCTCAGTACCCTAAATAAACAAAATTATTCACAGTTTTGATGGCTTTTAAAGATGCATAGTAAACATTTTGGGCAATTAACATAAAAAGCACACTTTTTTTTTTCTTTTATACAGTTGAACCTCGGATCACGAGCATAATCCGTTCCAGGAGTATGCTCGTAATCCAAAGTACTTGCATATCAAAGCGAGTTTTCCCATTGAAGTCAATGGAAACGAAAAAAAAAATTTTCTGCATTGTCTTCAATGGGATGCTGTACCGAATGCGGCCAGAGGTGGGCGCCAGAGATCGCCGAAAACGGCCAAAAAAGGCCAGAGGACACTTTGGTTCGGCTCTTGCGCCCCGAACCTCAGGCCAAATTAGGTACTGCAGCCAATATTCGCCTTTTCACGGCTAATGCGCCCCCGTAGCTCAGGCCAACTGAGGTACTGCAGGCCTATTTTCAGCTCTGCTCGGCTCCTGCGCCCCCATACCTCAGGCCAAATGAGATATTGCAGGCCTATTTAGCTTGAATTCTGCTCGTCTTGCAAAACAACACTCACAAACCGAGTCAGAATTTAAAAAACTCTCAAACCAAGTCACTCTTAAACCGAGGTTCCACTGTATATCTAATATGTTCTACTGAAAAAAACATGGAAAGATTTTGATCAAAAGTTGTTGAGAGTAGCACATTTTATACTTCTGAGATTAGTAATGCAAATCTAATCTGCCTCGAGGCTGTTACTCTCCATTTGCCTACCATATTATACTGTAACACCAAATGCCCATCTGTGAAGGCAGTAACGACACTTCTCTTTACAGTGATGGCAGCTGGAATGCTGACCTTTTTAGTATTGTTGTCTAAGGAGCACATACTGCAGCCTACCAAAAATGGCTGCCAAAATGTTCTGACCACTAGCGATCAGCTGTGGTATGTACATCAAGGCTGGAGAAGCAGATAGTCCAATAGCCATAGTTAATGGAAAGCATGGCTGCTGCACCCTGATCAGTGTCAACATTTTTGTGCAGGACAATAGCATGGTACCATACCACAGATAATTGGGTCTGCTCACAAATTTAGGTTTGAATACTGAGGGAAACTGTCTGTGAATGAAAACTCTCCAATCATGTTTTTAAAAAATGGTCTAAGTACAAAAGTAAGTAAGTTTGAAAATAAGAAAACATATGGTAAATGTGCTATTCTCTAAAACATTTTCACCAATCTTCTGCAAATTGTAGAACTGGTAGAATTTCATACAATGAAGTCTAGTAAACAAAACAGAAACATGTAGAGTCATTGAGACTGAAGAAGACAGTTGTTATTACAACAAATCTTCCAGTGCTGTGAAGCAATGAGCAGTCAGCACTTTCCTGATGATAAATAATACTTCTCTGTGATATTCACAGCTTGCAGCACATTAGTCCTGGCAACACCCACATATGTGCTTGGAGTTTCACTGAGCTGTCAAAGAGGGATCTTGGCATGACAGGCTCAGTGGGTTGTGCAAGAAAACAGCTCAGCGTGATCATACAGCTTTGGCTTTATAGCACCTGTTACAACATTCAGTCACTGTCATAAAAAGGTAAAAAAGAGATTAAAGCAGTTATGTGTGTAAGAATCACTAATTAAATGACAGAGACATCATCTTTTTTATCATTTTCTGCTGTGCCAGGTTTCAGTGGGCTTGCAGCATAATCCATATTTCTTTCTTCTTTTTCTCCATCCACAGCCTTTGTTTTTTCCTGTTTAGTCCTTCCATGGACCCATGGGATAAGGCATAGGATAAATCCACCAATTATGGGGGGTACACCCGCAAGGTAAAATGCTACATCATAAGAGCCAAGACTGTCACGCAGAAGACCTAGAGAAACCAAAAATGTGTTTTATGATGCAAAAAAATGTTCTTAACATTTATTATAAACTATGCTAAGCACAATTTGCATCAAATTGAATTAATAACACAAAGCTCATGCAATGTTTAATAAAACACAACCCTCCCTGTGCAATGTGTTTAAACCTTTCTCAAAAAATGTATTATTGTTAAAAGTTAATGCTAGGTGCAAAATTGTTGATTGGGCTTTCTTTCTGCCTAACCCCCAGAACTAAAAACAACCCACTCTCTCCCACCCTATATGCATACTTAGCTTAACCTCCCTGGCGGTATGATTCTGTCTGGAATTACGTACCAAAAGCGGTACAATTATTTGCAAGGAAATTTGGCGTTTTATACTGTAGGCCTGTAATTTTTAGAAATAACTCACTTAAATCTGACCAAACAAGAATCTAATAGGCATCCCGGGTATGACATTTTTTTAAAAACAAAATGATAAATTATAATATAATAAATAATTATAAATAATTATAACAAATAATAATATAATTCTAATAAAAATTATTCAATAATGTAATCAACTCAAAATCACTGAAATTTTCTCAGTTGCAGAATTGTCGCTGTCATTATTTTTTTTTTTTTATGACGAATTTCCCCACAAATCACTATCGCACAATTCTGCAAGTGATTATAATTTATTATCGCTGTTTTCTAGCTGATCTAAAACCATTTTTGACATAAAGGGACACTTTTGGTTGCTATGGACAATCTACAGTTTGCAGGGAGAAAGAAAGGTTTTTATTATATAAAAGTACATGCAGGACACTGGGCAGACCACTAGGGACAAGGGGGGTGTGTTTTTTTTTTTTTTACATACAGTACTGTAATCTATAAGATTACAGTATACTGTATGTAATGTGTTTGTTTACGTTTTTGAATTTGGCGCCGATCTCCGCTCCCATGCGTCGTAACGTCGCAGGGAACGGAGATCGGCGGCACAGGAGGACGCTGTGTGAATCGAGCGAGGTCCCGCTCGCTTACACAGCGCGGTGACATCGCTGGATCCAGGACAAGGTAAGCCAGCGCATGCTGCAGGCTCTGCATAGCTTACCCCGAGCGTGACTCGGGGATACCGATTATAGCAGAAAAAACCCACCCCGAGTCACGCTCAGGGTTACCGCCAAGAGGGCTAAAGGGGTGGTTCCCCCTTAAAACAAATTTCTAACAATACATTTGGAAGACTGCTTACACTGCGGGTAGGCTGGCTTTTTTCGTACATACCTCGATATCGCCGTTTCATCCCTCGACTTCCGGGTATGAGTCTTGTGGCGGTGGGCGTTCCTAGTTGATTGACGTTCCTCTGACCGACGCATACTTGACGTCACGACTTTCCGAAAGGAGCCGAACGTCGCTGCGCAGGCGCCGTATAGAGCCAACTCTATACGGCGCCTGCGCAATGACGTTCGGCTTCTGTCGGAAAGTCGTGACGCGCAGTATGCGCCGTTTGGAGGAACGTCAATCAACTAGGTCCAGCAAGACTCGTACCCGGAAGCCGAGGGATGAAACGGCGATATGCGATATGATCGAGGTATGTACAAAAAAAAAAAAAAAAAAAAGCCAGCCTACCCGCAGTGTAAGCAGTCTTCCGAATGTATTGTTAGAAATTTGTTTTAGGGGGAACCACCCCTTTAAAGAATATGTCAGGGGAAAATAAAAACAAAAATAAATATGCAGTACATATCTGCAATACATGATGAGCACGTGTCTGCATTTTATTCATTTAATGACTCTGCAAGTACAGATAAATACATGTTGATCTGCTCAAAATGCACTGAGCTCCTTCTGTGGTTTGAAAACTCACAGCACTTTTGTGAGTGGTGTCAGCCCTGTCCATTTGTCTTTTTTTTGCCATAGTGAACTGGTACTGTAATTTTGTGGCATGTCAACATTACATTTTCAATATCTAAATATCAATGCCATAAGCATCTCTTCTCACAAAGTCATCAAAATCAGGACTGACAGTATCAACATTTTAAAAAAGTTTAAAAATAAATGTTTGGTGGTATAAAGACTTATACATAGAAAAGATACATTAAACTTCTACTGTACCTGCAACAGGAGGGCCAACAACCATTGGAATAGACATAAATCCAAGTAGAAATCCAATTGCCTGAGAAACATGCTGTGGTCCAACCAGTTCAAATGCAATAGGAGCCATAATACATATAAAGCAGCCATCAAATAGGCCCATGAATAGACAGACAGCAATCAAGCCACCAAAGTTATGGCACACTGGAATCATCATTGACATTAATCCAATGAAGAAAAATGATACCACCTACAAGAAAAAAGTTTGATGTTATCTATCCTATACAGTCTTACGTAGCAAGGATTGCATTTACATTCAATTACAGTACTTTGTAATACACACTGACACATGTTTCCATTCTTATAGCATTTGAAGTGTTCAAGATGAAGAAGTGAAGGGCAGAAACATCACTGCCAGGGAATTGGCCATAGGAGAACTGGCAATAGTGGCTGTACTGGTAATGGACACTTCCGGCACATTGCCATGCGCACTAGTGCAAGAAGTGCTAACGGGCGTATGCAGGTCCGCAACAGTGCTAACATGCGGATACGCGAAGGTGCTAATAGCGTATGCGCATACGCACAATGTGACAGATGCGGCAACTTAATGGCCTATATAAGACTGCTGCTGAGCCCATCACATTGCTGGATTGTCGTCAGCTTCCCTGTGTTCCTGTACCTTTGCATCTATTCCTTGGATTTCCTGTTGTGACCCGGCTTGTTCCTGACCTGTCTGATCTGCTCTCCTGGTTTGACCCCCTGGCTTGCCTTACTGACCTTGCTGCTATCTCCAGTGTCTGATCTCGGCCTGTATCACAGACTTTTCTACTGCTATCTGTTCCTGGCCTGCCTTCCTGTATTTGACCTTGGCTTGACCGTGTTCCTGTTTTCTGCCTCTTCCTCCTGTCATCTAAAGTGTTTGACCCCTGCCCTGGCTTTCGCTATTGTCTCCTGCACACACCATTGCCAAGTGTTGATGAGGATTCCTAGAGACTTTGGCCCAGCTGTGTATCCTGCATTATCCAGTATACTACAGGTGAGCACCAGCTTTACTCTCCAAGACCCATCCGGCAACCTGTGCTTCTATCAGTACCATCGCAAGGGGAGCCCTCTCGGCACTTCGGCCTCCAACCAGGTACATGACAATCACCCACAGCTCCCAGAACAGCTACTTTGTTGGTAATTTTAATTAAAGCTTCCCTTAGCATTAATGGCCCACTTAAAATAAGAATAATCTTTATTAAAACAACAACAAAAACGAAACTAACGTTTTCACTGTATATCTGTGATCTGCAGTAACAGGCCTGCAACAACACAATAAATAGATTTCTGTACTCATTGTAAAATTATTTTTCTGGAGTACTTTGAGGGTTATACTGCTGGCTACATGAGGATAGGGCACTGGCAAACAATAAAAAAAAGAAGGATAACCCATTTTAGGCAATGAGGGCACTATGTACCACATACTGTATAGTGGTCTTGTACAGAAGCTCAACAGTTCTGGATTCAAAAAATCCACCTTATTTATTTAGTGACTGGAGTTAACATCACCAAAAATGCTAAGATAGCACTATTGAATGACCTCTCAGACGAGACACCCAAACATCTTCACACCTTCATCTTTTATATTCTCCTGGCCGTAAAAAAATGTCCATAGTTGGGGCTTGAAAATCTCCAATGCTAAACTATGTTGTCGCTTCCTACCAGTTATTGGTTGGGTCCTTTATCAAGTGCATCCTTCCACATAATATTAAGCATCTTGGTAAGATGTGAAAGAACCAAATCCAGAATGGATATGGTCCACTTCTGCACAAAACTATCACTAGACAGATGGAATGCTATCAAGTGCCTGGGGCAAGCAAATAACTTATCAGAATGTTTCCAATCTCCTTACAAAATAGTTGGAAAGGGAAAATGCTTAAGACCTTAGGAGTTTAAAATGACCCAAGGCTGGAGACAACACTGGTAGAAGCAACAGGCTGATCTTTTAGTTCCAGAATGGTGTGCACTGCATTAATAAGAGCTAAAATTGTCTTATTTTAAGCCTAAATGCAACCAAAATAAAAACACCCCAAAAAAACAGAAAGATACAACAAGGGACATAACTTAAATTTAGTAGGATGTGCTGATGCCTCTTCTTTTACGTGAAATCCTCTTTTTTCCCTGCCTGTTCCCCTCCCCCAATCACCCACCCCTGCAGCTGTAATCTTCCGATGCAGTGGGACTTAATAGAACTAAGGAACTGTTACAGACTCTCATCAAGAGAGCCTGATTATGCCTGTGCTTTCCACCCAGTACTACAGCTTTTATGACTAAAACACGATCTATAAAAAAAAAAAACAGGCGATGATGAAAAGTCCACCCCCTCCATTCATAGGTCACATAGAAAAAAAGACTTCCTGTGTCCCTAAATGGAGAAAAAGTGTATCGTAAAGTTGCTTCTACATACAGATCAGGATTTTGGCTGTCAATCTAACAGCCAATCGCCATGTCAATACAAATAACGGAAATAATGTGTAAGGTTAAATTTAGCTTTCATGCTGTCCTAGGTATACTGTACATGGATTTAGATTCCCCTTTCTATATGCTCTAAACTCTATGGGGGAGATTTAGTAAAACTGGAGCTCTCAGAATCTGGTGAGGCTGTGCATGATAGCCAATCAACTTCTAACTTCAACCTGGAAGCTGATTGGTTACTATGCAGAGCTGCAGATTTTGCACTCTCTAGTTTTAGTAAATCCCCCCCTATGCTACAACCCAGATGTTATGAAAAACATAAAACCTTCTTAGTGACTACTACAGTAGCCAAAAAAAATAAAAACAAATACAAATTCCATAAATATATCCCATAGTGGACAATTACCGCCAAAATAAACAATTGACCACTGTAACACAGGAGACAACCAGCATGTTTCGTTGACACTATCATGGTGCCTTTACAATATTTCCCCTGAGCTCAAAGCCCATCCTAACGTTGTCATGGCCTGTGCCATATGCCAATGACTCTTTGGTCGAAAGGACAAATCCTCCCATTTACCCCACCATTCTTCCTTGTCTTCCTTTCCAACCTGGACCTCTATATACCTGTTTACATCTCCCTAACCCTTTTACTTAGATAACTCTCTAAAATCCTTGCACTGGCATATGTGATGTTTCTATACATCTCATTTGCACTTGAAACCAGTTGTTCTTTTACATTAATTGATATACAAGTATGAATGAACCATACCCAATTTTAAACTGGGTTGTCTACTAGTATGTTATCTGACAGTCTTAACCACTTAAGGACCGCCTCCTGCACATATACGTCGGCAGAATGGCACGGCTGGGCACAAGCACGTATATATACGTCCTGTACTTGTACCCAGCCGTGGGTCGCGGGCGCTCCCGCGACCCGGTCCGAAGCTCCGGGACCGCGGGTCCCGCGGACCCGATCGCCGCTCGAGTGCGGCGATCGGTCCCCGGAGCTGAAGAACGGGGAGAGCCGTGTGTAAACACGGCTTCCCCGTGCTTCACTGTGGCGGCGTATCGATCGCGTCATCCCCTTTATAGGGGAGACACGATCGATGACGTCACACCTACAGCCACACCCCCCTACAGTTGTAAACACTCACAAAGTGAAGCCTAACTCCTACAGCGCCCCCTGTGGTTAACTCCCAAACTGCAACTGTCATTTTCACAATAAAGAATGCAATTTAAATGCATTTTTTGCTGTGAAAATGACAATGGTCCCAAAAATTTGTCAAAATTGTCCGAAGTGTCCGCCATAATGTCGCAGTCACGAAAAAAATCGCTGATCGCCGCCATTAGTAGTAAAAAAAATAAAAATACAATAAAACTATCCCCTATTTTGTAAACGCTATAAATTGTGCGCAAACCAACCGATAAACGATTATTGCGATTTTTTTTTACCACAAATAGGTAGAAGAATACGTATCGGCCTAAACTGAGGGGAAAAAAAAAATTATATATGTTTTTGGGGGATATTTATTATAGCAAAAAGTAAAAAATATAGAATTTTTTTCAAAATTGTCGCTCTATTTTTGTTTATAGTGCAAAAACTAAAAACCGCAGATGTGATCAAATACCACCAAAAGAAAGCTCTATTTGTGGGGAAAAAAGGACGCCAATTTTGTTTGGGAGCCACGTCGCACGACCGCGCAATTGTCTGTTAAAGCGACGCAGTCCCGAACTGTAAAAACACCTTGGGTCTTTAGCCAGCATATTGGTCCGGGGCTTAAGTGGTTAATGTACTGGTACATCCCTGGGATTTTTTTTTTTTTTCTTGGACATGTTGACTGTATTCTCTCACATTCTTTGTGTGTGTGTGCAAACATAAAGAACGTATAAAAAAATAAACATTTGGATTTTGCTATGAAAATATTAAAAATATATTCAAATCTTAATGTAATCCAAAAGGCTTTCAAACATTGATAAATAATAAACTACTGGAGGAGACTAACATATTTATTAGGTCCATAACAGCATGACAAAAGCCCATAATTTGGAGTGTCAACAATGAATGAGATAAGCGCAATGTGATATATAATCCTTTATGTGCTACCGATCTAGTATGGGATGAGAACCAAGCTTTAGAACCGACCCTCAAAAAAGACAGAAGTGCATACTGTACATAGCTACGTATATATATATATATATATATATATATATATATATGTGAAAAGCAGCTGCTGTTTTTAGCAGTATCTAGCAAAGATGCCCAGCAGATAAATGATAAAAGAAATGTGAAAAAGGTATTTTACCAATGACAGCTTCTTTGTGAATGATCTAAACAGCCCTTTAAGGCAGCTGCTCTCCACTTTCCTCAGAAGGGAGTCTGCCAGAAGTATAGTACAATACACACATATCATGGTACTCTGAGAAGACTTCATCAACAGAGGTTTTTTTCAGCTGCATACATTTGCTGAGTTTTAGATAGTCAAACACGCCCGCTTATAATGTAGTATCAAATTAAGGGCCTGTTAATTCAAGCTTGCAAAATGCAAATCTCTTAAATGTGTATATTATTATAGTTGAGCTGCTCAACAAAAAATGTTCTCCCTTTTTAGGTGCGCACTGCTTGGTTATGTGACCGCTCAATAAAAAGCACTACTTTCAAGCATATGATTAAAAAACAAACAAACGGTCAAAAAAGTTATTAAAGTAGCTGGCCATACATTATAAAATGTTCTCATTTAATTTCCTTTAGATTTAACTTGAACTATGTAGTGCAAGGGCCTGCCTGACAAATTGAAAGTGTTTAGGTTTGACCTCATTATGTATGTATATATGTATATACAGTATTTACACCGTTATACAAGTTGTACACTCACTACTTTACATTGTAGCAAAGTGTAATTTCTTCAATGTTGTCACATGAAAAAGTCTAATAAAATATTTACAAAAATGTGAGGGGTGTACTCACTTTTGTGAGATCCTGTGTGTATGGCCAACCTAACAGAAAATTGATGACGTTTGCTATGGCGCTAAAAAGGTATCCACTGCACAAACTGGATAAAAAAGTGAAAAATAAAACTCTTTCCCCTTTAGAAGATACTTCAGGAACTCATTATGTACATTCTTGGGGAAAATGGGAGACCCAATTGAAACATTTAAATACATTAAGGGCACGAATAAGGTTCAGGAGGGCAGTATTTTCAAAATAAAGTTAAAGCGGAGCTCCACCCTAAAGTGGAACTCACGCTGATCGGAACCCTCCCCCCTCCCGTGTCACATTTGACACCTTTCAGGGGGAGGGAGGTGCAGATACCTGTCTAAAGACAGGTATTTGCACCCACCTCCGGCCACACAGTTTCGGGTAAACTGCGGGCAGAACGTCACCTCCCGTCCTTCCCCCGTTGTGCTCTGGGAACACTCGGCTCCCAGAGCACAGCGGGAGCCAATCAGCGGCGCAGCGCAACTCGCGCATGCGCCGTAGGGAACCGGGTAGTGAAGCCGGAGCGCTTCACTTCCTGGTTCCCTCACTGAGGATGGCGGGGGGAGCAGCAGAATGACGAGTGGTTGCTCGTCCTCTGCTGCGGACGGCGCTGGACTCCAGGACAGGTAGGTGTCCTAATATTAAAAGTCAGCAGCTGCAGTATTTGTAGCTGCTGGCTTTAAATATTTTTTTTTCGTGGCACATCCGCTTTAAAATCAAGAACACGGGGACATGACTTTAAACTAGCAGGAGAAAATTTCAAAACAAATCTTGGAAAGTATTTTTTTACCAAAAAAGTTGTTGATGCTTGGAATAGACTTCTGGCAGAGGTAATAAGCCAGTCAACAGTAAGTGTATCAAACATGCTTGAGATAAAACATAGATCTATAAAAAATAAATAAAAAATGGGGTAGACTTGATCAACCTTTTGGTGTTTTTCTGTCACCACTCTTCTATATTTAAAAATGTCCTATTGCTGTTAGCATAAACAGCCACAGCCAGAGCCACAGTTGTAGTTAATGCATATGATGAAAAAAAATAGAGATCCTGATGGTACTTATCCCATATGACACTGATTAATGGACCTGGAGCTTTTTAACCACTTTCACCACTCCTGGTAGCTACATAAAGATTAGGAATGAGCTTAAACATGAGTTTGAACCAAACTCAACCTGTTCATAGTTTGGCAAATGGGGCCATATTTGGCCAGTTTGTCTACCTGAAACCCCCTGACTGATGTTTGTAAAAAAAACAGCAGCTGGGGATACTAAATGTAACATCAATAACATTACTTATGAACCCTGTTCACAAACAGAAGCCAGCCAGGGATATACCACCTGGGAAATAATTAGCGGCATGGCAGCATCATCGGGCGGTGGGTTGCCCTGACTGACACACGATCTACATCACTGGATGATGTCATTGATGATGGATTTACATTGTGAGACAATAATTGGTAAAGAGGGAAGGGGGGAGGAGATTTGTTTTAGAACATTAAAGGGGCACGTTTGCTGGGTGGGAGACTTCATACAACTCAACAAACGTATACAGCTGGAGAAATGGTGAAGTAATTTCAGATTACCATAAAGTGTGTTTTGCACCATACCTCTGGCAACCTCCCTTCTAGGGGAAAAAGGGAGCAGCTGCCCTATGCAACTGTTTATATAATTCGAAGAGAAGCTATCAATGAAAGTGCCCTTAATAATCTCTTATCACTTACCTGCTAGACATCGTTTTTAGTATTTATAAAGAAAAGGCATACATCCAATAGGAATCCTCTGATGAAGTCACATGACGTGACGACACGCGTCAGGAAGTACACACGTGACCGGAAGTGACATAGGAACCTGTCCGTCTGTGTATTGCCGTTTTATCCTCGTTTGGTGTTTTATATTATGTAAGCAGATTTATTTTATTAAACCTTTTAGCCCTTGCTTACTTCACTATGTGAGTTTTTTTCCTTTTGGCTTATGAATATCCGTCCCCACTGTGAGCCTCCATTTTCCTGAAGTCCTCTCAAATCATCTGCCAATATCTGGAGATTCGTATGGATGTCATTGTTTGCTCAGGAAGCCGCTGTATCTACATTTAAAGCTACGATACCCATGTATTGAGGTAGCACTCTGTGAGCTCATATACCAGGAAGATCCACAGCTGAAATACTGAGATTTATGGATGGAAGCATTTAAAGAGTCCTATTTCATTTTCACTAGTTTTGGACTGTGCACAGTTTTATTTCTATTTTTATCTATTTTGGGCATGTTTCACATACAGTATATCTGTTGTTTGGAATATTTTTGTTTTGGTATCATTTTGCATTTGCACTTTAACTGTTTTGGAGCAGTGTTGTGTGGCACATATTTTGCATCTGCACTTTATTTACCGTATTTATCGGCGTATACCGCGCACTATTTTGCCCTGAAAATCAGGGCAAAATCGTGGGTGCGCAGTATACGCCGATACCCGCTTTCCCGCCATGAGTTTGAATACTGCGCCCGCATATAGCGAGCGCAGTACACTCGTGAATCTTCGGCCAGTCTCGGCGCCTCTCGTACTGACGTCCTGAGCGTACAGGACGTCAGTGCGAGAGGCGCCCGAGCCTGCCCGAAGATTCACGAGTGTACTGCGCTCGCTATATGCGGGCGCAGTATTCAAAGTCGTGGCGGGAAACGAGCGGGAGGACGCCGCCGAAGGACGCCGGACCCGCCGAAGATGGACGCCGGACCCGCCGAAGATGGACACCGGACCCGCCGAAGATGGACACCGGACCCGCCGAAGACGGACGCCGGACCCGCCGAAGAGGACACCCGACGAGGCCGCAGATGGACGCCGCGCAAGACATCAAAACTGTAAGTACAAAACAACAAAAAATCTTTTTTTCCCACAGGATTGGGGGCTATATGTAATGTGCTGGGATGTGATCTAAGTGCTGGGATGTGATCTATATGTAATGTGCTGGGATGTGATCTAAGTGCTGGGATGTGATCTATATGTAATGTGCTGGGATGTGATCTATATGTAATGTGCTGGGATGTGATCTATATGTAATGTGCTGGGATGTGATCTATATGTAATGTGCTGGGATGTGATCTATATGTAATGTGCTGGGATGTGATCTATATGTAATGTGCTGGGATGTGATCTATGTGTAATGTGCTGGGATCTGTATGTAATGTGCAGGGGGCTTTGGAATATAAAAGGGGCTGTTGAAAGTTTTTTTCCTAAAACTTCCCTCCTAAAATTAGGGTGCGCGTTATACGCCGGTGCGCGTTATACGCCGATAAATACGGTACTTTTTGTTTTACACGTTATTAGGTATTTATTGCTTGTTTTAGCAATCATCACTTATGCACAGTAGGTGGTTTTGATACTGCGCTCATCATTTCACCATTTTATATATTTTCATTTCATAGTGATTTGTACACTTGCAGATTGAGCAGCAATTTCACATAATTTTAACCACTTCCTCCCCTAATCTTGATCTCCTGGAAACTCATTTGGTTAGCGCAGAAGAATTCTTTATATTATCCACAAAGACCATCCTCTGCACCGCCATTTACGTCTTCCCTTCCACAATGCACTCCATGAGTGCTTCAAGCCTCATTTTCAGATCGCTCTACTTGAGGGTATTCATCCTGGTCATGATCGCAGACTGACAGCGGTGAGAGCCGGCGGTGCAGGAGAAGGTCTATGTGGGCAGCTTCACCCCGGATGCCTGCACACTTAGATGTGCCTCTTTTAATTTATCAACCATGTGAGTTGCTAAATGTTGTACCTGATTGGCAGGGAGGAACTTTAGTGTGAAAATAGCGAAAATGAATTTTCTCCCCGAGCCCACCCTTTTTTGAAGCCTATTAGAGCCTCTGGTTTTAATCAGGTGATTTAACCCCCCCCCCCCCAATTGGAATCCATACTCCAGCACCCTGATATGGAAATCAGGGAGCTGGGCGCATGGATGGGGGGGGGCGGTGCCTGTGCGCTCTCTATAAACAGGCCTGCCACAGGTTGAATGAATCATCTGAGTTTCCATTATTTCTTATGGAGAAATTAGCTTTTTTTATACGAGTGCTTTGGATTACAAGCATGTTTCTTGAACGAATTATGCTCACAATCCAGGGTTTTGTTGTGAAAATATCCAAAATACTGTACAACAAAACCAAATTTGTTTAGGTACTCATGGTGGTGGTGTGAGAGATGTTTTTCTTAACTGTTTTTAACATTTTATTTAATGCACTGCTCTGTGAACAATATAGACTATAATTTTGAATCGGGTAAACAACCTCCCCTTGTTAAAGTTTTTGATACTGTAGTAGTCGTTAAGGAGGATGTTTTTTTCCCCTTCTAATTCACATAAAAAAGCATAACTAAATCACAGTACCTGTAAGTACACTTTTTTGACTCCTGGAATGTAATCTGCAACTCTACCAAAAATCAGCCTTCCAACACCAGAGGTAACTCCAATGCACAGTAAAAGCACCTCCTCGTTGACATCTGGTCCCAGACGCTCTTTCACATGCTTCATCTGTTTAATAAGGACAAGAACAATTTGTAAAAACTACAACTTGGCCTCTACAAGAAGATAATAATAACTTATAATAATGCTTCATAAAAAAGATTTAAAAAAACTTGAATGAGATGTACCCATATAGCAGAAGCAGCTTATCACTCCATTCTGGCTGCACAAGGAGGCAGAGATTTGCTGAAAAAGGGCATATATATTGAGGGGGCTAGGGCAGGGTTTTGGGCATCTTTTGCTTAAAGCCCAACTATTAAATGAGCATTAACAGAGCATTATGGATTTCAAATAAACAAACATTTATACGCACCTACAGTGGATATAAAAAGTCTACACACCCCTGTTAAAATGTCTGTCAGGTTTCTGTGATGTAAAAAAAGACAAAGATAAATCATTTCAGAACTTTTTCCACCTTTAATTTGACCTATAAACTGTACAACTCAATAAGAGTCAGTACACACCTGCCATCATTTAAAGTAATTGTAAACCCTTACAGACCACTTAGACCTAAAGGTAAGCCTATATTAAGGCTTACCCGTAGGTGCAAGAAATATCTCCTTAACCTACACGGTTGAGGAGAAATTTTCCCAAAAACGGGGACACCGATGTCTATGGCACATGCGCGCCGTAGACAACGGTGCAGGTCCGGCCAGTTACATTGCTAGAGCAGCGATAACCGGAAGTCACTCCGGGAGAGATGGCGGTGTCGGAGAAGGCAAATGAGGACCACTGCGGGGGCTTCGATCTCAGGTAAGTACTACATAATGAGCTAGTATGCTATGCATACTAACTAGCTCATTATGCCTTTGTCTTGCAGGCTTTTTTTTTCTAGAGGAGGGTTTACTTCCTCTTTAAAATGCCTCTAATTAACCCAAAATAAAGTTCAGCTGTTCTAGTAGGTCTTTCCTCACATTTTCTTAGTCGCATCCTACAGCAAAAGCCATGGTCCACAGAGGGCTTCCAAAGCATCTCATTGTTAAAAGTTATCAGTCAGAAGAAGGGTACAAAAGAATTTCCATGGCATTAATGTACAATGCAACACAGTGAAGACAGTCATCATCAAGTGGAGAAAATATGGCACAACAATGACATCACCAAGAACTGGACGTCCGTCCAAAATTGATGAAAAGATGAGAAGAAAACTAGTCAGGGAGGCTGCCAAGAGGCCTACTGCAACATTCAAGGAGCTGCAGGAATAACTGCCAAGTATGGCTGTGTGGTACATGTGACAACAATCTCCTGTATTCTCTTATATGTCTGGACTATGGGGTAGAGTGGCACGATGGAAGACTTTTCTTACCAAGAAAAACATCAAAGCCTGGCTAAATTTTGCAAAAACACACCTGAAGTCTACCAAAAGCATGTGGGAAAATGTGCTTTGGTCTGATGAAACCAAGGTTGAACTTTTTGGCCATAATCCCAAAAGATATGTTTGGTGCAAAAACAACACTGCACATTACCAAAAGAACACCATACCCACAGCGAAGCATGGTGGTGGCATCATGCTTTGGGGCTGTTTTTCTTTAGCTGGAACAGGGGCCTTAGTCAAGGTAGAGGGTAATATGAACAGTTCCAAAATACCAGTCAATTATTGGCACAAAACCTTCAGGCTTCTGCTAGAAAGCTAAACGTGAAGAGGAACTTCATCTTTCAGCATGACAACGACCCAAAGCATACATCCAAATCAACAAAGGAATGGCTTCACCAGGAGATTAAAGTTTTGGAATGGCCCAGCCAGAGCCCAGACCTGAATCCGATTGAAAATCTGTGGGGCAATCTGAAGAAGGCCGTGCACAGGAGATTCCCTCGCAATCTGACAGATTTGGAGTGTTTTTGCACAGAAGAGTGGGAAAATATTTCCAAGTCAAGATGTGCCATTCTGATAAAGTAATACCCAAAAAGACTGAGTGCTGTAATAAAATAAAATGGTGCTTCAAAAAAGTATTATTTTAAGGGTGTGCACACTTATGCAACTATAATATTTTTTTTTTTTTTGCTTCCCTCTACCTAAAGGATTTCAGTTTGTTGTTCAATTGAGGTGTACAGTTTATAAGTCATATTAAAGGTGGAAAAAGTTCTGAAATTATTTATCTTTGTCATTTTTTTACATCACAGAAATCTGACATTTTATTGTAGACTTTTTATATCCACTGTAGGTAGATGCAACAGTGATTCAATGCTGCAGCTGTTGTCCCCTGCTGTCTCTACACTGAGAACTGAACTATCAAAAGACTGCTGTTTGCTCAGTTCTCAGGTCCATTCTGAGAACAGAGTGGTGCTTGTCAATTACCACTCACTGATCTGCTCCTCCAGCGCTCACTGTGGTGCAAGGCTGGGGAGGAGGTGGGAGCAGGTGCGGCTGGCTTAGGCTCTGAGTGGCTCACAGGAAACTGCTATGGTGGCTGGCCAGAGGACACTGCTTTTTGGTGGTATAGGACAAAACAGTGTGCGTGTGTGTGTGGGGGGGGGGGGGGGGAGCGCAGAGGACACAACGGAGGGAATGAAAGGGGACAGGGGACAATGCTTTGGAGGGGCAGGGGACACTACTGTGTGGGGGGGGGGGCAGAGGACACTACTGTGGATGAAAAAGGCAAAGGACACTACTGTGGATAGAGGGCAAAGGACACTACTGTGTGGGGGACACTGCTGATTTCCTAACTCTGCATCCCCTACTATTGACCACTGCAACACTTTTTACTAACCCCTAAACTCCGAGCCACTTAGTAGTGAACTCTGCATCACTTACTACTGATTTCTAAAGTCTCAATGATAAAGCCCCTACTATGCGAAACATGTTAGAGGGTGTTCTCCCATGGGTAGGAGACCAAACTGAAGCAATTATTCACTAATAGGAGCTCCCTATACGCCAAAGCAGTGTGCAGATGGATGCCATTTTGTCGTATTCCTCCTCCATTCGATACTGCTCAGCAGAGCATCTCACGGAAACCAACAGTTTGTCAGAAGTAAGCCAAACTCTGTACAAAATAGGCTTCAGTAATGAAGCCTCCTGACCTGCAAGTAGTAACTGGGGTGGTTGCAGACACAAGTTGCGCTAGATTTATGTACATACCATTTCAGTAAGAACTTAAAGCGGGGGTTCACCCTATCGACGGGAAAAAAACATTTTTTTTTTCTTTTACCTTAAAATCAGGCAATGTAGCGCGAGCTACAGTATGCCTGTCCCGTTTTTTTTAGCCCCATACTCACCTTGTAGTCGTCCATCGAAGATACCGGGGAATGGGCGTGCCTATGGAGACGGAGGATGATTGACGGCCGGCTCTGGCGCGTCACGCTTCTCCGGAAATAGCCGAAATAGGCTTGGTCTTCACGACGCGTGCGCATAGCCTGTGCGCAGGCGCCGTGAAGAGCCGAGACCTACTCCGGCTGTCTTCGGAGAGAGTGACGTGCCAGGGCCGGCCGTCAATCATCCTCCCTCTCCATAGGCACGCCCATTCCCCGCGGGAGCCGAAGTCTACGATGGACGACTACAATGTGAGTACGGGGTTAAAAAAATCGGGACAGGCATACTGTAGCTCGCGCTACAATGCCTGTCTCGATGGTAAAATGTGTCGGGGGGGGTGAACTACCGCTTTAAATGGTATCTTTAACCACTTGACCTCCAGAAGATTTTACCCCCTTCATGACTAGGCAATTTTTTGCTATTCATCACTGTGCTACTTTAACTGTTAATCGTGCAGTCATGCAACTATGTATCCAAACAAAATATTTATAATCCCCCCCCCTCCACACAAATAGAGCTTTATTTTGGTGGTATTTGATCACTACTGTTTTTTTTTTTTTTTTTTTATGCTATAAACTAAAAAAGGCAAAAAAAAATTGAAAAACAAACAAACAGTATTTCTTACATTCTGCTACAAAACATATCCAATAAAAAATGTAATAACATTTCTTCATACATTTTGGCCAAAATGTGTTCTGCTACATGTCTTGGATAAAAGAATTCCAATGAGTGTATATTAATAAAGAATTATTGCACCTACAAACTGTAGCATATATATACTGGATTTTTATTTTTTTATACTACAAAAGACAGTGATCGGTGACTACAGACAATGGGACTACAGGTAATCTGACACTATAATACTGTACTAATGACACTGGCTGGTAAAATATTAACATCTAGGTTGATCAAGTAGTTAAATATGTGCCTAGCTATGTGTAATATATTGAAGACCCCTTTCACACTGGGGCGGTTTGCAGGCGCTATTGCTCTAAAAATAGCGCCTGCAAAATTACCTTAAACAGTGGCTGCTGTTTCTCCAGTGTGAAAGCCTGAGGGCTTTCACACTGGAGCGGTGCACTGGCAGGACAGAAAAAAAAGTCCTGCTAGCCGCATCTTTGGAGCAGTGTGTATACCGCTCCTCCACCACTCCTGCCCATTGAAAGCAATGGGACACCGTGGCTATACCGCCAGCAAAGTGCCTCTGCCCCGCTAGTGGCTGAATAGTGTGAAAGGGGCCTAAAGTGTGCTGCTTTTACTAACAGACCTCTTAGTCTCTCATCCCCAGGGACGGGAAACGGAGAGATTGGTCCCTCTGTACAAAGCTGTGTTGAGTGTCAACACAGGTGTCTGGGCTGTGATTGGACACAGCTGATCAGCAGGTCCCGGACGTGAATTATTGTCCGGAACTTGCTGTGTACAATCATAGTAGGTGTAGGCAGAGGGGCATGCATGTGTACGCCCTAAACCTGGAAGCAGGCAGTGACATACATCAATTTGCCTGTGCGGGCCACCCATCCGCAGTACATTGCGGGGGCGATCGGTCTGCGAGTGGTTAAGCACAGGAGTTATGTCAGCAGACTAAGACTTCTCAGGCACAAATTCATCCAAAAAGAAACAGTGAGACCTCTCCTCATCCGCAGCAGTCTATGCCGCACCTGCAGCAACTGCTGGAGTGCCACAGACAATCAGACAAGAGGAGGGGGCACATAAGTACTTTTATAGCCCCTACGTTCTGAGTCTATATGGTGAATACTGAGTTTTAATATTCAGTGCATGCATTATTACAATAGGAGTGGGGATTTACACTTTATGCTTTCAGGATACTTAATGAATTTTATGGATTTTTGCACTGATTATATTTGTTACTGGACTTGTGGAGAATTTGTCTAATTTAGTTCAGCTGCTGCAATTTTGCTTTTAGATTCATTTTTCTCTTTCTTGCACTGCAGGAATATGCTTTATTTATTTTTTAAACGGTATATATTTATCTCTGTATGCACTGCTTTTATTCTGAGGATAAATTGACCTGCACATTGATAGATTACACATGATAGTTACAGTCCAGTTACAGTGATTTCAGTAGCCATTTTATATATCGAAGAAAAAAAAAAAGGCAACACTGGAAAGACACTAAAGACTATAAACATAACATAAACATAAGCATGCTCTAAGTTTAAATTACATGTTGACAGCTTACCAAGTGGACATAAGGCACAAAGTAGCCAAAAAGTGCAGCTGGGATTCCAAATGCCCATATACAATAGCTCTTCGATTTGAAGATGGAGAAATTGAAGACCTTTGAAAGTTTTTTTTTCTGTCTAGGTATAAGTGGCTTGTAGGTGAATCCAGCCAAAAAGAGAACAAACATCAGAATACACAAGATGCGTAGGGTGTGCTCAAGTCCAATACTATCTAGTAAAAAGCGCAGCAAAAAGGGCAGCGATACTGTAAAAAGGCTGCTGCCTGCAGTTACAATGCCATTGACCAGTCCTAGACGTTTCTTGAAGTAATGTCCCAAAATAACAAGAGATGGTTGGTAAGCAAAAGAGCAGCCACATGCAAATAATATACCATACGTAAAATAAAGAGGATCTAGGCTCCTGTGAAAAGAGAGAAACAAAAATAAGAAGTCATGTATTAGCATTTGTTGCCTCACAACCATCTGTAATATCCCAACTGGAAAATGAAAACAGGAGAAGTGTGATGGTAATTGCTTGCTGTGAGACAATAAAGACATGCTTTAACTAACGAGTTTCACTGGGGCTGATTGACTAAAACTGGAAAGAGCAGCTCTGCATAGAAATCAGCTTCCAGGTTTTTTGTCAAAGCTTAATTGAACAAGCTGAAGTTAGGCAGGCCATACACGGAGCACATTTCTTTCTTGCAGGAAAGAAATTTGCTCCATTCGTTCATGAACACAGACAGTGGTGACAGAGGAATCCCTCCCAAGGATCTATTGTATTCTCCCCACGGGAGGTGGGGAAAGCCATCCCTGTTGGGAGAAGACAGTGATTATTGCTAGCAGCTATACCAATGCCTCTAGCGATAATCGTATGTAAAATCTTTCAGGCTGGTTGTACCCAAGTTGATCGATCAATCAACATGGATACATTCAGCCTACCCATACATGGTTTGAATCTTGGCTGGTTCCTGCTGAACCGGCCAGTATTCCAATCATCTGTGGCTTGGCCTTAGGAGCTAATTGGCTACCATGCACAGCTGCACCAGATTTTGCACCCCCCAATTGGTTTACATTGGTAACCAATTTAATCAGTTAAAACACAGACTTCATCTGATATCAACTATAAATGGAGTGTATGGTTTTCAGTTGTACATGACTAGGATTGTGAAAGATGGTGGGCTTGGCCAAAATAATAACAGTGGGAGGCTTCAAGGGGCATGGTTAAATTAAACCCAAGCTTAGTCAATGCATACACAGCACACAAATGCCACAGTACTTGTACCCACAAAACATGCTTTTTATTACTGTGCCACAAGTGTGAGTCTCAGACATGCATAAACATCAGAACAATCAATTTTAAAATATGAAACGCTTCCACTACAGATGCTTTTCTGCCCACAGTCTACCTTAAAAAAATAACTTTGTTAAAATAGTCGGTGAATACTTAACAACCAGTATCTACTGTATATAAATCCCAGTGACTACTCTGACCTTCTTTCAATCAGATATTAACTAGAACTTGGACTTAAGCACTCTGAAAGGACAGGTTTTGGCCCTGTCCATCATTTTTTAAAAGCCTATGCTTTGTTCTATCATGTCAAAACCTTTTTTTAAGGAATAATTTGCATCAATCCCCCTTGCTGGTCTCCATTTTCCAGACCTCAGATACCAGGGCAAGTGGGGAAGTCCATCTCTCAGTTGTGTAATGTTGACATATCAAAGCCTAGAAGAAGTCTACCTTGGCTCTAGGCTGATAGCCTGCCATGGTTTCTGTTTAAAATGAAAGAAATTGCTGGTGGTAATAGATTTTTGGACCCAGGGAAACACACAAGATATAGGGAACACGTGCTCTGGGTGCCCGGTAAAAGCAATGTCATTGTGTTCAAGTGATCACTGGACTTGCATTGTGAGAAGCAGTAAAGCACAACCTTTGTGTAGCATTATATAGTGAAAAGGTAATTTTTTAGAGAGTAAACACATATCGTGGAGGTCATTATCATCAAGAAGGTCGTTTTCATTAGACTACACATTTAATTTAAATGGTAAAACCAACAATACAATTGTTTATTTGTTTTTTATACATCAAGTGGCACAGAAGTAATAAAGGGGCCACATCAACAGCTTTTTGTTATATATTATGGAAATAATTAAAGTTTACCTGGCCAACATAGAAGTTAGGGGTCACATGTTAGTTTGGTAGACTGCCCAGAACTAGCTTAGGCCCTGGAACAGGTTAGTGATAGGTGACTAACAAAAATTACATTTAGTTCAAGCCTACAACTATCAAGTCTCTTGAAGGAAGGCATTTGCAACTCAGTTTACAAGATCACTTATGATACACTCACCCAACAAAAGAACTTGAAAGAAGACCAATTATACCAACAGCGGCTCCTACTACTGCTGTCTTCCGGCACCCAAACATATCCGTAAATACACTGACCACAGGGGAGCAGAAGAAGATCATTCCCATTGACAAAGAATTCACCCATGCTATGGAAACAAAAAAGAACCAGCATTAATATTTATTTTGGAGGACACAGAAAAAAACTCAAAGCAAATTTATAGTTTTTATATAATTATTTATGTCCACTAATTAAATAAAAACTTAAATAAATATAAAATAATGTACACATATATCATATATACAGCTTTCATCCAGTAGATAGAACTTTGTACAAGATTTATTGCCTTTGAATATCTCAACCAACCAATAAGCATAACCTGATAAAGCTTTGCAGTAGAGTAGTGCTGGGCTTCATTTTTGAATAACTCCAGCATGCTTTTAAAACTATGTTATCAGTGCATATTGTAAAAAACATGTATGCAGTTAATATAAATTGATATAAAACATCAGTTTATAAACTTGCCAGCTTTACAATTAAAATGCACCATTATAATTTTGACTTAAAATGATTCTGAACTCTAAAGTGTAGATTTGCTATGTTATAGGAAGAGTTAAGACATGTTAATCAAGTTAAGTAGCATTTCCCCACCCCATACCAACATATATATATTTTTTTCAGTTTAGAGCAGCATTTTAACAAAATGGAGGGTCCTCATCAAATGAAAGCAAGGAATATGTCAATAGCACATGAGAGAACTCCATCAAAATGTACATCGCTTTTATTGTCACATCACCACGGACAGCAACGTTTCGGAGCCATGCAGGACCCCTTCAGCAGGGAACATGTCATTGTCACATGCCTGATGAAAGGGTTCCTGCATGACTCCGAAATGTTGCTGTCCTTTGCTGTGATGTGATTATCAATAAAAGTGTTGGACCCTATGGCCTCGTACACACGACCGAGAAACTCGACAGAATCCATCAAGAAACTTGGTGGGAGAGCTTTTTTGCCGAGGAAAGCGGTCGTGTGTACGCTTTTCATCAAGGAAACCGTCGAGGAACTCGACGAGGAAAAAAGAGAACAAGTTCTCTATTTCCTCGACGGGAGTCTCAATTTCCTCATCGTGTTCCTCGTCGAGCTGGTTTTCGACGAGAAACTCGAGCGTGTGTATGCTAAGAAACCCTTGCATGCTCAGAATAAAGTAGGAGACGGGAGTAAAAGTAGCATTTGTAATGGAGAAAACACATTTTTCACGCTGTAACAGACTGAAAAGTGCAAATCGTCTCCGACCAAGCTTTTACTTAACACGCAGTAACATGAGATTAGCAAAAGCAGCCCCAAGGGTTGTGCCAGTGGAATCGAACTTCCCCAGCCATTGTATGTGTTGTACGTCACCGCGTTTGAGAACGAGGAGATTTTGTCTTGACAGTGTGTACGCAAAGCAAGCTTGTCGAGTTCCTAGACAAGCCTAACAAGGAACTCGTCGAGGAAAACAATGTGTCTTTTCCGACGAGTTTCTCGGTCGTGTGTACGAGGCCTTTGATGCAGTTTCCTGGTGTGCTGGTGACATATTTTTTGCTTTGAGTCATTCCAGTATCCAGCCAGCATCTGCTTCAGCACCCACTTACTCTACAGCCATTTAAAGGAATGTGGGCATTAGGAATATTGTTTTGGTCTCACTAAATGAAAGGCCCTTGCAATTTAAGTGGAAGGTCTGCTTTAAGATTGCAAAGTTTAAACTATCACTACACTATTAAAATAAGGGGGGAACTAATGCGCAAACCAGCCTAACCCGGGAAAAAATATAATGGTACAAATAAATTAAAAGTTACAATCAAGCAGCAGCCACAACTAATAGTGCTCACGCACTGACAGCATATGATAGACAGGGGGATGTAGTGGCGCTTGCAAATACTAAAAACCGACAATAATTTAAAACAATAAATTATTCTAAACAATGATTCCTAAAGTATGAGAGTGAGTCCGTCCTCTACTGGGGTAAAGTTGTGTTCCACTCGAGGTCTATGCCCAAAGAATACCATCCAGCATCAATAATTAGATGTGGAAGGAACTGCGAGTGAATAAATAATGAAATCCAATGGATAAAAGTGCCTAACTGGCCGCACAGTGTACATGGGATAATAATCCTTTTTTAAAAAATATGTGTCATAAATCCTTAAAGTGCTTGATAAAAAACAAGTGCAAAGTGCTAATAAATAAAACAATAATAGCAGTGAATGAAAGCTCCAGCTCTCCTGGAAAGTGGTTAATTACTAATTAGCAAACACATGCAGGAAAAAGCAACAACTAAAAAGAAGTCCAAAAATGCAAGTGTCCTAAAAACCTAAACGGTTCAATCATAAAACTGTTGTTTTTTCTGTGCGATGAAAAAAATATAATAATATAATAATAAATAAAAAATAAAAAAATCATAAATAATAGTCCAAAAACAGATAGTACAATATCACTGCAGGATTAGTGATAGTGAATAAAACTATATCCAGTGCACAATCAAGTGATAATGATAATATTAAAAATAAAGTCCAAAGTGCAAAGTGCATCTGTGCTCCATTCAACAATTCAGATGATCAGTGGTTAATTCAGTGAAGACTTGTTACATTGTGCTCATTCAGTGAAGACTTGTTACATTGTGCTCATATGTCTGTGAATCAAAACAGCCCGATTTTCCTCAGTGTGGGGATTATTTTTACTAGCCTCTTACCTTCCTGAGGCTTTTACCAAGCCTGTAACAGGAGCTGCTCTGCAGTCACATAGATAAAATCCAGGATCCAAAAACGACTCACACTCCTCCCCATTCAGGCTCTTCCTGAGGCTTTTACCAAGCCTTGGTAAACCTTATAGTGTTGAGCTTTGCAAACAAGTACAGGTTTGGAATAACCTTTAAGAATAATTTTGCTTTTTTTTTAAACTATGGCAATTCTGCATTTATCTTTTTGAAGCCATCTACCTACAGGGCACAGATTGGGGCCTAGAGACAAATGTAGCATATGAGGAATACGGTGTGGCGTGCCAGCTCAAGAAGATGACTATAGAACCAATGCAGCTGGTGTACACCATGTTGGATGAAGGAGGTTGTTGGCTGATCTAAGGTTTGTAGTTGATAAATAGAATAAATAATTTTTAACTTAGTTATTCTTAACTCATCTGTGAATGTTCCTCCTATCCATCCTTACCACCACAGAGCAGTTGGGTAGACATATCCTGTACTTTAAAATTTTATAAAAAGGGATGCCAAGGAAATGAAAACTGTACACATTGATGGGCTTTGTCTGTAGCTGACAAGAATCATCGGCTAGGAGATTCAGACATAAGGCAGAAAAAAAAGCAGTAAAGCAGACACTGCAGGAGAGTAGACCGGACACTCAGTCAGAGTCAAGAGAAAGAGAACAATTGGACCTCTATGTTCACAGGTCCACATATTTACACAGTCTAAATTAAGCCATCCATGAGGACAAAATGCAGAGACTAAAGAACATGCGTGGGGAGTTGTGTGAGATGCTGTTAGAGGAAAACAGCTCAAGTTGTGGGGAAAAATGTTGAAAGATAGCTAGAAAGTGACCAGTCACAGTAGAACCTTTTTATAGAGATCTGATTGGACAGTGGAAAACATAACACAGAATGCCAATGACTAAAGCTGGGAGCCTAATTACAGATCTTTTGCCATTTAGGACAAATCTCAGAAAAATACTTTCCTGACAGACTCAATGCCAGCCTACGTGTGGGTTAACCCCACCTCCTCTCCAATGCTACAGGACCCCATTCCCATAAATTTGAGACTGTGTTACTTTTTTGTTGGCCTCATTGGACCTACAGCGTTGCACTTACATTTCATAATGTCCAAGACCGAACGATTGAACCCAGAGTGGGTTGGTGTCGGGCATACTATTCAAGCAGTGTCAAAGATAGCCAACGGCCCAGCTATGGGCGGGTGTGTGGCTTCAGTTATATATGTCCAGTAGTGGGGACGGCCTGCGTATGCCCAGGAGTGAGACATCTTCCAAGGACCAGCTGGCAACGTCTAGAGCTCTCAGGAGTTTTCTCCATGGCAGCAGTTTTTGTTTATATGCTGTCTATTCCCCCCTCATGGTGTTCCCTGGTTTTGACATCCTCATGGTGCCTGGAACGCTTGTGCATTCCTTTGTGTTGACACCTTACTCTTTCTTTCTAGGACGTGGGGTGTTCCTATAAACTGCAGGCTCGTCGCTTATTCGTCCTCCAGGATGCCATGGACAGGTCACCACCTCCATGTGGCAAGCCTTCATGCTCTAGGTATGTGGGGGTGAGAGGAAGGGGGCCAGGTCCACTGATGGATGGACACATGCCCTAATGAAATGCTCTCTTTTCCCTACCCTTCTCTTTATTTAGCCCTTCCAGGTTGGATTGCCAGTTTGCTATCCGGGACGACAGGGACCTTCCAGGCTGCAACGTCAGCCTTCCTCATCTAGGTCCAGATGTGACTCCCCATCTAGGACCCATCAACAGAGGAGATGTTCCCATTCCTCCTCCAGACACCGCACCCACCACCATGACAGCCGCTCTGATCGCAGAGCCTGCTGAGGACGTGGGACACGAGTCCCGGAGGGCAAATCTTTATTTAACCCATGCTTTGCCCAGGCAGTGAGGGAAAAAAGAGACTGAAAACCAACATATGGAGTCTCTGGTGCAGCAATCCCTGAGGAGTGGGGTACGACCCGCAGGCAGTTCACCAGTCTCCCTGGCTGATGAGGCCCAAGAGGATCCAGGCCTATCCCTGCCTTATGACGCATCTCCCGGGTCTTCCGACAGAGAAACAGAGGGAGACTAATTTATTGGAGGCTTTGACTTCGCCCTAGTCTCACCATTAATTAAAGCGGTCAAAAAGGCCCTTGAGTGGGAAGATCCATCCACTCCCCCGGCTAAGCAAAGGAAATTCTTTACGCACCTGGGGAATGAGCGCTCTAATTTTCCGCTCCTTCCAGAGTTGAAAGATATCATTGATGAGGAATGGAGCAAAGTAGACAAGAAAACCTCTTTGTCAAGTAAAACCTCCAGATTATACCCCTTCAAGGCAAAGGAAGTGAAGCATCTGGAAAACACTCCCCTGGTAAATGCAGCATTGATGCGACTGGCTAAACATGTCACTCTTCTTTTAGAGGACGCTGTAGCCTTTAAGGACAGGCTCGAGAAGAGAATAGATCAAGACCTCAAGAGGATATATACGGACTAGCTTGTAAGGCTTGCAAACCTGCCTTGGCCCTCGTGGCCATGTCTAAGGCTATGGAAGCCTGGAAAGAAAATGTGGACTCCGTGCTCAAGGTCGTTTTTAGAAGAACTGATCAGGGGCTCGGCAAGTCCAAGAATTGAAGATGGCAGCAACCTTCCTGGGGGAAGCTTCCATCGACCTGATCCACCTGCTGACCCGGACTATGCTATCCTCGGTCACGGCTAAGTGGGCCTTATGGTTACGCCCTTGGCTCGCTGATCCAGGTTCTATACAAGCCTGGTGTAGGATACCCTTTGAAGGACCCTCGTTGTTTGGCAACAGGCTGGATAGCACTATAGCCCGGGCCACGGGTGGGAAGTCGGGCTTCTTGCCCCAGGATAGGCATCTGCTCGGCCAGAAGAGGCTCCAGCAGAGAAGACGCAGTACTGAGCATTCAAGAGAAGCACACTCTTACAGGCCCGGCTAGGAATTCAGAAGGAATTGGAGCAGGGGTCAGACATCCTTCCAAAAGCCAACTAAGAGCCAGGCGTCCAGCCAGTCATTTTGAGATTGGGTTCATTTGCATCTCTTCCAGCACATCTGGGTGGCCTCAATCTCAGACTACTGGACCTACAGGCCACACATGGTGCTTCACCAGTACTCCTCCCCCAGGTTTATTTCTACCCTGCTACCACGGTCAGAAGAAAAGAAGCAGGTGTTACTGTCCTATGTGGATTCGCTGATTGTACAGGGAGCCGTGTTGCCTGTCCCGAAGGGCAAAGAATTCCAAGGAGTGTACTCCCCTCTCTTCCTAGTGCTAAAGAAAAACGCTTCATAGACTGTGATAGACCTAACCTACTTAAACAAGTTTATAAAACACAAAATTTCAAACGGGAGACTCTGACTACCATCCAGCAAGCCGTGCAGCCAGGCGATTGGCTAGTCTCATTCGACTTAAAGGATGCCTATTTTCACGTGCCTGTAGCAGAAGAATTCTGCAAATAACTTTGGTTCATGGTCAGGCAAGAGCACATACAGTTCACCTGCCTCCCTTTCGGGCTGACAACCTCACCTCAAGTTTTTTCAAAAGTTCTTCTGGCCGTGGTGGCCCTCATCAGAACAAAAGTGATACGTTGTATCACTATCTCAATTACCTCCTGTTACTATCCCAGGACAAGGAGCAGCTGCTGATTCACAGAGCTCAGGTTATCACCACACTGCTCAAGTTTGGTTGGCTGCTAAATTTAGATAAAAGCCATCTGGAACCAGTACAGCGCCTGGTATACCTATGTCTCACCTCTGTATTAGGAACTTATTGAAAAGAATAAGAGACCCCTAATTAAAGTATACTGTAACTACAAAATATATGGATAGCATGGATAGGGATTAGAATACCTGTCAGGTCTTTTTTGCTGCTTGTGTTCCCATTTCACCCTCTCTAATTGTCCTGCTTACTGTTATCACAAATAAAAAAGAAAGAGATTCCCAAATTATGGCTTGTCAGCACAACAGGAATAAAGGGAAGACTAGCACTAGTGACAAGCAGGGATTCCCTCATCTTGGAGGGATGTCTCTCACTTCCAGTTTTGGCTATGGTACAGGAAGTGAAGACAAATCTAGTGTACCGATGTCAAAAAAGAAAAAAATAATTAAAAGGACTTCTAACCCTCCCTTAATGTGTCCAAAATGTGTAAAGAGTAAACTGGGTATTTCTTTCTTTTGATTGTTTAAATGGGAGTATTGCACTGCAACTGCAAGCCTAGGGTTTGGCTTGCGGTTGCGAAGCTGCCCCACTGAGTATGTTGCTGTGAGCTTAAATGTCTAGTTTTACCCCCCTCCACCTGCAAGTATAAACTAAGCCTTACAGATTACATAGAAACCTTTACATTTGATTCTGTAAACCGCCACTGTTTTTCAATGAACATATTTAGGTGTGGCCACTAGATGTCACACTTACTGCAGAGCTGTAAACTCAATTCATAAAGAAGCCCTGTGTGACGCACATCTTACTAACACCCCTGTAAGCTCAAAAGTTAAAGGCTACCATACGTACAGGTTTGTTTATAGTAACTTTGAACATGTCCAGCAAATATGTAAAGGTATAATACCACAGATGATGTCTAAGAGGATACTGCCAGATTCATGTGCATCCCAGGACATGGGTTATGGACCAATGGTGTAAATGTAATTTTTATTGCTATTGATGAAGACCACAGCAGTTTTTAGTTGATGTGTATTACACAGGTAAAAAAAAAAAAAATCTGTATTTTCTGAAGGAAAAGTAAAAAGTGATAAAATGATTCATAATTCCTCAGTTTGATACTGGATAAAATGATTGAAGGTCTAAAATTCTACAATGTAACTTGATGCAATGTAATATTAATTTCCACTATAACGAGTGAAGGTGATATCCAAAATCTTGGGTCCTGGTTAACATATCTATCTATTTGACCCAGTTGATCATCGGTAGCTAAAACCATAGTGTAATGGGACAGGGCATTAATATCTGTGAACTCCAGGTCAATTCATGAATTTGACTAACATGAAAACCTGTCTGAGAAGACGGTTTGATTTCTTTTTCCACTGAGTATGTGTCAAATGCAACATCACCATATCATTACATTTTGAGCAGATCTCCAAGTTACCCATGAGGCCTGTACACACGATCGGACAAAACCGATGAAAACGGACTGAAGTTCAGTTTCATCGGTCCAAACCGACCGTGTGTGGGCCCCATCGGTCAGTTATCCTTCGGTCCAAAAAATTAGAACTTGCTTTAAAATTCAACCGATGGACGCCTAACCGATAGGTCAAAACTGATGGTTAGTATGCAAAAGCATCGGTTCAAAACCCGCGCATGCTCAGAATCAAGTCGACGCATGCTTGGAAGCATTGAACTTAATTTTTCTCTGCACGTCGTTGTGTTTTACGTCACCGCGTTGGACTCGATCGTTTTTTTAACTGATGGTGTGTAGGCACATCAGACCATCAGTCCGCTTCATCGGTTAACTGACCGTGACTGTGTGTACGCGGCCTAAGATGTCCCATTTATGTCCAGGTTTAGTAATTACATTTTCTGCAACATTTTGTTCTAAAACAGTTTTATATATAGATATCTCTCTCTCTCTCTCTCTCTCTCTCTCTCTCTCTCGATATATATATATATATATATATATATATATATATATATATATATATATGTATATATATATATATATATATATATATATATATATATATATATATATATAGTAAAAAGATCTAGTGCAACCTATATTCACTAATACCACAAATAAAGTAACTTTAAATGTCCCAATACAAAAGTCCAAAAAAAGATTGAGTAAAGGTTGATACTCAAATGTGTTACCATCCACCAGCACTATCCACATGCTATAAAAGTCTTCAACTTATGAATCACCTGTGATCTGCAAGCAGTCACCACCTGTGCTCCGTATATGCTCACTTTCAGACAAGACTCTGATTATTAGTCAAGGGCCAGATGCGCTTTTGCCTCATCACGGGTCAGTGATCAGATGGCTCCTTAAATACAATCCTTATATCCTCCACTCTACTCTGATGCTCACTCAAGTAAACATAGGCGTGCGCAGGGGGTGTGCATGGGCACACCCTAATTACTATGTGCGCTGCAGAATCCCCCTAGTGCCTGGGCTCCCCCCTTGTTATCCTCCTCGCCCTGCAGTGCTGCTGACTTCCCTCCTCTCTGCTCCCCCTGGCTGCATCGGTGGATGTTTCAGGATGGAGAGGGGGAAGGGGCTAGTAAATATGTAATTTACCACCCCCTTTCTTTTAAATGAACACACTTGGTCACTGTGTCCATTCATAACTGAAGCATAGTAAACAGACTTTGGCCCATCACCCTCCCGCTCCCCCATACTTACTTACGCCCTCATTCAATCCAGCGCTATGCACATCTGCAGCTCTTCTCTCCCCTCACTTCTGTGACTCACTGGCTTTGCTGGGGCAGCGGGACAGGGAGGCACCCAGTGCTGTTAATCAAAGTCAGTGATCAAATATAGTTAATCAAAGCTCAGCGTTGCTGAGTCCCGCTCTCTGTGTCAATGAAAAAGTAATTTAGGGGCATCACCCATGTGCCCGGCCAATGGGAGCTGAATGGACTATTCCAAGGATTACAATCATATTTTTGTTAAAAATTATACAATTTTATTTATCCACAATTAAAAATTGGATTAGTAGATCTTACAGTGCCAGTTTAATTTGTCAATATTGTAGGAATGAGAAATCCCTTTTGTGATCTTAACCGTGTTGATGTCCAATGCTATGGGTTAAATTCTGTTCCTCCCAGGGTTCTGTCATTTTGATCTAGATTGATTTCAGGTTAGTTTTGAATGTTGCTTGAGGCCATAGCCTCTTGTTACCCACAGCAGCTGTATATTCCCTCTCTCACTCTTTTTCTCTATTCATTTTCCAATCCTTTCTCTCCTTCCCTTTCCCTGCCCCATTCCATTTCCTCCCCCTTCTTCCTCTTCCTTTTCTTTCCACCCTCCCCTTCCCCCCCCCCCCCACCCCATCCATTCCATGTTTCCCCTTCCCATTCCCACCTTCCTTACCTTTCTTTCCAGCTGTTGCTTTTTCTCTTTCTATTCTTCTTTCCCTCCCCCTTCCCCCCCCCATCTTTTCCCTCCCCTTTCTCCATGTCACATTCATTTTACTCCTGCTTTTTTCTTTCTACGATCTTATGGAGGGTTCCCTAGCTTAGTTGGTTATGCCATGGCAAAATCTGTTATTCTCTTTTTCAGCATATTCTGGCCACGTGTGTTTGTTTTCTTGCCCCCCCTTCCCCCCCCCCCCCCCCGGCTTTGCCTGTTCCGCCTGGGTAAGCATCTTAGTATTCAGTACCTCCCTTCTTTGTTACATTGCTTTAAGACAGTTTGAAATGACTGTGTATTGTTTTATCATAGATATTTTGTATGTAATTCCTCCTGAGGAAGCTTTTTTTGCTGCAAAAGTTGTAGAGGATTTGGCCTACTTTCAAATTTTCCCAAGAGCATGGATATCCTCAGCTTCGTTTGAGGACTGTGTTTTCCAAGCAATACTAGCTTGGAATAGCGATGACTTTGGAAATGTTTGTTTTTTTACTTCTATGGACATATCTTGAATGTTTTTATGGATAAATAAAATTGTATAATTTTTAACAAAAATATGATTGTAATCCTAGGGTACCAAGATAGTCTATTTAGCTCCCATTGGTGGGCACATGAGGTATGCCCCTAAATTCCTTTTTTCGCTTACTAATATTAGGCTGATGGTACCCCCTATACCTATTTTTTATGTATTTAAACCCCTGGGGCCTACACTAAATTTATCCATTTGTCTGTGTCAATGGACACAGCAGTGGGGCTCGGAGGCAAGCATGCACGAGTGCCCCCATGGGAAGCAGCTTCCCGTGGGGGCACTAAACAGAGAGGAGGGGCCAGGAGCAACGTAAGGGGATCTGAAAAGAGAAGGTTTAGGGCACAGGGCAGGTAAGTAAAGAGATGTTTGCTATTTAAAAAAAATCCTTTACAGTCCTTTACAGTCACGTAAAAGTTTTATATCATTTAGAAGAGGATTTTATACTCATAAATTTGTATTCTGTATGAGGTATTTGTGTGCATGATTGATGTTAATAACAACAAGGTAATGTCATAACATTTGGCATCTGGACTAAGGTTGGCAGGGCTCTGACTGGAGTTGGCTTTATTGCTTTTGGAGTGAAGATGATCAAATGTTTTAGATAAGCTCTGAAGCTAAAGCTGAGTTAAAATTATAATGTAGCTGACCTCTGGAGTCTGGAGCTGACATTCCGCAGCTCCTATTTACAGTACTATTTCGCATGACCATCATACATTAAAATTGCTTGTCAAGTAAATTTTTTTCAAGAAATTCTCACAGAGCCACATAATGTAAATACATTTCCATACAATGGTAAAGGCAATACGCTGTTAGGGTTCTATCAGACTTTGACAGGCTGACTGATTTAACCCTATAATGCCATGATACTGCACCACAATGGAGTGCACTGTACCTGGTTTTGGTATGGCCCCATTAAATTCAATGAGCAAGTTTGATAGGCAGCACCTCCTGTCAAAAAAAAAAAAATGCAGAGGCTGCAAAGCACCATGGCCGCAGTATCTGTACAGTACTATCCAGCTGTATTGGAACAGTTTGGTGGGGTGGCAAGGGGGCAGTAAAACCGTGGCTCAGCTGCCCATTTTTAGGGCCACCTGTCTGATAGAGCCCTTAGGCATTTGTATCAAAATTCAATGTAATATACAATAAAAAATGTAAGTATATGAGATCAAATTCGTTCAAAGAAACAAGTGAAAAGAAAGCAGTCCTTAATGGGACATGGGGGGTTACAGTTCTCTCTATTGGGTATAAATAGTCACTCTGAGTAGCTAGAGCTCTCATTTTAGACCTAACATATTAGGAGGAGTGGGGAATACAAGGGGAAGATCCCTAGCCAGATATAGGGGGTTCGGATGGGGGGACAGAATGGGGTGAAGACAAAAGGCAGAAACAGGAAGCAAAAGAGAGAAGAGGGCAGGGTTTTAGACAAAGGGGGTTAGGAGAAACCTGCTGTGGATGAGGGAAGAGAGCAGAACTGTTCTTTTTATATAAAGATTGTAAGACTTTGGCTTTTGACATAATAACGATAGAAGAGGAGTTAGGTCCAGTAAGTTAAAAAAATAAGATGAAAACCGTATTCTGGGGTGGAACAAACTTTCTGAATTTCTTCCTCAGGATGGTAAAAGGAAAGCAGTTAAATATTACATTTTCATGGTTTCATTTATTCAAGAGATCTACTGTGTCAAGGTGGGAGGGGAGGTCTGTTTCCATAGGATAGCAATACTGTTTCTGGTGGCATGTATTATGTGGATTCTGAGCGAGTTCTTGTATATCCTGACTGGGTGGGTGAGGTGAAATAGAAAAGCTACAGGGGCATTATCAATAGGGACTCCTGTAAGTTAAACTTTGTAGTAAAGTGTAGACCAGAAGGGGGCGAGAAGGGGTCATTCCTAAAATATATGCATAAGGGTGCCCTGCGCCAGCATTATGTGAGCTTTGGGATATACATTTTGTTCAGTAAGTCTAAGGTCCTTCATAAAAGGTCAATATAATTTATTTTATAGTAGGAAAACAAATGTCTGAAGTGGAATAAAGCATTAACTAAGAGTCCTTCTTTGGATCTCTTTTTTACTATGCCACTATAGTGCATGCCTTGTGATATACCTTCATGTTAATATGTAAAATTTGAACTCTTAATCATCCTACTATTTTTTAGACTAACTGATAAACAGTAATAGTAACTCAGATGAATGGCATACTACACAAGGCCAATTATTTGTTGGGTTTTTCAAGTCCCTTTTAGATGCTCCAGATGTCAGATGACTGAATGGAGTGTGATGGTCATTCATAGTTGTGTCAAGGCCCTATGAACGGTTCTATTACATTACATCAAGAATGCTAACAGCTTCAGGGGTTATATCCAGTACATAACCGAAATGAGTACTATAATTTGTGGTAATGTACCTCGTGTTTGAGGGATGGTATTGGTATGTTTCATCTTTTTTCCCTAAGGCGAGCTGCTCTGTTTCTAACAGTACTTAGAGTACATCTTATTTGTAGCAGTGGGGGGTATCATAAGAGCAATTTGTATAGGCCAAATGCACAACCATTTTAAATAGCAAATACCAGAATAAAAACATTGGCTGAATACTATGAGGGTGTGGTAAAGATAAAAAGAAAATAATAAAATAGGCGGACCAAGTTATCCTGCTGTTTGATATGGTTGGCACCTTTAATACCTCTGACAAATAACTCACCAGCAAAGAAGTTAATGTATAACTTCATACAGATAGGGGCTTTATGTGGATGCCTAAAAAAATATTTTTTGTACCAAGCTTTGGAAATGAAAATGGTATACTGGCACATATAAAGCTCATGCTGGGAGAAACAAAAGCATTTGAAAAAAAATAAAACAGTCTTGTCTTCTACACATATTATGATGCTTTAGGGCTTTAACAAATTATCACTAAACTCTACACGTGAGAAACCAGAATCCATGAACCCCTCCTATATGCTGCTCTGGTAGATAAGAGGAACTGAAATGGGACAGAGTGCAAATGTAGAATATCACAGCCATAGTGCAAAAGCATGCAAAACAATACAAATGACAAAAATAGAGCCAAAGGAGATATAAAAAATAGTGGTATCCCTTTGCATTTATTTGGCAAGCATTGCAACAAGAATTTATACTCAATAGTTCACAGCTACAAATCAGAAGACAATTTTTTTTTATCAGTGTGGGGCAAAAGGACAGTAAATTGGATTGGATGGTTTTCCCATGGAATAGAATACAATGTCTTTACTAATTTGACAGAATTAAACAAGCAATGTGTAATGTACAGTAACATATTGCAGCCAAAACTAGTTTCTACCATTACGCAGTAAGTAATAAAAGAAAATATCGAATAAGCTACCAATAGCCATCAGAGACCCAGAGAAACGATCTGCCGGCGCCGGATGGGAGGCATAGAGATGACTGGTGACCAGATGGTCACCAGTCATATCTATGATCGTCGGAGGCCCGGGCGCGATGTTATGACGTCACGCCCGGGTACCGGAATGTAAACAAAGCCGCAATCGCGGCTTAAGCATGAGATCCGTGAATTTTCTTTCACAATCTAATGCTTTCCAGCCTTGAGGAGAGATGTGGGGTCTTATTGACCCCGCATCTCTCCATAAAGAGGACCTGTCACGAACCATTCCTATTACAAGGGATGTTTACATTCCTTGTAATAGGAATAAAAGTGATCAAAAAATAAATAAAAAAAAAAGTGTAAAAATAAAATAAATTAAGTAAAATAAAAAATATTTTTTTTATACGCCCCTATCCCCGGTAGCTCACGTTCAGAAGTGAACATACACGTAAGTCCCGCCCACATATGTAAACGCAGTTGAAACCACACATGTGAGGTAGCGCCAGCAACAATTCTAGCACTAGACCTCCTCTGTAACTCTAAACTGGTAACCTGTAAAAAAAAAAAAAGGAACGCCTATAGAGATTTTTAAGTACTGAAGTTTGACGCCATTCCATGAGTGTGCGCAATTTTAAAGCGTGACACAATTTTAGGTATCTATTTACTTGGCGTAACTTCATCTTTCACATTATACGAACAAATTATGCTAACTTTACTGTTTTGTTATATTTTAATTCATGAAACCGTTTTTTTACCCCCAAAAAAAGGTGTTTGAAAAATTATTGCACAAATACTGTGCGATATAAAAAGTTGCAATGACTGCCATTTTATTCCCTAGGGTGTCTGCTAAAAAAACATATATATTGTTTGGGGGTTCTGAGTAATTTTCTAGCAAAAAATTTATGATTTTTTCATGTAGGAGAGAAGTGCCAAAATAGGCCTGGTATGGAAGTGGTTAAAGAAATATAAAGCAATAACAACTATAAAAAAAAATAAGGGGGCATTTAGAAAAAAAAAAAAAAAAAAAAAACGCTGTGTGAATGTCTCAAGTATTTGCGCAGGTATCATGAATACTACCTGTAATTTGTGAAATCATGTTTACTTTCTATGGTCATCTAATGGCCACAATGTGGCATTTTCATAAAGTCCCTTATTCAGGAAAATGCCACATTATGGCTACTAAATGGAGCTGCCAATATTTGGAAGAAAACCTATTAAAACACATTATTTGTGGCAGCTGTGCAAATGCTTGTAATACTCTGACATCAGTTTTATAAAGGGAACCCTGGCTGTTTTGGGCACATGATAGAAAAGTATTGCAAAACACATCTGCTGAGATACTGAAACTCACATTCTTTTATCTCCTTAAAACAGGACACAAGTCACATGCCTAAAAAAAATATTCATCTTATCTTTTGCTAAGAGAACTCATTTGCATTCAAGAATTGAGAAGCTCTAAGCAAGTTCAAATGGATGAGATGGAGGCGTGTTTTATGGTAATACGTCTTGACCCAACGTAAATGACGTTTTTTCTGAACAGCGCATGCGCCGTCTGTGGGGGTATCCCAGTGCGCATGCTCGAAATTAACCCGCAACAAGCCAATGCTTACGACGTGAACGTCATTCTACGCAAAGCCCTATTCGTGAACGACTTACGCAAACGACGTAAAATTTTCAAAATTCGACGCGGGAACGACGTCCATACTTAACATAGGATACGCCTCATATAGCAGGGGTAACTATACGCCGAAAAAAGCCTTACGGAAACGACGTAAAAAATTGCGCCAGCCGGACGTACGTTCGTGGATTGCCGTATCTAGCGAATTTGCATACTCGACGCGGAAATCGACGGAAACGCCACCTCGCGGCCAGCGTAAATATGCACCTTAGATCCGACGGCGAACTAAGACGTACGCCAGTCGGATCTAGCCCAGCTTCAGGCGTATCTTGTTTTGTGGATACAAAACAAAGATACGCCGGAGCAAACTAGAAGTTACGCGGCGTACCAATAGATACGCCAGCGTAAACGATTCATGGATCTGGCCCTAAATGTTTACTACAATATACTTGCACATATTTACAGAATGGCCATGCATACATATATTGTTTTTTTGGCTAAATATGGAATTCATCTATAATGAGTAAGCAAAAGATTCTTTAAAAAGCACAGAACATTCCTATGGAAGATATATTTATTACCACTAGAAAAATGTAGTAAAACAACATACTTCTCAGCAACAACCCATTTGCCTCATGCTGAGCATCTTATGCCCAGATGTCTTCTTTACAAGTTTGTGTTTTTTCTTCCTTTCATCCTGCTGTGCTCATTTAGCATTTCATAAGTCATGTTTTGCAGATGTAAGATCTTAGGTGCAGTGCCTTAGAAAACGAAAATAGGTTTAAGCCAGGGGTGCACAACCGTGCAATTGTCATTCAAAATGCGACAGCGCTGAAAGCTGAAAATTGGCTTGGGCGGGAAGGGTGTGTAAGTGCCTGGTATTGAAGTGGTTAAATAGCCTTGCAGGAGTTTAATGTAATTTTTTGCATGTGTGCGCTGTAATATTGTTTTTCTATTAACAATGCACTTTTTACAATCGCAGGGACAGTGCATTCTAGCACGGTGTGGAAAAGGCCATCAGTCTGGCATAGTTCCCAGCATGTTTATTTCAGCTTTGAGTCCAAATGATGGGCATGACTGCCAAGCAACCAGTATATTCAGGAATTATACAAAGAAATCATCTATATTTCTCTTAGCAAAGCTTTTCTCAAACTTTTCTAAAACAAAGTAATAAAAGTTTGAAAAATACTGTAGGCGTATGTACACAAACAGAAGGCTCTTATCATCATCAAACGAATGCTGGTTATGCTGATAGTGTTTACTCTAGCAACAAACGTGTTATCTGTGAAGCACAAACCAAGAATACTTCTGTCTGCCAGCAGATTAAAAACACTATAATTGGTATCGACTATTAATCCTGAGGTTTTAGGCATTTTTTCCTAATGGCAGATCATTATACCGTAATTATTAACTTGCAAATATGCAGATAGTGGACAAATTCTGGATGACCTTTGATAGTTCATAAAACTTAAAAAACTTGTAAACTTAGCACACACCTTGATAACCTCCTATACTAAACTATGTAATCTAGTGCATAAAACAAGGAAGACAAGGCTGAAATAAATCAGGATTTTACCTGTGAATTTACTACATAGGGATACAAATGTCTAAATACAAGATCTATGTGTAATCTTACTTGAATCTTGGTGTGCTTTAGCCTTATGCCGCGTACACACGACCGTTTTTCGGGTTCTATAAAATTACGTTTTTTTTAAACGTCATTAAAAACGATTGTGTGTGGGCTTCAGAGCATTTTTCGGGTTCTAAAAAATGGGCAATTTTTTTTTCGAACATGCTCTATTTTTTCACAACGTTTTTAACGTTGTCGTTTTTCGGGTTGTAAAAAATGGTCATGTGTGGGCTTTAACGACGTGAAAAATACGTGCATGCTCAGAAGCAAGTTATGAGACGGGAGTGCTCGTTCTGGTAAAACTACCGTTCGTAATGGAGATAGCACATTCATCACGCTGTATCAGACAGAAAAGCGTGAATCGTCTTTTACTAACACAAAATCAGCTAAAGGGCAACGTCATCCGAATGGAACTTCCCCTTTATAGTGCCGTCGTACATCATCGTACTTTGCTAGAGCTTTTTTATTTTCACGATCGTGTGTAGGCAAGAGCCTGAAAAGCTGTTTTTTTTACAACCCGAAACATGATCGTGTGTACGCGGCATTAGAGTATTCCTTCTAGGGGGTGTGAAACTTTTCCCCTGTGCAGGAGCTTTTTTTTTATACAGACTGGTCCCTGCTGCTCTCTCACCTTGTGCAGGGTGACTGGTCTTGCCTCTCCTTCATTTACATGCAGGCAGCCTTTAGTGGGTGGAGCAGCTGGACCCCTCCCACAGCTATGCTCTCTGCACAGCCTAAGTACAGCATGGTGATGATATAACCACCACTTTAACAAGGTAATAACTGGGCATTTGAAGTGGAAATACATCCTCTGTGGCTATTGTAGAAAATATTTGTGCCCAGAGTTCACTTTTAACTTAGTTTTAGCACAAAATAAACCCAGGACCTTACAAAGCTCTTATTTGGAACAGTCCAAATCATCATATTAGATAGACAGATTGTGAATTTGGAAAAGAAAAATGTATACATACACAAACACACACGCACATACATATATATACAGTATGCACAGTATTTCAAAGTTCACTGTAAGCGCTATTTCTTGGAAATATCCGTTGCATGTGAAAAGCTCTACTGACATGCCTTATACTTCACAGTAACTCGATATAACAAAGTACTGACACATTTTTCTATACCACAAAATAACAGCACGCACCCCTTCCTACATAGTTTCTACGAGATATCTGTCTGCCTTAATCACTTCTGCCATTCTCTACCTACTGAAATAATAAATGCACTTATTTCTTAGCTAAAAAATGGCATCTTGTGGTACATGTGTATAATTTCATGTTTACATATGGATAAAAGTGGAACCTGCATAAAAATGCAAGGTCTGCTAATGTTGCAGCTCCCCAGCCCCCGAAAAAAAATGTTCAGTGTAAGTCATAACTAATAAAAATATTTAAAGTAATATTATATTTAAATGTAACATTTATTCAGATGAATCCTCAGATTCCAGTAGGTGCCAACAATAATGCAGGGATCAGGTACTGACTTGACTTGGGGATTTGGTGAGATGACATAGACATGCATTCTCACAAGAGTTGGCACCCTTAGCATTCCCAGGTTCCTATAAGAAGGCCCAGTGATGCTACATTCACTTAGGTAACCATGCTGGAACGTGAAAGGTAAGATATAGTATAACAATTTTACATTGTTTGCCCATTTTCTGCTCTAAGTCCTTGCTTAAAAGCATAGCCGAATACCATTTTCTACACATAAATTTATGTTTATGTTTTTTTTGTTATGTACAATATCCACACACCAGTGCTCATATAACAATTAACAATTAAGTACAAAAAAAAAGAAAATTAAAAATGTAAATGAATGTAGCAGCAGTTACAAGACTTATAGGGGTTGATTTACTAATGGCAAATAGACTTTGCACTTTGCAAGAGCAGTTTCTACAGAGCTTAGTAAATGAGCAGAAGCTCTGCTGACTTTCATTATCCAATTATGTGCAAACAAAACTGTAACTCTAAACTGCTGTTTATTAAAATTTTCCTTGCATGGGTATTCTTTTCAAAGTGAAGCTTTACCTCATTTACCAAGCTCTGAAGCAACTGCACTTTGCAAAGTGCACAGTCTATTTGCCTTTAGTAAATTAACAATGTCTCAAAACAAATACATCCCTGAACACAGGAAAACAGTTCTTAAAATAAATGTGACATAACCTACAATCAAATTTAAAAAAGTCCACGTGATGGAAATCTACTAATACAATCATGATAGTGCTCAGTAAATTAAAGGGGTTGTAAAGGTAATTTCCCCCCCCCCCTAAATAGCTTCCTTTACCTTAGTGCAGTCCTCCTTCACTTATGTTCGATTTTGCGTTTAAATGTCCTTATTTCTTCTGAGAAATCCTCACTTCCTGTTCTTCTGTCTGTAACTCCACACAGTAATGCAAGGCTTTCTCCCTGGTGTGTAGAAAGCCTCTTGAGGGGGGAGGGGCGAGCAGGAGTGTCAGGACACTCTCTACTTTGCAGATAGCGAAAGGAGCTGTGTGTTAGTGGGCATCCTGACACTCCTGCTTGCCTCCTCAAGCGGCTTTCTCCACACCAGTAAGAAAGCCTCGCATTACGGTGTGTAGTTACAGACAGAAGAACAGGAAGTGTTGTGCTTATCGTAATATTCATACAACACACATATATATTTTTTCATATATTGTTCATATTTAGATCAATTGATTTCACAGAAGTTTATCCACATAGAGCATTGGGTGCATTATAGTTCTTGATATTGTATGTACTATATATGGTTGTTTGTACACTAAAGTGTTGTGCTTATCGCAATATTTGTACAACACACATATATATATATATATATATATTTTTTTTTTTTATATATATATTTTTTATATATTGTTTGTATTCAGATCAATTGATTTCACAGAAGTTGATCCACATAGAGTATTGGGTGTATTATAGTTCCTGATATAACTCCAGAGATTGAATTCTTTGGTTTATTAGATCAGCGCAGTAACACCATTTCTTTATATACACATTTTAACCCCTTCATTGAGGGTTTACACAGTATTGCAGCAGATCACGTTTAAATTTTTTTCTTTGCGCCGGTGACACCTATAATAATATGTGAGGTATCGCCACGTGCGTTAGAGCGTGTGCAACAATTCTAGCACTAGACCTCCTCTGTAACTCTAAACTGGTAACCTGTAAATTTTTTCAAAGCGTCGCCTATGGATATTTTTAAGTAACGAAGTTTGGCGCCATTTCATGAGTGTGCGCAATTTTAAAGCGTGACATGTTAGGTATCTATTTACTCGGCGTAACATCATCTTTCATATTTTACAAAAAAATTGGGCTAACTTTACTGTTTTGTTATTTTTTAATTCATGAAACCATTTTTTTTTTTTAAAAAAGGCGTTTGAAAAATTATTGCGCAAATACCGTGCAAGATATTGACTGCCATTTTTTTTCCTAGGGTGTCTGCTAAAAAAAATATATAATGTTTGGGGGTTCTGAGTAATTTTCTAGCAAAATAATGATGATTTGTACATGTAGGAGAGAAGTGCCAGAATAGGCAAGGTATGGAGGTGGGTATAAAAGCCCTGTATTGAAGGGGTTAAAGCGGTTGTAAACCCAGAAATAATAATAAAAAAAGAACCCTGCAAGACAAAGGCATTATGAGCTAGTATAACTAGCATACTAGCTCATTATGAATTTCTTACCTTAGATCGAAGCCCCCAAAGCCGTCCTCGTCTCCCCCTCCGACCGCAGACATCTCTCTGGTTACTTCCGGGTATCGCCGCTCCGGCGCTGTGATTGGCCGGAGCGACGATGACGTCACTCCGCTTTTGCGCTCGGGAGCCGGCAAAGCCAGCATTAGCCATCGAGAAAACCGCCATTCTCAGTGCGCCTGCGCCGTAGACAACAGTGTATTCCTTTTGGCAAATATCTCCTAAACCGTGTAGGTATAGGAGATATTGCAAACACCTACAGGTAAGCCTTAATCTAGGCTTACCTGTAGGTGTAACTTCAAACAGTGTAACTTCAACTTAAATGAAGAAAAAAATAATGGGTAAACTTTTCTCTAAAGAGAAAATACATCCACTCTTTTAGTAATAATTTGAAGTTTCAGTGAGAGAGGTTTTACTTGGCTACTCAAGTTTTTTGTTTGCTATTGTCCTATTCCTCCTAAAGGTGGCAGTATAACCCACTGTTCCTGCGTCTACTGATCTTGTGTCCCTCGATGAACAAATAGGAAAAAAATCACCCTAAAGTAACAGGTCTTTAATAAAAAGCTACCTGATTGTTATGTTTTACTGCACTATAACTTTACTGTTTGCATTTTTTCTTGATTCTAGATTTAAATATGCTACGTATTGTTAGGTACATTGTGGAGTGTGTAGAGGAAGTAATTCATTCATTACTGAATTACTGAGTGTAAATACATTGCCATGGCTGTGACTTCCTTCCTGGTGCTAGAGGGATGTATACTTTAACATACAATATAATGAGGATAGTGAAATCAAACAATCAGGAATTCAAAAAGATAGGGAGTATAAAACACATCATATGAAAAACATAAATAAATAAAATGTTGTTTCAATCCATGGGGAAAGTCCATAAAAGTTCATAAAGATCAAGGATTTAATTAAAAGAGCAAGACAATTGGCAACTCACAAAATAGTAGATAAAAACAGGCATTTTTAAATAAACAAAATAATCCGTCCCAAGGCTTCTCCGTAACATCCTGATGCTGTGGCTGCCTCGCGTGCAGGCTGTGTTGGTCTGTGTATCCCGGATGTGATGTCACACGGGGGTGTGTGGGACATGATGCCATGAAATGCACGGTAACGCGCTTCTTCAGACCTGATTGGCTAGTGAGCCTGTCAATTTCTTATAGGGAAAAACAGCAAAATGCCAGGCATAATTGGCTAATGGATGTGTCAATCAATGAAAGGAGATAGAAGAAGAAAATGGACTAGAAGAATGACGTTATTGTCATATGTGAGATACATAGAAGAAAGAAAAATAAGCAGAGAGTTAGCTGGTTCAACTAGGAGAAATTGTATGAAGAATTGTTGGAAATAATCATGGTGCTGAATGTGAAATATAAAACAAATAAAAAAACAATCAGAAAATATTGAAGTAGTGATACCACAAATCTCTCCGTAAACACCTCCTCAACGCTGCTAGAGCGTGCATCCCAAGTCAGCAATCTGCTCCCACTGTGGCCCAATGGTTCGTGAGCATTTATGACATTGGACATTCGAATGGAAGACCTGACTGCCACGATCCGGGATAAATCCAAGGAACATAAGACCAGGTGGTTTTATTAGACCCAGTTCCGCTTCTCAGGAGAATACCTCCGCAATACATAGTCTGGCCATGATGATTGCCAGAGGCTCTTGTTCCAAACCATGGCCTGGAGAACTGGGGGGAGGGGCTTGCTCTCTAGGTGGACCAGTACCCCTCCACTTTACCAATACACCCCTCCCCCTCTTTCCTTTTACTCCATTTCCCATTTCCCTCCCCCCCTCTCTCTCTCTCTCTTTGTTTCCTTTCTCTCCTATAATAACTTTCTTTCATTTAACTCAAAATGTGGTATGTTTCGACCCCAGTCGACCTCCCCGCAGTACTCTTCCCCCATGCACGGATACCCGAATTCTCCATGGGTACCAGGGCTAATCCCTAGTGTATTGTAAATGATCAGTTGACCCATCAAGGTGAAGCCCTAGTCTTACACCTCCTATGTATCTGGGTAACTTTCCCTTTTATGTTTGGGGCCTTCCTGTAAGAAAACTGGGGAATCGCTGTGAGAGTGGTTTTGAGATGGGGATCTTGCTGTAATATGGACCAATGTTTTTGAACACTTTATCCATCCTCCAATGTTTATTGTGGTATTATGTTATGAATCTGACTGCTGAATTTTCCAGTATCTGTGGTTTTGGCTTAGGGATATCATCAGTATTGTAAAAAAAGATGTGCTACTCCCAACCAGCCCAGGTGAATAAACAATAAAAAGTGGCCTCAGCATCGGATATGATTAAGCTAAGCAAAATGCATCAGGGTGTCAGGTTTGGTGGAGACATGTAGGCTGAGGCCACTCTTTATTGTTTAATCACCTGGACTGGTGGGGAGTAGCAGTGATACTTTCCTCTTTACATTTACTAACCGCCTGGATTGGTTTTAGGTCAAGCCTGCATCCCATGTTCTGGGACACAGGGATATGCTTTCACCTCTACTTTAAGTGGTGCCAAAAGCAATCAAACAGTTCCTTTTTTTATAAGTAATGTACTCACATAGCCCCCCAATGTAATTATGTACAGCAGCATGTTGCGTGTTCAGGGCACTAACGGGGAGTTGAAGAAAAGGTGAGCCAGCTGTTTCTTATTAATTTTTCTGATAGCAGAGATAGCTGAACAAACAGCTGGACTTCAGTCACTAATTATACTAGTTTACAAGGTAGGCATTAGTGGCTACCTGCTGCCTATATCAAATATTAACCGCCTATTATGAAAACATGAAAGCAGAATATTCCTGCTGAGTTAGGCATCTTTGGTGCTCTGGTAAGTCACCCGTGAGTGTTTCAAGTCACAATTTACAACAGTAAATTAGAAAGAACTAATACAATTGCACAATGTAAATTTTACTGCCTTCCACTGTCCTTCACTGAACTGGACTCCTTAAATAACCTCTGTCACATCATAATTGTGCCTAAAACACAGTCTTTTTTGTTAATTTTTATTTTTTATCAGTATCAACAAATCTGTAGCACTACTCTGCAAATGGATAAATGATGGACACTGCTTATATTTAACACATGCCTGTTATACATAAGAGAGAAAAAGAACGTCTGTAAGCGATGCTCTAATAATGAGTAAAAAAGGAATCGTAACATTCTTTGAAGTTGACAGAGGCAAGATAAAAGCAACATAAACCATTCTATTTATTCACTAAAGGCTTCTAAACAGATTACTAACGTGGATACAGACAGTAGAAATGTATCAGCATTTTATGTATGGCCATGTTCTTCAGTGTTTTTTACCAGATGTGCATGGCTGCACATACAGTACTTTGTATGGAATGGGTCATTCTACATAATATAGGGCTGTTTTAGCATACAGGATTCTAAAACACATTTAAGATATTCCTGACATCAACTGCTTTATCAGATTTTATTACAATAGCATAATATTGCTTCCTACGGAGAAATAATGGCACAAACTGAACCTTCAAGATGTTATCTGTCACATCCAAGGATCTCTTCTGAAGCTGGAGGCCACAAATTATACATTTCTATAAGCATTGTCATTTCCATGCCAAGGCACACCTGTCATAGTGAGCATCATAGTGAAGTGCCTGCCCAGATCTACAGGTAGCTTGCTTCTACCGGTAGTAGTTGAGCAGTGGAAACTTCCAGCACTGAATGTAAGCTTCAGCTGTGACTGGTTTTAGGTTTCCTTTAGCAATGAGTAAATAACTTATCAAAGAAAACAGTGCAAGAGACATGGCAGGTTCCCAGTAGGCACAATGCTCCCAGGACGAGATGGCATCCTCTATTCTCCCATCTCTCCTGCTTTTTAACTTTTATTTAGTATGCATTGTTCATTAATGTACCTAAACCTTAAAAACTACAAACTTTTTTTTAATGCATAAAGCTATAAGAGCTAAATATTGTTTTTCATCTTGCAGAGATAATAAGATAACGTAGGTATTGAGCACACTTAATGGTTGACTGGAAACAGACAAGCAGTACAAGATATACAAAGAGCAAATTTCGTGGTTGCGGTAAAGAAATCCCCTCAATTCCCCAAAACAGACAGTGATGATGCGGTAATCCCTTGTGCTGGGCCATTGTAATTATCGCTAGAGGCTATAGCAGCTGGTAGAAGCCGGTAGGAAGGTTGTAGCCAAGTTGATCAATGGATCAACCTGGTACATTCAGCTTGCCCATTAACGGTTTGAATCTTGGTCGGTTCCTGCTGAAAAAAATTGAACCGTGTATGGCCGGGCCAACATAGGAACATGTATCATGCAGCGCTTTTCTTTATCGCTTGGCATGCCTTAATTTCAGCCAAACATCTATAGGACCATTTGTCATAACTTTTTCCAATTTTTTCCCCCCAAAAATTGACAAATTAGGGGACGGTTTAAAACATGTGTGAACCTACTAGTCATAAGTTAATTACAATTCATAAGCTATATGGCCTTTAAACAACCCCCCCTCCCCCCCCAACACCTTTCCTGACAGGTCTCATATTATTACTTCATTGTTGTCTCCCACTCCTCTTGCGCACGCTCACAATAGTCAATAACAGAATTATATGGAGACTGAAGATTCTTTTTAAGGCCATGCAGCCTTATAATGAATGAATGGGCTCAAATCACACCACACTGAATTGCATGTGAATTGCACAGGAATGTAGGGTTGTCCCGATACCACTTTTTTAAGACCGAGTACAAGTACCGATACTTTTTTTAAGTACTCGCCGATACCGAATACCGATACTTTTTTTAATCTCCTGTGACAGCGGCACATGTGTCAGTAGTTTTTTTTTATCTTTAACAATTTGTTTTTAATTTTTTTACGATTTAAAAAAAAATTAACATAGTTTTTTTACCATGTCAGTGTGTTTTTTCTTAAAAATTTTTCTACAATAATTTTTTTTTATTATTTTGTTTTTTTATTCTTTATTTTTTTATTAATTTTTTCAGCCCTGTTGGGGGGGCTTTGGTGAGATATCAGGGGTCTTAACAGACCTCTGACATCTCCCCTTTGAGACAGGGAAAGGGACTAGGGACACGTGTTCCCCTGTCCCTTTCTCAGCAGCATCAGCTGCGCTGAAAATGAAAAGAGAGAAGACAGCGTCTTCTCTTCATTCATAAACTGAAACATTGTAAACACAGGTTACAATGTTTCAGTTATGTGAATAGACAGAGTCAGTGATCACTGACTCTGTCCATTCGGAGAAGTAAGGAGACGGATTTCCTGACAGTACCAGGGGGTGGAGGAGGAGCACGGAAGGGGAGAGAAACACGGCGGGATACACGGGATACACGACAGGATACATGGAGTGAGGGAGACAGACTGCAGCAAAACAGAGGGGGGCTGGAGGAGGACACGGGACAGTCAGCGGTGATCGTGTGTGGGGGAGTTACAAGCACCGATCACCGCTGATTTTAAAGCAGCTGAAAGCCGCGCGGGGGGAGGGGTGTGGCGATAAGCGGAGAAATCTATTTTAAATCTATACAGCGGTGATCAGTGCTTGTAACTTCCCCATGCACTGATCACCGCCGACACTACAAGTATCGGGTGAAGCATCGGGAGCATTTGCCCGAGTACAAGTACTCAGGCAAATGCTTGGTATCGGTCCCGATACCGATACTAGTATCGTTATCGGGACAACCCTACAGGAATGCAAGGCGTTTCCTGTGTGATTCACATGCAAGTTATAGTGTGAACAGGGGCTTAAAGCAATTGTAAAGGAACAAATAACAAACATGTCTAAAAGTACCTACAGGCCTGAATCTCCTCTTCTCAGGTCTCCGTCAGAGCTCCTGGCTCTTATCTGTCCAGTGCCACCATGGGAAGCTGTTTCCCATGGGGGTACTTACGCATGTTCACTACCGAGCCCCGCTGCTTCGTTCATTGACAAAGACAGCGGGACTCGACCCCGCTCCCTCATCACTGAAGTCAATATGCCCAATGAGGAGGGAGACAGCAGTGAGAGCCGCTGCTCTCATGTATGTCTCTGAAACAGATTGGGCTCAGGTAAGAATGGAGGGGGGGATCCTGGAGCAGTGAAGGTTTTTTACCTTAATGCATAGAATGTAAAAGGAGGGCACAACCCTTTGGTCCCTCCTTCATGGGTCTGCAGTCACCCCCCCCCCCATTTGTTTTGCAGTATGTAGGTTAAGGGTATTTGTGCGTATACTGCCCTTTTAAGAATCCTGCAGGTGTTCCACGTGAGATTTAAACAGCCAATGGGAGCACCTGAAAGGTGCTGGAACAGGTATGGAGCCTATAAAAAGGGGCCAGAACCGGAAATGGTCCTCTTTGGACCTCCTAGCAAATAGCTGCAGGACATGTGCCTCAATATGGAATCGCTTTTGAGGCAGCTGATTGAAAAGGCTGAGGGCAGTGAAGGTGAGGCCTGGCTACGGAGTTGGGACAGCGGAGGAGCCCAGGAGCATTGTGGACAGCGGTGCACCAGCAAATGACTCACCAGCACAGCAGAATGCGAGGGGGTTCCGGCTGCGGGTGTAAGGAGCCAGCACAAAGGTGAAGAGGAGCAAGTCCCTGAGAAAAAGCTATGAGGAGGAGGTGCGCCTGGAGGCGGAGCCATGGGAGGCAGAAGGCAGCACAAGTGTGATCAACATGGAGAGCGGTGTGAACTAACAGGGAGGGCAGAAGAGGTGGGCCCCATCTCCCCCTTCAGCGCGGATTCGTCAGAGAGAGAAGAGGCAGGTCCTGCAAATGTGGAGGGAGACAGCGGGTGGTGCCACCGCCCACGCCTACAGCGGTTACTAGGCTGCCGGAGTATGCTGCAAAAGGCCAGCTGATATCTCCACCAAGTTCAGTCCCATCTTTACAGGAATCCTTGGCAGGCTGGGAATATCAAGATGCTGTAGCAGCCTCCATGCAGAGTGCTGCACAAATGGGGAATGCAGGTGAGTACAGCAAAATGTTTTATCAGATTTGGTCAGTTCTCTGACCAAGATTGTTCAGTCAATGTCTAATGTTAACCCTGTCAATGCTGTTAGTGTGCCTGTTCCCGTAGTGGTTTCTTTAAAAGAAAATATATGTAAAGGGAAGTTTGTAGAAGTTCTGTCCCTGATGCCTGCAGCTAAAGATGTTAATTTTAGAAGTGGGGTAAATCTGATGACAGGTCGGACGAGGATAAGTGTAGGCCAATCCTCTTCTCATTTTTTAATTGGTTGCAAGGGTTTAGCATTTTTGCTGGTGTGATGGCTGAAAGGGGTCCAGAGCTACGTGGCAGCCTTTTCCAACTCTTTGATCATGTCCTGGAAGCGTATAAGAATTTTGGGGGTTTTGGTTGGTTTCATTATGATGACGTTGAATTTGATTTTGCCACAAAAAGGCAGTGGAATTAGAGCGACACAGGGAATGCAGCAGTTCTGGCATACCGTAAAGGGGTATGCTTTGCGTTTAATGAATCACAATGCAAGTGGAGCACATCTTGTCGCTACAGACACAAATGTTTGTTTTGTGCAGGGGGGAATCCAGTAAAGAAGTGTTATAAGAAAGCTGCTAGCGCTGTTCCGAGTTAGCGTGATATTTTTCACAAGAGCCCACACGAGTGAGGCTACAAAACATGCGCCCTTGGTTGGAGCAGTATCCAAGCAGGGAGAAGGCTCATTTATTGCTTAATGGTTTTGAGTTTGGTTTTCCTATTCTGGAATTCAAGGGTACAGGTTGCAAGGTAGTTCTCCACCTACAATCTGTTTCAGCTTTTCCTCAGGTTGTATGGGAGAAGGTTAGGAGAGAGATTAAGGATGACCGTATTGCGGGTGCTTTCCTTTCCCCCCTTAGAGTTTTAGAATTTCACCCCTTGATGTGGTCCCCAAGAAGGAGCCCAATACTTTTAGGTTAATTAATCACCTATCTTTTCCTCCAGGTTATTCACTAAACAATGATATTGATGAATCTATGTGTTCTGTGTCGTATGCAAACTTTGAGGATGCTATTGATAAAATTTGGGTTTTTGTCAAGGGAACTTTACTGGCAAAAGTTGACGTTAAGTCAGCTTTTCGGCTCTTGCCTGTACACCCCACTGCATTTAATTTGTTATGGTATTATTGGGATAGATTTTATGTCTTTGATAAATGCCTGCCTATGGGCTGTGCGTTATCTTGTGCATATTTTGAAAAGTTTTCTTTGTTCCTGAACTGGGTGGTCTGTTTTGAAACAGGTTGGGAGGGAGTTGTCCATTATTTGGATGATTTTATGTTTATAGGTCCCCATGATACTAATATTTGTAGTTCCACTAGCAGCCAAAAAAAATGTGTTTCCGTTAGTTTCTATGGAGTCTTGTTGGAATTTTGGTTGCCAGTCAGTCAATTTGATAAGATTAGGTCATTAATTGCAATTTTTAGAGAAAGAAGAAGTTCATACTTAAAGACATGCAGACCTTGTTGGGCCTCTTGGCCTTTACATGCAGGGTTATGTCCATGGGCAGGATATTTTCCAGGCAGCTGTACTTAGCTATGTCTTGCATCAAATCTCCTTATTCTCCTATTCCCTTACATGTTCTCTTAAGGATGACATGATGGTATGGTCAAACTTTAATTCCAGGTCCTTTTTTAGGAGGATTTTGTGGATGCAGATGCTTTGCAGTTGTTCACGGATGCAGCAAGGTCGTGTGGATATGCAGCCATATGGAACACACATTGGAGTTGTGGAGGCTGGCCGGAATCCTGGGTTCTCAAAAAAGCTGACAGGAATATTGTCTTACTAGAGCTCTTTCCGGTAGTGGTGGTGGTTGAGTTGTGGGATTCTGAGTTCACGAACAAGCATATATTACTACATACAGATAACAAGGGTGTGCTATATGCTGTAAATTGTTTGTCCTTAAAGTCGCTCTTTGTCATCCAGTTTTTATAGCACTTAGTATTTTTGTGTTTAAAATACAATATTTAGTTGAAAGCTATGTTTGTCACTGGTAGATTTAATACTCTCGCTGACTCCCTGTCTCGATTTCAGATTCCTCAGTTGCCAGTGTGGACCCAGTGGGTCAGGCCTGCCTGGCACTTTTATGGGCCCTGAGTTGATGGAAGCGGTTCGGGTATCAGGAATTTGGTCACCTCGCATACTTGGGCGCAAATGGGTGAACTTTGCTAAGATTGCCAGATTTTGTCCAGAGGGAGCCGCTTATCCTATACTCACATAGTGAAAATGTTAGCCGGGCTTTCCTTTTTCTTTAAAGTGATTGTAAAGGATCATATATATATATATATATATATATATATATATTTTAAATAACAAACATATCATACTTACCTCCACTGTGCAGCTAAGGTCCCCCGGCGGCTTTTGCGGCTCCTTCCCGCCTCAGATAACCACTTGGAAGAAACGCCCTCCCAGGGGGTTACCTTGCGGGCGTTCTACCGAGTCATTCTTTCGGCGTCCATAGCAGCCGAATGTATGACTCGGCCCCGTCCCCATGTCATTGGATTTGATTGACATCAGTTAAGGCCAATGGCTACACTGCTATCAATCTATCCAATCAAGAGCCAGGACCCCGTGGAGAGAGGGGTGGCACGTCGTTCCCGAGGGAAATTTGGGGCTCAGGTAAGTAAAACGAGGGGCTAGGGGGCCGGTGACTGGCAGGTGTTTTTTCATCTTAATGCATAGGATGCATTAAGGTGAAAAAACACAAGGGATTACAACCTCTTTAAGCTTAGGAAACTCCCGGCCTGTTCTAATTTCTTTGCGGTGAAACAGGCTTTGAAGGGTTACCAAAAAAACTCATTATAAAGGTATTTCTATTGCGTTTGTGTGGGGTAACACAGAGTATCTGTGCATCAGATTTTGAGGCTGTACTGTTCAGAATGGCCTTTGTACTTTTGTTGCCTCACCCAACAAAAGAAGTTCTGACGGTGTACGATTGGATCAGATCCTCTCGGGGAAGTCGGTGCTTACAGTATTCATCCAGTGATCCAAGACGGATCAGCTAAGCAGAGGTCATTGGCTTTCTATTCCTGCTGATGCGGATGTTGGTATTTGCCCAGTGGGGATGGTTCGTCAATACCTTTTAATACGCATTTACAGTGCCTTGCGAAAGTATTCGGCCCCCTTGAACTTTGAAAACCTTTTGCCACATTTCAGGCTTCAAACATAAAGATATAAAACTGTTATTTTTTTTTTGAAAAATCAACAACAAGTGGGACACAATCATGAAGTGGAACGAAATTTATTGGATATTTCAAACTTTAAAAAAAAATTAAAATTAAAATTGGGCGTGGAAAATTATTCAGCCCCTTTACTTTCAGTGCAGCAAACTCTCTCCAGAAGTTCAGTGAGGATCTCTGAATGATCCAATGTTGACCTAAATGACTAATGATGATAAATAGAATCCACCTGTGTGTAATGAAGTCTCCGTATAAATGCACCTGCACTGTGATAGTCTCAGAGGTCCGTTTAAAGCGCAGAGAGCATCATGAAGAACAAGGAACAGGTAGGTCCGAAATACTGTTGTGGAGAAGTTTGAAGCCGGATTTGGATACAAAAAGATTTCCCAAGCTTTAAAAATCCCAAGGAGCACTGTGCAAGCGATAATATTGAAATGGAAGGAGTATCAGACCACTGCAAATCTACGAAGACCTGGCCGTCCCTCTAAACTTTCAGCTCACTTTCTGATCAGAGATGCAGCCAAGAGGCCCATGATCACTCTGAATGAACTGCAGGTGGGAGACTCTGTCCATAGGACAACAATCAGTCGTATACTGCACAAATCTGGCCTTTATGGAAGAGTGGCAAGAAGAAAGCCATTTCTTAAAGATATCCATAAAAAGTGTCGTTTAAAGTTTGCCACAAGCCACCTGGGAGACACACCAAACATGTGGAAGAAGGTGCTCTGGTCAGATGAAACCAAAATCGAACTTTTTGGCAAAAATGCAAAACGTTATGTTTGGCGTAAAAGCAACACAGCTCATCACCCTGAACACACCATCCCCACTGTCAAACATGGTGGTGGCAGCATCATGGTTTGGGCCTGCTTTTCTTCAGCAGGGACAGGGAAGATGGTTAAAATTGATGGGAAGATGGATGGAGCCAAATACAGGACCAAACCTGAAGAAAACCTGATGGAGTCTGCAAAAGACCTGAGACTGGGACGGAGATTTGTCTTCCAACAAGACAATGATCCAAAACATAAAGCAAAATCTACAATGGAATGGTTCACAAATAAATATATCCAGGTGTTAGAATGGCCAAGTCAAAGTCCAGACCTGAATCCAATCGAGAATCTGTGGAAAGAACTGAAAACTGCTGTTCACAAATGCTCTCCATCCAACCTCACTGAGCTCAAGCTGTTTTGCAAGGAGGAATGGGCAAAAATTTCAGTCTCTCGATGTGCAAAACTGATAGAGACATACCCCAAGCGACTTACAGCTGTAATCGCAGCAAAAGGTGGCGCTACAAAGTATTAACTTAAGGGGGCTGAATAATTTTGCACGCCCAATTTTTCAGTTTTTAATTTTTTTAAAAAGTTTGAAATATCCAATAAATTTCGTTCCACTTCATGATTGTGTCCCACTTGTTGTTGATTCTTCAACAAAAATTTACAGTTTTATACCTTTATGTTTGAAGCCTGAAATGTGGCAAAAGGTCGCAAAGTTCAAGGGGGCCGAATACTTTCGCAAGGCACTGTACGTTGGGCATTTACTGGTATACAGATGGTCTTCCCCTAACCAGATATAATTTTGACTTTGTTTTCAAGGAATGTTTAAGAATTTTGGGCTTGCAAGATTTTAAGTTTACACCACATTCTTTAAGGATTGGCGCAGCATCGGAAGCTGCCAGGAGAGGTAGTTCAGAAGCTGACATCAGAGCTTTAGGCAGGTGGGAGTCCAAGCGATATCAAGTTCATATACGTCCTAATCTTTTTCTTTAATTTTCCAGGTGGCCAATGTTATGTCTGGATCCTCTGGCATTCCTATATTTTCTGGGCGCGCAAGAGAACGGCTCAACTGAGTTGTTCGTAGAATCTATCTTTGCCTGGCGACCGATTCACGGTACTGTGGAAGGGTGTGAGGGGCCTCGCGTGGAGTCAGCTCGACCTAATGCTATCCAGATTGTATCAAAACTGGCCATCCCCTTCCATTTTGATTATACACATGGGTGGAAATGATTTGGGGAGAATTAGAACGCTAGATTTATTATTCTCAGTGAAAAATTATTTATATAGATTTAAGCTGACCTCTACTAATACTAATATCATATTCTCGGAGATTGTTTCATGCTTGTCTTGGCTTTACTCTCCGAAATGCTAGGTCATGGAAAAAATGAGAAAAGGGATAAATAGGGTGCTGGAGAAATATTTGCCTCTGTTGGATGGCTTTTCTTACAGGGACATTGACCTTGAACGAGCTATTACAGGATTGTATCGCCAAGACAGGGTGAACCTCTCTGAGGTAGAAGCCCTATATATTTAATCTGGGGCTACAGTCGTGCATCTACATGGCCGTGGGATTGGGTTAGGCCAGACTTGTTTTTCAAACTAGCCGGCTGGTGGGTGTTTTCTTGCAGTTAAATTGCTTGAGTTCTGAAAACTGAGCATTATTGGTGGTATTTGTAAATAATTCATTGTTATTGAATAAAGATATTATTGACAATATTATGATTTGGATGTTTTTGGTAAACCAATAAATAGAGCCGCAGCCATTTCATGCCATTATCTTTTTGTTGGTCGTTTATGGGATGTTGTTGATGGGGGGTGTGGCCTGCGGTCCCATGCATTAAATAAAAAATAAAAAAACTTGTGGCTTTAGAACCACTTTAAACCCAAAACCAATAATGTAAAATATTGCAGCTTACTGATCATTAGGTGTCCTTTTTCCCCACTGCGCTTTACCTGGTGGTGATCTGACCAGTAGCACACCTCCTGTATTACTGAGACACAACTCTGGACTAATGAGCTGAAGAGACTCAGCAGACAGCAGCATTGTCAGTCTGTAGGGAGTGTAGTGTTAATTGTATTAGCAGATTTAGAACCACTGGCAAATTGAAGCCAAATGATAAGGCCTCGTACACACAACCGAGGAACTTGTCGTAAATGAAACATCGTTTTCCTCAACGAGTTCCTTGTTAGGCTTGTCGTGAATCTTGACAAGCTTTCTTTGCGTGCACACTGTCAAGACAAAATCTCGTAGTTCTCAAACGCGGTGACGTAAAACACGTACGACGGCACTATAAAGGGGAAGTTTGATTCCACTGGCGCCACCCTTCTGAGCATGTGCGGGTTTCTAAGCATACACACGAACGTGTTTCTCGTCGAAAACCAGCCCGACAAGGAACACGACGAGGAAATTGAGACTCCCAATGAGGAAAAAGAGAACTTGTTCTCTTTTTTTCTCATCGAGTTCCATGACAGTTTTCTCGATGAAAAACATACACACGGCCGTTTTCCTCGGCAAAAAAGCTCTGCCACCAAGTTTCTTGATAGATTCTGTTGAGGAAAACGGTCGTGTGTACGAGGCCTAACTCACACTGTATAAGCAGTAATGGCAAAATGGTTTTTTTTTTCCCTTTTGGGATAAAGGTTTTGTATGAATAAATAAAATAGTTTTAATCATCCCTGCCAGTGTTAAGTGGTTTGTCTCATCCATGTAAAGTAAACTAATACATTCTGCTGGAGAGTTTGTGCTATGAAAAACAACAGACTGGCTGGATTACCAGATGAAAATAGAAGAAAGAAAGAAAGAAAGAAAGAAAGAAAGAAAGAAAGAAAGAAAGAAAGCCTACAAAAGGAAACCAGCCATCACATTTAAGAATTGGTAAGCTGCATAATAATACATGTTTGCTTTTGGGTTTAATACGGCTTTAAAGTGTTACTAAACCCCTAACAGTAAAATTAGTCTGTATATGCAGAAAAGCATACTTATTATACTCACTGTGGAACCTAAGGGGTTAATCCTCCACATTGTGTAAAAAGGCTGTTTGATGCACAGATCCTCCTCTCTTTCTCCTGTCCCCTGATAATTTCCTAAAAACAGTCTATGGAGTCAGGCTGCACATGCTCAGTTTGGTGTGTAGTGCTAGACAGTTTTTTTTCTTGGGAGAGTGCGTGTGATCAGTACAAGACCAAACAACACTGTCCAGACAGAGAGTCAGGGGTCTTGCAGTCTCATAGGTAAAAAAAACTCCTCCTACAAACTTTAACCAGTGCTTGGCTGGACACTACTAAAAGTCACAAGACTGCTCTAACTGCTGATGAGAAAAGGTATTTAGCGGTTTATATTTACTAAAAAAAATTCATTTCCATGTTCTGTGTACTGTGGGAGACCAGATATATTGAATGCAGGGTCCTGGGTTTAGTAACACTTTAAGGTATCAGACTTGTCAAGGGGGATGAGGAAGGCAATTAGAGCCCAATAAATGTAACCCCATTAAAAGCAAAGTTAGTATTTATGTGTAGTGTTACAACAGGATACGCAGGATATAACAGAAACTGCAGTTTGGCAAAACTACATCAGCACACAAAATACTGTGGTATTATTGTTCTCCAAATAAAACACATTGTGCAAAGCACATATCTAGTAAAATCTTGATTATCTGTTTATGATTAATAGTATGCTTGATCAAAAGGAACTAGAGGGCCAGGTCTTTCTTTTGCCTTTCTTTTTGGCAGTAAAATGTTGTCTGAGCCAGGTTTGACATAATAAAGGAAAGTTAAATTAAAGGAAAAACAATCAGGAAAAACCTTGGATGACACAAGTCATTAAATGTTTAGCTACATGCTTGCCAATGAAGTATATAAAAGACGTGCTAGCTGAATGAAATGTAGCACAGCTTTTAAAATGCTACATACAACACAGGTGCTCGGAAATAAATGATGTTTGCTTTGTAACATAATCAAGACCGTGTGTGTACGAAGAGCCACTGCCAATCACAATCGTAGCTGTGTTCCACCCACTTCTCCACCAATCCACTTACTTATTCTAAACCAACACTGTGGGATACTTTGTCAATAGGCCAGATGTGAGTAAGAACTAAAAACCGTTGAAACTGATGTGTTTACCTAATTTACTAAAAAGAAAGAAAAAATGAAACAGAAAAACAGCAAATCAGATAAGACCTAAAGTTGATTATGCAACACTTACAAATGATTTCTCAAAAAGCAACAATTTTCAGGTTTTGTAGTTCCCTAATATCTAAAAAAAGAAGCACCAGATATTACAAATAAAGTGGGTGCATGTAATCAGGGCCATCTTTACCGCAGGGGAAATGGGGCAGCTGCCCTGGGCCCTGCCATTATTGTGGGGCCCAAAGCAGCTGCCCCCTCCCTGGGTTGCTCCTAGCTACAGGGGCCTGTGTGGTCCTCCTGTCCTATCAGTGTAGCTGAGCGATCTTCCCTCCCACCGCTGCATGGGCCACTGTGGTCTATAAACAGCTGTACTATCAAGGGAGACATGCAGTTGAGGGATCTCTGTGTATTTACAATCTGCCTGCCACCCCACTTCCTCTGTCTAAGCAGAACAAGCAGCCAATCGGAAAAGACTTGAGGGGCATGATGGGACATGTAGTCCCAATGAATGAACTATTCACTGAAGCCCATAGTGCCTGAATATACCTTGCTTTTAAAGAAGGAGAGAGCAAGATTTGCCTGGGCAAAAATTCACCAGGACAGTGCAGTGTTCTGGGGAGTTAAATACACCAAAAAGGAAAACTCTGCGCTCCTGAAAGTTCACCAATTATAAATCCACTTAATGTTTGTGAAGAAAAAAACATACATTAACACTTTAATTTTCGGAAGATCCAGTCCTTTATATGGTTAAAAAAGGGAAAGTTTCCACAATGTACACAATATAATAAAAAAAGTATAAAAAAAACTTTCCAAATGTCTGCATCAGACCAGCACCCTCTTCAGACTTCAAATGGTTAAAGCTTGCGGTTTTAGTTTGTGGGCTGTCTAGCAAGACATCATTAGTGCAAATGGTGAGCACAGTACATTACCCAGCCAGATGTACACATCGATCGAATGTCCTTCTCCTGGCTGATGTAACAATGTCCGGGATCCTAAGCTCTCTCCTATGCGGGTATGGAAGCTTCACAGACCCGATAAATGTGACTGCTGGAGACACAGGGTGGATCAGCCTATCAGAAAGGACGCTCTCCCTGGGTGAACATGCAAGCGTCCCACGTCTGAGACACTGTTTCAGTAAACCAGCTGTACTGCAGGGAGAAGTTTAGGCGCCCTCCAGTGGGCAAATTGCAGTATGCGCTTGTTGAAAAATCAACAGCGTTGCATGGCGATTAAAATAATCGGATATAAAAGTTCTTATGCATGAATAGGATCTTCCATCATAAAAGGGGGATGTTAAGAGGGGTCCTAGACGACGCGTTTCGCCCTTACAAGAGCTTTGTCACAAGACTGTGACAAAGCTCTTGTAAGGGCGAAACGCGTCGTCTAGGACCCCTCTTAATATCCCCCTTTTATGATGGAAGATCCTATTCATGCATAAGAACTTTTATATCCGATTATTTTAATCGCCATGCAACGCTGTTGATTTTTCAACAAGCGCATACTGCAATTTGCCCACTGGAGGGCGCCTAAACTTCTCCCTGCAGTACAGCTGGTTTACTGAAACAGTGTCTCAGACGTGGGACGCTTGCATGTTCACCCAGGGAGAGCGTCCTTTCTGATAGGCTGATCCACCCTGTGTCTCCAGCAGTCACATTTATCGGGTCTGTGAAGCTTCCATACCCGCATAGGAGAGAGCTTAGGATCCCGGACATTGTTACATCAGCCAGGAGAAGGACATTCGATCGATGTGTACATCTGGCTGGGTAATGTACTGTGCTCACCATTTGCACTAATGATGTCTTGCTAGACAGCCCACAAACTAAAACCGCAAGCTTTAACCATTTGAAGTCTGAAGAGGGTGCTGGTCTGATGCAGACATTTGGAAAGTTTTTTTTATACTTTTTTTATTATATTGTGTACATTGTGGAAACTTTCCCTTTTTTAACCATATAAAGGACTGGATCTTCCGAAAATTAAAGTGTTAATGTATGTTTTTTTCTTCACAAACATTAAGTGGATTTATAATTGGTGAACTTTCAGGAGCGCAGAGTTTTCCTTTTTGGTGTATTTGTGTATTTGTGGTACTTCAGGGTATCCGGATCTCTGCAGCACGGACTGTTCTCAGCCCATACGAGGGTTTTAAGTATTTCATGGGATATTAGTTATTTCCCATTGAGTGCCAGTGATTTTTTTGTATCAATAGTTCTGGGGAGTTAGTGAGAGGAACTTGTGGTACAGATCCCCCCAGAGAGACTGATCTGCTGAAAAACAAGCAAGCAAGTACCATGTGGGGAAGACTGCAAGAGTGAGAGGACTTTGTTGCTGAGCCACTGCCAGGCTACAAACCTTGCTGCACTGCTTACTGTAGTCATCACGGGTAACCCCAAAATCCTGATTGAAGGGACCACTGCTGCTGTGTCACTGGATCTGGTAAGAGTGCTTTGCAGGTTACTTGCTACCACCAATAGAGAATGAGCCATTAGGAACTACATAACCATCTACCTTATAGCTGTGGTACCAGTAGCAGAACTTCCAGGATTGCAAAGGTCGCACTTGCGACCGGGTCCTGGGGTTCCGCCACTGTGGGGTGCTCCAGGTGGCAAGGGAACCGCTGAGGAACATGCCAGGGACAGATCCCCCCTCGACCCCAGCAAAGGTCAGGTGGCTCCCACTGTAGTACTGATCATCCCTGAGGCAGAGCCTAGTGCAAGGCTCGTAGTGATTGGGCGGGATTCGGAGAGGGTTGCAGGAAAGAAAGCCGAGGGGGGGGGGGGGCCTAAGAAAATGTTTGCCCAGGGTTCAATCAGTATTAAAGACAGCCCTGCATGTAATATGAATATTTCAAGTAGAAGTCCCAGCTTAACTATGCTGAAAGCGGAGCTCCACCCTATTTTAAACATTTGTTTAATCAAACAGCATACTCTAATGCAGTACAAAACTGAAGTTTTTTTTTTTCTCTGACAGTACCTTTGATTACAGCATCTGCCACTCGGCTTCCTGTCCCCTCGTATGCGGGTTTTCTGCGGGTAGTGCGTCATATCCTTCCTGGGAGCTTTTCTCATTGCTCCCAGGAGTCATTGCGGAGCCTCGCCGCCATCTTTTTACACCCCACACACCTGTACAGTAATGATAGAGTGAGAAGGGGCAAGCGGACATCTTGTTACACCCACCGGAGTTTTAGATTTCACAGTTATTTTCAACACAAAACGGAGCTTATATGCTTAAATACAGTATCCGTTTTGTGTTTAAAATAACTGTAGTCTAAAACTCCGGTGGGTGTAACAATATGTCCGCTTGCCCCCTTCTCACTATCATTACTGTGCAGGAGTATGGGGTGTAGCAAGATGGCGGCCACAGAACTGAGCATGTGCAGGAACGAGAGGCAGTGAATGCTGGGAGTTCAGCATTCACCAAAACAAGGAAGTAAGTGCTTGTCGGCTTAATGCCCACAAGCAAAATGGAGATCCGCTTTAAAGAGGAAATAAAGCCTGTAAGACATGGGCATAATGAGCTAGTATGCATAGCTGTTGAGGGGGGCAGCAGTGTTAAGCTTAGTTAGTTCTAGTGTTGAATTCCACTTTAAAACAAAACTTCTGGCACAAAATATGTATTTAAATAAATTCTTCAGTAGCCACAAAGGATATAAATCCAGTTTGTGTGCAACAAATACCTAAACCCTGTTAATACCTTGTAAAATCATCAACAAAAGTTTATTTCCATTGTGAAATTAAACTTGAGTCCATTCTCCCACATTACATCTTTGAAAGAAGACTGAAGATGTGTGCAGGAGTCTATATGAGATTACTATATTATCCAGGTGACTTTCCAGCTGACATAACTGGTTCTGCACCCCAATATACACACACATGTACATTCATGGGAAGTTACTTTGCAGGCATGGCTAGCCTAGGATTGTCTTTTTAAAAACTGTCAAATCACAAAAACTCAAGTAAAATATCATGTGATTCATATATTAGAGCTGAGCAATGTGTACCCTGAGGCTTAACCATCTTCTTTTCATATAAGAAAAAAATTGATTATGTAAAAAAGAAGTTATATCCAACCTGTCATCTGACTGAAAAAAGGATATTGCATCATCCCACTAAACTGTCAAGTCACAGGTTAAAGCTTTCAAACTCAAGTAAAATGTCATGTGATCCATATCATAATAGAACTAAAAAATTTGTAGCCTGTGGCTTAACCATTTTCTTTTTCATATATGAAAAAAATTGATTTACGCAAGTTTTTTCTCATGTTTCTCATTGCTGCTGGCAACCCATATTTGTGTTAAGGCCATCATTTATCTTTTGTGTACCATCAACATTGACCTTTAGCAACGCATGATAACTTTCGGTTTATTATAGTGAACTGCAACTCAGATCTTGTACTGGGAAGAACCCGAGGTCAGCGTGCTGCAGTCTAAACATGACACAAGAGTACATCTTCTTATCCCAACAACCTTGGTCTGTACACCAATATTATCTAGGGGCTCACAAAAACACTGCACAACATGACATGCTTGTGTTACTGTAACAATATTTTAAATGTCGAAAGTAAGCTGTGCTCAGCAACACTTTAAATTTAATAAAGAACAAGAAAATACATCACTTTCTTCCTTAAGTGTTACTAAACCCACAACAATAAAATCAGCCTATATATGCAATAAAGTATGCTTGTTATACTCACTGTGGAAACCAAGGGGTTAATCCACTGCATTGTGCAAAAAGGCTGCTTGATCCTGTATACACAGATCCTCCCCTCCCTGCACTGTCCCACTGGACAAGTCTGGATAAGATAGAGCCTTTGGAGTCAGGCTGCACATGCTCAGTTTGGTGTGTATTGCTAGAGAAGGATTTTTTTCTTGGGAGAGTTCATTTGATCAGCACAGAGCCAATCATCACTGTCCAGACATGTCCAGACAAAGGGTCAGGAGCCTTGCAGGCTCAGAGGACAGCTCAGTGCAGTAGGAAAACTCCTAAAAGCTTCGCCAGGAACTGATATAAATTACAAAATGTATTTAGCTGTTTATATTTACTAAAATAATTGCATTTACATGTTCATTGTACTGTGGGAGACCACATATAGTGAACACAGTATCCTGGGTTTAGTAACACTTTAAACATTTAAAAGTTTACTTCCGGCAAGAACTGCCTTTTTATTGAGTGGATAACTAAAATTTATGTTTTTAATGCTATAAAAAGTGTCCCCACTGGGAAGAGTTGCCTTCATTTTCTGTCCTGGTGACCACCATGTCAGGAACAGCAAGTGAAGGAAAATCTATCTATAGCTGGGAAAGAGACAAAAAAAAAACCCTGCCATCACCCTTACCTACACCTAAAATAAGGGGGGAAAAAGTGAGTTGGAATTTAAAGTGGTTCTAAAGGTTGAATGTTTTTTATCCTTCATGCATAATATGCATGAAGCTAAAAAAACCTTCAGCATGCAGCTGCCCCCCCCCCCCAATACTTACCAGAGTCCAATCCCAATCTAGCGATGTGCAAGAGAGCAGCTGCTCTCCTGGGTCTATGCCTCCTCTCTGGCTGAGAGACAGCCATTGGCTCCCACTCCTGTCAATCACAGCTGGTGAGGGGGGAATGGGGGCGGGGCCGAGCTCCGTTCTTTGTGTCTTATGGACACACAGAGTGGGGCTCAGTAGCGAGCATTCACAAGTGCCCCCATAGCAAGGTGCTTGCTATGGGGGCACTCGGAGAAGAGGAGGAGCCAGGAGCACCAGCAGGGGACCTGAGAAGAACAGAAATGGGGCTGCTCTGTATAAGTTTGTTTTTTTAATTAATGTTTAAAGTGGTTGTAAACCTCAGACATGAAATATGAACAAAGCATAAGAGCACCATTAAGAGCACTAAACGTCACTTCTGTCTGCTGATTCGTAGTGAATCAGGGAGTTCCAGAGGATGGGCAAAGCTCTAGTGAAGTCCTGGAGGCGAGCGTGAGAGGAGGTAACAAGAGATCTAAAGAGCAGGAGGTCCTGGGAGGAGTGGAGGGGACGATTTGAACAATATCTGCAGATAAGGTTGGTGAGGTAGCTGGGGGCGTTGTTGTAGATGGCCTTGTATGTTATGGTTCGTATTTTTAATTTTATACGGTGGGATAGTGGAAGCCAGTGAAGGGATTGGCAGAGAGGGGCAGCGGTCAAGGATCAGTTAGTGAGGTGTATGAGTCTAGCAGCAGCATTCATAATAGACTGAAGGGGGGATAGCCTGTGTAAGGGTAGGCCAATAATAGGAATTGCAGGAGATGAGGCGGGAAATAACCAAAGAGTGAATAAGCTGCTTTGTGGTGTCGGTAGTCAGTAAGGGGCGAATTCTGGAGATGTTACGGATGTTAAGGCTGGACAATATAGCCACTGATTGGATGTGGGGGCTGAAGGAGAGGTCAGAGTCAAGGATTACATTACATGCCAATTCCTGCACATTTGCCCGTCCCGGGAGCTGAGGTGGCAGAAAATCAGACAACCAGCAGGGCGCAGAGGCATCTTTCCCAGGCAGCAGGTAACCATAGATATCATTAAGTCAAATGTTCCCTCGTGGTGCAAGGTAGATATCTGTAATAGATAGGTAGGTCCATCAAAAATGGCCCACATGTTCCCCTGCCATCTTTTTATATGGGGCTGTCCGTTCAAGGTGTGTACCAATGGTTCACACAAACGGAATACTTTGGTAATGGTTCATTTTTCCACTGAGTTGCTGAACATACCACTGAGCTTTGTTGTATCACTGCGAACCCTCTGGACCCTTTCTTGTCCGTCACCCGGGACTGCGATGCACTCATCGTGTTCCCCCTTTCTCCGCCCGCCACGGTGCGGGGCATTTATGGGGGGTTTGGGCGGATGCTGTCAGTGCATCGGTGTCACGCGCCACTCATCTGGGTGACGTCCCTGTTGGGCGTCAAGCTGTTGAGTGTGCATCATCCATCATAGCCGACTTAGTGGGTGTGTGTGGCTTCACTTCAGGGCGTGCAATTGTGCCGTCCGGCTGTGGGCCCCGTCTCCTGCACTGTCGAGCTGGCGTGATGTTGGGGGCAGTCTTACGCACATGCCGGACGCAATATAAGCACCTCCCCAGTTATTTAGCTTGTGGCCATTTGTATGCAGGCGTCACAGTCTTCACCAGCTGTTGCCGTCCCGCATACTTACTAGGTAATTCCTGTCATCCCTCATGTAGTCTTTACTCTATTACTCCTTTTATTATGTGGGCCATTTTTGATGGACCTACCTATCTATTACAGATATCTACCTTGCACCACGAGGGAACATTTGACTTAATGATATCTATGGTTACCTGCTGCCTGGGAAAGATGCCTCTGCGCCCTGCTGGTTGTCTGATTTTCTGCCACCTCAGCTCCCGGGACGGGCAATTGTTTGGCCCAAGTCGCACATACACCACAACTGTGGCACACCTTGTAAGTAACCAGAATAGACTAAGGCCCCGTACACACGACCAGTTTCCTCGGCAGAATTCAGCTTCCGACCGAGTTTCTGGCTGAATTCTGCCGAGAAACCCGGCCGTGTGTACACTTTCGGCCGAGGAAGCCGACGAGGAGCTCGACGAGGAAATAGAGAACATGTTCTCTATTTCCTCGTTGTTCTATGGGAGCTCTCGGCCCGCCGAGCTCCTCGGCGGCTTCAGGGCTGAACTGGCCGAGGAACTCGATGTGTTTGGCACGTCGAGTTCCTCGGCCGTGTGTACGAGGCCTTATTGTCTTCTCTGGTGGAATTAAGCCCAATACTCTGATCATTATTTATTCTGTTATTCCAGAAATCCCACTACATCTGCCGCGTCGGGCTTACAAAGATGTAGTTATACGCGTTTATGGAACTTTATTCTGATCAGTATTTTTATGACCTCTTTACATTTTATATTTCATTTTTTTGTTGTGTAATGCTCAGCCTCCACATGGTTATATATGTCCTCATTGATTGATTCCTACTATTTATTTCCATGTATTTTCACATCTATTATTGTATTATGGATGAAATGTATGTTATGTGCTTTTGTACAAGCTACCTGTCCTTACCATATACTTTTACTCTTCTAATACATGTACCGTATGTAACATCAATGGTCTATTTCATTTTGTATCCTCATTAGCCCACTGTTTCATTTAAAGTCCCAACTCCCTTTGCTTTATTTTTTGAATATGGGATGGAGATAAATTATGGATGTAATCTCATTTAAAGTCCCTAAACGGGATGGAGATACATTACAGAGGTAATCTTATTCAAAGTCCTAAAACGACTTTTGGTGTCCCCCTTTTTCCTTCCAAGAAACCAATTTGAGATGATTTGAGCTTTGTGACATGGTGCATTATCCCTCCTGGAAGTCGCAATCAGAAGATGGGTACACTGTAGTCATAAAGGGATGGACATGGTCAGCAACAATACTCAATTAGGCCGTGGAATTTAAGCGATGCTCAATTGATACTAAGGGGTCCAAACCACCACTAGCCTAAACCATTGATACAAGGCAGAATGGATCCATGCTTTCATGTTGTTTACTCCAAATTCTGACCCTACCATCTGAATTTCGTAGCTGAAATCGAGACTCGTCAGACCAGGCAACATTTTGCCAATCTTCTATTGTCCAATTTTGGTAAGAATTTGCACGAATTGAATTGTAGGAGTGGTACCCGGTGTGGTCTTCTGCTGCTGTAGCCCATCTGCTTCAAGGTTCGAAGTATTGTGCGTTCAAAGATGGTATTCTGCATACATTGGTTGTAACAAGTGTTATTTGAGTTACTGTTGCCTTTCTATCATCTACAGTCTGCCCATTCTCCTCTGACATCAACAAGGCATTTTCCTCTACACAACCATCGCTCACTGGATATTTTCTCGTTTCCTGACTATTCTCTGTGAATACCAGTAGATCAGCAGTATTTGAAATACTCATACCAGCCTGCCTGGCACCAACAACCATGCCACGTTTAAAGTCACTTAAATCTTCTTTTTATCTCATTGTCACTTTTTGAAAATAAATATCCTTAGCCTCGTTTTTTTAGCTTTGAGTATTGGGCCTCATGTATTGGGTGACATTAAGTGGGTGGGGCATGACTAGAGTGTGTTCCTGAATCCCTATCCAGTGACTGTATTACCACTCTCTAGCTAAACAGCTTGGCAGGAACCAATTCTAAACAGAAATTAAAGCCAAAAAACTGACGTTGTGATGGCATTTATTGACATTTTACAGATGTCTAGAAAATACTATGAAATGACATTCCAATGTCAATTCTTTACCTATCTGAGTGAGATTGCCTGAGGTGATACAGTGTTTCAACATGTCAACACCACAGCACTGAGAAGAGCAAGTATTTGTGATTGCTGTTTCGTACTGCTGAGATGTCAGACCACTGTACAGATCCAGCCGCTCTCACAAAGAGAGTAGCAATACTAGCATGCAGTGTGTACAATGCATGTGTGGCCGACTGCTGTGAGAAACAACAGTACTATATATAATATATTGAGGGATTGAAAACTCTGGTTGATGATAAGGACACCTATGCTCTCTTACCAGGTAACCCTATTATTCAGTATAAGGGAAAATTGGAAACATTAGTTCTAAAAGGTTCTAAGTCGGGGATCCTTAATGAAAAAGAACAACAATTTTTGGTTCCTAAAGCTCCAAGAGTTCCAATCATGTACAGCTTACCAAAGATCCATAAAAGCTTGACTTGCCCCCCTGGACGCCCGATTATCAGTGGCATAGATTCGATCACTTCCAGGGTGGGCAAGTACATTGACTACTATCTCCAACCTTTGGTTCAGAAGATGCCATCACATCTCAAAGATTCCAAACAAGTCATTAATTTACTTTCCCAGATTGAGGCTAATAAAGACACATGGATGGTGACAGCCGACGTTCAATCATTATATACAATCATTCCTCATAATTTAGGGCTTGAAGCTGTCAGACATTTTTTGGATCTTTCCTCTGATTTGGTTTCCCTGCAGAAGGACTTTCTGATGGAACTTTTGGAGTATACGGCAGATCATAACTATTTCTGGTTTGACCACAATTATTATAAGCAGATTCGTGGAGTCGCCATGGGCGCTAAACATGCGCCGAGTCTGGCCAATCTGTTTATGGCCAAATGGGAGGAGGACGTCATCTATGGTGATACCCATCCCCACATTAAGTTGTGGGCCAGGTACATTGATGACGTCCTCCTCCTATGGACAGGAGACAGAACAGAACTGGAATCCTTCATTACTACGCTCAATAACAATGAGCGTGGTATACGCTTGTCATATGAGGCCAGTCAAGAGTCAATCGACTTCCTTGACCTTACTATAATGAAAGACAAAGATTTATATCAGACAAAAACTTTCTTTAAAAAAACCGATAGGAATTCTTTTATTCCTAAGGGAAGCTGTCATCATGACAATTGGTTGAACTCGGTTCCAAGGAGCCAATTTGTAAGGATGAGGAGGAACTGTTCTACCTTGAAGGACTATGAAACACAGGCTGGCATTCTTAAGGATAGACTTTTGGAGAAGGGTTATGACCCCGAATCTTTGGAGAGTACCTACAATGAGGTGGCTGCAATTGAAAGGAATACTTTGCTTGTGTCAGGCCCTAAACATAGTAGAGATAGACCGATTGTGCCATTTATCACTACATACTCAAACCAGCATTATGCCATTAAGAAGTTAATTAAAAAACATTGGCATATACTATCCAATGATAGAACCATAAATTCCTTTTTACCAACTAATCCTCAAGTGATATTTAGGGGTGTACCTTCATTACGGGACAGGATAGCCCCCAATGTGGTGGATCCACCCACGAAGAAAGTGTCCTTTTTTCAACGTAATATAAAGGGCTACCACCAATGCAGGAATTGCACAGTGTGTAAATTAAATAAGATTAAATCTAAGAAAACTTTATGTTTTAAATCCATGAGCACATTGAATGAACACAAAATCGAGCCATTTATCACGTGTAGCACTACAGGCGTGGTGTATCTTTTGGAATGCCCTTGCGGGTTACAATACATTGGCAGAACTAAAAGACCAATGAATGTCAGACTTGGTGAGCATATCGCCAATATTAGATCAGGATTCCCACAACACTCAGTATCCAGTCACTATGACCAACACCATGAACGAAACCCTGAGGGGACCCTCTTTATTGGAATATATAAGTTTGAGCCCCACTGGAGAGGTAGCTCATTGGTTAGGGAACTCTCTAGGATGGAGATGGCCTGGATATACAGAGTCCGTACATATAGTCCTTATGGACTAAACATAGATACTGACGTTAACGTGTTTATAGACAATGGCTAATTTTTGTGTACTTGTGATGAATTTCTGTGAACCATCTCTGAACCTTGGTACATCTGGGCCTTGACGATGGCTTACCCCTACAAGTTTACCTTACTTCCAACCCATTTGTCACAATTCTTATATTTTTATATTTTTATATTTTATATTACAATTAATTTTTCAATGTGCTTCTATTAATTTTTAATTAATTTATAATGTACATCCACTGATGGGTGGTTAGCTTATGGTAATTTCACAGTTTTGCTCTGTCATACAGATCAAGATTATCTTGATCATTATATTTATAAAAATATTTTTTTCTCCCTATGGATGTTTTGATTACATTCATGAGGCCTTTTTTTCTGTTGTTATAGCACGGGCACAGCTTTGTCTGCTTTAATTGCGGATTATTGGCTGCTTTCGTGTTATGTGATTATTAATCAACTCACCTTTTTTCTCTATGAATTTTTTGCACATTGTAAGGATACCTAACACTGGAATTTAGATTTTTCTTTTCCTGCATTTTGGATGTTGACTGTCGGATAGCTTTATCATACGCTTCCTGACTTGGTCTAATATCATGCTAATTTTTAATGTGGGTATCCGTTGATAGATTTACCAACTGCTGGACAGTAAATTTATTTGTATATTGACATCAGATCTGCAGTTGTTTAAACTGCGGATCTGTGAGTAATTCACATTGCTAAATGGCTTAATAATACAGTAATTTGGATAACCTAAGCCTCTTAATATCATATATTAACTATCTCTTTACTGGTCTAGCATTAAAATTTACTTGGTGACAGATACGTGCAGCCCTGTATTCCAGTGGAGGTGATTTCTGTTATGATGCTTGGTTTTAAAAGTGGTGAGTCAATATGCCGCTTTTTTTCTTGTTATAAGGGTTTGTCGATACCCACTAGCATCACAAGTTTTAAAATCCACCGCAATTTTTAAGTTTAGTAGCCTTTTTTATAGTTTAAACACTGGCAGCGATCCCAACTTAAAAATGGCGGCCGATGCCCGCGATCTCCCAAGGTTCAGAGCTGGGCGGTCCCGGGTGTTGTTTACTGTTATAAGAGTGGCGAGTCAGCACGTCGCTCGTATCCCCTGGAAGAAGTCATTCTTGTGACGAAACGGCGTAGGGAGGAGCGACGTGCTGACGTCACCACGATCCACGCTGTCTACCCGGAAGGACGAGCAGACAGCAGAGCCGGCCGGCTATACTATTATCGATCGCACTTTTTATACTGTTTACATGTGAGTGCAATACCTTTTATACATTAAATATTTTAAAAACGTTATTACACCATGTGAGTGTTTTTCTCCTCTGGGTCGCATCTATGGAGAGAGTTGGTCTGACATAGAGGATTGGTGATACAGGAGAGAGAGTGGCAGCTTATCCAGGACCCTTATAGACCCATGTCTTACATGCTTGATTTTATTCTTGCTCTGGTAAGCAGCTGATACATAAGTGGTGGTGGATTTATCATCTGATTCACAAGATTCTTAACTGGATATTTTGCTTCACCCATTCGGAGAACTTCCTGTCACTTTTTGCAATCCTCTGTGATACATCTTATATGGACTTTTTGCACTAATCTTTTTTTCAGTTTTTGCACTGGGATTTTTGTGTACTTGAAACATAATTGATGATTTATGTTGATTTAACTTGCAGCGCAGCTTTTCCTTTTTCATATTGTATTTGTGTGTGTATCTTACATATAAGTTGCAGCAGCAATTTTTTATTTTCTTTTTATTTATTTATTATTATTTTTCACATATTTTCTATAGTGTCATCACTATTTCATTTATTAGACCTGCGCAGTATCTTCCTATTTTTTTACTATATATAATACCACTGGGCAATTGAAGCTTTCTGCATACAGCAATGTTGTAAGCTGCTATCCTATTTAGCTTTATTTGGTCAAGTATTCATATTCCAAATCACACCCTTTAACTGCTTGCCGACCGCGCACCGCCGTTCTACGTCGGCAAGCTGGCTCTCCTGGGCGAGAGCACGTCATTCTACGTCGGCTCTTTCAGCCGCCACTAGGGGCGCGCGCGCGCCCCCCGCTCGCCCCCGACTCCCGTGCGTGTGCCCGGCGGGTGCGATCGCCACCGGGCACACGCGATCGCTCATTACAGAGCGGGGACCGGGAGCTGTGTGTGTAAACACACAGCTCCCGGTCCTGTCAGCGGGGGAAACGCTGATTTTCTGTTCATACAATGAGGATCAGTGTTTCCCCTAGTGAGGCCACCCCCCCCCCACAGTGAGAACACACCCAGGCATACTTAACCCCTTCCCCGCCCCCTAGTGTTAACCACTTCACTGCCAGTGGCATTTTTATAGTAATCCAATGCATTTTTATAGCACTGATCGCTATAAAAATGCCAATGGTCCCAAAAATGTGTCAAAAGTGTCCGAAGTGTCCGTCATAATGTCGCAATACCGAAAAAAAATCGCTGATCGCCGCCATTACTAGTAAAAAAAATATATTAATAAAAATGACATAAAAATACCCCCTATTTAGTAAACGCTATAACTTTTGCGCAAACCAATCATAAACGCTTATTGCGATTTTTTTTTACGAAAAATAGGTAGAAGAATACGTATCGGCCTAAACTGAGGAAAAAAAATGGTTTTATATATTTTTGGGGGATATTTATTATGGCAAAAAGTAAAAAATATTCATTTTTTTCAAAATTGTCGCTCTATTTTTGTTTATAGCGCAAAAAATAAAAACCGCAGAGGTGATCAAATACCACCAAAATAAAGCTCTATTTGTGGGAAAAAAAGGACGCCAATTTTGTTTGGGAGCCACGTCGCACGACCGTGCAATTGTCTGTTAAAGCGACGCAGTCCCGAATCGCAAAAAGTACTCTGGTCTTTGGGCAGCAATATGGTCCGGGGGTGAAGTGGTTAAAGCGGATGTCCGCTGAAAAAAAAATATTAAAAGCCAGCAGCTACAAATACTGCAGCTGCTGACTTTTAATATCGGCACACTTACCTGTCCTGGAGTCCAGCACCGTCCGCAGCAGAGGATGAGCGATCGCTCATCACTCTGCTGCCCCCCGCCATCCTCGGTGAGGGAACCAGGAAGTGAAGCGCTCCGGCTGACTGGCTCCCGCTGTGTTCTGGGAGCCAAGTGTTCCTACAACACAACGGGGGGAGACGGGAGGTGACGTTCTGCCCGCAGTCTACCCGCAGACTGTGTGGCCGGAAGTGGGTGCAAATACCTGTCTTTAGACAGGTATCTGCACCCCCCTCCCTCTGAAAGGTGTCAAATGTGACACCAGAGGGGGGAGGGTTCCGATCAGCCAGAATGGATGATCATTTTAAGCAATTAAACATAACTATTGCTAAAAGAAAGAATTTGGCTAGTTTAATGGTTGTATAGTCATCAACGTATTTTTAACACATCTTTATTAGCCTTCTGTTAAAAACACAAGCGATTCCCCAAAATATACGTATAAGAGTAACCCAATATTCTATAGTACGAGCATAGTATTATGTAGCATACAGTAGATATAGTCCATGTGGTAGATCTTCTTGATAATCCTTATGTCTTTTTGCATCACTTTTATCTTTAAACATGTTTTTCTAATTGATGATTTTTTTTCAAGAACTTAGGGATTCAGTATAATAAAGAGAGATTAGTAAATCTGTTTACTGTCCTACTTTAGAAAAAAAAAAAAACACTAAACTCTTATATACATAACTTTTAATACAGCCCTTGAAAATTATTGTAATGACCAGTGACATGCTACGTAGTTGTAATTTACCTACACAAATGTATATGGGCACAAACCGTTCCTAATGCAAAGTGGTTAATTAATAGTAAACTTGGGACAAAGGTAACATGTCAAGTGAGAAGGGAAAAAGTTTGCTGATCTAGTTATTTTCACCATGGCAGCAGCTGACACTCCCTAGCTGACCAGAGAGGATTGAAAAAAACAAGGCCTCTCTCCCCCTGCAGATCCTGTCCTTTATGCCCCTCCCCTTGCTGAAGTGCCAAAGACAACCACCTGTTCTGTCTATCCTAAGGCCCCTTTCACACGGACGGCTGTTCTGCCACAGTTAAAAGCATGTTTATTTTCTGCTGAAATTGAAGACTCCAGGCACAGCGATCAGCTGCATTTGTACAGTGCGATTAGCTGCGGTTGTGTTTAGCCGCGGGACGATATTGAATGGGAATCCGACTTGGATACCCGCCAATACCAGGCACTGAGTATGGTATGAATCTTGAGGGGAACTCCACGCAAAATTTTAAATAAAAAAAAACGGCATAGGTTTCCCTCCAAGAGCATACCAGGCTCTTAGGTCTGTTATGGATTTCAAGGGGAACCCGTACACCAAAATCCATACCAGACCCTTATCCGAGCATGCAGCCCGGTCGGTCAGGAAAGGGGGTGGGGATGAGCGCCCCCCCCTTCTTAACCGTACAAGGCCACATGCCCTCAACATGGGGGGTAGGTGCTTTGGGGCAGGGGGCGCCCTGCGGCCCTCCACCCCAAAGCACCGTGTCCCCATGTTGATGGGGACAAGGGCCTCTTCCCGACCACAACCCTGGCCGTTGGTTGTCGGGGTTTGCGGGCGGGGAGCTTATCGGAATCCGGGAGCCCCCTTTAATAAGGGGGCCCCCAGATCCCGGCCCCCCCACCCTAGGTGAATGAGTATGGGCTACATGCCAGTTTTTTATTTAAAATTTGGCGTGGAGTTCCCTCTCAAGATTCATACCAAACGCAGCTGACACAGTGCACTGCGATTACCTGCAGTTATGTGCGGATAGCTGCGCCAAATCGCACCTGGAGGCATTCAATTCTATCTTTTCTATTCGCACCAAACCGCAGGTAATGAAACCGCAGCTAAACGCAGTGTGTGAAGGGTATCATAGGAAAGCAATGTGTGCTTCTAGCTGCACTAGAATTCGCAGCTAAAAGCACCATTCTATCCGTCCGTGTGAAAGAGGCCTAAGGCTCCATTCACACATCAGCCTTTTCAATCGCTTCGATACTGCCTGAGATTTCCAAGCAGGCTGTTATAATGTCAAATTGTACATCAGCATTTTCAGGTGTCATTCATGGTACCTAAAAACGTCACACAACAAGTCACGCTGCAATTGCACTAACTAAATTGACCTAAATGGGATGTCATGCTTGCGTTTCCCACAGAAAAAGATGCAGGCACCTTTTTCAAAACGTAGCCCGCAGCACCTATGTTTTTGTATGCGTGGGGTGCCGTTTAGAATGAATGGCAGCCCACTGCGTTTTCTCACAGCAGCGCGTCTTCACTGCAATTGGTTGTGGGTACATGCATAGGTGTTAACCTAGCCTTAGCAATGTGTTTAAAAATCCTGTGATTCAAAACACCTATGTGTGAACAAAGCCTAAAGTACACACGATTGGAAATTCTGACAAGAAAACCGTGGATTTTTTTCCAACGGAATATTGTTTTAAATTTGTGTTGCATACACACAGTCACACAAAATTCCGACCGTCAAGAACGCGGTGACGTACAACACTACAATGAGCCGAGAAAAATTAAGTTCAATGCTTCCGAGAATGCGTCGACTTGATTCCGAGCATGCGTGTTTTTTTGTGCGTCGGAATTGCATACAGACGATCGGAATTTCCAACAAGAACTTTTCTTGTTGGAAAAATTGACATCCAGCTCTCAAATTTTTGTTGTCGGAAATTCCAACAGAAAAAGTCAGATGGATCATACACACGGTCTGGATTTCTGACCAAAAGCTCACATCAAACTTTTCTTGTCGGAAATTCCGATCGTGTGTACGCGCAATTAGTCAGGCAGACAGACCATGCATGACCAACATGAAAAGATGGCAAGAATACACTGCCATGTACAGAGGGGGCTTTGCATACTTGATAAAAATGCTGACATTTTTTTTTAGAAAATGTTTAACAGCAATGCTTCAGATGGTGCTGCTCTAAACCACCTGCATATTCCGACTGCCCAATTACAATGTGTACATGCCCTTCAGCTGATCAATAGGTTTATTTGTGCCAGTTTAGTTGATGGCGGAAAGTAAACACACCTGTAATTTTCTTTTAAAAAAAAAAAAGAAAAGGAAAAAAAAAAGTCCTTCTTAGCCTCTTTACCAGCTCTACGTCTTTTTTTCTAGTGAGACCTATTCTACTACTAAATCTGCAATATTACCAAAAATATATCAGTATAGCAAAGTCTGTGATTATAAAAATCTTTAAAACATTTAACATTTGTTGGCATCAAACGATCTACACAACACGAATTGGCCTCAAATTTAAAGGAAAATTAAAGCCTGAGCTTGTTTGGCTGGGCTTCTCATATAGGGTCACAGGAGTGTAATTCGTTTTGCACTCTTGTGACCTGTTTTCAGCAGAGAGTGTGCTGAAGTCTGCTCTCTGCTGATGTCGCAGGAATTAGTCCAGGCACTGTGTCATCACGACAATGAAGTCTGGATCCGCCAGGTGCCTGGACTGATTCCTGTCTCAGCGGGCCACTGAGACAGCCGCTCCCCACCCCTCCACAGCTTAGCGCACCAATGAGTGAGGAGGAGCAGAGAGGAGAGCTGCTGATTGACAGTCAGCAGCTCTCCTCTCAGGGATCTGTGAGAACCGAGCCATCAGCGATGTTCAGTGGCTCGGTTCGGTTAGAGACGCTGGGGGACAGATGCAGCATCGGTCCCATGCTGCATCCACCTATGTAAGTAAAATAGGGGGGGGGGAGAAACATACTTCTCTTTTAACAAACAAATATTTTTTGGGTGTGATTTGTGGCGTGTACAAACAAGATACCTCTAATGATAGCTATGCCAGGTCCAGACTGTGTAGTGTAAAAATCATATTTTAAATCATACCAGACCATACAGCTAATGCGGAACTACTGACGCTGGGACTTTGTAAAATAAAAAACATTTTATAGTTACCTCCATTGTGCAGCTCGTTTTGCGCAAAGTGTCCCCGAATCCTGTCTCCTGGGGTCCCTCGGCGGTTCTCTCGGCTCCTCCTTGCAAGAGCTTTCCACCTTCATGCAAGCAAGCTCGGCCCCATTGGCCCCAATGGCCAATGGCTGCGCTGCTATCAATCCGTCCAGCCTGACCAATCAACGGCCAGGCTGGGAACCGAAGAGGATCACAGGGACGCGCGTGGGACTTTCGAGGGGTGAGGTAAGTAAAACGGGGGTTCGGGGGGGGGGGGGGCGGTACCGTCAAATGTTTTTTCACCTAAATGCATAGGATGCATTAGGGTGAAAAAACATTTACCTGTACAACCCCTTTAAACTGATTAGAGTGGATCAGATCATACAGTACAATTAAGGGTAGATGGCTGGCTCACCCGAGAGCAGGTAGGTATGGGCCAATGGGAATGGATGGAATTCGCCAGAAGCAGTAGGTCTCATTATATAAAGGGCCCACTGTCCCAGGAGTTTGACAGTCTAAAGGTACGGTTCAAGAAAAGATATACATCCCACCCCCCCCCCCCCCCCTCCCACCGCATGCACTTTATGTGGTATGTCATCTTACATATAAGGGGAACTGGTTATGATAACATTTATGTAATATGATTTGCTTGAGTCATCAAGGCTACTAAGGAATTTTGAGAAAATTATTTTGATTTGATTAGGAATTTTAATATGGTTTTGAGAATTATGAATTTATTTGTAAAACAATAAAGGTGCTACGGCCAATTTATGCCAATATTTGAGTGTGGTGTTCATTATTTGTTTATTGTGTTTGGAGATGGGGGGGGGGGAAGGGTGCAGAGTGCAATCCCATGCTATAGCTACTGTGGATGGATGATTGCAGCAATGAAAAGTCAAATAGCTTAAGGACTCTTTCACACGGGCCCAGGTTCAGGTCCGTCTGCCAGTTTTTTAGGCGGACCTGAACGGGCGCTCCGTGCTCCTCTATGGAGCCGCGGATGTCAGCGGCGACATGCCCACTGACATCCGACCCGCTCCGATCCGCCAAAGTGTGACGGAGGAAAAACCTACTTTTCCATCCGTCTGGCGGATCGGATCGGGTGAACACGGACAGACGGTCCGTGTTCATCAGATCCCCCCATAGGGGAGAGCGGAGAAAATACAGGGCGGTCCTTGCACAGTGTGCGGGGTCCGCCCTGTCATCCGCCGGCTCAGCGGGGATCAACGGAGCGATCCCCGCTGAGCAAGCGGAGGTTCACGGGGCGGATCATTACTGATCCGCCCCGAATGAAACGGGCCTTACACAGGATTACCAGGTGAAAATAAAGGAAAAAACACTGTTTATAAATAATGCACACATTTTAACACCGCCACCTAAACACTCTCATTAATTTTTGCTGCTCAGACTGAAAGATTTACCATAAATAAAACAGGTTACCATATTTTCAGAATTACTTCCTTGATAGATACTTGCTAATTAATGAAGATACACCAGTTGCCCTGATGAAGAGGCATGTTTTGCCCCTTGAAATGCATTGGCTTTTCTCTCTTATGAATCAATGTTATCATTAAAAACCTTGGCCTTTCATTGGAATGAAAGTACAGTATGTACGTGGATTCTCAATTTTGGGTCCTTTTCCAGTTCCTGAGGAGAGACACCTTTTTGTGGAGCGTTAACAATGACAATTTCAGTAACTATTAGAAAATCTAAATCCAGCAACTCATTTGATCTTGGGAATGGATGTGCATGATGGGAAAATTAACATGTAGTTTTGTACTTATTTTTTTGTATGACTACTTTTTTGCTTCAAATCATACGGCCTAAGAACTGCTATCAATTACCGCTGGCTTTCTTAGGCCTCATTCACACCTGCATTTGCATAAAGAGTAGAGACATGGATGGAGGGCGGAGTTTGCTTTGAATATTAAAAATGTATTAAATAGTGTTTTTGGTTTATGGTGCTCAGATACAGTGAAGATCTGCTTTAGACCCCTTTCACATTGAGGAGTTTTTCAGGCGGTACAGCGCTAAAAATAGCGCTGCTATCCTGCCTGAAAAACTCCATCACTGCAGACTCAATGTGAAAGCCCGAGGGCTTTCACACTGAGGCGATGCGCTGGCAGGAGACAAAAAATCTCCTGTCAGCAGCATCTTTGGAGCGGTGAGAGGAGCGGCATGTATACCGCTCCTTCCCATTGAAAAACAATGGGAAACCGCGGCAATACCGCCTGCAATGCGCCTCTATAGAGGCGCATTGCGGGCGGTATTAACCTTTTATCGGCCGCTAGCGGGGGTTAATACCGCACCACTAGCGACTGATTCCCGCGGAAATCCCGGCGGTATAGCGCCGCTATTTTTAGAGGCGATATACCGCCACCGCGGCTACAGGTCCAATGTGAAAGGGGCCTTTAACATGAAGAGATTACCTGTGGATGATTGGCCCTGGACACAAACTATGTGCATCTGGGGCTGATCATCCGCAGGTAGTCGCTGCATGTTTGATTATATGCATATGGCTGAAAATTGCTGCGGGTGTTGTCAGCCATTCATTGCTTTATATGGGGCTTCCTGCCTGCAGCTGTTTGGAGGGAACGATGCTGAGTCTTCCACAGGAAATTGTTGTTAGCCCCAAATGCAAGTGTGAATGAGGCCCTATGGAACTTCTGATAACATGCATTACAAGCGTAATGCAGTGAGTACTATGTGGTATTGTACAAATGAACAACTTTGTTTTCTAAATGCACAGTATATTATATACAGGTTGACAATTTTTTCTCACTACCTCAACCCACAATAAAAAATAGGTTCTAATTTAGTAGTTCATCAGTCAATTATTACTTAAAAAACATAAAATCTCAGGAGAGGAACTTCCAAGCAGTGCTGCTGACACCACAGTAAAGAGAAATCTGGAGTCAGCTGTCTGATTAGAGGGCATGCAGTACTAGGGATAAAGATAGAAATAGTTCTGTTACAAAAAAACGAAACTAAAGAAATTTTCGCTAACCTACAAAATGAACCCAGTGAGTAATGAACCATTACTGCTTGCTTCCTTTAGTACATGGCTAAAAACTGACTGTGCATGCATATTTATCTGTACTGTTCTGTGTCAGGGAAGTTTATCAAAGGGAAACAGATCAGATGACAAACTACTGGCAGAAGTACACATTGGCCAACTCAGACCATTATGCAATTTTGACCAAAACAGAACTGAAATAGCCATTTTTAACCACTTAAGGACCGCCTCCTGCACATATACGTCGGCAGAATGTCACGGCTGGGCACATGCACGTACAGGTACGTCCTGTGCTAGTACCCAGCCGTGGCTCGCGGGCGCTTGTAGTGCACTTGTAGCGCAAAGTGTATTTTCCTTTAGTAAATCACCCCTATTGATCTATAACCGCTGGTCTTGGTCTTAATACATTGGCGTTTTCTTTTGCTGGGGTGGCAGAATGTTTTCAGCTGCTTTGACTATCAAAAGAAAATATAGCTCTAGTGTGCTGATTTCTAACATTTATTTAAGAACCCGGAAAAGAAAGATGTTATAGTAAAAGCCAGGTGGTTGAATGATATAACTCCAGTACACATGAGCTGGTCTTTCTTCATAAGTGGCTGACCAATGATTGAAGATAAAGGAGTCTGAGAGATGACTCTGGGACAACGAGGGTGGGGGGTGGTCCTTGCATCATTGGAGGAAGACACACTAATAGGCACGTTTGCCATTATTAGCAATTATGCTGTGTTCTGAGGACACCATGTGGATACTATCCATTTTCAACCAAACTTGATATAAATTAATACATTTTTTTAAATAGTAATATACCAAAGATTAATATTATTAATATTATACAGGATTTATATAGCGCCAACAGTTTGCGCAGAGCTTTACAACATGAGAGCAGACAGTACAGTTACAATACAATTCAATACGGGGGGAATCCAAGGGCCCTGCTCATTAGAGCTTACAGTCTAGTAGGGAGGTTCAAATGATACAAAGGGTAACAAACTATAAAATACATATTTTTGGGGAGCGATGTGCATTATTTCATCATGTTTAGATAAAAAAATGATTTTCTAGGACAGACAATGAGATTGTGTATAATATTAGAACCTTTTACAGTATACCTTGTGCTTTTTATAAAGACTCACCATACTTTCAATGAACATTTAACTACGAACCACACATTCACCAGTATGGCCATGTGCTGCATGTGTAGCAAATGCCAGTGAATCCACCATGCAGAATGTGACCGACCGTATTCATACATTCCTAAATAGGCCCCTTACATGAGGAAATTCAGAGTTTGCTTCAAGGGTTAAAAAGACATAAACCCAATTCTCATAAAAATAATAAATTAAAGAAAAATGAAAAGACTAACAATCAAATATTCTCTGCCCTCAAAAACTAGTTTAAAGCGGGGGTTCACCTGCATTTTTTTTAAAAAAGCCAGCAGCTACAAATACAGCAACTGCTGGCTTTTAAAAATGGACACTTACCTGTCCAGGTCGCCTGCAACGTCGGCAGCCGGCACCCCTCCCCCCTGACAGGTGTGAAATGTGACACCAGAGGGGGGGGGGGGTTTCTGAAAAGCGGAGGTTCACTTTTGGGTGAACCTCCGCTTTAAAGCATATGTTGCTGAAGTTCAACCTATTTATGATAAATTCAGTTTCACTAAAAGCTACATAGGCTACATCTGGAAATAATTTTTGGGGTGGTAAAAAAGAGTTGACCCCCTCTAAACCAGGGCTTTAATACTATATAAAAGGGTATGTTTTAAAGGTACATGTGGAAACCATTTATATGCCTTCTAGATATATTAGCATTCTTCTGGGATACAGGCACAAAAAAGCAATCAACTCTTCGAAAGAACAGTAAAAAGGCATCAGGACTCTGCAGGCCGCATCTATGAGTCTGTGTGTAATTATTAAACTTAAAAGTATGTAAAGTATATAAAAATCCTATCGACTAAAATGTTATATTTTAAATTGTTACTGTAAGTTCAAAAGTAATTTGTAGTTTGAGATCTGCAGATTTCTTTCAAATAATACCTGGTGATCCTGCCATTAAGGCTCCTGTTCAGGGACTTCCTGTTAAGCCTCATGCACACTTGCGTTCGAAACTGCCTGTTTTACAGGCCTTTTATTTTTTTTCTGCCTCTAAACACCCCTCTATGTTGGCCTATGTGTCCATGCACATATAGGCATTTACAGTTAAAGTGATATTAAAGTGGTTGTATATCCCCGATGTGGAAGTTGTACCTATAGGTAAGCCTATAATAAACCCTTTACAACCACTTTTTACTACAGGTAAACCTAATAATAGGGCTAACCTGTAGCTACCCCGGATATCTCCTAAACCTACACCTGTATCTGCATGTGCCGACGTCATTGGCACATTCGCACTGAAGCAATGGCAAGTATGTGCTGTTGCTTCAGTTAGTGTACCGTTACAGATGCAGAAGTGACGTCATCACGGCTCCGGCCAATCACAGCGCTGGAGCCCGTGATACCCAGAAGTAACTCGGAAGCGATGTCACCGGCCGGAGTGGTGTACAGGGAGGTAAGTATATACTAGCTCATTATGCCTTTGTCTTGCAGTTTTTTTTTTGTGTGTTTAACCACTTAAGCCCCGGACCTTTAGGCAGCTAAATGCCCAGGCCAGGTTTTGCGATTCGGTACTGCGTCGCTTTAACAGACAATTGCGCGGTCGTACGAATTGTGTCCCAAACAAAATTGACGTCTTTTTCCCCCACAAATAGAGCTTTCTTTTGGTGGTATTTGATCACCTCTGTGGTTTTTATTTTTTGTGCTATAAACAAAAATAAAGCGACAATTTTGAGAAAAATGCAATATTTTTTACTTTTTGCTATAATAAATATCCCCCAAAAACATATATAAAAAATGTTTTCTCCTCAGTTTAGGCTGATACGTATTCTTCTACCTATTTTTGGTAAAAAAAAAAAAAACGCAATAAGCGTTTATCGATTGGTTTGCGCAAAATTTATAGCGTTTACAAAATAGTGGATAGTTTTATTGCATTTTTATTATTGTTATTTTTTTTACTACTAATGGCGGCGATCAGCGATTTTTTTCGTGACTGCGACATTATGGCGGACACTTCGGACAATTTTGACACATTTTTGGGACCATTGTCATTTTCACAGCAAAAAAATGCATTTAACCTCCCTGGCGGTCTTCCCGAGACTGACACGGGGTTAGATTTTCTTGCTACTATCGGTAACCCCGTGTCAGTCTCGGGCTTGCCTCGCTAGATCCACAGGCACTTTTTACTTACCTTGTCCCTGGATCCAGCGATGCCACCGCGCTGTGTGAGCGAGCGGGACCTCGCTCGATTCACATAGTGCCTCCGTGTGACGCCGATCTCCGTTCCCTGCGACGTTACGACGCACGGGGACGGAGAACGGCGCCAAATTCAAAAACGTAAACAAACACTATACACACAGTATACTGTAATCTTATAGATTACAGTACTGTATGTAAAAAAAACACACCCCCCCTGTCCCTAGTGGTCTGCCCAGTGTCCTGCATGTCATTTTATATAATAAAAACCTTTTTTTCTCCCTGCAAACTGTAGATTGTCCATAGCAACCAAAAGTGTCCCTTTATGTCAAAAATAGTTTTAGATCAGCTAAAAAACAGCGATAATAAATTATAATCACTTGCAGAATTGTGCGATAGCGATTTGTGGGGAAATTCGTCATAAAAAAATAAAAGTAATGACAGCGACAATTCTGCAACTGAGCAAATTTCAGTGATTTTGATTTGATTACATTATTGAATAATTTTTATTATAATTATATTATTATTTGTTATAATTATTTATAATTATTTATTATATTATAATTTATAATTTTGTTTTTAAAAAAATGTAATACCCGGGATGCCTATTAGAATCTTGTTTGGTCAGATTTAAGTGAGTTATTTCTAAAAATTACAGACCTACAATATAAAACGCCAAATTTCCTTGCAAATAATGGTACCGCTTTTAGCATGTTTTTTTCTGAAAGAATCATACCGCCAGGGAGGTTAAATTGCATTGTTTACTGTGAAAATGACAGTTGCAGTTTGTGAGTTAACCACAGGGGGCGCTAAAGGAGTTATGTTTCACCTAGTGTGTGTTTACAACTGTAGGGGGGTGTGGCTGTAGGTCTGATTGTGTCTCCCTATAAAAGGGATGACACATTCGATGCAGCCGCAACAGTGAAGCACGTGGAAGCCGTGTTTACATACGGCTCTCCCCGTTCTTCAGCTCTGGGGGCGGCTAGAAACGAATAGCCGTGCCCTCATCCCAGATCGCTCCCCGCGGGTTTCCGACCGCCGCATGTACCGGGGGGGGGTCCCGATAGGACCCCCGACCCGCGGAAAGGCAGGGACGTACGGGTACGCCCATCTGCCTGTACGTGCCATTCTGTGGACGTACATATACATGCGGCGGTCGTTAAGCGGTTAAAACTCACAGCTGTTTCTGTTAATGACTGTGTTTCAATCTACATAAAATTGATGATTATTAGCACCTGCCTGGAATAATTGGTTAATCATACACCTGACTCTAATCCAACACAATCTTTGTGAAATAGCAAAGATTTCAAAGCAGACTACGGTTTCAAGATGTGCTGTTCAAGCTGTTTGAATAAGAAATGAGCAATGTTGAGGACCGTAAACGCAGTGGTAGGCCAAGGAAACTTAATGCAGTAGATGAAAGACACCTCATGCCTACTTCCTTTTAACATCAGAAGATGTCCAGCAGTGCCATCAGCAAAAAACTGACATAAGCCAGTGGGACCCAGGTACACCTATCTACCATCCAGAGAAGTCTGGTTCATGGAAGAATTGTGGCCAAAAAGTCATACCTTCTACGTAGAAACAAGGCTAAGAGACTCAAATATGCATGAAAACATAGAAACTGGGGTGCACAAAAATAGCAGCAGGTGCTCCGGACTAATGAGTCAAAATTTGCAATATCTGGCTGTAGCAGGAGACAGTTTGTTTGTGAAGGGCTGGAGAGCGGTAAAAAAATGAGTGTCTGTAGGCAACAGTGAAGCATGGTGGTGGTTCCTTGCAAGTTTGGGGCTGTATTTCTGCAAATAAAGTTGGAGATTTGGTCAGGATCAATGGTGTCCTCAATGCTGAGAAATACAGGCAGATACTTAGGGGCAGTTCCTAAGGGGCAGTTCATGCGGTTGAAACGCAATTGTGAAACTGGGGGAGATTTTGAGACGCAGGCCAAAATCCTAACCACTAGATTTTTAGAAAAAGGTTACTCAGCTGACACATTGAAAATAGCTTATGATCAAGTTGCTATTTTGGATAGACAATCCTTGTTGGCCTCTAAACCCAAAAAGGAGTATAAGAATGAGGTGCCCTTTATCTCTGGGTTTCATAGGCAGTATCGTCAGGTCGAATCAGTGTTTAAACGACATTGGCACATCTTGATGAAAGACAAGGAGCTTGTTGCATCTATTCCAAAAGTGCCTAAATTCATTTACACGAGAGCTCCAGGCCTTAGGAATAAAATTGCTCCTAATGTTCCCGACCCGCCCAGAAAATTGGTCACATTTTTGGATGGATCGGGTTTCCATCATTGCACGAGGTGCAAAGCATGTAAAATAACACGCAAACCTGGAGAAAGGAAGAAAAAAACTGAATTCAGATCTAATGTTACAGGGGAATCATTTAAAATCAAACCCCTGATCACATGTGCATCTGACCATGTCACGTATGTTCTCGAGTGCCCTTGCTCTTTACAGTACGTGGGGAGGACCACCCGTCAGTTAAAGATCAGAATCAATGAGCACCTGGCCAATATAAAAAAGAGTTTCCCCAATCACAGCGTGTCGCGGCATTTTGCCAGCCACCATGAGAGTGATCCGAGTCTTTGTACCTTTTATGGTATTGACAAAATCACCAAACACTGGCGAGGCACTCATATGCAGTGCAGTGTCTCTCAAAATGAAATGAAATGGGTCCACAAATTACGCACTATGCAACCATCAGGTTTGAACATTGAGCTAGATCTCAATTGTTTCTTAACTGATTATTAATTTGAGTTCTCAATCTAGTTTGTTGAATTGTTGAATATCCAATTGAATATTGTTGGGTCTTTTGCCTTATAGAGGGATCTAGGCTCTTTCCCTTATAGTTAGGATGTAGGCTTTCCTGTTTTGGTCCTCACTACTTATATTGTGGAGAGATTTTTTTCATTATTATTTTTATTAAATAATTTCCAAATTTCAGATTTGATGGGCGATGCACATTTAGAGGATGATAAGTGCAATGTCATTCTCTCTCTGGAATTCTCCCTCATTATGTGGTTGTTCATCTAACACAACATATATCTATTATATATTTATATTTTTTATGTTTTGTCCACCTTTGTTGGTAGGGTAATTTTTAATTTTTAAATATACCTGACTGGTTTTGCACATCTAGAGGGTGACAAGGGAAGCGATGTTTATTTATATATATTTCTTCATTTGTAATTCTCCCTCTCTGCATGTGGGGTTTGCACCTCTAATAATTACTTTTTTGTCCACCTTTGTTGTATAATTTTCTCCCTTATTATATGCCTGAACATGGGGTAATTACCATGGCTCTACAGAGCATGAACCGGGTCTGCTTTATTTACAATGGCATTGCACGTCCGGAGGGATGCGAGAGCAGCGGTTTTTATTAAATTTATATTTCTCATATTTTTAACCTTCTTACATAACTTTGCCTATATATGTAGGGAGCATTGTCATATATTGGGTGGAATGTTGATGTTAAATGTTTGTGAATCATATTTGTGAGTGTCTTCTCGGGACCGAGGCTGTATTCACATTTGTTTTCGCTCTGAACCTATCATTGGCCATTACCTACTACAAATACCGAGATGCATTGGTGACCAGGCACGCCCCCCTGATGACGTTATACTAAGGAAACGTACGTCGGAGGCGGTCCTGGTCACATGACGTCCCCCTGCTCTGTGGTGTTGACACTAAGGATCTCGTGTTGGTGTGACGGCGCCAGCTTCCTCCCCCGGGATCTGAATTTTGAACCGCAGATTGGCGGTAAAAAGTCTACAGCCTCAGTGCCGGGTGGGCACCCTTTGAAGTAAGCGGCCATTTGGCATTTCCATGTTTTTAATGTTATTTTAAATTAAACGGTATCGCGCTATTGGCTCCTCCTGGTTTCTTCTTTTGCATATTATCTCTTTTGGAGCGTCTGGATCTAAGATTGAGCTATCCTTATCCTATGTGCGCAGGCACAATCCTGCATATGCTTGTTTGACTATTTTTCTAACGAAAGTGGTCAACAAGCTCTGGTAAGAGCATTATATTTTCAAAGCACCTTGGGTGGAAATTGAAGATTTCAAGTGTGGTGGTGGCACTCTCTCACTTTTATCTCTAGGAAGATCACAACAATTGAAGAAATTTTGAATATTTTTCTCTTGAATGTTGGGACTTTTATAAATATTTACACATCGAATGATATTTATGTGTGATCACCAAATGTGCAGTGTCGTCTGCAATTTCTGATTGTTTATATATTTTTTTCTATTTTGTTTCCTTATAAAGGTTTTTGTAAGATTCAGTATACTATTGCCAATCAATTGGTTGATTGGTTGTGTTTTTTGCACCATATATTGATTAAGGCTCAACATGTGTGTAATTTAGCGGCCTCTATTTTCACCTTTACCTTTATCTATCATGCCATACTATCAGGGAGGTGTGTGTTTTACTAAAATGTATTCTGCAGGAGGACAACAACCCCAAACATGAAGCCAATGTCATTAGGAACTATCTTTAGCGTAAAGAAGAAAAATAAGTCTTGGAAGTGATGGTTTGGCACACAGAGCCCTAATCTCAACATCTATGAGTCTGTCTGGGATTACATGAAGAAACAGAAGGCAGGCAGCCTACATCCACAGAAGAAAACCTATCCACTGAATTCCTTCAAAACTGTGAAAGAGTACCTAGTAGAATTCATGCTGTTTTGGAGGCAAAGGGTAGTTGCATCAAATATTGATTTTACTGGAATTTCTCTTCTGTTCATTTATTTTTACTGTTAACACTTATATTCTAAAATCATTTTAAATGTACATAATTTTTTCACATCTACCTAAAATGTTTGCACAGTAATATATACAGTCTCTCTCTCTCTCTCTCTCTCTCTCTCTCTCTCTCTCTCTCTCTCTCTCTCTCTCTCTCTCTCTATATATATATATATATATATATATATATATATATATATATCTCACACAAAAGTGAGTACTCCCCTCACATTTTTGTAAATAGTTTATTATATCTTTTCATGTGACAACACTGAAGAAATTACACTTTGCTACAATGTAAAGTAGTGAGTGTACAGATTGTATAACAGTGTAAATTTGCTGTCCCCTCAAAATTACTCAACACACAGTCATTAAAGGGTCACTAAAGGAAAAAAAATGTTTTGCTGAAATTACTGTTTATTGGGTATAGAGACATAAAAGTTAAAGCGGTTCTCCACCCTAAAGTGGAGTCCCGCTGATCGGAACCCTCCCCCCCTCCGGTGTCACATTTGACACCTTTCAGGGGGGAGGGGGGTGCAGATACCTGTCTAAAGACAGGTATTTGCACCCACTTCCGGCCCGGCATTCACGGGCAAAAGACGGGCATTCCGTCACATCCAGTCGCCCCCCCGTTGTGTGCTGGGAACACTCGGCTCCCAGCACACAGCGGGAGCCAATCGGCGGGCACGGCGCGACTCGCGCATGCGCCGTAGGGAACCGGGCAGTGAAGCCGCAGCGCTTCACTTCCTGGTTCCCTCAGTGTGGATGGCGGGGGGAGCAGCAGAGAGACGAGCGATCGCTCATCCTCTGCTGCGATCGGCGCGGGACTCCAGGACAGGTAAGTGTCCTAATATTAAAAGTCAGCAGCTGCAGTATTTGTAGCTGCTGGCTTTTAACCTCCCTGGCGGTATGATTCTTTCAGAAAAAACATGCTGAAAGCGGTACCATTATTTGCAAGGAAATTTGGCGTATTATATTGTAGGTCTGTAATTTTTAGAAATAACTCACTTAAATCTGACCAAACAAGATTCTAATAGGCATCCCGGGTATGACATTTTTTTAAAAACAAAATTATAAATTCTAATATAATAAATAATTATAACAAATAATAATATAATTATAATAAAAATTATTCAATAATGTAATCAAATTAAAATCACTGAAATTTGCTCAGTTGCAGAATTGTTGCTGTCATTATTTTTTTTTTTTATGACGAATTTCCCCACAAATCGCTATCGCACAATTCTGCAAGTGATTGTAATTTATTATCGCTGTTTTCTAGCTGATCTAAAACTATTTTTGACATAAAGGGACACTTTTGGTTGCTATGGACAATCTACAGTTTGCAGGGAGAAAGAAACGTTTTTATTATATAAAATGACATGCATGACACAGGACAGACCACTAGGGACAGGGGGGGTGTGTTTTTTTTTACATACAGTACTGTAATCTATAAGATTACAGTATACTGTATGTAAGGTGTTTGTTTACGTTTTTGAATTTGGCGCCGTTCTCCGTCCCCGTGCGTCGTAACGTTGCAGGGAACGGAGATCGGCGTCACACGGAGGCACTATGTGAATCGAGCGAGGTCCCGCTCGCTCACACAGCGCGGTGGCATCGCTGGATCCAGGGACAAGGTAAGTAAAAAGTGCCTGTGGATCTAGCGAGGCAAGCCCGAGACTGACTCGGGGTTACCGATCGTAGCAGGAAAATCTAACCCCGAGTCAGTCTCGGGAACACCGCCAGGCAGGTTAATATTGTTTTCCCATGGCACATCCGCTTTAACTGATTCCTTTTAAAAATGATTAAACATTGAATTTAATCTATCATATAATGTGCCTCTAGTTTCACTTTCGATTTTAAAGGTACATACATGAAGTTCCGGGTGAGAGGTGAGTCGGGAAGACTCACAGAACAAAAACAAACAAATCCAGGGCAGTGTTTTGTTTTTAAAATGAATCTGATTGGTTCTGAGGAGTTTTAGACACACAGTAATGACAGCTTAGACCACCGTGAAAATCTCCCAGTACCATGGTTATAAGGAAACAGGCAAGCAGGAAGTGTGGAGATCACAGCAGAATTACAGCAACTTCAAAGCAAAAACTAACAATGAGGACATGAAACCAGTACTGCAGTAAGGTAAAGGAAGCTATTTAGCCAAAAAAAAATTCCTTTAGTGACCCTTTAATGTCTAAACCACTGGCAACAAAATTGAGTACACCCCTAAGTGAAAATGTCCAAATTGGGCCCAATTAGCCATTTTCCCTCCCTGGTGTCATGTGACTTGTTAGTGTTACAAGGGGGTTATTTACTAAAGGCAAATCCACTTTGCACTCCAAGTACGCTTTGAAGTGCACTTGTAGGTGCAGTTGCTGTAGATCTGAGGGGGACATGCAAGGAAAATAAAAAACAGCATTTTAGCTTCCACATATGATAAAATCAGCAGTGCTTCCCCTCAGATCTACAGTGACTGCACTTCCAAGTACACTTGCAGTGCAAAGTGGCTTTGCATTTAGTAAATAACCCCCAAGGTCTCAGTTTTGTGTGGGCACCCATGCAGCTTTTCGGATCCCTTGGAGACTCAACAGGCAAAATTCGTTTGTGTCTCCAACCCTGTGCAAAAAGGTAGAATAAATATATTGGTCTTGCAATTAGGTGCCTTTTTTATGAATAAATTATACATTATAAAGACCTCAGATACCACAGCAACCACCAGGCATAGTGGTATGAAATGGATTTTGGTCTGCCTTGCATTATTGACCAAAATAAAATTGTAAACAGTACAAAGAAAAATACAAATCACTAAAATATGCATTACAGTATTGTATTACTCTTCCTAATTACTTACAGAATGTCATAGCTTGCCCAATAGAAAAGCTAATTTACTATTTAAAAGACCTGGCAATAAATCTGGAAGTGTGTCCCCACATACTTTTTCTACTTTACAACATATGTTTAACATAATCTATCCACAGTCTGAAAAACATGTACTTCTAATGCATCAACATGTTGTGAACCTTGGTTGTATAACTTAAAATACTAATGATTATGCAATGTCAGTATAATAGAATAAACAATTGACTTTAAAGGCTCCAGTCAAAAGTAAAGTCTTGAAGTGTACTCAATGTACTAAGGACTAGGAGCACAGCCTACCTGCTGATTGTCTTCAGTTAAAATATGTTGTTTACTGTAAAGGTATGACTTATTCTCTTTGAAAGTGAACACAATGTTGTTATGATCATCATCAGCAGTACTACAATGAGCTGAAATCCAACTCACAGCTTTAGACTCCTTGCTAACTCAAACCATATGTGGTGATCAAAATGAAGACCTTGTCATCACCCCATAACTCTAGAATACAGTAAGGCCTCGTACACACGACCGAGGAACTCAGCGGGCGAAACACATCGTTTTCCTCGTCGAGTTCTTGTTAGGCTTGTCGAGGAACTCGACGAACCAATTTTCTCCATTCCCGTCGAGGAAAAAGAGAACATGCTCTCTTTTTGGCTCGTCGTGTTCCTCGACAGTTTCCTTGCTGAAAAATGTACACACGACCGGTTTCCCCTGCAAAAAAAATCTCCCACCAAGTTTCTTGAAGGATTCTGCCGAGGAAACCGGTCGTGTGTACGAGGCCTAACAGTAATTTGCTTTGCAAGGGACACATTGTCACTCCAAGTTTGAGTGCCATGTGGGCTTTTGGCAAAACAAAGATTTGCCTGCGATTTTGCATTTGCTGCCTTTCATCTAGTCTCTGCCATAGCTAAAAGTGAGGGTATACCCAGAAGTAACTCGGAAGCGATGTCGCCGGCCCCCGGGGTACTCACAGAATAGTGTGCGGAGTATAGAGTAACAGTGTTCATAAGTAGATCATCCAGTAAGGAATCCTTGTGGTGAAATGGTGGGAGGAAGCATCTGAATACCTTATAAGGTCCCTAAGCAGAAGTGGCGTTAAAGTGCGCAACCAGTGGTGTGATGTAACACCCGATCATTCACCTGAGACTGATCTTTAAGTGGCTGAATTTAAGTGCAAAGTTTGAAACGTTTGCACTGTGAAGTGAATACATTCCAGACATAGCCCCATTGTTTACGATAACAGTCAGGGAGACATTGTCTTACATGTCCACAATGCTAGACTGTAAATAAAGTCAACGCTTTGCCCATCACTGTGGGCATACCCACCAAAGAGATCTTCATATTTATGGTTACAAAGTGATGTGCTATAGCCCTGGGCCTATATATCACCCTGCAGCTAACTCAACTTGTTGCACAAAGTGCCAAGGTGCAGGATCCAGTGCCTGAAGCAACATTATAGGCTGTCCGGGTACGGCCCTCAAGGTTTTACCAAAATTGTACCAACCCGGATACACGGTTTATATGCTGGCACTAGAAGGCAGTGAGCACTTGATTAAATAATTAAAAGTTAAAATAATAAAGAAAAAGCATAAACTAGTTGAACTAAGGCTAAGTTTCTCTGTAAAAAAAACTAGCACAAAACTGTAGACTCACGGAGTGGAGTAGGGTTATATGGGAGTCAGCCAGGGAGCATGTCCTCTATAAGCTTTGTCAGTGTCAAATCACCTGAAGGTACATGCCTGCCCTATAACCCATAGAATATGTAAATTCTGCCCCATCCCATACTACATGATTAGAACAACTATTTTCACATTATTATGTAGATGAAGTTCAGGAGCAGATAAGCATTAAAATATAATGTTTTGTTTTGGATAGAGTACAGAGGTATTAGAATGTTTTTCAGTTTGTATTGTCTGATGCCCCCCCTTTAAAGAGATTCATTATCATTGAAAGAAAAAGTAAAGGACACTCCAAAATTGTGGGTTGTCCCCAGAAAAGTGATAGAGGGATGTCCCCAATGAATTTCCTTAATTTGCAGGGATTTCATCTCACTTCCTGTTTGGCTATGGGACAGGAAATTAAGGGAAATCTCCCCAATGGTACACAGATGGCAGGAAAAAAATCTTACAGGGGTTATTATAACCCTCCCGTTCTCTATCCAAAATGAAAAAAAAATGTAATAAGCAGTTGTTCAAGTGCAGTTTCACCGCAAATTTCCAAAACAGCTGTTCAGTGGTTCAGCTGCGATTTTAGATACAGTTCATATGCAAATTTTTAGATCAGGTGATTCTTTAACAATTGCTGGTTGTTAAAGGGGAGTTCCACCCAAAAATAGAACTTCCACTGTTCGGATTACTCCTCCCCCTCGGGGTGTCACATTTGCACCTTTCAGGGGGGATTGGGGAGCAGATACCTTTCGAAGGCCTCGTACACACGACCGAGTTTCTCGGCAAAAAACAGCAAGAAACTTGCTGGGAGATTTTTTTTGCCGAGGAAACCGGTCGTGTGTACATTTTCGTTGAGGAAACTGTCGAGAAACTCGACGAGCCATAAAGAGAGCAAGTTCTCTATTTCCTCGACGGGAATGGAGAAACTTGCCTTGTCGAGTTCCTCGACAGCCTAACAAGGAACTCGACGAGGAAAACGATGTATTTCGCCCCTCGAGTTCCTCGGTCGTGTGTACGAGGCTTAATACAGGTATTTGCTCCCACTTCCAGTGAAAGTATCCACAGCGATCTACGCCATGCCCGGCCCCTTCTCCGTCACACAGGTCAAAGAAGACAGCAGAGACCACTCAGAACGTGCATGCGCAGTAGGGAACCAGGCTTACTAGCAATGCCGGCACCTGCACACGGAGCTGAGGGACGGGTCTGCTTCAGGTGAGGACATTGCGGGTGCACTGGACAGGTAAGTGCCCTTGTTTTAAAAGTCAGCAGCTGCAGTATTTGTAGCCGCTGACTTTTAATTTTTAGTTTTTAGGCGGAACTCCGCTTTAAGGAGTGGGCTGGAAAGCTGGCCACGGAGCCCTTAACCACTTCAATACAGGGCACTTTTGGTGGTATTTAATAATCACTGGGTTTTTTATTTTATGCTAAATAAACAAAAAAATACTGAAAACAAAAGAAAAAAAAAACATGTTTTTCTTTGTTTCTGATATAAAATTTTGCAAATAAATAATTGTTCTTCAAAAATTTAGCCAAAAATTAATAAAATTATGGCAAAATTATGGCATGAAAGGAAGCCATCCATTGTGTAGAACTTTCATGTGACCTACTGTGATTTGTCACAGTGGTCACACGATCAGTACTCTGATTAGTTATCGGCTTTGTGACCATGCCAGGCAACATGCCCTTAACATTGGGGAGCGCTTTGGGGTAGGGGGGCTCACCCAAAGCACCTTTTCCACATGTTGGGTCTCTTTCCCACAACCCTGACTGGTGGGGCTGCGGGCGGGGGAGCATTTTTGGATTTTGGAGGCCCCTTTTACCAGGGGGACCCCCAGATCCTGTCCCCCTATGAGAATGAGTACATTGTACCCCTACTCAGTCACCCAAAAAAGTGTCAACAATAAATAAAAACACAGAGATAGTTTTTAACAATTCTTTTATAAAAAAAAAAACAATTCTTAAATAACTAAGGGGCAGGGCCAGCGACGGGTACAGAGCTCTTTTTTTCCTTCGGGTTGTGGCGGCTGCGTTCATCGTGATTGATGCTGGATCTACACCAGGGGCATTGTTTTTTTGTTTTTTTTAGTAAGGGAATTGTCACAAACTGTCTCTGTGTTTTTATCTATTTTCGACACATTTTGGTGAATGAGTAGGGGTACCCCAACCCATTCAAATGGGGGAGGGGCAGAATCCTCACAACCACCAGCCAGGATTATGGGGAAGTGGCCCTTGTACGTGTTCCCACTTCGGGTCAGATCCCCTGGGTGATTTCACTGGAAAATTCACCCCCCCCTCCCTGCCTGCAACCTTCTGGGACACGTCATAGGTCCCAGAAGGCTGTGGGACCATTCACAAAGCGCATGTGCAGTGGGAAGCCAACTGTGAAGCTGCAAGGTGTCACACCTGGCTTTCTACAGTTAACATGCCGTTGATGGGAACATGAAGACTGGTGAAGAACCAGACCAGATGAGGACAGCGCTGGATCCCTGGACAGGTAAGTGTCCTTTTATTAAAAGTCAGCAGCTACAGTATTTGTAGTTGCCAACTTATTTTTTTTTTTAACAGGGTAAAGTACCTATATAAATACTCAGACAAAGTTAAGCAACATCAGTATGCATCAGTTAACAATAACTCTTTGACTAAATTGTCTGCATGACAGCAAGTCTGAGAACTAGGAACACACACAGTTGCACATTTCAAGTTCTTGTTACAAGGTTAATTTATATTTTCATGGCAAAAGGTATTTTGTATTTGAACTTAAAAATAGCATATTGTGGTCACAAAGGGATTCATTTTAGTTTTGAGAAAGCACGGGCCCAAAATGGCTACCAAGGACTTCTTCGGTATTTCTGGAAATTAACCAAAATTCAACTCGACAGTTAGAATGACTGCCAGGTAAAATCTATGTGCTGGCAAGATTGGTTGATGTGAATGGTAATTTAAATATAAAGTACTTTAAAGCAGTGCTTAGCACTATTTAAAAAAAAGAACAGTGAAGCATGACTGAAAAAGAGCAGTAAGCATGCATTCTTATACAGCACAATGCTGTAAGTGAGTGCCTGGTAGGAGAGAAATAAGACTGACAAAGTTTCCAGACACGTACATTGAGTGTGACTGACTTTGGGATTTCAGTCAGCTTGGGTGCAGTGACATGAAGCAAAGTTTGGGGCTTATTGTATTAACTCATACACAATTAACTTCTTAGGAGCATTCACCGCTTCTGACAGCATTACAAATCTCACTGAACTAACTGTTGTACAAAGTAATCTTCCATGGCAATTTCAAGCAATTACCTATAGATTAGTCTACAATGATTCCTTTATCCTCATCAGTGAGCCAACATAATAGAGATTAGGGATACCCATTTAAGTTTTGTGTTCAGACCTCATGTTCGTCGCTCTTCAAACACTTGTTCCTGCTGCAATAAATCATCCCGTTACAGCGAATTAGTGTGTAAACTAATAAATCTGAAGGGATGCTTGACTAGACAATATTCCTAATCTTTTATTTCTGAACTGATATCCTGCCGTTTTGAATTCCTACTATCTATGGGCCATATAAAGTGGGCTACTAAAGTATTCACTATAGTTTCTCTTTTCATTGTTTTCTAATATGCATTATAACGAAATCACAACTAACAAAAACAGAAATAATATATAATTTCTTGTCTTTTGTTACTGGATACTTAGGCATTTACACAGTATTTCTGGTTGCTTCAGAGTACAAGATAAAACAATTAAATGTTGGGACATTTTAGCCTCGGTTCACACTGCATACCGCATGCGATTCGCACGGGAATCGCACTGAATTCCTATGCAAATCACATGAGATTCTGTGTGGTGCGATTTGAGCCCATTAATTTTGAATGACTCAAATGATCGCACTGCATCTGCATGAAAAGGGTGCAGGCAGTGTTTACACATTGCATTTTGTGAATTGCTTTTGGGGTGTCGCTAACTTTTAAATGACACCCGCAGCGGATCGCATGGACGCAGTCTGATTGCTATGCGATGTGAGAAACACATCGGAAACCCTGCGTTTCCCACAAAGCATCGTGTGAACCATGGCTTGATGGAAATGTGACAAGTGCTCTGGTCACAAGCTCGTAAAAGCTGCATGTATGGTCTATAAAGAAAATGCTTTAAAAATATTTCTGTTATTGTTACATGGGAACTATTTTCTCAATATTTCATGATATGACATATGTACATTCTAATGTTGCTATGGTATATGGTACCTATGAAATGTTTTCTCTCTTTGCTCTTTGTCCATATTTTTCCTTGAAAAGTTTGAAAACTTTTTCTTAAATAAACAGTTATACAAAAAAAAACCAGTTAACTGCATATAAATAAGTACTCTTACTAGTCTACTATTCTCCTGAGTTATGCCAGGCCCTTTAAATGAAATAATACGATCACATTGGATTGCCTGGATGTAATTTACATAAGGTATTCTCATAATTTGAATATCAAAGCCTTACAGCATTTTTACAATTGCAGCCACAAGTTATTTACACAAACAGATCATTCTTAGCTGCGTGTGTCATATGCAACATCCAAAAGGAGTAGTCTAAACTAAAGGGGAAACTGTGACTTTGAGCTTAATACTCTGCTGTATTATACAAGAATCACATTTACGCGACATACCTGTCAAATACATTTTAGCATAAACTTTGGGGTACACAACAATTTCTAAAACAGGGTCTTCATTAGAAAGAAATCGGTGAAACACGTTTTTATTTTTGTTCTTTTCACTGTTGTTCCAATTAAATTCCTTCCTGTTCTACAGTGGTAAAAAGATGACCTAGTGTGCTATTGTGTGTATATGTGTGTCTTTATTTACTTATTTTGTCTTTTGGAATCAACCCTGTCCCCTTGCCTTCATTCTTGTCTGCATGAAAATGAAGTAAACCCTGCTGCTGGAGCCTCCTGGGACATCCAAATCATAAATTCCAGGAGGCTTCAGCTTCAGCACTAGAGGAATAAGGACTTGTGCCTGTAGGAGAAATGACCTACGTGTGTCAATAGGGGGGGGGGGGGGTCAACTGCAAAATCAGGTAGGGATCAATATGTGTTTAACAAACAAAATCAAATTACTGCACTTAAAAAAAAGAGAATCAAGTGAAAATTGGAAGCCAAGCAGCAACTTCCTGTGAGATATACACAGGGCTTTTTTTCAGGGGGAACTTGGGGGAACTCAGTTCCACCATCTCTGGCTCAGACCCTTTGGCGCCTGCTCACCACAATCATTTGTAAACACAAAAGTCTGGTTTCTGTGTTTACAAGTGACAGCTCTGCGCTCTGTGTGTAACCCCCTGAACTCTGCACTCTGCATGTAATGCAATCCTGGTATTTAATGCCCCTTTAAGACCATTCTACTGTTTGTGAAATCTGAACGGGGTCGTGGTTGAGTTCCTGCACCTATTTTCTGAGAAAAAAAAGCTCTGGATATACACAAAACATACACCTTTCAATAATTAAATTGCGCTAAAGTCTCAAATCCTAACAAATAAATGTGATAGAATTGAGTATCACAAAAAAACCTTATTGGGTTATATCCCTCAGAGATACATAATGCCATACGGTCCCCATAAAGAAATAAAGACTTTAATAAGTAAAACATATATTGCACGTACAATAAGACAAACAATATACAGCAAAATACGGCTCTTGATTGCAGCCCTTACTCCGGGACCTGTGTGAATGCGGTGACATCAGCACGTTGCTCCTCCCTACGTGTTTTGTCAGAACTGACATCGTCCAAGGGCTCTTTCCGGTCACATAAAGCGCCCCTGTATCGTGTGTCAACTTTCTCACTGATTTTTTCATCTTTAAATTGGATGGACTTTTTTAGTGACGTTTTATTTTACACTCATTTGTCATGATATTATTTCCTTTTAAATTCATAAAAAAAATTGTGATACTCAATTCTATCACATTTATTTGTTAGGATTTGGAATTTTAGCACAACTAAATCAATATGTGTTTGTTCCTCCAAAAAACGTACTTGAAGCAGGACTGTGACCAAGCTGTCCTCCCTAAAAGCCCTTGGGTTCTCACACTGGAGAGACAGAAGAGAAGCGCCTCACAGGCGCTATAGCGCCTCAGTGTGACAGTAGTCTAAGGCTACTGTCACACTGAGGCACTTTACAGGTGCTATAGCGATAAAAACCCTTTAAAATCGCTTTTAACCCTTTATTTTTTACCCTTTATACGTTTAAAAGCATCCCGCCAGCGGCCGAAAAGCACCTCTAAAACGATGGTAAATCGCCGCTAAAACTAGCGGCGCTTTACCGCCGACGTCTCAGTGTGAAAGTGCCCTAACTAGTCCTAAAAATGTTTCTTCCCCTCCTGCTACCTGTTCTGCCTAACCTGTGTAAAAAAAAATTGTAAAATGTGTATACTTCCCTATTTTTATTCAGCTCTCGTCACGTAATCCCTTGTGTCAGTCAGCAGCAGCTGCAAGGGAGCGGAGGGAGCACAATGGCTGACACATAGGAGTCTGAGAGTGACTTCATGGCTTCTGAATTTCAAACCATTTTGGAGCGCTTCCTCCTCTCTCCTGCAGCCATCACTAACTGGCACAGGGGATAACGTGACCGGACCTGATGTGGAAGTATATTCATCTTTTTTTACACAGGTTAGACAGTATAGGTAGCAGGAAGGGGAGGGAATGTTTTTAGGACTAGTTAGTGATAGGATGTAATTCCACTTCAAATGCTGGAGTTTGGCTTTAGTCCTAGATAAACTGATCTGTGAATCATGACAATTTCTTGTACACAAACAAGTTTGGATTGGAGCTGCAAAAATGTATATACAATGAGAGAATTCATCTGACTTCAGGGTATATAAAAAAAAACACATGCATTTAACTATGTAGGGAGATTTCCTGTCAAAAAGCAGTAATGATCATGAACATTCATTGGTATGTGTCCCTCAATAGACTTTACATACTCCAAAACAAATAGGTTAGGTAAATTCCCCCAAAGTTTTAATAAAATAACAGGGATTGATTATCTGTGTAAATTTTGCTAAGCTGTGCCTTCAAAATGAGTCAGGCTGTTGGGAAATGAAATTCCTTCCATGGATTTATGGAAACTAGCTCACAATGTCCTTACCAGTTAACTTGCATGAACCTAACCTTATTGTGCAACAGCAGCAGCATGCAATGTTGAATGTAGGACCAGAGATATTTCACTTATCTAAATTATTATTCTAAATACTTTAAAGTGTATTTCCACTTTTGCAGGAAAATTGGGATAACACCCATTTTATAGTTTTTACGTGTCCCTTTTCACATAACATAACTTAACTACTTGCCGACTCGCCACAGTACTTTTACTGTGACGGGACGGCAGCTACAAGCACAGCAATGTATTGGTACGTCGCTGCCTGTTATCTCACTTTGGGGCGCACGCCCACCTACTTTCCTGTGATTTGACACGACGGGAGTTCATCAACAGATACCAGCCAATGATTCATGGCCGGGACCTGCTGATCGACTGCGTTATATTATAGCCTAGAGCTCTGTGTTGGTAAACAATACAGAGCTCTATACAGAGGAAGTGATGCTAAGCAGGGAAAATTAATAAATCGATCTGTAGTACAAAGCAGCACACATCAGTGCAGTTTGCACACGCATATAAACGTTTCCTGACGTTTTTCCATTTTGACTTTTTGCAAAAAAGATGAACGAAATCAAAACGCAAACGCGGCTAAACGTGGCATGTAAACACAGCAAAACTGAAGTTTTTAAATGTCGGTTACTATCTGTCAAGATAAATCATTTAGGAGAGGTTTTAAAACGTCCCGTGTACATTCTGGCCCAGATTCACAGAGAGCAGGGCGCACATTACGCCGCCGTAGGGCAAACAATGTACGCTATGCCAACGCAGCGCAGAGAGGCAAGCACTGCATTCAGCAAGCCAGTGCTCCCAACGGTGCGACAGCGTGGCGTGGGTTTTGAAGGCATACATCGGCGTAGGTTGAAGTGGGCATGAACCCATGCAAATGAGGCGTGACCCCATGCAAATGATGGGCTGAGCGCCAGACAGGTACGTATTACGAACTGCGCATGCTCCGTGACGACAGCACCCCCCCATGCGCCTGCTCACAACCACGCCGGTACAACAGCCTAAGCTACGCCGGATCACTGCGTACGCCGTGAACATAATGTACGCCCAGCCAGACACACGTCTAACGCAAAATACGTCGGCTTGTGTTCCCTGGTGCAGATCTGTGCATGTGTGTTGCCGGGTTGCACCTCCTTTATGGGGCATAACTTTACGCCGGACGTACAACTTACGCGCATCTCGCATAGCATGCGCCGGGCACACGCACGTTCGTGAATCGCCGTATTTCCCTCATTTGCATATTTGAATGGCTGATCAATGGGAGCGCCACCATGCGTCCAGCCTAAATGTGCGCCCACCCTACGCCGGCGTAGGCAAGTTATGTCAGCGGGTGAAGCCTGTTTTTAGGCGCATATTAGTTTGTGGGTCTGGCGCACAGATACGACGGCGCACATTTGCACTTACGTCGGCGTAACTTGTTATACGTCGGCGTAAGTGTTTTGTGAATCTGGGCCTAAGTCTTTATATATACTTATTGGGATTTTTTAACAAAAATATGTAGCAGAATACATTTTGGCCGGAATTTATAAAGATATTACAGTTTTTTTATTTGATAAGTTTTATATCAGAAAGTAAAAAATATTGTTTTTTTTTTCAAAATGTACAGTCTTTTTTAGTTTATATAATAAAAAATTAAATACCCAGTGGTGATCAAATACCACCAAGAGAAAGCGCTATTTGTGTGAAAAAAAATGATATAAATTTTATTTGGGTACAATGTTCCATGTCCGCAGGGCTGGTGCAAGGATTTTTGACACCCTAGGCGAAGCCTCATTTTGACGCCCCCCCCCCTGTGCCATTCGCTCCGCCCCTCACTGAGATTTTTGCGGTGCCTTTTCACCTATTCTTCGGCCGTGGTCCACATGCATGCACCTGTGCCTCTGGACCCGGCCAAAAGGCAACTAGGAGGATGGCACCGGCTCGCTTCCTCACGCCAGCCGTGGTCCACAGGCTAGAGCAGTATACAGAGAGCCCAACTGTGTAACTGCCAGCCTGTACGAGCAACAGATACACTGACAATGCTTTACAGGCTCCTAGAAAAAAAATGCACATTTTTTGACCTGCAAAAAGATCTGCATTTATTTTTATACCTCAGATCACCCCATCACTGTATCATCCTGAACGCATGTTCCCCTCTGCACCACCCACCTTTGATCCCCTTAACCCCCCCCCCCCCACACACACACACACACACCAGTTCCTATATGTACCCCCTGCACATTTGTTCCTTTCCCCACCCAATCAGTTCCTCTCTGTAACCCCCCCAACACACACACATCTGTTCCCCCTCCGTACCCCGCTGCACATCTGCCCCCCCCACACACCAGTTCCCACTCTGTACCCCCCTACACACACCTGTCTCCCCCACACCAGTTCCCACTCTGTACCCCCCTGCACATCTGTCCCCCCCCACACCATTTCCCACTCTGTACCCCCCTGCACAACCGGTACCCCCCACACCAGTTCCCACTCTGTACCCCCTGCACATCTGTCCCCCCCACACCATTTCCCACTCTGTACCCCCCTGCACAACCGGTACCCCCCACACCAGTTCCCACTCTGTACCCCCCTGCACATCTGTCCCCCCCACACCATTTCCCACTCTGTACCCCCCTGCACAACCATTACCCCCCACACCAGTTTCCACTCTGTACCCCCCTGCACATCTGCCCCCCCACACACCAGTTCTCACTCTGTACCCCCCTACACACACACACACCCCTGTCTCCCCCAAACCAGTTCCCACTCTGTACCCCCCTGCACATCTGCCCCCCCCACACACCAGTTCCCACTCTGTACCCCCCTACACACACACACATATGTCCCCCCCCACACCAGTTCCCACTCTGTTCCCCCTCCAGTTCCCACTCTGTACCCCCCCACACACACCAGGTCCCAATCTGTACCCCCCCCACACCTGCCCCCCCCACACACACAGCTGTCTCTGACAACACCAGGTCCCACTCTGTACCCCCCACACACACAATCTGCCCCCCCCCCCACGCGTTCCCACTCTGTACCCCCCCCACACACAATCTGCCCCCCCACAAGTTCCCACTCTGTACCCCCCACACACACACAATCTGCCCCCCCACACGTTCCCACTCTGTACCCCCCCCCCACACACAATCTGCCCCCCACAAGTTCCCACTCTGTACCCCCCACACGTTCCCACTCTGTACCCCCCACACAATCTGCCCCCCCCACACGTTCCCACTCTGTACCACCCCCCCACACACACATACACATATCTGCCCCCCCACACACACAAACCAGTTCCCCCTCTGTACACAGTGCAATGTAAAGCAGAGACTAGAAAGCAGTGCAATGTTGACAGCAGAGACTAGAGTACATTTTTTTACTTCTTATGACAGTGTGCAGGCTGCAGCACTGAGCGTCCTGCTTCTATTGTGTACCTGAGCCAGCGGGGGGGGAGTGTTTACTGAAGGAGAACGGCGCTGCCAGTCTGTCTCCTCTTCTCACTACAGATCCCCGAGCGACCAGGAGGAGGGAGGGAGGGGGGGGGGGCGATCGGACATCGTAGCAAGCATGCGGCTTGCATGTAGGGTTTCCTTCTCACCCGCCCTGGCCAGTTCAACAGCAACTTCCACCACAGATAGTCATGCAGAACTTCCGGCCAGGTGCTGTCCCAGCTCTCTCCCCTCATCTCACTGCCGCTGCTACGGCGCTGCAGGCTGGGGATAGCGTTGTGAAGAAGGTGATATCTTCACAGGCACACACCCTCCCCCCCCCCCAGCCTGGCGGCTGGCGCCAAAGGGAAGTTTTTTTTTTTTCCAAAATTCAGGTCCAGGAGGTATTTTGATGAACCGAATCCCCAGCGAATGGCTGGGGATCCGGATTTTGCCGCTCCCCCTACCCTGGCGCTCTAGGCAGCCGCCTGACTTGCCTATGCCTAGCGCCGGCCCTGCATGTCCGCACAGGTGTCAGGTAACGAAAAGTAGCACAGTAAAGAAAAAAATGGCCTGGTCATGAACGGGGTAAAACAATGCGGTTTGGTACGGTGCAACATGAAAAAGTAGTGTGTAATCCGGTATGTTTGGCAGCCCGTTGCAATGAATTTGCTGCCTAAACCAGAATGCGTTGTGTGCATTCTGGTGTGAACCACTCATATTGATCATACATAGCATTTGTGCAGTCTCAGAGAAATACAAGAGACTAGCATTTATCAAAAACGAAACTATCCGGTGGCTCTTAAAGAAAACCCTGTATTGGGTATGGGGTATCGCGCAAAGGGATCCATTCTGCCCCCGTAAATAGATGTGAGCCGGTTGGGAACCGGTTAAAAGTGTTACTAAACCCACAACAGTAAAATCAGTCTGTATATGCAGTAAAGCATGCTTGGTATACTCACTGTAGGACCTAAGGGGTTAATCCTCGGCATTGTGTAAAAGGGATGTTTGGTCCTGTCTTTTGTGATCCTCCCCTTTTCCACAGTCCCCAATCCATCTGCTGATAGTACAGAGCCCTAGGAGGGACTCAGCACAAGCTAAGTTTGGTGTGTATTGGTAGAATTCGTTTTTTTGGGGGGAAAGTGCATGTGATTGTCACAGGGCCAATTCGCACTGCCCAGATAAAGGGTCAGGGGTCATGCAGCCTCATAGGACAGTCAGAGGAGAGTGAAAACTCCTTCTACAAGCTTTAACCAGTGCTCAGCCAGACAGTGATAGAAGTCATAAGACTGCTATAACTGCTGATAAGGAAAGGTATTTAGTAGTTTATATTTATTAAAATAATTGCATTTCCATGTTCTGTGTACTGTGGGAAACCAGATATAGTGAATGCAGGGTTTAACACTTTCAAGTAGAACTGTAGGCAAAACTATTTTTTTTTTCTTTCATTTTGAATATAGAGCAAGAGAGGGCTATAACCCCTGTCGGGGTTTTTTTTCCGCCATCTGTGTGTTATTGAGGAGATTTCCCCTCACTTCTGGGTCCCATAGCCAAACAGAAAGTGAGAGGTAATCCTTTCAAATTAAAGCGGTTCTCCACCCTAAAGTGAAGTCCCGCTGATCGGAACCCTCCCCCCCTCCGGTGTCACATTTGACACCTTTCGGGGGGAGAGGGGTGCAGATACCTGTCTAAAGACAGGTATTTGCACCCACTTCCGGCCCAGCATTCACGGGCAAAAGTCGGGCATTCCGTCATATCCCGTCGCCCCCCCGTTGTGTGCTGGGAACACTCGGCTCCCAGCACATAGCGGGAGCCAATCGGCGGGCGCGGCGCGACTCGCGCATGCGCCGTAGGGAACCGGGTAGTGAAGCCGCAGCGCTTCACTTCCTGGTTCCCTCAGCGTGGATGGCGGGGGGAGCAGCAGAGTGACGAGCGATCGCTCGTCATCTGCTGCGATCGGTGCTGGACTCCAGGACAGGTAAGTGTCCTTATATTAAAAGTCAGCAGCTGCAGTATTTGTAGCTGCTGGCTTTTAATATATTTTTCCCATGGCACATCCGCTTTAAGGGAAATCCTTGGGGACCCCCAGGTCATCAGAACTAGTGTCCCCATTGGAAGATTTAATTTCTATTACTTTTCGATTCACTTTCAAAGATAATAGTAAACAGAACAAATAGGGAGGGTAGATTTCTTTAACGGGGGCACATACAATAAAACTGACAAATGCTGTAATTCTTCTCCACTATCCAAAACTAAAACAAAAGTTTTACCTTTAGTTATACTTAAGGATAGATGATTAGGAAATTTGATCAATTCACCATACTTAAATAAGCAAGTATTACTAAATGTCTCCTTGAAAAAAAATTCGGGCTTTTGCAGCTGTTGTCACAAAAACCAGCTGTCAGAAATTCCTACTTGTGAAACAATTTCCATGGCTACAATGGTATATTGGGTGATGGAGTACAATTACAGTAAAGAGAATCTTACAGAAAGCAAAAATAAAGCTCTAAAAGAAGCTAGTTGGGTACTTTCGTTTTCGCAGTTTCATGGGCTTGCACAATTTTGGGACTGGACACGTCTGGTATCTGTTTACTCCACACAACCTCTATATAACATCTTTTATATTTTACCAAAAAATTGTTATGTATTTGTGTGCACTAAAATTAAGTTGAGTGTTTTTACTGAAAATATTGATTCGATAAACAGTAGTTAAATAATTATGAGGCATAAACAATTGCATCTACCACCATTTTATTCTATAGGTTCTCTGCTTTCAGAAAATATGCAGGAGGAAACAATAAAACATTTGCAATACGTTTCTAAGGTACGAGTATGTTACAATTCTTATTTCTGCCATTTTCACGTTGTGTCGTTAGGACTGTGACATGTCTAAAAAGAATTGCCGCCAGTTTGTAGATAATGAAACTGAAGGTAGTTAACACTAACTTTATGCTGGTATACAGAGACATGACACAGGCACTTCATTGGTTCCTAGAACGCAGGAGGCCAGCGCCCTAGCAACCAATGAGCAAAGATAAACTTTGACAGTGGGAATGCTGAAAGACTAGTTCCACCATTTGTGTGATTGACAGCGATTGGCAGTGGGTAAATTACATAGCCCCACTGGGTCGTCTAACAGCTAAGGAATTCGCTCACTGCCATCTGCTTTCAGTCACAAAGAAAGGTGGACCTGATGAGGAACTCCTCTCCCAGAGTTCCCCATTAGACTCTGCCCACCCCCCAAAACAAAACTACTTGGCTGATGTGTTTATCTGTATGATAGGCACACTGACTGAGCAGGGAGCTCTGTAAAACTGAACCTCTATATCGGCCACCTCCTGTGACAAATATATGTACCTGCTCCCAACAGGTACATAAATATGTTTTAAGCACTGACAATTGTGATGTGACAGTGTCTACAAATTAAAATGTTTTTGGGTTTCAGATGAGTTTTAGTGTACGAAATAAGGGTTTTAAAAAGTATGCGCAAAATAAAAAATGGTTCTAGCTGGGAAAGGTTTTAAAGAAAACCTCAGTATCATTATGGGGATGTATACATGGAACTTAATATGAGTACTGTCACTTTAAACAAGCAGCTAGCAGGCTTCAATGGCCTTTTCACAAGCTTCAAGTAGTGCTGAAGCCTAATAGCAGCTTGTTCAAAGTGGCAGCAAGCACTTCCATTAAGATGTGTGTTTATTGAGGCTCTTCAGGCTGTATAAAAAAAAAATTACAAGTCAGCAGCTACAAATACTGTAGCTGCTGACTTTTAATATAAGAACACTTACCTGTCCAAAGATCCAGTGCTGTCCTCACCTGGGCCAGTTCTTAAAGCGGAGCTCCACCCTAAAGTGTAACTTCCTCTCATCGGACCCCCCCCCCCCCCGGTGTCACATCTTTCAGGGGGAGGGGGATGCAGATATTTGCACACACTTCCGGTCACACAGTCTGTGGGTAGACTGTGGGCAGAACGTCAGATTCCCCCCCCCCCCCCCCCCGTTGTGTTCCTGGAAACACACGGCTCCCAGAACACAGCGAGGACCAGGAAGCACGGCGCAGCATTCGCCGTAGGGAACTGGGCAGTGAAGCTGCAATGCTTCACTTCCTGGTTCCCTCACCGAGGATGGTGGTGGGGGCAACAGAGTGACAAGCGATTTCTCATCTTCTGCTGCCAACTTTGCTGGACTCCGGGACAGGTAAGTGTCCTAATATTAAAGTTTGTAGCTGCTGGCTTTTAATATTTTTTTTTACAGGGAAGCTCCGCTTTAACGGGTCTTCAGATCCCTGGTACCAGCATGTTTACTAAGGGAACCCAGCTGTTACTCCTTTCTGATTCACAGCCAGCTTCCCATTGCACATGCACGAGTCATGCTGTACTCTGTGAATGGTCCAATAGCCTTCTGGGATCTGTGAAGTATCCCAGAAGGCTGTGGGAATAAGGGGGGCAAACTTCTGTAGGTGATCCGAGCAGAAGTGGGAGTAGGTATCTGTCAATTGCAGGTGCCTGTTCCCCTTAAAAAATAAATGTATCCAAAAGTGATAGAGGAGGAGGCAGAAATGTGGAAACTTCCCCTTTTGGATGAAGTTCTACTTTAACTTCTCCAAGCTCAAGCTGAAGAGTGCTTTAAAGGCTTCAACAAAGCTGCTTGAAGCTTGCCAAATACTTTACAAATGCCTTGCAAAAGTATGCTGTACACAGTGGTCTTATACAAGCAGAAGCCCATGTGAAGAAGACCTTAGTAAATCAACACAGATGCATCTAATGTGAATAAACCCATGTCCTATACAAAACCCTGTTTAATTACTCCACCTCTATTGAATGACCCACCAAAATACTTAAAAGAGAAATAAGCCTAATATCAATCCTGCTTATCAAGTCACTCCCTTTCACATTCCATGCGTAGCTTTTCATTTAAAAAGAAAATAAACTTATTTTTTTGTTCCCTGAAAAGTAAAGGCATAATGTGCTAGTATGCATTGCATACTAGCTCACTATGTGACACTTGCCTGCAAACGAAGCTCACGTTGTCCTCGCTGGAGGCCGCATCCATCTTCACCCATCTTCCTTCTGGGCCCGCAGACTCTGGTCACGGCACTCACTTTTGAAGAAACGGCACGGGCCGATACTGAAATCATTGGCACAGTATACAGTAAATATCTCCTAAAGGGCACATGTTTAGGAGATATTTACAGTACCTATAGGTAAGCCTTATTCTAGGCTTACCTATAGGTACAAAGTATACAGGGGAGTTTACTTAATCTTTAAGGTTGCAACATTACAGCCTAAACTAATGTATACATGAATAGTGCATTTTAATAAGCTGTCTAAGCACTAAAGCAATCAATTGAAGAGCAATGACCTCAAATTTCTGACTGAGATATAAAAACTGATTTCTATACACTCTTGTGTATTTTGTTAAAATGTGCTTCTTTACTTTAAGTAATGAATCATATTGGAAATAAGCCAGTGATAACAATCCCACATTTCTCAAATCCTGTATCGGAAATGCTTTCGTTCGTAAAAGTAAAAAAAAAAAAATCAGCAAGGTTGTCATAATTATTGCTTGTTATTTTAGCTTTATATAATTTTCTGCACATTTCAAAATATCAGAATGGTGGTTTCGACTAGAATGGCTATTACTGAAAAATTATTTACTGAAACAACTATGCATTTTCATAGTCTCTGAAGGGGGGTGGGTTTGATTGAGAACAGCTGGCCAAATTCATCTAAGCGTTTGAAATGAGAACTTTACATATGGTCTCATAGCAACCAATCTGATTCCACCGATCATGACCAAACTTTCCCTGGAAAGATTACAATTAAAATACAACTGCCTTTTACTGTAAAAAATAAATAAAAAAATACAACTGCTTGCTAGAAAGCGACGGTTTACCGAAGACACTTTGGTCAATCATTTTTATAAAGTGAAAGTATACATTGTGTATCTTCAAATACACATTTAGTCAGTTTCTGGTAACTTTACAAATGTTTCCCTGTAACAAAGTGTGTCGTTTTCAACCCAAATCAGTGCCCAGAGGCGTGCACAAAGGAGTTTGGCTTTGTGACCAGAAACATAAATATTTTCAGCTGCATTATGATACGATCTCTGTCGGGACCAAGAATCTCAGCTGTGCCTCATTAAGTCTGGCGACCCAGCAACGGTGCTTTACAAGCCTTGGACTGTTCTGTAATTATAACATAACTGGAGTGTACTGACCCCCCTAGAGGTATACTATAATATATTGGCTGTTGAGAATTAATGTTCATGGATGGGCTCCTCTTTCACCACCACCACATTCTCACATCTGGCAAAGGAGCCAAGCAGAAGGCTTTAACATTCAACAGGAAAGCTATTTCTATGTGCTCTAAATCCCTTGTACACCACTGTTCTCCACTACTTTGTGTAATCCAAATTTTTTTTATAAAATGTATAAATACAATAATTTGAACGTACTGTAAAGCACATTATTAGCCAGTCTAAAAGTATTTTTTAGTTCTTGTCTGACTAAAGTTAATAACTTAAAAGAGAAGTATGGGATTTTTTTTTTAGCCCATATTCATATTTACCTAGGTGGATGCAGCATCGGTCCAATGCTGCATCTGTCCCCCGCTGCCTCTTCACTGAGAACCGAGCCACTGAACACCGCCGATGGCTCGGTTCTCTCACCTCTCCGAGCGGAGAGCTGCTGCCTGTCAGTCAGCAGCTCTCCTGCTCTGCTCCTCCACGCTCATTAGAGCGATAAGCTGTGGAGGGGCGGGGAGCGGCTGTCTCAGCAAAGAGCTGAGAGGCTGAGATGCCTATTAGTTCAGGCACCTGGCGGATCCAAACTTTCAAAGTTGTGATGACGCGGTGCCTGGACTGATCCTGGTGACCCTGAAGCCTTGTACACACGACCGAGGAACTCGACGGGCGAAACGCATCGTTTTGCTCGTCGAGTTCCTTGTTAGGCTGTCAAGGAACTCGACAAGCCCATTTTCTCCATTCCCGTCAAGGAAATAGAGAACATGCTCTCTTTTTGGCTCGTCGAGTTTCTCGACAGTTTCCTCGACGAAAATGTACACACGACCGATTTCCTCGGCAAAAAAATATCTCCCAGCAAGTTTCTTGCTGGTTTTTGCCGAGAAACTCGGTCGTGTGTACGAGGCTTTAGGAGAAGCCCAGTCAAATGAGCTCATGCTGGACTTCTCTTTTAACCACTTAAGGACCGGACCAATATGCAGCTAAATGACCCAAGGGGTTGTTACAATTCGGCACTGCGTCGCTTTAACTGACAATTGCGCGGTCGTGCGACGTGGCTCCCAAACAAAATTGGCGTCCTTTTTTTCCCCACAAATAGAGCTTTCTTTTGGTGGTATTTGATCACCTCTGCGGGTTTTATTTTTTGCGCTATAAACAAAAATAGTGCGACAATTTTGAAAAAAATTCAATATTTTTTACCTTTTGCTATAATAAATATCCCCCAAAAACATATCTAAAAAAATTTTTTTCCCTCAGTTTAGGCCGATACGTATTCGTTTACCTATTTTTGGTAAAAAAAAATCGTAATAAGCATTTATCGATTGGTTTGCGCAAAATTTATAGCGTTTACAAAATAGGGGATAGTTTTATTGCATTTTTATTAATTATTTTTTTTTTACTACTAATGGCGGCGATCATCGATTTTTTTCGTGATTGCGACATTATGGCAGACACTTCGGCCAATTTTGACACATTTTTGGGACCATTGTCATTTTCACAGCAAAAAATGCATTTAAATTGCATTGTTTATTGTGAAAATTACAGTTGCAGTTTGGGAGTTAACCACAGGGGGCGCTGTAGGAGTTAGTGTTCACTTTGTGTGTGTTTACAACTTTAGGGGGGTGTGGCTGTAGGACTGACGTCATCGATCGAGTCTCCCTTATATAAGGGATCACTCGATCGATACGCCGCCACAGTGAAGCACGGGGAAGCCGTGTTTACATACGGCTCTCCCCGTTCTTCAGCTCCGGGGAGCGATTGCGTCGGAGCGGCTATAAACGAATAGCCGCGCTGTCGTCCCGGATCGCTCCCCGAGGGAACCCGACCGCCGCAAGTACCGGGGGGGGGTCCGATCGGACCCCCGACCTACATCTAGGCAGGCACGTACAGGTACGTTGATGTGCCTGTCCGTGCCATTCTGCCGACGTATATGTACATGAGGCAGTCGGGAAGTGGTTAAAGAAAGACTAAAGGCAAAACTTTTTTTTTTCGAAAGAAGAAGAGAGGACACTGCAATTTTCTCAGCAATGTTTCCTGATCTCATCCTGACTAAGCTATATGCTGCTATATATAACAAAAGAAGCGTTAAGCAAAGACAAATGATTTGTGAAGGTCCTGGGTACTAGAAAACAACATTTCTTGTTTCAGTCAAGATAATGATTTCAGACACCTCTTAAGTTAAAGTAATATATTACTTCTCAGAAAAATTCTCATATTACTTCTCAGGAATTTTTATCAGGAAGAAAATCTGAACTCCGGGCAGAAATATTTTTGTTCAAGCATATTCTTTAACATACAAAATGGAAATTAATCCACTCCGTGTGCACTAAATTAATTTACAAATCCAGATTTAACAATGTAAAAGTAGCCACTGTACTGCAAATGACTGTACAGAGAACAGAGCTTTGGAAGGGACCCGGCAAGGCCACCCACTACATGCTGCCTAGAAGAGGGGAAGAATACATGACTAGCCATACTGCACAAGGAGAGAGAGCAGCAGTGACTGGTCTGTATTACAGGAAGCTTCTGCACAGAAGCAAACAGTAGGAGTTTGCTTCTGTGCAGGAGCTTCCTGTAATACAGAAGTTGTTTCACACCCCAGACACACCAATCACGACATTGAAATTGTGTTACTTAAGTAGCATGATTTCAAAGTATATAGAGTGCAATATACCCTATGCACTACCTTTTATTTAATGTTGTTACTTTAGCAGATGCTCACATTGACACAATGTGCCCCACATGTATAAACAAAATAAATTAGAAGGTATGATGTGGCTCTTAGCTTCCGATATGCAATCCCAAACAGTAAAAACAACAAAAAACTGTGTTTCAAATTGTGCAAATAATATAAATGTATCTAGTGTATAAGAACTGTACCCATGGTTCTGTTTACAACTCAAAATCCTTCTACCATGAAGGGAGTATATAAAGTGACTCTGAATACATATATATATATATATATACAGGGGTACCCTAATAGAAAAAAAAAATTAAAATACATCAAAAGTGATTAGTAATTATGAAGTGCAATTCAAAAACAGTTCCACTGTGATAGTACACGCAGTCACAATCACAAAGTCCCACCCTCACCCCCCCCCCCTTTTCTATGCCACTGTGATAGTAAACTGAAAAATTCCAAGACAGGTTCAAGAGTCCCAATAAAGAAAAGGGTGTAAAAATCCTTAGTGAATGCAGGTGAAACTACTTCCAGTGCTATTTTTCCTTTTTGTTTCTCCCATATAGATAGTAATATGTGATAGTAGTATTCACCTTGTGTATATCAAGTGTGATGATGGCAGCTCACCTAAAAGGTTTGATCTATATTCTCATACAGATCAAAAAATGCTTGTTAGCACGTCTCTCCTACTAGTGCTAGTAGTAGTAGTAGTAGTCTGCCTGTGTCTTTTCAGGTCACTTTTCTCCAAAGATACTCCCCAATTAATTCATATATAAATAGAGAAGTCTCCCATAAACATATTTTATTGTATAACAACAGCAAATTCCAATGCAGTGTAGAGCCTCCGGTTTGGTCCGGCAGTGACTTGGAGATTAAACTTCACCCAACTCTTTCATAAGCGTTACATTACAGATCACGTGACTTCATCAGGGATAGCTTTTTTTACATTTATTCAGTTACTTCCTGGTTTATTGCCTAGGCAAATGATGTCATACATCCCATGAGTCTTTAGGAGAGGCCTCGTACACACGACCCTTTTCCTCGACAAAATCCATCAAGAAACTTGGTGGCAGAGCTTTTTTGCAGAGGAAAACGGTCGTGTGTATGCTTTTCGTCGAGAAAACTGTCGTGGATCTCGACGAGAAAAAAAGAGAACATGTTCTCTTTTTTCTAGTCGGGAGTCTCAATTTCCTCGTCGTGTTTCTCGTCGGGCTGGTTTACAACGAGAAACATGTTCGTGTGTGTGCTTAGAAACGCGTGCATGCTCAGAATAAAGTATGAGACGGGAGCGCACCTTCGGTAAAAGTAGCGTTCGTAATGGATATAGTACATTTGTTACGCTGTAACAGACTGAAAAGCGCAAATCGTCTCTCACCAAACTTTTACTAACACGCTGCAGCACGAGGTTAGCAAAAGCAGCCCCAAGGGTGGCGCCAATGGAATAGAACTTCCCCTTTATAGTGCCGTCGTACGTGTTGTACGTCACCGCGTTTGAGAACAACGAGATTTTGTCTTGACAGTGTGTACGCAAAGAAAGCTTGAAAAGATTCTCGACAAGCCTAACAAGAAACTCGTCGAGGAAAACGATGTTTCTTTAACGATGAGATTCTCGGTCGTGTGTACGAGGCCTAAGGCTCTATGAACACTGGCTTAAAAAATTTTGCTTCTACAGGAGTTTTGTGTTCTGTCTGTAGAAGCAACTCAATTCTATGTGTCCATGCACATTAGGACGTTAAGAGGCATATTTTGAGAACAACGTTTAGAGGCAGAAAAAAAAACCTTCTCATTCATGTTTCTGATTGGAGCTCACAGGCAGAAAAAATTTAAAACTCCCCTAAACTCATCTAAACTTTTTAGAAAAAATGCTCTATTTGGAAGTTTTTTATTCCAAAAAGAACAGACGTTTTTTTAAGCCCAGTGTGCATGGAGCCTGAGGCTCATCCACCTACGTTTGCCTGCAAAAAAAATATGTACACTTTGTTTTAACCACTTCCGCACTGGAAGATTTTACCCCCTTGCTGACCAGAGTACTTTTTACAATTTGGCACTGCGTCGCTTTAACTTTCTTTTGACGCTGTTCCCAAACAAAATTTGCATCCTTTTTTCCCCACAAATAGAGCTTTCTTTTGGTGGTATTTGATCACTTCTGCGGTTTTTATTTTGTGCGCTATGAACAAAAGAATATAGCGACAATTTTGAAAAAAATAACTATATTTTTTACTATAATAAATATCCCCAAACTGTTTTAAAAACAAAACAAATTTCTTCATTAGTTTAAAGGGGTTGTAAAGACAAAAATATTTTCCTCTTAAATTAAAGTCTGACAGTAGCTGATAAAGTAAAAAGTAATGTTTTGCATTATAACTAGTTTGATACCTGTTGAAATTGAGCTGTTTTATTCACCTCCATCGCTCCTGAATCATTATTCTCACTGACTTCCTGGTTTGCGGTGCGCATTCATTCTTGCTACATCACGGCCTAATGGGAACTACAGTTCCCATTAGGCTTAGCCTCCATGCCTGTGAGGGATAAGAGAGCATCTTCACGCAGGGCTGTAGTCATAGGGAGGGGGTGAGCACATTCTGCTTTCCACCATGCAAAACACCTCAGATGCTGGTGGAAAGCAAGAAGAGGAGAGACAGGAAATGGCATTTTCAAACCTGGATTACTGTATTTTGGAGGTCAAAAGTAAAAACGAGGTAAGTGATATTTAAATGCTCTAGCTTACAGCAATCAATTGATCTAATAAAAAACGAACCTTTAGTGTTCCTTTAAGCCAGGGGTGCCCAACCCGTGGCCCGGGGGCCACATGTGGCCTGTGGAGCCCTCTGATGTGGCCCGCGACCTCTTGTTCTGGGATAGCGGGTTGGCAAGCACAGATCGCATGTTGCCATCCTAGAGCATCAGAGTTGCGCCAGTGGTAGATGAAGCCAGCGGTAGATGAAGCAAGCGGCTGTGGAGAAAAGCCGCATAAGCCGATGCTTCCTGTAAAGCGCTGCCACCTGTCACAGTGGAGAGATACCAAATGCACTCTGCCTGAGACAGAAACAGCTGTTGATACCTGAATGGAAGACTGTTATTAAAGGTAAGTTTATTACTAAAATCACAGTGTATATTTGGGTATATCTGTTCTGCAGTAGTTACTGGGCCATTTTCAAACTGATCTGCAGGTGCAGTGCAGTGTACCTGCAGATTACCTGCACTGAGCCATAGACTTCTGTTATTACCTGCAGGTTTGGTGCACTTTTAGAAAGTGTACTACACCTGCAGGATATAATAGAAGTCTATGGCAAAGTGCAGCAAACCCAGGAAATCTACAGGCACACATCGCTGCATCCGCGGTGTGGGTAAACTGCAGTGCATCAGTGTGAAAGCAGCCTTAGGCCCCTTTCACACAATTTGCTATACTCACTGGGGCCCTCCATTCACCTCTATGGAGCGGCAGATGTAAACAGACTTGTGTCCCCTTCACTCGTTGTGGCCCGCGACCGGTTACCAAGTCGCTTACGTGGCCCTCGCTCTTCAAAAGGTTGGGCACCCCATATATTAGCGGGGATCGCTCCGTTGATCTCTGTTGAGCCGGAAGATGACATGGCGATCCCTGCACTGTGCAGGGACCGCCCTGTCAGATCGCCGCTCTCCCGTATGGGGGGATCAGATGAACATGGACCGTCTGTCCGTGTTCACCCGATCTGCTCTGCAGACGGATGGAAAAATAGGATTTTCCTCCATCTGCAGAATTGGACCACAGCGGGGACTGATGATATCGGGTGTCAGCGGATGTTCATCCACAGACATCCGCTATCCCATAGGGGTATATGTATGTCCCTTTTTTATCCGTAAACGGATGGATGAAAAAACGGACATACGGTCCGCGTGTCTGAAAGGGGTCTTAGAAGCTGATTGGTTACTATTCACTAGATTCTGTGTGCACCAGTTTTAGTAAATCTCCCTCAATATGTGATAGAATGCAAGAAGAAGTCTGTATGATTTTTCTCCTACATCACAAACAAGGGTTACAGAAAGGACAGAGGTAGACTAGCACACTACAGCTATGCCTGGCTGGGAGTCTAAAAGCAGTGAGTGGGCAGGCTATGCTTATGTACCCTAAGGTTTCATTCAATTGTGACCGGAATGGATCTTTAAATGCCTATTTTTGGATTTGCAGTATTTACTACCAGACAGGCAGTTCACAGAGGAAGTAATTAAAGATGTCATTTACCGGTAGTTCCCAACCATGTGTTCATCACAAACTTACACACAAGTCCGTATAAAATATAGAGATGTAATAAATGTATACTTTACTATAAATGTGGGACAACTTAAACTTTAATTGCTGCATACTGCAACAAATGTGTGGTTTTCTTCTTTTACTTTTTAGAGAACGTGATGTCATATTTTAGGAAACATTGTTTTTCTTTGCCTCTGAATAAATGGGGCCCTTTAAGTTCAGTTTTTCTAAAAATATCCTTGTTTGCCGCTTTCAGGGAGTTGTGGCTGCAGTTTATAGACTTGGAACACAGTTCTTCAAACACGTCTGCTCTGACTCTTCTCATAATTATAAAAACCAGGCCGGAGAAGAAGGCCTGCTGGAATGTTTCAACTCACTTAATAAATAGAACTGATTTAACCATTCAGGTTCTTTGACTGAACAAAATTCAAATAAACGTATAAGCAAGTTTAGCCTGTTTTGTTAGAATCACGATCCTCCACTGAATAAAGATTTTTCAGAACTATTTATATATTATTTATATTTTGTCATATGAGAGTACTGAAGTATTAGCTGAAGACTGGAACTATCTAAAGCCTGTGAAAAACTTCTATTTTAGAACTTGCTGCACTTACTTTACAACGGGAAGCAATCTAATCCACAGTGTGTGTGCTGTTCTATTTTGGCTCACAGGCCATTTGTGTTGGCAGTATTTATGACTAAAGAGCTCAACATTTGCGGCCTGCATGGAAGCAAGCAGATCAATACACAGTTGAGGAATAGGAACACACTAACAATCCTCAGAACAAAAGAGTCAAGGGGAAGTTGTCTGCTCCATATCTCATGAGGACTTGTGACTCTTGCTTGCTGTGCAGTATTAATGCTTAGACATGCATATGTTAAAGTGTGCATAAAGGCTGCCAGCACTAACCGGGAACGAACGTATGCAATGTGTTAATATGAAACTGGTTATAGATGATGTCATGTCTTCTTTTAGCTGAACCTTGCTACAGGCATTTCCATAAAGTTGATAGAAGCAAAAAAATGTTTTAAAAAACTATAAATACTACAGGGTAATGTTAAGGAGTAGAGCTGATCACTTAGGAAAGTGTAGGGTACATTTTGCAATGTGAATGTTAACTTAGCTTGGTAAATAAGCTAAAGTTGTGTTCGCTTTGAATACCAAGTCATGTGCAAAAAAAAAAAAAAATTATAAACAGGATTTTTGTGTACACATGTTTGGGTGAAATTACTCACTGTGGTGAATGAACATTCACTTTGCTATGAACATAAAGCTCACCTTCCTTTATGTTCCATGTGCTGCCTGACGTGTTATAGCATTAAAACATGCCTAAATCCTAGATCAGTACCAAATATAGTGGTATTACACATAAGGTAACAAAACATAATTACTTCATTTATATTCATATATATGTCTTAAATGAATTGATTTACTATAATATAAGTAAGGTGAGATGAGTTTCACTTTAAGCAGCCAAACACATGCAAAAAAAAAAGTTCCTTTATTTCCTTTTAAATTCTCTTGTTTTTTATTAGATGTTTGAGGCTAGGTTCACACTGCTGCGAATTCAAAATCGCGGTAAAAATCGCGCTTTTACCACGATTTCACGGCTGCGATTTTGCTGCGATTACGGCCACGATTTAAGAGACATCTGTGCAGGGTTCAATGTAAATCGCGGCCCGAAATCGCAAAAAGTAGTACAGAAACTACTTTTTGATATCGGTGCAGCGCCGCAGATGCGGCGTCGCACCGATTAGGACAGTGCCACTGCCGACAATTGCCGCCGATTTGAGATGCGATTTGACATGTGAAATCGCATCTCAAATCGTACCCAGTGTGAACCTGGGCTAAAGTAAACATAGGTTTAATTCACCTCCCCTACATTTCACTTTAGTTTGCTAGTCCAGTCCCATTGCCTCAAATTGATACCCCTGGATAAGGTCTGCTAGATTTTGCATATGAAAAACACTACTGCTGGCACTTGCGAATGTTAACATTCCACTGTCCTTCTCTGCAGAAAATAAATGGAATTAAAATGATACTAATTATCCATCAGGAGAATAGATTGAGGGCCCTTTTTTGCATTCATGTGTTTGGGTTACAGCTTTCATGCTGGGCCATTGAAAACAAGGAGTAGCCTTGGTGTTTCTGTGCACTTTGGTTTCTTCTTTTTCAATAGGTCCTTACAGATCTTACAGACCTCTTTGTCAGAAATTATATGAAAAATATGTTCAAACAATGATGTCTGCATGCTTTTTTATTTGGGTTTTCTTTGTATATGTGTGCAGTTTTCATATCCTTTACCAATGGTAGTCAACTTACTATACATAGGGAGATTCAAGTGCGGCCCCTGACATCACCAAAGGTCCGCACATAATATTCAGTAAATATAGAAGCACACAAAACTGCCAGAAACTACACACTGCAACAGGATATAATCAGAGACTACTGACATGCTGCCAGAGATGGTCAGAAACTACAGACATGCTACTAGAGATGGTAAGAAACTATAAGCATGCTTCAAGTGATAGTCAGAGACTGCAGACATAATACAAAAGATGGCCAGGGGCGGTACTGTACAAGAGATGGTCATAGAATGTGGACATTCTACAAGAGATGGTCGGAGACTGCAGACATACTAAATGAGATGGTCATAGAATGTGGTCATGCTACAAGAGAATGTCAGAGACTGTGGCCATGCTGCAGGAGATGACCAGAGACTTCAAACATTACAGCTTCAGGAAGCAGTTATGGTCTGGAGAGACATTACATTAGATGGCAAGAGATCACGGCTATTACAGCCCCTTTACAAATCAAAGCTCACATCATTGTGCTTCCTACAAATATTGCTCTCAACAAGATCCATTATAAATGATTAGAGCAGTGTTCTCCAAACTGTGGCCCGGGGGCCAGATGTGGAACTTTGCTTGCTTTCATCCGCCCTGGAGGTACTATTTCTCCCACTTATATGAGGAACAATTCCTCCCACTGATACCAACAATTGCCCATAATTCCTGCCACTCACACTAATGATACAAGGATCTATTCCATCCACTGACATCAGCAATGAGGTACTATTCCTTCAACCGACACCAAAAATGGGGAATTAATCCTGCCACTGACACCAATGATACAAGCAACTACTCCATCCAATGACACCAACAATGAGGTATTATTCCTTCCACTGACATCAACAATGGGGCATAATTCCTGCCACTGACACCTATGATACAAGGAACAATTCTATCTACTGACAACAATGATACAAGGAACTATTCCATCCACTGACACCAACAATGAGGTACTATTCCTTCTAGTGACACCAACATGGGGTATAATTCCTGCCACTCACACTAACAATGGGATATTGTTGGCCAATTAATACTCCTACTGGCCACAATCTGCCCCCGCACACCCCAAGACCTAAAGGACAGTAAACAGTCCCTTTGTTAGAAAGTTCGGAGGCCCCTGGTATAGCACAAAAAAAATACAAAGACAACTAAAGCCTCGTACACACGACCGAGTTTCTCGGCAAAAACCAGCAAGAAACTTGCTGTTTTTTTTTTTTTTGCCGAGGAAACCGGTCGTGTGTACACTTTTCGACGAGGAAACTGTCAAGGATCTCGTCGAGCCAAAAAGAGAGCATGTCTTCTTTTTTCTCAACGGCAATGGAGAAATTTGGGTCGCCGAGATCCTCGACAGCCTAACAAGGAACTCGACGAGCAAAACGATGTGTTTCGCCCTTCAAAATCCTTGGTCGTGTGTACGAGGCTTCAGATGAGCTTCCCTCACCCTGCAAGAATTAAATGCTCGTTTTAGTCTAGGAGGCTGGAAAAGGCACTTTTACTTACATGAGCCCCTTCTACAACAGGCTTCCCCCAGGCCAGGCCGGTGGATGCAGGTCCTCTGATGTCATTAAAGCGGAGGTTCACCCTAAAAAACAACTTTGTACCATGCCATCCAGCATACAGTACTAGCGTCAGCTACAGTATGCCTTTATTTTATTTTTTTTGCGCTGTACTTACTGTTTAATCCTTTAGTTCCGTTTCAGACTCCCGCGGGGAAAGGCGTTCCTATGAAGAGGGGAACATAATTGACGGCCGGCTATGGCGCGTCACGCGTTTCCGAAAATAGCCGGAGTAGGACTCGGCGCTTCACGGCGCTATACGGCGCCTGCGCACAGACTAGGAGCTGACTGCGCAGGCGCCGTATAGATCCGAGTCCTATTTCGGCTATTTTCGGAACGCGTGACGCGGCATAGCCGACCGTCAATCATGTTCCCCTCTTCATAGGAACGCCTACTCCCCGCGGGAGTCTGAAACGAAACTAAAGGATTAAACTGTAAGTACAGCGCAAACAAATACAAATAAAGGTATACTGTAGCTGACGCTAGTATGCTGGATGGCATGGTAGACCAAGAACATTTTTTTTTTAGGGTGAACCCCCCGCTTTAAGACCAATGCAGAGCCTATAGCCCTGCACTAGACATGAGAATGCCAGGAGACCAATCAGTGCCATGTGTAGGGGAGAAGAGGAGAGCGCTGGCTGCCAGGGAAGTGGAAGATTGTGATAGGTAATGTTATCTGAGCCCCACTACAAAGGACAAGTTTTACTTTGCCCTAAGATTTTCAGTCAAAAGCTGGCCACACACTAGTAGAATTTCATTAAAAAAAAATCATATTAAGTAAGTTTTTTCTATTTTCTAATTATTAGTGGGATCAAAATTATGTTTGCTTTTGACCAAAGTGAGGAGAACATTTTGAAAGAGCAAGGTGGAAAATCTTTCCCAAACAAAGGAATTTCTAACAGTGCATGTGGTTTACGTGTGGAAAAATGACTTTCATTCCAAAACCGAATGCAAACATTTTGAAGTACTTTCAAACAACATTGTTTCAGTCATTGAATGTACTGAGAGTTTTCATACCGATGTTCATACAACCTTTGTTTTAAAATCTATTAGTATTTGGCCAGTTTAAGGGGTATACTGGTTGGTGAGTTGAGCTGGGAATTTTCTCTGGTTTTGAATTGCAGTTTAAGGAGTATGGGGGTTATTTACGAAAGGGAAATCCACTTTGCACTACAAGTGTAAACTACAAGTGCAAAGTACACTTGAAATTGCACTGAAAGTGCACTTGGAAGAGCAGTCGCTGTAGATCTGAGGGGTAGAGCTGAAATGAGGGGAAGCTCTGCTGATTTTATCACCCAATCATGTGCAAGCTAATATGCTGTTTTTTTATCTTCCGTGCATTTCCCCCTCGGATCTACAGCGACTGCACTTCCCAGTGCCTTTAGTAAATAACCCCCTATGTGCCGTCAGTGGCTTGAGCAAGCATCAAACACCTCAGGGACCACACAGTAAGTGGCAAAGGTCCGCAGTTTGGACACCAGGGTCCTATACTCTTGTCTGAAGAAGTGAGTTTTTGAAAGTTTCATTGTAAAGCTAAGTTAGACAACAAGGTGTAAAAAACAAAAAAAAACTTCCATATGAGTATGCAAAAGTTTGAATGTAAGCCTCATACACAGTGGGGATTATTTACAAAAGGCAAAGGCACTTTGCACTACAAGTGTAAACTACAAGCGCAAAGTGCACTTGAAATTGCACATGGAAGTGCAGTCGCTGTAAATCTGAGGGGTAGATCTGAAATTAGGGGAAGCTCTGCTGGTTTTATCATTCAATCATGTGCAAGCTAAAATGCTGTTTTTTATGTTCCTTGCATGTCCCCCTCGGATCTACAGCGACTGCACTTCCAAGTGCACTTTCAGTGCAATTTCAAGTGCACTTGTAGTGCAAACTGGATTTGCCTTTTCGTAAATAACCCCCAGTGAGAATATCAGATGAATGATTGTCCAGTTATTTTGCATGCTTTTTTTTGCATGCTTGTCTCGTATCAAAAATGAAGAGTTTACTAAAGTTACGAACACTCTCATATGACAGAATACGACTTTGGAAGTGATCTAATGTATTCTTTTGTTTCCAAATATTGCGTATTCTTGGTCTTCTGTTTTTGGGGGCGCAAATACTGTTCTGATTAAATGAAAATCGTTCATTCTGGTATCCAGAAATATTTTCGTGGAACCCTTTGGATATTTCTGCATGAATTGTCGTGATCGGCCGTCAAAAGTGGTGCACTAAGGATCAGATTATCGTATGATTGCTATTTTTTCATGCGATTTTCTCATCGTATGTACTAGGCATTAGGGTGATATTATATACTGGCTAGCTGAAGAGATGGAGGGAAATTAACTAAAAGTGGAATACCTGTGCATGCCAACCAATAAGCTTCTAGCTTTCATTTCCAAAGCTTAACTGAACAAGCTGAAGATAGAAACTGATAAGTTGCCATGCGCAAGCTGTTCCAGTTTTGGCGGCGCCCTCTCCTCTTCTTCAGGAAAACCCAGGGCAGCCCTGGGGTTATGGGATAGAGTACAGCATGGCAGTAAGTTACTACAATCTGTGATGAGTACCCTGTGCCCACAAGCCCAAATCACCTGTTTTAAATGCCAGATGGTGATCATCCTTGGAACCAAACTTCTCCATGAGGACCACGAAGAGGACCCCGCAGGCGTTCTGGATGCCAAACACTGAGCCATTGCACCACATGGCAGAGAGCATGACTACCCACCCCCATCCTCCTTCTGGGGGTACAAACTCAGTCTGTCCTGGGGCAGGTTCAGGAGGTTCTTCTTCTCCAGCTTCCAGCTTCTTCTCCTGGTCTCCTGCTGCTGCTGAGATCCACTCTCCATTCTCTCTCTTCTCCTCCACCAGAGGTGAGCTCTCCTCAGCTGTCTTGTCTTCTCCTGGGGACTCTTGTGTGGGGCCGGCCACCTCCTCAGCCTCCAGTGCCTGCTCATTAGGGGACTTGTCGTCGGTCATCTCAGCATACGGTGATCACAACAGGAAGAGCTCTGTGTAACGTGGAACCTGGCTGCTGCAGCTGCTGAGGGGAAAAAGAACAAATTGTCTTCTACGACGACTCCAGCTAGGGGCAGAGTATGATCCCAGCACGGAGCAAAGCTCTGGCTTTTCTTTTTTCCTGTGTCAGTCTACCTGCTTTGTTCCTGCCCCTTCCCTCCTGTGTCCTGACTTCTGTCACCTCGGACAAGCCGACTGAGGGCTGACTTGAGTGAAGTCTCATGTTTTTTTTATCTTTATGTAGGGAAAACCCTTGGAAGAGGCGTGCCGGCCGATGGAGGGAAGTCCCCCGGAGTGTGGCCGCCCTCAGTCATTCAGCGCGGGAGGGGAGCTGACAGAACCTTTGCACGAGTCTATAGATCGGCCCGCCGCCCGGGTGAGGGAGGAAGTGTTCGCAGACTCTCCCTCAGGGAGGAAATGTCACATAAACTTCCAGCACTTCTCATAAAGTAATGAGCCTGGCTTCCTTCATGGACAAAGGATATGTAGGTAATTATCACCCTCCTATTCCCATAATAGCTATTTATATAACCTCCATGGTACACAATTAGCACAAAATGACAAAATAAGCATATACAGTGGTGTCAGTAGGGTTGGTGTCGCCTGGTGCAGCAAAACATGGTGTCACCCCCCCCCCCCCTCTATGCCCTGGAGGCAGTGCACAGTCACGGGGCGCACCCCCAAACGGCGCTGTAAATTATAGTATATATATACACACACGCCTATTGCCGCGTACACACGATCGTTTTACGGCATGAAAAAATTCTTGTTTTTCAAAAACGTCATTTAAAATGATCGTGTGGGGGCTACACATCATTTTTCAGGTTCTGAAAAACGACAAAAAAAAATTCGAACATGCTGCATTTTTTAACGTCGTTTTAAACTATGTCGTTTTTCGGGTTGTAAAAAATGATCGTGTGTGGGCTAAAACGACGTAAAAAACCCGCGCATGCTCAGAAGCAAGTTATGAGACATGAGAGCTCATTCTGGTAAAACTAATAATGGAGTAAGCACATTCATCACGCTGTAACAGACAAAAAAGCGCGAATCGTCTTTTACTAACATGGAATCAGCTAAAGCAGCCCAAAGGCGAATGGAACTTCCCCTTTATAGTGCCGTCGTACGTGTTGTCACCGCGCTTTGCTAGATTATTTTTTTAAAACAATGGTGTGTAGGCAACATCGTTTTAATGATGAAGTTGGGAAAACTTTGTTTTTTTTAATGCTGAAAAACATTTTTTTTTTTTAATGCTGAAAAATGATCGTGTGTACGTGGCATTACACTCATAACTTTCTGACCACCCAGCTATTAGAGCCCTTTCACACTAAAGCGTTTTTACAGTGTTTTAGCGTTAAAAATAGCGCTATTAAAACGCTCATAAAACACTCTCCATGCATCTCAATGGACCCTTTCACACTGAGTCTTGCAAGCAGCAGCTTTTGGGCGCAGAAAAAACGCTCCAAAAACGCACCTCTCCATTGAAATGAATTGAAAGCGCTGTAAAAACGCCTTACCCTTTCACACTGAGGCGTTGCACTGGCGGGGCGTTGAGACAAGTCCTGCTAGCAGCATCTTTGGAGCAGCTTTTGGGCGCTGAACAAAAACTCTCCAAAAACTCCCCTCTCCATTGAAATGAATTAAAGAGCTGTAAAAACGCCTTGAATGAATGAATGAATGAAAAACTTATATAGCGCGGCACATGCGAACTGAATCGCCTCTGGGCGCTGGTTGTATTGTGTCTCTTGCCATCAGAAAAGCAGGGTTTTGATCTGCCTTCTGAAAGACAGGTGGTTTTGCTCCAACCCTCTCACACTGAGGCACTGCAAAAATGCCCTAAAACGTTAGGATCTTAGCGGTGCTTTACCAGTACATTGCGATTGCAGATGAGGCTTTGCTCGAAAAACGCTTGAATAACACTCGATAAACGCCCCAGTGTGAAAGGGGCCTTATTGAGTAGGTCTCCCTTTTTTATAATTTTTTTCTTTACTACAGGTACTTATATGGTGCCGTCAATATACACAGCTCTTTAACCACTTCCATACAGGACATTTTCACCCCCTTCCTGCCCAGACCAATTTTTAGTTTTCAGCGCTGTTGCATTTTGAATGACAATTGTGCGGTCATGCAACACTGTACCCAAATGAAATCTTTCTGTTCTCCCCCCTCCACAAATAGAGCTTTCGTTTGGTGGTATTTGATCATCTCTGCGGTTTTTATTTTTTGCCCTATAAACAAAAGAAGAGCAACATTTTGAAAAAACACCATATTTTTTACTTTTTGATTCAATAAAGATTCTACATATTTTTGGTAAAAAAAAATCGCATTAAGCGTATATTGATTGGTTTGCGCAAAATAGCGTCTACAAAATAGGGGATAGATTTATGCCATTTTTTTTTTTTTTTACTACTAATGGCGGCGATCTGCGATTGTTATTGTGACTGTGACTTGCGGCGGACATATTGGACACTTTTGACATGTTTTTGGGACCATTCACATTTATACAGCGATTAGTGCTATAAAACTGCACTGATTACTGTTTAAATGTGACTGGCAGGGAAGGGGTTAACACTAGGGGGCGCTGAAGGGGTTAATATGTTCCCTGGGAGTGATTTCTAACTGTAGGGGCAGGGGGACTCACAAGAGGAGGAGACCGATCTGTGTTCCTCTGTACTGGGAGCACACATCGGTCTCCTCACCTCTGACAGGAGGTAGACCTGTGTGTTTACACACACAGATCCACACTCCTGCCATGATTGCCGGCAATCCCGGATGCCCGGCGGACATCGCGACTGCCAGGCACGCGCACCGGGTCGCAAGCTTTGCCAAGGGCACGATGCACAGGACGTCATATGACGTCCACTCTGAAGGACGGACAGTTCCTGCCGACGTCATATTATTATGGCTCGGTAGGGAACTGGTTAAACATACAGTGAGGGGGAAAAAAGTATTTGATCCCCTGCTGATTTTGTACGTTTCCCCACTGACAAAGAAATGATCAGTCTATAATTTTAATATTAGGTTTATTTTAACAGTGAGAGACAGAATACCAACAAAAATATCCAGAAAAACGCATTTCAAAAAAGTTATAAATTGATTTGCATTTTAACTACTTGCCGACCAGCCGCCGCAGTTGCACTGCGGCAAGTTGGCATGGCTGCACGAATCGCTATCATTGTACGTCGGCCACTTTAAGAGCCTATAGGGGGCCCACAGGGCACGAAGCCTGGAGCTGATGCTGGTGGCCGGTGGCCGCGATGTCCGCTGGCCACACACAAAGGTCGGTCCTCGAGAGCCAGAGCGAGGATCTGTCAATTAAAACAGACAGATCCCCATTCTGACATGGGAGTAGAGAGAGATCTGCTGTTCCTAGTGATCAAGAAAAGAACACCTTAGGGAACGCTTAACCCCTAGTGTTAAAATAAATTAACTCATGTGCATTGGCATGTGGTTGCCATCATCCCTTAGTCAATTATAAACTATAAAAACCTCAATGAGAGTGGGATTTTTAAGGCAACAAATATGAAGCAAAAAAAGGGGTTATAAAAAAGCATACATTTATTACAAAGCATATATATAGTAGAAAAACAATATCAATAGTGAGACAAAAATCATTATAAAAACAATTCAAATGATACTGTCTGTCACAACATGCCCGTTATCAGCAAGCTGAAGGCATGCAAGACAGATAGGCACCAAGAGGGATTAGGAACGCCCCCTGCGCGTGCACGCCGTCTGTTGCGCATGCGCAGTAATGCGCTGGGGCGGCTGTTGTATTCTTTTTGCGCACTCATGCGCGCCAATGGTCTGGAAAGTCTGCCGCTATCTAGGAATGCGCACGTGTGTGCGCCAAAGGCAATTTAATCCTTCTCTTACAACGAGGCATAAGACAAGTGTAACTCAAGGAATAAGTAAAAAGAAATTATGTGCAGCGCTCAAAACATTGAAATACATATGTATACAAACTAATGTACACTGTGCAATGACCACAAAAAACTAATAATGAAAATAAGATGTGAAATTCACACCCAAACTAAAGTCCATGTGCCATCATACAAAAGTTGTTTTAAAAAAAAAACATAGCAGTCTTTAAATAAACGGTGAAAACAAATTATGTGACTAGAAGTGGGATTCCATGTGACATCAATGTTGAGGTGAGGACACAGACAATAGAACCACCACTGTTTAGTGAGGAGGCATACTGAAGTGAGAGGACTCAAATGAGGACTCAGGGAGTCAACAAGGCTTATGGTGCAATCACCAAAATATGGGACCTCCACGTCTGGGTTCCAGATCAAGTTGTAAGGCAATCCAATTGGTCAAGAGATGTCACCAAGAAACGGTTTTCAGAAGCAGCCAACTTGTCAGACCGAATCCTCCCAAGTGTTCAAAACAGCATGACCAAAAAAGAAAATACTCCACATAGTGTGAATTCGTATAAACGTAAAATGTATTAAAAGACAATTGGAAACACTCACATTTAGAAAGTGGTTTAAGCGCTTACAAATTTAAGTTTGTGGGTAACGCAATGACATCAGCAGAGCTCTTGTTGACGCCTTTCATCTAAAGAGACATAACCTGGGGTGATGTGAACCCGCAGTGGATTTTCAGGGTTCCCAAATTGCACTAGTGTGAACCCAGCCTGAGATCCCTTCATTGGTTGCCAGTAAAAGACAGAATCACTTTCAAGGCACCCTGCCTAATGCATAAGTGTATTCAAGGTAACGCCCCCCAATGCGAAAAATAAAAGCCCATAACCCCAATCGCATTCTGCGATCCACCAATCAAAACCTCCTCCAGATACCCAAAGCCAGATACAAGTCCAAAGGAGATCGAAGATTTGCAGTCCAGGGACCTTGACTGTGGAACGCGCTACCAACCACCATCCAATTGGAGTTAGACCACTTGGCCTTCAGGAGAAAGATTAAAACCCATCTCTTCTGAGGTCAAGAGGTTTCCTTACCCTGAGAATGGATACAGCACCCAGCGGCGATTCAGTTTGCATGTGTTGCGCTATATAAGTTTGTCTCTCACTCACTCAGGGAGAGGCTGCATTACTCACCTGCTCCTGCCAATTCAAGAGCTCTCCTTTTCTTCATCTGGCACCTTGGGCTGTAGGTGACCCTCCTGGCATCCTGGGCTGTGAGTGACCACATGTGCAATGCAGGACTCCTAACTGTGTATTATGCCTGGAAGAGGCTAGTGTTTGATCGCAGCTGGGAGCACCTTAGAGAGGTGGCAGCGCTGGACTGGTTGCATGGATTAAGGGGGTCTGTCAGAGCGGGGAATAAGATATTACTCCTTATTTCAGCACCCCTAGACATAATCTTTGCAGTACAGCAGAGGGGAAGGCTCTGCATGGGTATGAAGGAAATAGTGGTACTCTTGCGCTATCTGTACTGGACACCGGGGGGCACTGTTGCAATCACCTTAAAGTCTGCCTTACACAGAAAAAAATTCAAATATGGAAAGTGATGGTGAAGCGCTGTGAACTAATAATAGAAGGGGATCTCAATACCTAACAAGTAGGTAACCCTAAAGTGAAATACATAAATAAATAGATACTAGGTGACTATTACAGGGAAAGAAAGGTGAATAAACAACATATAATGTGAACATAAAGTGACACGAATGTACCAAGCTGGATGAACCAGAAACACAGTGGTAAAGGTGCACGGATGTGAACCAAACAGTAGCTTACACAAACTTCTGAAGAAGTCATGTGATGTGACGAATACGCGTAAGGGAATAGGAGTTACAGAGCCGACACAGACCGACGGCGATTAGACGAGCTCGCCGCTCGTAGGTGTTTTGCTTCTGCCCCAATTTTAAATGTGAGTTTTTACTTTGCTGCTATTTGTACTCTAATAAATTTCATAAGATACTGCACCATGGGCCTTCCTCTCTTTTCTTCCATCTTGTACTCCCTGAGCACTGGCTGATACTACGGACAGGAGGTGGAAGATACAGAGAAGGTGGAAGTGAGAGTTGTTTTGTCTGTCAGTGATCCTCCAGTATACCAGTTCCGGATACGAACGCGGTGTTCGTGGAGATAGGTCCACTATCCACAGCCTCAATGTGAGTGCGTGTATATGCGATATATCATTTGCAAGGTTTCCCACAGGATTATGCTATTATCCATTTATTTTTGCTTCCATGTTTGTATGAATATTTGATGAGGAGCCCCCTTCATCTCAACCTCAATCCGTGTGACTGCACCCCTAGGGAGACATTGTTTGGTACTTTGAGCCATCCGTGCTATGGCTCTGAGGTGAGCATCTAGTACCACAAGAGGTGTGCGCACCGAAGTTTGCCTACTTTTACACTGGACTGTCTTCTGGGACGTCACTATTTTAAATAGACTTTTTTTCACGCATTTTTGTTATACATTGTTTTTGTACACAGTTATTTTGGTTCACATCCGTGCACCCTCACTACTGTGTCTCTGGTTTATCCAGCCTGGTACATTCGTGCCACACCAGACTGTCTTCTGGGATGTCACTTTTTTAAATAGACCATTTTTCACGTATTTCTGTTATACATTGTTTCTGTACATAGTTATTTTAGTTTGTGTAAGCTACTGTTTGGTTCACATCCGTGCACCTTTACCACTGTGTTTCTGGTTCATCCAGCCTGGTACATTCGTGTCACTTTATGTTCACATTATATGTTGTTTATTCACCTTTCTTTCCCTGTAATAGTCACCTAGTATCTATTTATTTATTTATTTATTTATGTATTTCACTTTCGGGTTACCTACTTGTTAGGTATTGAGATCCCCTTCTATTATTAGTTCACAGCGCTTCACCATCACTTTCCATATCTGCATGGGTATATTATGCTTCATTTCGAGTGCTGGACTTTCAACAGAAAAAACAGCATGGGGCTTCGCCAGCTACACAATCAGAGTCCAGTTTTTATGAGATGGGACTAACCAAAGCATGTATAAGCTCTGTGTAACAAAGAGAGGATAGTGATATCTGCTTTGTTATAAATGAGCCCCTAAATATCATCAGGGGTGGACTGGGACAAAAATTTGGCCCTGGACTTCATCCAGACCGGCCCACTTAATTTTTGCAAACACACACACAAAAAAAGTAAACTATACGCAATTGTCGGCGGTAAAAATAGCGGCGTTTTACCGCCGACGCTATGGGCGGCTCAGTGTGAAAGGGGTCTAATACATCAGTTACTATGACCAGCGGCAGTGCATTTACCCCCCCCCCCCCCCACCGTCTTGCTGCATATTAAAAAAATCACAGACACATACACTGACCCCCCTCCTGACACAAACCCTGTCCCCCCCCCCCCTCCTGACACATACACTGACCCCCCTCCTTACACATACACTGACCCCCCTCCTTACACATACACTGACCCCCCCTACTTACACATACACTGACCCCCCTCCTTACACATACACTGACCCCCCTCCTTACACATACACTGACCCCCCCTACTTACACATACACTGACCCCCCCTCCTTACATATACACTGACCCCCCCTCCTTACACATACACTGACCCCCCCCCTCCTTACACATACCGCCTCACCAGCGCCCATCAAATGCAGCGTCACCAGCGCCCATCAAATACAGCCTCATTAGCGCCCATCAAATACAGCCTCACCAGCGCCCATCAAATGCAGCGTCACCAGCGCCCATCAAATACATCCTCACCAGCGCCCATCAAATGCAGCGTCACCAGTGCCCATCAAATACATCCTCACCAGCGCCCATCAAATGCAGCGTCACCAGCGCCCATCAAATACATCCTCACCAGCGCCCATCAAATGCAGCGTCACCAGCGCCCATCAAATGCAGCGTCACCAGCGCCCATCAAATACATCCTCACCAGCGCCCATCAAATGCAGCGTCACCAGCGCCCATCAAATACATCCTCACCAGCGCCCATCAAATGCAGCGTCACCAGCGCCCATCAAATACAGCCTCACCAGCGCCCATCGAATGCAGCGTCACCAGCGCCCATCAAATACATCCTCACCAGCGCCCATCAAATGCAGCGTCACCAGTGCCCATCAAATGCAGGCTCACCAGCGCCCATCAAAAACAGTGTCACCAGCGCCCATGAAATGCAGTGTGGGGTGGGGGATATTTTAATACACATACACATTTTAAAATTTCATGTCAATGATCATGAGGAGGGTTCAGGGATCAGGATACTCCAAAATGACACGATTAACATAGCGATTAACAGGAGGACAATCTTCAACCTAAATCCTCATAAATGCAGTTACACAAGAAGTTGTCATCACATATATACAATATACAATAGTTTTTATTCACCACATTAGTGTCACCAGGTGACAGTCTTGGGCTCAGCAAACTTCTGACAATATGACAGGTGACCCTGTAATTGCTGCCTGTCCCTCGCTTGCATTATCAACTCTGCTGTACTGTGTGTAAGTGTACCTGCTGTTTGCTTCCTCTGTGTTTGTGCCTCTTCCAGGCTCCACCTGTCCCCAAACCCGGGAGCCGCTGCCAGGTGCCAGTGCCATGCTATATCCCATGATGCACCATCCATGGCCGCTCCAGACATGGGGGGGAGGGGGCGCTGTGCTGCTGGACACTGTAGAGAGAAGTGAGGGAGTCATGTGGACACAGAGGGAGGGGGGGCGCGGCTGCCTTGTTCTGAACGGACAGAGTCAGATTCAGAACAAGGCAACCGCGCCCCCCCCTGCTCTCTGTCACAGTGTCAGAGCGGAGAGCTCAAGCCAGGGGGAGAGCGCTGCTGCTTGACATGTCAGGGCGGCAGCCCTGGTGGATAGTGCAAGCTCCGTGGAGGACAGTGCGGCCGGTCCTGACCCCCTCCAGCAGCAATACTCTGCAGCCTGCGTGCAGTAGCTACAACGAGTGCGGCCACCACCACCTTCCTCCCCAGCCAGCAGTCAGACTCTGCAGCCGCACGACCCGATACCAATGTGCGGGGCCCTTTCGTCCAGTACATAGCAAACACTGCCTGTATACACTCTGACTGCAAATGTACTAGACGAAAGGGGCCGCACATTGGTATCGGGCTTGCTGCTGCAGTGCCAGTGAGAGTGGAGCTGTCAAATCTAAGCACTGATGTCGGGGATGGGGGTGCCCCCGCATATTGGCCCCGCCCATCCCCGACATCAGTGCTTAGTTTTGACAGCTCCACTCTCACTGCGGCCGCATGCCCCCGCTTGCCCACCAATCATCACTGGATGTTTACACTCAAGGCGGACTCCGGGCTTTTTGGGGACCCATTCGGGGCTTTAGCCACCCCCTCCCGACGCCCCTGAGTGACAACTGGCCCACTGAGCCATCGGCCCACCGGGAAACTCCCGGTAGTCCCGATGGCCAGTCCAACCCTGAATATCATTCATCTAGGGTTTATATTTAACATAATAGCCCCAACGTCTATGCAAAATCACTAACTAAAACCATCTGCAGTAAAAAGTAAAACATAGTTATTGCAGAAGCACATCTGTGTCCCTTTATCTGGCACTGGTAACACTTGGTCTTATTGCAGCCTTCTGGGAATCCTAAGGATCCCAAATCTGCACATTGCAAGAACACATTCTCACAAGATTTGGGATCCAAAGGTATCCCAGGAGGCTACACTAAACACAGGTTGAGACAGGAGATTTACACCACTGGAAGTATTGGTCTCTCCGTGGACTTCAGAGGAAGATTTATCTTGAATGGACAGGTGCAGGCTGTGGGAGAGGCAAGCATGTTTTTATACATCTATCAATTATTAACATGTCTATTTTTATGTCTGCCTTTCTCAAAGCAGTTCTAGAAGTGCATATATATTAATGTTCTCATACAAAAAGAAAATTTCATGTATTTATTGTACTTCAACATGCATATCAATTTACACCGATTTTTTTTTTTTATGTTATTTATTTAAAGACGTGATCTCTTTTCAGCTGCAGCAGCTTAACTTGAATACATGGTACCATATCGCACCTTATAGCTCCAGCTTTCTGCTTGATGACAGTCTAATGCTGCGTACACACGATAGGTTAGTCTGATGAAAACGGTCTGATGGACCATTTTCATCAGACCAAACCTATCGTGTGTGGGCCCCATAGGTTATTTATCCATAGGTTAAAAAAAATGGAACTTGTTTTAAAATTATCTGATGGATACCTAACGGTAAAAAAACGATCGTCTGTTGGCACGTACATCGGTTAAAAATCCACGCATGCTCAGAATCAAGTCGACGCATGCTTGGAAGCATTGAACTTCATTTTTTTCAGCACGTCGTGTTTTACGTCACCGCATTCTGACACGATCGGTTTTTTAACTGATGGTGTGTAGGCACGACTGATAATCAGTCAGCTTCATCGGATAACTGATGGAAAAATCCATCAGACCGTTTCATCAGACTAACCTATCGTGTGTACAGGGCATATGAATTCCTTTTGATCACAGATGGGATGTTGACCTTTTTCCGAGATGATGTTTTTGTTTATTTTGACGCTTGCATTTTTTTAATATATTAATCCTGCCTTGGAATGGATCAGCATCCCAACTTGTTTCTGCATCTCCCACAGCGTCCCTATGATGTGCATATAATGACAATCTTACATAAAAGAATGTACATTTATATATTTAATAACACTTTTAATATTATTTCTTCAAGCCCATCTTTATAATTATTTATTTGTTACTATAATAGTGATTTTTTTTCCCAGCTGCACCTGTATGTCATGGTATAATAATACAGTCGTTAGGTTTGACTTTTTAAACAATTAATGTTATGATCTCTATAATCATCCTTTTTGTATATGTGTTTGTACTATTTGTGCTTCTTTTACTTTTCTTTCTTTTCTTCTATTTTGTTGAATTGGTTTTAATTGCACAACCTGAATCCTATGGTAGGAGGGATGTATAAATTAACATGTTTGTCCAGAGTAAAAATGCTAAGGCCTCACGGACAAAATGCATAAGTGTTTGCATGTTGCATTCGCCCTGTAACCTATAAACACTTCTGCAATTGGATGATACCTAGGGCCAGATCCACAAAAGGGATACGCAGGCGTATCTGCTGATACGCCGTCGTATCCCTGTTTCTATCTATGCGGCTGATTCATAGAATCAGTTCCGCATAGATATTCCTAAGATCCGGCAGGTGTAATAGTTTTACACTGTCGGATCTTAGGATGCAGTACCGCGGCCGCCGCTGGGGGCATTTCTAGTCGAAATTCCACGTCGGGTATGCAAATTAGCACTTACGGAGATCCAAGAAGGTTTTTCCCTTCGTTAAGTCTCCGTAAGTGTTAGTTTGTCGTCGCAAAGATAGGGCTGCTTTTACAAAGTGTAAAGTTAGTACACCATGTAAAAGTATACCTGTCTTTCCCGCGTCGCTGTCAAATTTCTTTTTAAATTTTTTTTTTCCCGCTGCATCTCTTTTTTACCCGTCGCGATTCACAAAACTAGGCGCAACGTAACGCAAAGCACGTCGGGAAAATAGCATCGGGAGCATGCGCAGTACGTCCGGCACGGGAGCGCGCCTAATTTAAATGGGACTCGCCCCATTAGATTGGGCCCGCCTTGCGCCGGACAGATTTAAGTTACACCGCTGCAAATTTCTAGGTAAGTGCTTTGTGGATCGGGCACTTAGGTAGAAATTTATTGTTGCAGTTTACAAACACTAGAAGGGAGTGCATATTTTTTTATTATCTTTTCATGCTTGAAAAGGAAATCAGATTGATGTTAAAGTGTGTAACGGTCACCACCGTTTACGATATTCCTATTCCATCAACCACGACAGCTTATCTGACACTCCACAATCCAGCAGACACGATCCATAAGAATTCCCTCAGAGAGATGAGACAGAGCTCTGTGTTCTGAGTCAAAATGTATGAACACTTTTAATGGTAACTCCCAGTCTTATATACAGTACAACATGTTACAGTAATCAAAGGAACAAAGAACTCTCCACCCACACATCACTTCAATACACACTCTCTTAGACAATGACATCCCATTGAGCTAATTATTCACCAGACATTCCGTCTCCGACAATAAGTGATTCACCTGCAGAATACACATTTCTATGTCAGACATAAAACAGTATTAGCATACATAATGAAAGGTCTTTCAGGAGCCAAGCTCAAATCCACCTCACCCCAGTACAGACTCAATTACCATCTCAACAGCCTGTGCTACTCAGAGGAATGAGTCATTATTGACCGGTAGGGTCAGCATATTAGTTATTTGCAGACATTAAGGAATGTATTGTGGATTACTGTCCATGCTAAAACAATCCAACATATGTCCCTTATTTCGTGGCTCAATACATGAATTAACAGTAATGTCCCATCTCATGTAATTTCTAATTAATATTTCTCAGTCACCATATGCCCAAAAGGGACACAGGGTGATCCTAGACCCAAGAGTTATTAGTGACGCTGGCACAGGAGTACCCCTCATCCTTCAAAAGTATCTGTTTGTCACGGGTCATTCCGTTACAAAGTGTTTGTAACCCAAAAAAAATAAAAAAAAATAAAGCATCCTGTTGCCAGTGGCGTTCCAAGTGGGGGGGGGATCCGTCCTGGTTGTTGCACATTGGGGCACTTTCCCAGCTTTGTAAACATCAGATGTCTATGGGGTTGGCAGCGGGCCCAGCGGTGTGGGGGAGGGCGGCTGTCTGTCTCCCCAGTCATCCAATCAGCCAGCCTGTCCCTTTTGGGAGTTGGTGGGCGGAGCCAGGGATGTAACTGCCTCCTCCACTTCTCTCAAAGATTAACTCACTGGCTGATCCTGCAGCTGAAGGTGGAGAAAGAGGAGAGAACATAGGAACCATGGGTGTCTGCAGGCATGCTGTAAGTGACTGAGCACATTGTCACTGTATACAGCCCTAACCTGCCATTATAATACCCTATACTGCCCTAACCTGCCACTATAAAGCCCTAGCCTGCCACTATGCTACCCTATATAGCCCTAGCCTGTCACCATAAAACCCTATACAGACCTAGCATGCCATTATAATACCTTATACTACCCAGACCTGTCACTATAATACCCTATACTGCCCTACCCTGCCACTATACTACCTTCTTAATGGCACCCCAATCGTGGTGCGATTTTGCCACGTGATAAATCGCGCTGCAGTCATGGCAAATCACAACACGCGACACTGTCGCTCAAAAGAAGCTCCTTTTTGAGCGACAAGCTTCACGTGCTGCTATTTTGTCAGGGGGTGCCAGATATAGGAACCACCCAGGGTGCCAAATGCCCTAGGTACGCCCCTGCCTGTTCCCTTAAAGCATGCATAACAGGACAATGCTTGTGCTGTGTCATTTGGCTCATTGTATAACCTAAAATACCTGGCTGATACTGCCTGGTGCTGCCCCCCCCCCCTGTAAACTGACCATGGTTTATCATTGCTGCTGAACCCTGACACCGTGGTCAGTTTATGTGTCTCCATCATCTGCAGCTCTCCTCTGTCCTTCTCTTCCCTGCCGCCTGTCAGCTTGTGTCATTGCCACTTTGCTCCATGCCCCTTCCCTTCCTATAATACCAGTGTTATATTTATACAATCTACAGAAAAAAAATAGAGCTTGTATGAGATGGGTAAAGGAGATGCTCCTTCCCCAATAGTATGCACACAACAAAAAAACACAATTGCCCATGGGACTTTTAAAGAGTGCACCTCAAAACATGCCAAATAAAATGTATAAATGATTTATTAACAAACATTCAAAAACAACATGTAATACAGAAAAGAAAATTAATTAAGCATCAACATATTGGTAAATTTGACATTCATGTAATAAACCTTTCAGTGAGACCTGGATATGGCATGGAATTTACTGTCAGTAGTCTGGGATAGCTGAGCTAAGTCTCGACGCCTTTTGCGAGGAGCCTCGCTTCTTCGGGAGAAGCACAGATAGATGCCTGAAGATCAAAAGCACAAATGAATAAGTAAACCAGAAAAAAAGGGGGGTTTTAGGTACAGCTGGCCGCAATGAATGGGGGTGAGCAATCACGCCTTCCCCCCCCTCCTTCTATGCGAGCCTATTGGTGGATTCCCACCACGAGGACGCTGTGTGGGCGGGGCTAACCCAATGGTCTGAGCTATTTTGCTCAGACCGTTGTCTGGTTATAGTGCAAAGGAGAATTGTTAAATTACCTGTCAACTATAAATAGGCACCGCATCCCTTAATTAAAGAATAAACATAAGAGAATTAAAGGATTTTTAAGGTGCGAAAAAATACAAATGATTTATATCAAAAATATAAATTTTATTATACAAAAATACATTAAGTAAAAAAATCCATCATATAGTAAGTGAAATTTCAAGAATGCATGCAGACAATTCTCTCAACATGTTTCGCTATTCAATTTGGCTTCCTCAGGAGTATTTTTGTCAAGCACTACTGAAATAAGGAAAAGAAAAATAACACAATATGTACACAATAAAGACATGAAAAAAACACATTTGAAACACAGTAGAATGCAATGATGATCAGATCAAAGTCAATATCATACTCAGAATGGCTGCAGGTATATATAAAAATAAAATTTATAAAAAAAATCAAAATTTACCTGTAAATATAGATGGATATGCCTAAAAAATATGCATCAGGAGCAGAAAACCTTTTGGGTAGAGTCATGCGGTGTACCATAGAGAGGGGAAGATATTATATATCAAACACATATGTTCACAGACACATGTTAGGAAATGCTGGCGGTGGGCTGGGGACCATCTAGAGGGGCATATAAAAATACACAAATAATTGTGAATATTTTATATATTGTAATGATCATATCAATATTGCCTTATCCATAAAATAAAAGGCAAATACAAACAAATTAATTACCTGGCCTTTCATACGAAAAGTTTAAAGGCAATATTCAGAAAAATAGAAAAAAAAAAGCAATTTCCTTTCCTCCCATATATATATTTTTTTGAATATTGCCTTTAAACTTTTCGTATGAAAGGCCAGGTAATTAATTTGTATGTATTTGCCTTTTATTTAGTCATGATGAAATCATTGGGGTAACTGGAAAGAGTAACTCATTTAGGTTTGAGCCATTTTCCCCAGGGAGGATCGGCTTTTGCCACTTGTCCTCTGCTTACATTCTTCCTATCACCCACACTTTCTTAATTTTTCCTTTCTCTTCATTGCATGACTTTTATTTAAATTGTGTGGTTTTGTATTTTGCAAGTCCACATGCCTTTCTTCAACCCTTTCTGAATCCTCAGGGGTCTCCAAACTATGGCCTTCCAGTTGTTCAGGAACAACAGTTCCCATCATGCTTAGTCATAGGGCGTGTAGTTCCGCAACTGCTGGAGGGCCGTAGTTTGGAGATCCCTGCGACTAACCACTACCATCACCTTCCTCTTTTGTGAAGCTTGGCTTTCTGAATATACTAAATCAGCAGATTTACAGTTGTGCTCATAAGTTTACATACCCTGGCAGAATTTCTTTACCATTTTTCAGAGAATATAAATGATAACACAAAAACTTTTCATTCACATGGTTAATATTTGGCTGAAGCCATTTATTATCAATCAACTGTGTTTACTCTTTTTAAATCATAATGACAGCAGAAACTACCCAAATGACCCTGATCAAAAGTTTACATGCCCCAGTTCTTCATACAGTGTATTGCCCCCTTTAACATCAATGACAGCTTAAAGTATTTTGTGTTATTTGTGGATGATGCTCTTTATCTTGCCAGATGGTAAAGCTGCCCATTCCTCATGGCAAAAAGCCTCCAGTTCCTGTAAATGATTGGACTGTCTTGATTATTGGGTTGGCATGAACTGCACGTTTGAGATCTCCCCAGAGGGGCTCAATGATATTGAGGTCAGGAGACTGAGATGGCTACTCCAGATCCTTCACTTTATTCTGCTGTAGCCAATGACAGGTCGACTTGGCCTTGTGTTTTGGATCATTGTCATGTTGGAATGTCCAAGTACATCCCATGCGCAGCTTCCTGGCTGATGAATGCAAATGTTCCTCCAGTATTTTTTGATAACATACTGCATTCATCTTTCCATAAATTTTGACCAAATTTTATGTGCTTTTGTAGCTCATACATCCCCAAAACAACAGCGGTCCATCTTCGTGTTTCACACGTAATACTGCTTGCAGGACTTTTTCTAACGTCATGCAAGCACACACACCACCACAGTGTGAAATCACTGGGGCTGCAGGAGAGGCGATTTTGGGCTAAAAATATCGCCTGTAAAGCTCCTGTAAAGCACGTGAAAAATGCCTCCTCTGCAGCCCCAGTGTAAGAGCCTGAGTGCTTTCAAGCTGGGGCAGTGCGCTTGCAGGACATTAGAAAAAGTCCTGCAAGCAGCATCTTTCGGGCTTTGGAGGAGCGGTGTATACCAAAAGCGCCTGAAAAGTGCCCCGGTGTGAAAGGGGTCTTAATGTAAATAAATAAAAAATTAAAGTAAAAAATTAGATGAAGGAGTGTTTACTTCATTCAAACGCTCAACTTTTTTTTGCCCATGATTACTTATTTAAAATGGATTACCTTATTTACTTTCATTTGCATAGTGAACATGCACTTGTAAAATGTAACATTCAATTTGTAAAGTGAACAGCAAATACAGTAAGGGCAGAGAGATCATAAAGGACACCACATCCCGATGTAACAAAAGGGAAAGGGAATAAACCTGGGGACTTCTTAGGTGTCAGGTCAAGACGTAAATTACAATTGATAAAATGTAATTAATTTTATTACAACAATAAAACATGATAAAAATTCCGTATTATATCATTTGTTATATTATATTGAAGGCATATACAGACACTACCACTCTACATGTTTTGCTTCAACAAGCTTCATCAGGAAATTCAGGTGTACTGTATTGTATGCTATAAATGCCAATCAGACAGGAATACATTTCATGACATTTTTTGATAGACTATTGCATCTATCACCTTATTGGCATACAAAAGTATACATATTTAATTTTTACAAGGTATCAATATTATTAAAGTAGAATTTTAAAGCAATATGTATGAGTAGGTTCACTCTCAGATTTGCAATTCTACTTTAATAATATTGACACCTTGTAAAAATGTAATATGTATACTTTTGTATGCCAATAAGGTGATAGATGCAATAGTCTATCAAAAAATGTCATGAAATTTATTGAATTTATGAAATTACTCCATAGCCACTCGGGTGCCACCGCTATTGCCCATGTGCTAACCATGTGTTCTGCTAAGCATTTGGGTCCTGACAGAGCCCATTAGCAGATCTGAACACATCTGCGGTTTCCGGCGCAAAGATAAGGAGGTTTTCAGACTGCCCTGGTCACAGTCTTTGTGCATACACAGGAAACCCAGCATGTGCATAGATGTGCCGTAGTGCTCTCTCGGTATCCGTGTCCTGCAGCACATCTGTACATTCTTTCCTAGGTGAGATTTGTGAAACTGCAGCTTTGCCTCACAAATAAAGCCCTTAAAAGAATAAATATGGGAATGGCAAAAAAAAAATTATAATCATACTCACCTAGATGGCTGCAGCACCAATCCCAGCTGCAGCTGTCCCCTGTCGGCTCTACCCAGAGAACTGAGTTATCAAACACAGCTGAACACTCAGGGCCAGATTCACAGAAGAAGTACGCCGGAGTATCTGCTGATACTCCGGCGTACTTTCAAATTTGCCGCGTCGTATCTTTAGTTTGAATCCTCAAACCAAGATACGACGGCTTCTGGCTTCGATCCGACAGGCGTACGGCTTTGTACGCCTTCGGATCGTAGGTGTAATACTTCGGCGCCCGCTGGGTGGAGTTTGCGTCGTTTTCCACGTCGGGTATGCTAATTAGCTGTTTACGGCGATCCACGAAGCTACGCGCGTTTGTCGCATTCTCTTACGTCGTCGCTAGTCGGCTTTTCCCGGCGTAAAGTTACAGCTGCTATTTCATGGCTTATATTTATTTTTTTGCGTAAGACGTCCGGGAATAGGAAAGGACGTAACGCACGTCGCCGTTCAAAAAATTACGTCGGTGCGATGTCATTTCGTGCAAAGCACAGCGGGAAATTTCAAAACGGAGCATGCGCAGTACGTTCGGCGCAGGAACGGCACTAATTTAAATGATACACTCCCCATTTGAATTAGGCGGGCTTGCGCCGGACGGATTTACGATACGCCGCCGCAAGTTTACAAGCAAGTGCTTTGTGAATCAAGCACTTGCCCGTAAAACTTGCGGCAGTGTAACGTAAATGCGATACGTTACACCGCCGCAAATGTACCTGAATATGGCCCTCAGTTCTCTCCCTCTGCTCCAAGTGCAGAGCACTGACAATCACCGGCTCTCTGCTCAGCTCTGCCCCTCCAGCGCTCAGTGGAATGCTGGGCTGTGAAGGGGACAAGAGGGGCTGGCTCAAGCTCTCAGCAGATCGCTGAGAACATGAGCCAGCTGTCAGTCCAGACATCTGGGTGGACTCCAACTGTAAAGTCTGTATCTTTTCTGAGCCTGGACCAGCTGAAAACAGGTCATAGGAGTACAGAATGAACCGCACTCCTGTGAGCCATAGGAGAGATGTAGCCAAAATAGCTTTGGCTATACTTTTCCTTTAAAAATATATATATATATATATATATATATATATATATATATTCCATTTGTAATGGAAGGGGGAAGCCTAACATGCCCCTGCTTTAATACAATAACAAAAATATGGAAGATAAAGCATTTGAATTGTAAAGTCACATACAGAAATTTCTTTAAAGTGGAACTCCAGCATTACTTGTTTTTTCCACCTCCACCTCCCCACTGTATGGGTCTGAATTTTCACTGAAGAGACATTGCAGCTTCTACCCTGTGCATACTGAATACTGGAATTTCTCTTTAGCAATTGGCTTTTGTGTTGCCTATCTGAAAAATTAGATTTGCAGCCCAACAGCCTACTGATTTAACTTTAAGTAAACATTGCAACTAAAACTCAAAGTATGTGTTCACTAGAAACTCACTATACTTTTCCAAAGCAAATGTGCTTTGTTAAAGTGGAGTTTCCATCCATAATTTTTTTTTCTCATTATTGTGCTCATTAGACCTAAAAAATAAATGTTTTACTCATCTGGAAATGCCTGTTGCTATGCAGTCCCACGAAATCTGCCTTTGGAATCACCTAGGATCCTGACATCATCTCCCTCTAATGCTCCTGGGAAATGTGTGTCATCATTTCCCAGGATGCAGTGCGCTACCCAATTATCACTCCCCATCCAAGACTTCCAGGAAGTAAGTGCTTGTGGGCTTCACAATGCCCACAAGCAAAATGACAACGGTGTGGACATAGTTTTATAAACTATCTTTTTTGATTAACTATGCAGAGCGGCGGCGGATTGTAAAATAGTAAGTGACCGGATTTATATTATAAAAACGCATGATGAAAGGACATACATTTAAAAAATGCTAATTGTGGTTGGAACCCGGCTTTAAGGAGCAGCACAGTGGCTAAATGATTAGCACTTCCACCTCACAGCACTAGGTTTGTCAGTTTGAATCCCAACCTTGACACTACCTGCATAGAGTTTCTATGTTCTCCCTGTGGTTGCGTGGGTTTCCTTCCATGCTCCAAAGACATGCTGGTAGTTTATTTGTCTCCTGTCTAAAGTGGCCCTAGTATGTGTATGTATCAATGTGAGTTAGAGACCTTAGATTGTAAGCTCCTTGAGGGCAAGGTCTGATGTGAATGTATAATATATGTGTAAAGTGCTGCGTAACATTGTTGGCGCTATATAAATACCTGTAATAAATAAATTGTTATAAAAGGTATTAGTCCAACTAGAGAATCACTCATTTTCATTTATTTTATAGAGCAACCCTGAAACCAAGAGGATAACAATTTCACATATCTAGTTGATAATGTTTGTCGCTTTCTTTTCACTACTTGGGTTTAATGAAGAATAGCATCATCCTGATTTTGTGTGCATTACATGGAGCTTCCTCAGAGTGTGCATGTACTTTAACAGCTAAAGAGTGTGCCTAACACTAAACTTCCTTTAAAGCGGGAGTTCACCCATTTAAAAAAAAAAAAAAAATCTCCCCTTAGCTTCCTGCTCGTTCGGTCTAGGGGAATCGGCTATTTATATTAAAATATGTGCAGTACTTACCCGTTTTCGAGCTGCATCTTCTTCCGTCGCTTCCGGGTATGGGTCTTCGAGAGCGGGCGTTCCTTCTTGATTGACATTCTTCCGAGAGGCTTCCGACGGTCGCATCCATCGCGTCACTCGTAGCCGAAAGAAGCCGAACGTCGGTGCGGCTCTATACTGCGCCTGCGCACCGACGTTCGGCTTCTTTCGGAAAATCGTGACGCGATGGATGCGACCGTCGGAAGCCTCTCGGAAACCTGTCAATCAAGAAGGAACGCCCATTCCCGAAGCCCATACCCGGAAGCGACGGAGAGGATGCGTCTCGTAAACGGGTAAGTACTGCACATATTTTAAAATAAATAGCCGATTCCCCTAGTAATAACGAGCAGGAATCTAAGGGGGAAAAGTGCCCTCTAAGGGTGAACCCCCGCTTTAACCACCGGAAGGATTTTCCCCCTTAATGACCAGGCCATTTTTTCTAGGTAGCAAGTTTAAATCCAGACTGAAACGGGTTAAATAGACCACATGCTTTTTCACCACATGGCAGTTAAAAACATGAAGGACATGCAGTAAAGCACATTAAATTATAATGCCATATTTCTTTCTGTAAGTTGTAAACTGCACCTGTAAGCAATTTAAAACGTTTACTTTTTTTTAAATTGCTTTAAAACAGATGCTACAAGATGCCAGCATAAAAGCTAGTAAGCAAATGTATTCCCCTTTCACACGGACGAATAGAATGGTGCTTTTAGCTGCGGATTCTGCCGCAGCTAGAAGCACACAATGCTTTCCTATGACACCCTTCACACACTGCATTTAGCTGCGGTTTTGTGCCAATAGAAAAAATAGAATTGAATGCATCCAGGTGCAATCTGGCGCAGCTATCGGCACATAACCGCAGGCAATCGCAGTGCACTGTGTCAGCTGCGTTTGGTATGAATCTTGAGGGGGAACTCCACGCCAAATTTTAAATAAAAAAACGGCGTGGGGGTCCCCCCAAAATCCACGCAGCCCGGTCAGTCAGGAAAGGGGGTGGGGACGAGTGAGCGCCGTACCCCATACTCATTCACCTAGGGTGGGGGGGGCCGGGATCTGGGGGCCCCCTTATTAAAGGGGGCTCCCGGATTTCGATAAGATCCCCGCCCGCAAACCCTGACAACCAACGTCCAGGGTTGTCGTGAAGAGGCTCTTGTCCCAATTAACATGGGGACACGGTGCTTTGGGGTGGGGGGGCCACTTAAGAAGGGGGGGTGCTTGCTCGTCCCGACCCCCTTTCCTGACCAACCGGGCTGCGTGCTCTGATAAGGCTCTGGTATGGATTTTGGGGGGACCCTCACGACGTTTTTTCGGTGTACAGGGGTTCCCCTTAAAATCCATAGCAGACCTAAGAGCCTGGTATGCTCTTGGAGGGGGAACCCAATGCCGTTTTTCTATTTAAAATTTGGCGTGGAGAGCCCCCTCCAGATTCATACCATACACAGTGGCTGGTATTGGCAGGGATCCAAGTCGAATCCCCGTTCAATATCGTGCCGCGGCTAAACGCAACCGCAGCTAATCGCACTGTACAAATGCAGCTGATCGCTCTGCCTGGAGTCTTGAATTTCAGCAGAAAATAAACATGCTTTTAACTGCAGCAGAACAGCCGTCCGTGTGAAAGGGGCCTTACAGTGAGATTAAACTTAAAAATTCCCAACAATTGTTGCTGTTTTTTCAGCTTGGTCGTTTCACAGAAGCCAGTTGTAAAACCGACTTGTCTCAAACAAAGACCTGTACACACACCGTTATCTACTGTATTGGTTGATTTTGGCAGATATGCGGATCATGTAGTAAAAAAGAGCAGTGTGAATATCCTACCGTGTTTCCCCCGAAAATAAGCCCGGGTCTTATATTTTTTTTAGGAACCAAAAATGCGGTAGGGCTTATTTTCGGGGTAGGGCTTGCATGCCAGGAATCCCTAGTGTGAACAGAGTAAAAGTGCCTTTAAAATGCTGGAATTCTCTCTATTACAGGATTGTGTAATATGGAGGGTGTGTGTTTCTGTAATAAAATTGTGCAAGTACCTTCTTATAGTGCTGCTTGGCGCTTCCATGGCTGCCTGAACTTTCTTCCACAATTCTGAGCACTGTAGAGGGAGGGTGGCCAAGATCCTCCACTGACACCCAGGAGACAAGTAGAGCAGTGGAGCTAAGTGCCTGCAGACGGGGGGGTGAGATCCCCCACTGACACCCGGGAGACAATGAGAGCAGCGGAACTGAGTGCCTGCAGAGGGAGGGGGGGGCCGACATCCCCCACTGACATCTGGGAGACCATGAGAGCAGCGGAGCTGAGGGCCTGCAGATGGGGGGGTGAGATCCTACACTGACACCCGGGAGACGATGAGAGCAGCAGAGCTGAGTGCCTTCAGAGGGAGGGGGGCCGACATCCGCCACTGACAACCAGGAGAAGAAAAGGAGAAGAGATCAGCCGAGCGCCGCTGTACCGAGGGGTATGTAATACGATTGTATTGCAGAGGCACACACCTTTTGAATTGTGTACTATTATAGGACAGAGGATTCTACCTTTTTCCAACCACTTTACACTAGGGCTTATTTTCGGGGGAAGGGCTTATATTGCAGCCCTTCCCGAAAATCTAGGTAGGTCTTATTATCGGGGTAGGTCTTATTATCGGGGTAGGTCCTATTTTCGGGGAAACACGGTAATGTGAGTGTTGATTGACACTTTTTAATCAGCTGCTAGCAGGCTGTAGAACTTCTTGAAGCGTGTTGAAAGCCTGCTAGCAGCTTGTTTAAAGTGGCAGTCAACACTCACATTAGGTTCCGTGTTCAACATTTACAAACTGGTTTTGAAGGGTACTTTAAAAGCTTCAACAAAGCTTTCAGAAAACTTTGCAAATGCTTTGTCAAAGCTTGCTGTTCCACACCACTCTTACCCAAGCTGAAGTCCATGTGAAACAGGCCTTAGGTACTAGGTTCAAGAGAACCGTTTGCTATTTTTCCCCCTTAGCTTGGCAATAGGTAAGGGAAGGGTGGCTAGTGTGCTTCCCCTTTAAGGGGAATACGTGAGGCAGAAGGGAGTTAAGTAGGGCATTGGGAACACCTGGAAGGTGGCGTGGGTGCTGATAACAAGTCCCTGGTTTCAAGTTATAACTGTACTTTAAAGCGGACTGTCAGTAATTTTTTCAATTTCCATCTATTAAATCCTCTGCCCTTGTTGTTTTAACTAGGGATAGTAAAAAAAAAAATCTGCCAGTAAATACATGTTACAGCCCACTTCATGTTTCTTGTCTGGTCATTAGCCAAGGCTTATGACATCATACACAGCCCACTCTCTAACTCTCGTGGGAGTTTGCCAGGAAGGGAGGGGGGATGAGTGATAAGAGAGCTGCAGGGCTTGAGGGGTGTGTGTGTGTGTGTTAATCCAGGAAGTGAACAGGCAGCAGCTTTAGCTGCCCACAGTTAAAATAACTGCAGCCAGACTTAGTAGAGGGAGATTTCTGCAGCATATTTGGCAAGTACAGAATCACAGTACATATAAAATAATATGCAACGTGATTGGAGGGAAGCTTCAGAATGGCAAAGATGTTTTTATTACAAATGATGTGAGCAGACTGCAGTTCCTCTTTAAAGCGGGAGTTCACCCATTTATTAATTTTTTTTTTTTCTCCCCTTAGATTCCTGCTCGTTCGGTCTAGGGGAATCGGCTATTTGTATTAAAATATGAGCAGTACTTACCCGTTTTCGAGATGCATCTTCTTCCGTCGCTTCCGGGTATGGGTCTTCGGGAGCGGGCGTTCCTTCTTGATTGACAGTCTTCCGAGAGGCTTCCGACGGTCGCATCCATCGCGTCACTCGTAGACGAAAGAAGCCGAACGTCGGTGCGGCTCTATACTGCGCCTGCGCACCGACGTTTGGCTTCTTTCGGAAAATCGTGACGCGATGGATGCGACCGTCGGAAGCCTCTCGGAAGACTGTCAATCAAGAAGGAACGCCCAGTCCCGCAGCCCATACCCGGAAGCGACGGAGAGGATGCATCTCGTAAACGGGTAAGTACTGCACATATTTTAAAACAAATAGCCGATTCCCCTAGAGAAAACGAGCATGAAGCTAAGGGGAAAATGTGCCCTCTAAGGGTGAACCCCCGCTTTAAGTCAATGATCCAGAGCAAGTATGTGGCAAGTAAAGTCAAATTCGCTGGGATACCAGAGCCGGGATCCTTTTCAGGTTTAGTAGCCAGAGACCGAGATATGTCACCTGTGGTATATGTTGACTTACAGTATACTAATCGGTGCAGTCAAATTGGAAATCTGTATTCTCCAAAGAACTTACAAAATGATTTTAAATGGTGGTTAAGTCAGTAGACCAGCAGAGTAGACGTTGTTATATAAACCAATGGTGAGGGCAGATGGCAGACAGATAAACACAAAAGCAAGGATCACATCAGGGCCATAACCAAAATGTACACATATGGATATACAGCATAAATCCGTATAAATACAGGAAAGGCAGATTAATGGGTTCTATAGAAAACACAGAACATCCATACATTTTATTGTTAAGCTATTCGAAGCTTACATCTAAAATAAAGAATGTGAACTTGGGATATTTTTATACGCTCTGCCTTAGCAGTCTAGCTGGTTTCCAAATGCTTGAGGTAAGCACAATGTGATGGAAAATTAACTGAAGACATACTGCGGGGGAAGAAAACAGAGATAACATTCAAGTGCAATTTATTTTACCGTATGTTCTTTTATGTTCCATATCATTCACACCAAAATCCTGGTCATGTAATTCTTTATTTCTTGGAAGCAAAATAAAGATATGATAATTTCAGATATCACATTGTGTCTGTTTAATGCAATCCAGATAGTCTTTACTGTAACTACTGTTTTCCCAAAACAGAAAACATGCATACACTGCAGAATAATGATAGCTGCACAAACATATGAACGCTGTACGAACATGGACTCTTCCCAGCAGTGTCTTTGTGACTTATCGCTACTATAGTAAAACAGTACAGAATTGGAGTACTCTGGTAGCAATTGGGGAGTTGCTCCTCACTTCTGGGTTTTCAGGAAAGCTGCATGCTATTAGGCTCCAGACCAGCTTCCTATACACACAGGTTCTGACAGTAAAGGGGGCCTTTTAACCGGTTCCATAAAACTTGCCCAGCTACCTCTGCCTCATCGGGTATGGCTTCTCTTAGCTGCTGAGGGAGGGAAGCAGAGAAATTTCCCTGGGCATATCCAGGAACCCAAAGATTTATGATAAAAAGGGGTAAAGGGGCCTGTGTCTGCATCTAGACTTGGTGAATAGATGGGCACTCATTGCAGCGGTTGTTGGAGCTTATCACAAAAAACTTTTGTATACTTATATTTATCCGTATGTTTGCCTTTAACATATTTCAGAATTAGCTCTTCATCAAAGTGAACATCAATTGCTATAATAAAAGTGCCATAGCTGTTTGGACCACTGAGTCCTGCTATATAAAAGTCTATTATTTGTTCACCTATAGCTCACAATTTTTTTAGCTCTTACCACGTTCCCTTTGCTTAAGGCCCCTTTCACACTGGGGCAGGAGGTGTGGTGACAGTATAGCGCCGCTATTTTTAGCGGCGCTATACCGTCGGAATTGCGGCGGTATTCGGCCGCTAACAGTGCGGTTTTAACACCCGCTAGCGGACGAAAAATAGTTAATACCGCCTGCAATGCAACCTCTGCAGAAGCGCATTTCTGGCGGTATAGCCGCAGTTTCCCATTGCTTTCAATGGGAAGGACTAGTGGAGGAGCGGTAAACACACCGCTCCTCTCACCGCTCCAAAGATGCTGCTAGCAGGACTTTTGGAGTGGTCCCGCTAGCGTACCGCTCCAGTGTGAAAGCCCTCTGGGCTTTCACACTGGAGAAACAGAAGCCTCTGTTTAGGGTCGGTATGCAGGTGCTATTTTTAGCACGATAGCGCCTGCAAACTGCCTCAGTATGAAAGGGGCCTTAGTTAAAACAAACAGTGCTGGGCTACTAAAATAGTGTATCTCAAATAAAAGTATGAGTATGTGCTTAAACTAATCGCAATCCTAATCACCATAAAAATTTAGCATTGAAAAGAGTTCATAAATCTATAAAAAGTTCATGAAAAATAATAACAACTGACTGATTGTAGTAGATCCACAAAAACGATTCACCAAAAATTATTCCAAAAGTGCTCGTGCTCACCTCACATTTTTACCCCTGTTTCACCAGTGGGTAAAAATCAGCAGTTTCGCCTCTGGGGGTGACAAATATATCTGGTGTGGTGCTGGCACTTTTTAAATCCTAATGCCGCGTACACACGACCGTTTTTCATGACGTTAAAAATTAAAAATGTTTTAAATGTCATTAAAAACGATCGTGTGTGGGCTCCAGATAATTTTTCATGACGTGAAAAATGGGCATTAAAAATTTAGAACATGCTCTATTTTTTCGCGTAGTGAAAAACGGTCGTGTGTAGGCTTTAACGACGTGAAAAAAACGCGCATGCTCAGAAGCAAGTTTTGAGACGGAAGCGCTCGTTCTGGTAAATCTAGCGTTCGTAATGGAGATAGCACATTTGTCACACTGTAACAGACTGAAAAGCACGAAGACTGAAAAGCGCGAATCGTCTCTCACCAAACTTTTACTAACACAAAAGCAGCCCCAAGGGTGGCACCATCCGAATGGCACTTCCCCTTTATAGTGCCGTGGTACGTGTTGTACGTCACCGCCCTTTGCTCGAGCATTTTTTCGTTCACGATCGTGTGTTGGCAAGGCAGGCTTGACAAGAATCAGATTGAAAAAAACGTTTTTTCTAGACCATTAAAAATGGTCATGTGTACGCGGCATCAGTCTCTCACACTACCTTAAATAGGCTCAGGAAAGCCCAGATACATCTCACTAAATGGAAGATATATGAGGAAAGAGAATGCTCTCCATTTTTAAAACATTTATTTCCCCTATCGAAAGTAGGTAAAACTTGTGGCACTTAATGCCATGCTAGCCGAACAAGCATTAAATCAGCGATTTCACGAGATGTGACGTCAGAACGTAGGCTCCACCCCCCTATACGCTTTACATCAAGACGAAGACTTCTTCAGTAGGGGGCAGTGTTCCTATAGACAGTGTTCCAGTAGGCTTGGTGTAGATTGGTTATGGCGTGTTGTGGCTTGGCTTACTACACCAAACCTACTGGAACACTACCAGCTACTATATACAGAACAGTTTTTCTGACCATACAGAAATATAATTGGTGGTGTGATTTATATTATTTAGGCATTAACTCCATCGTGAAATAACTTTTTAGCCCCGTTTGTTGATTTTTTTACTTTTTTGTAATAAAGATGTTTAATTTTTCAACTTTGTTTACTGCATTGCCTATGAAGTCAATTTGTAATGTTCCCGACAGGAACTTACCTCATAACCGTGTAGCTCCAGACTAACTGTTCAAGAGACAGGAAAACATTTAATATTATGCAATAAAACTAATAGGAGTGAGCTTTGAGAAATCATAGTAATAATATTAAGATGGGTGTAGTGCTGATTTTGTTAGTTTTAGTGAACATAGAAAACTATCAAATGGTATCCTTGGTACCTATGATTGTAGCTGCTTTAAATATACTGTATGCACTTTTCTATAGACAGTCTAATTGTAGAAATACAGTATACTCCAGGTACAGTCAAACATACTGTAAGACCTCATCTGGAATATGCAGTCCAATTTTGGGCACCAGTTCTCAAAAAGGATATCGGGGAACTGGAGAAAGTGCAGAGAAGGGCAACCAAACTGATAAGAGGCATTGAGGAGCTCAGCTATGAGGAAAGATTAGAAGAACTAAATGTATTCACTCTTGAGAAGAGGAGAATAAGGTAGGATATGATCCACATGTACAAATATATAATGGGTCCATATAGTGAACTTGGTGTTGAGTTATTCACTTTACGGTCAACACTGAGGACAAGGGGGCACTCTTTACGTCTAGAGGAAAAGAGATTTCATCTCCAAATACGGAAAGGTTTCTTCACAGTAAGAGCTGTGAAAATGTGGAACAGACTCCCTCCAGAGGTGGTTCTGGCCAGCTCAGTAGATTGCTTTAAGAAAGGTCTGGATACTTTCGTAAATGTACAGAATATAACTGAGTACTAAGATTTGTAGGTAAAGTTGATCCAGGGTAAATCCGATTGCCTCTCGGGGGATCAGGAAGGAATTTTTTCCCCTGCTGTAGCAAATTGGATCATGCTCTGCTGGGGTTTTTTGCCTTCCTCTGGATCAACTGTGGGTATGGAGTTGGGTGTATGGGATTGTACTGTGTTTTTTATTTTGTTTGTTTGTTTTTATTTTTTTGTGGTTGGACTGGATGGACTTGTGTCTTTTTTCAACCTGACTAACTATGTAACTTTGAGACACATACAGATAATACAATCTACCAATCAAGGTTTTTATTTTTTATCCAGGTATAGCTAAAAGCTGTAGTGCACCAATCTCATTTGTAAAACAATGATGTATTATTTACTATCACGCCTTCTAAAAGACAGCTTGCTCTTTCCCTTATAAAAAGCATGAACTACAAATCACATTCAAACTTGTTCTAAAGGTTTGCATCTTATTATGAAAAATAATTTCATATATAAAACTAAGGCTGGGCTAAATTGAGTGGATATTTTTACTATTTTCCTGAATAGAACTTGCTGCCAGAAGTTGCTTTTTAAACTGACCTATCCTTTAACATGCTATAATAAAATCTGTTGATGTAAATAATTTATGTTTTATTTGTCTTTTTTTATACAGCATAGAAAAATGTTTATATTAAACAGTGGGAATGTATTAATTGGCCAACTCCTTTCCATAATCCGTCATGAATGTTATCCTATGTGTTCGCATTAAGGCCAGATTATTATTTTACCCCTTGGATGAACACCAATGGGCAGTATTACATATATACATAACCACATTTCCATAAACATGGTAGTCATCATTTTCATACCCTCTATGTAAACAGTTATGATGCTAGAACAGTGGTGGTCAAATTAGTTTTATATAAAGGGCCTCATGTGTGGTCCCTGACATAAAAAAGGGCTCCACATAATATTCAGTGAATGTAGTGCTATAGAAAGCTGCAGACTTGCAACAGGAGATTACCAGAGACTATGGGCATGCTACAAGAAATGGCTGGGAACGTAAGACATGCTATAGAAGATGGTAAGATACTAAACTTGGTCATACCCTGTCAGTCTTTTTTAGTTTAGCCAGTAGGCTGAACAAAAAAACTACTAACAGACTTCTCCAGCCACACAAATTTTTTTTCTTTTAGTCTGCACTGGTACAAAAGCCTGAAACAGAAAAAAACATTAAGAGAACAAAAAACATGTATGTGAAACACACTCTAAAAAGTGCACTTAAGGGTGTGCTTTAGTCCACTCCTCAAAGGAGTAGGACCTCTACCCTGATCCCCAGGGGTGCAAGGCTCCTGACAGGGACAAGGAGTTTCCCAGGTTGGGGCAACCTATGCCTTGGGTACACCTGTGTGGCAGTTAAAATAGAACATGGAAAAGTTTCAATTGTGATGGGCCAACCAGGGTACCTGTTTGGATCAAGGACTCTGGTGTTAAGCCTTCAGGTTGCATCCAGATTCTAAATGCTGGGACGTGTGCTACTCTGCAGAATTGTAAGCTCCTAGTGTTGCTCTCATCAGGGATCTGACCAGCAAAGAACCCAACTAGCTTTTGGATCCCGGCAGTGGGTTACCCAGTCTGCTTCCAGACCCTTAGAGGGGGGGGGGGGGGGGGCTGTCAGGACCTTGAAAATCTGCTGGTGGGATGTTCTGGCAAAAGATCCTCCACCTGTACTAAAGGCTTATGGAGATGTCGCTTACACCCTCTCCTGAGGTAGTTCTGCTATCTATGCTCCCTGGACCGCTTAAAATCTGTCAAAAAATATGTTCTGTGTCACTTTCCGGCAGCAGCTAGAACGGTTCTGCCCAGACGCTGGAAGTCGATGGACATGCCTTCCCTGGGGGAATGGGCAATTGAAGTGGACCGAACCAATAGCTTGTTGCAGGAATCGGGTAAAAAGGAGCAATTCTCCAAGAACTGGACCTCATGGTCTATGTTTCGACATTTCTTGGAATTTATTTCATGGGCAACAGAGGACTCTACCAACACATATGTCTGACCTAAGTGTAATGTCTCCTTCTCAAGATCTTTTTACCTTACTGCCTTGACCCCTCTATTTTCACCATCATTCCCCCTCTTTTCTTTATATGTTGAAATGATACAGGAACACCCAAACCACTACCATCTGCCCTGCCCTTACACTGTGACCTCTGATGCTGCAGACTGTGATGTAAGGGGGCTCTGGTGATCAGAGACCACCTTACATCAGAGTTCCGCTTTACACCAGCATGTCTGTATACTACCCTAGTCTATCTATATGCTACCCTGCCCTTTTTTTGCGCAATTGCATATAGTTTATACGCAGTTTTTGTGCGTGTTTGCAAAATTAAAGTGGGCCGGTCTGGATGAAATCCAGGGCCAAATTTTTGTCCCAGTCCAGCCCTGCTCAGCAATGACACAGTATTGCAGCAAGGCAGTATTGCAGGCTTAGCCCGAGTTGAGAGAGAATGGCTTCTTCTTCCCCCTCCAAATCACTCTCCTGGCACCAATTCCACCCTCTGTGCCAAATTAGCCCTTCTAGCACAAATATCCCCCCCAGCACAAATCTTCCCTCCCAAATTCCCCCTGCTAGCATGAATTACCTACACCAAAAAATGCCCCCTCGTAGCACAAATTCTCTCCCCCCAAACCCCACTCTTTGCACAAATTCCCCCCTCCTAGCCAGGGCCGTCTTTATTGTTGATTGGACCCTAGGCAAAAAAAATATTGGGCCCCCCCCCCTCATGCAATTTTGCTCTCCACCTGCTCTTAGACATACAATAATTATCAGCTAAACTTAAAATCAGTTTACTGTATCAGATCAGGCAATGATTGTGATTGGTTGCCAGAGGTTACAGCAAATCATTACCACTTACTGACTGGTTGCTAGAGGTTAAAGCACATATTACAGCTCACTTAATTGGATGCTAGAGATAACAGCACATGATTTCTTCTTGTTGATTGGTTACTAGAGGTAATACTGCTCACTGATTGGTTGATAGAGGTTACAGCACATCATCTCTTCACTGTGAGGCATGATATACATATGAATGCCGCCTTTATTTACACATGAATGCTGCCGGCCTCAGCTATTTACATGTGAATGCCGCCGCTATTTACATATGAATGCTCCAGTTATTTACATATGCATGACAGTTATTTACATGTAAACACAGGGTCTGCAGGTGAGTTATCTGTACACAACAAAAGGGCAGAGTTAGACAGCATTAGTAGCAGCACTTCACACTGAGATCACAGCACAGGACTACATTTTCAAGAGACAAGGGAATTTAAACTGTTATGGTTGGCAAGTATGAGGCAGCTGCTTTGTCAACAATGACAGGGCCCAGGGCAGCTGCCCCTTTTGTCCTGCCTTAAAGATGGCCCTGCTCCTAGCATGCATCCTCTCCCCCCAAATCCCCTCTTCTAGCACAACCCCCCTCGATCCACCTAGCACAAATCCCTAACCAACCCTCCTCCCATCACAAAACCTCTCACCCTAAGCCCAAATGTTTGTTATCCACAATACAATTCCCCCTCCCTCCCCAAAACTTACAGGCTAGAAGTTGGGTAGCAAGAGCAGCATAGAGGACAAAAAAGCCAGGAGGCATGGGCTGTGCTTTCCACCCTCCAGTCTGTATACAGGAGATGATACAGGAAGACTTAACACATTGGGTAATATGTTGCACTCAGGTTAAGACTCAGTACAGATAAGAATGGATTGGGAGGAAGGGCCAGGGGAGTAGCAACAGTTCTTTTTAGTGATTTAGTCCATGTAAAAATAAATATAATAATAATAATAAGTAACTGTCCAGAGAAGGCTGCTGATTCAAAAGTTTTAGAAGGAAAAAGAAAACTGAAATATAAAAGGGAATAGAGAACAGCGCCCTCTAAATGCAGTATGTATGCATTTTAATAAGAGAAGAACTTAATCAAGTACACTCACGAGATTGTGGTGATAACAGGCATATATTGGGTTTCATCTATAACAGGCATGCTGTATATTGGGTTTCATCCGCTTCAACTTCCGGGTGAGGGGAGAGTCCGACGTCACTGGTGTAGACTGATGTCCGTGATCGGGTCTTTCCTCCGGCCACACTGCTGGTGCACGGTGCTTCTGGATGGATGGGACTGCAATCGGCGGTAAACTTCGGACGACGCCATTTTCGGGTCGGGTCAGTGGGCGGTGAGACGGAAGTGCCGTTGTCCGAAGTGTACCGCCGATTGCAGTTCCATCCATCCGGAAGCACCGTGCACCAGCAGTGTGGCCGGAGGAAAGACCCGATCACGGAAACCAGTCTACACCAGTGACGCCGGACTCTCCCCTCACCCGGAAGTTGGAGCAGATGAAACCCAATATACAGCATGCCTGTTATCACCACAATCTTGTGAGTGTACTTGATTAAGTTCTTCTCTTATTAAAATGCATACATACTGCACTTCGAGGGCACTGTTCTTTGTTCCCTTTTATGATACAGGAACACTCTCAGATCAGGACTGTATGGGATTTTATTACCGCCCGCCCCCTACCCACATGTTCTGCTGCAGGGAGAGGTGCAGCCTAGGGAGGATATAGGGGGTGGGTAATGAAATCCTGTACAGTCCCAATCTGACAGTGCTCCTGTATAATATCCCACATTAGCAGTGCTATTCTGACAGGAGGGAGAAGCTAGAGGGGGAGAGCTCAGCCTGCACCTCTTCCCAACTTTCTCCTCTGCTGTTGATGGGAGTTAACTGTCAACACTCCTGTAGCAGCAAAAACTTCCCATGCAGCACTCACATGAGTTCACTGCACCAGAAGCAGCCACCCCTTCCTCACCCCCCCCCCCTTTCCTCGCCCTGCCTGCAGCAGCAGATTACTCAACAATGGCACAATATTCCAGCAAGGCAGTATTCCAGGCTTAGGCTGATATAGAAGAGCATGGCTTCTATTGGATTGGTTGCGGACTGTGATAACTGGTAGTGACAAACTATTCTGTTGAAGAGATTCCCCCAAATTCTGATCCGAATACTGGAATACCTGAAAGGAAACAAGCAGTGTCCCTGTGCTGCCCCTACTCAAGCAGGAACCTTTCCCTACGCTAATACACTATAACATATAGGGTCTCTTCCCCTCACCTATCCTCTTGCTGCAAGAGAACTCAAATAATGCAGGTACCCCGATTTATAGAGTCCCATCAAGATAGCTGCCAGGGGTCACCAGAAGTTGCAGCATTCAGACAGCTGAAACCTCTGTGGCCACTATGGAATCTCTCAAGGAACAATCTTCCTCTAAAGATTTAGGTCCATCTGTATAGTGGCACAACACCACCTACTGGATAAAGGCCAAACTGCAGCTTCCCACAAACAGATATGACACTAACAATGGGCATTTTGCAATTAAAAGAAGACTCTAAAATGCTTGCTAGAACTTTGAATTACTGTATATTTAATCCTTCCCAAGAAAAAGTGCAGTCGTCTGCATTCTGCCAGGTGCGTTTTCACAAAGTTGAATCGTTTAGCAGTTTTTTGTGATGGCTATATACATGATATAGGAAGAAAGAGAAACAAGCAAAATCTATCATGCAATGGGAGCTTTTCTTTTTGCAGTGGGCAGCACTGATATGCAGGGGCTAATTTAACACACTGGCATCTGATACCAGGGTTAAGTACTAATCAAGGGCATAGTCTGCATTTAATTTGTGTGTTATCCCAGTCCTTGCATGTATGTCCTTAAAATGCAGCAGTTTCACCACTAAATTGCAAAAAAGTTTTGGGAAGAATTTCCAGAAATTTGGTATATAAAATGACCCCAGACAGTATTCTAACAAAACAAATATAATTTATTGGACTAAAAATATTGTTGCAAAAAAGACAAAAATAGTCAAATGAAAACCTCCATCAGACACTGCAAATAACAACGTGGTTATTAATTAATTTAAAATGTAACACATTTAGAGCCAATATGCACAGACTCATAGGAGCAGGTAAATAGACCCTCTGTCCTGTGTGTGGGCAAGATCAAAATGTGAAATCGCTTGAAAGGCAATGTTAACTCCTTAATAGGAAAACGATAAATTAGCACCACACATGGGCAAAGAATCACCTGTTCTGAAGAGTAACACTGAGAGGGTAATAAGGTATCTTGAGCAATCAAAAAATAAAGCAATATACGTTCGACCAATCCCTCTTCAAAAAAATATAGACGGGGCTGTTTATGTTAAAACATGCCCTTGGGGGTGACATAGAATCCAGGACTAAAATGGTAACACAGATCCAAAGCAATAAAATTCATCCAGTCAGGCCGATTGTTAAAAATACTCAGATGGAGATGAAAATCTCACAGTGAAACAATTTATTCCAGCCGATAAAGATATAGGGGCAGATCCACAAAGCACTTACGCCGGCGTATCTCGAGATGCGCGGCGTAAGTGTATATATACGCCAGTGTAACTATGCGCCGTATCCACAAACGAGATACGCCTGAAAATCGTCTTTTTCCGACCGACCTAACTTTTCTGCGCCGGCGCATCGTGGGCGCATATATACGCTGGACGCACCATTGATTTGCTATTCAAATAAGCAAATGAGGGCGATCCGGGGATCCGCAAACGTACGCGCGCCGCGCCTAAGGCCCCGTACACACGACCAAACATGTATGCTGAAACTGGTCCGCGGGCCAGTTTCAGCATACATGTTCGGTCGTGTGTGGGCGCGAGCGGGCCGAATTCCAGCAAACATTTGCCCGCCGGGCCTTTTCCCAGCAGACAAATATTCCTGGACGTGTTTTAAAACCGTCCGCTGGAATCCTGCCCGCTCGGACATGTACGGTCGTCAGTACAGACCTACCGTACATGTCCAGGCGCCCGCCGTCCCTCGCATGCGTCGAATGACTTCGACGCATGCGTGGAAGCCTTTAAATGGCAGGCCCGCCCACGTCTCCGCGTCATCGCCGCGGCGACGACGCGGACACGCCCCGCTTATTGTTTACGCGTGGACTTCTGTACGATGGTGTGTACAACCATCGTACAGAAGCCCTCTGGCAGACATGTACGGTGAAACCGGTCCGACGGACCGCTTTCACCGTACATGTTTGTTCGTGTGTACCCGGCCTAAAGTTACCCCTCATAAAAGCAGGGGTAACTTTGCACCAGACGTGTGCAGGTCAGCTGGAGAGCAGCTTCAGCAGCACCGTTAGGGACGAGCTGAGCATCCACACTTGCAGGACAACAATCTGTATGCCAACATGCCAGGGGCATCCATGGTCATAGCTATACTACTGGCTTCACAGGCGCGTAGGAGGAGGGCACGGGAGCGGATATACCGACCGCGCCTAAATGTCTTTGGCATGGGGGATTCGGAGGTGTATCGCATCTTCAGATTCAGCCCTGATGCCATCCTGGAATTAACCACAACCCTGAAAGATGACATCACCAGCCAGACACACCGCTCACAAGCAGTGGAGCCACTGGTCAAGGTACTGGCAACACTCCATTTCCTTGCCAGTGGCTCGTTCCAGCGTACAAGTGGAGTGTGCAGGTTGTCCCTGCAATCCTCAGACGCATGTCCCACCACATCATCAGACCCACCCAGGAGCATCTGCGGGAGAAGGCAATGTGTGATTTCTACAGTATTGCAAGATTCCCACGCACCGTGGGGGCCATTGATTGCACACATGTGGCACTACGCCCCTCCCCCTCCGTGACACAGAGCACATATACTGCAATCGGAAGCACTGGCATTCCATCAAAGTACAGGTGATAGCCGATGCCCAATGCCTCATATGGCACGTCCGTGCCAAACACCCAGGGTCCAGCTACGACAGCTACATATTCCGTCAAAGCCCCATCCCAACAGAATTTGAACAGAACGTGTACGGGAACAGCTGACTGGTTGGTGAGTGACATGGGAGTCAGGCATGTCTGTCCAACCCCATGATGACATCACAAGGGGCACATGCATGACTAACATCCTCCTGTCTTTTCCCTTCCAGGTGACGCGGCATATGCACTTGGGCCCCATCTCATGACTCCATTCCGGAATCCTGAAACCCCAGGAGAGAGAAGATACAATGATGCACACACACGTACCCGTGCAGTGGTGGAACGCACATTTGGCCTCCTGAAGTCCCGTTTCCGATGCCTGGATAAGTCCGGGGGTACCCTGTTGTATTCCCCAAACTTTGTGTGCCAGATCATCGGTGCATGTTGCATGCTGCACAACTTCACCGTGAGAAAGGGCCTGGAGATTGACATACGTAATGACCTGACCCCCGAACCAGACATTCTCCCCCTAAATGAGGCTACCCTGTCTGCTGAGGGAAGAGCAGTCAGGAGATGCCTCACAGTAGGCATCTTTGCACGTTAAACCCACACATTCTTCATGGCACAAGGAGAATGCACGCATGCACAACACTGTGGTCCCTAGCACACACACCCCACATCCTCATCACATTGGATTAGACCAAGTCCACAATGCAGGACTTGGGAGCAGCAACGCCCCGTCAAGGCTCCAATTATGAATAGGGTAAGACTCCTGCGCTGTCTGTGAATAGGGAAGGGAGGGGAAAAGGGAGGTGGAGGGAGCACTGCTGCAAACGATAAGAAAGTCTACCTTAATAGACAAAAAAATATATAATGAACAGGTGAAAGATGTCTGCGCTGTGAAAAATATATATATGTGAATAAAGGGACAATTGACTGGGCAACCCAAAACAAGTGAAGGCAAGTGAAGTGTTACAACATGGTAGCAATAAAATGAGCGATCTCTATATATAAAATGGTGGCACACATATGATCTAAGGCAGAAAAGTCCAAAGCAAAGGACCACACAGTCAATAATAAGTCTGATAAAAAAGAAAAAAAGAAAAAAGAAAAAAACAGTGCAGCGCTAGTGAGTGATATTGTGCTCATATAAATTAATAATAAACAAAAAAAGTCATTCTGGAATAAACTGAAAATATAGCCAGAATAGGAAAAAACATAAAAATGCAGATGGATATATGAAGAAAAAGTCTTAAAAAGCCACGAAACAAAGTTCATATGACTCTATCCAGTAATTTTCCTTGTGAAAGAGAAGTGGATTGTGCAGACAATGTGAAAGACTCTTGATTGATGTGAGGTAAGCTGTCACCAATACACCCGTGAGGAAGGATAAGATTGCCTGCTTACCAGATGAAAAGACTGTTTTGCATCAGTCTAATAGGGCCTGTGGGAAGTCTGGTCTCCCAATACCTTAGCCGTCAAGATAACCACGGTATAGCTCAGCATACAATCCGAAGAGTCATAAACCAAAAAAAAGAGAAGAAGGACCTCTCATAGCGTATAACGTTTAAAAATAAAAGAGGGTTTAATAAAAATTGCACTTACAATTAGGCAATATAAATACAGCATGGATAGCAAAACGTCTCCGATCTCTTGTTCCGATGCTTCTCGCTACTCGGTCAGGAAAACACAGCCGGCGTTCAGGACGGAACGCGATGACGTCACGGCACCCTACGATCGTTTCGTCGCTAATGGACTTCAACGGGGGAGTAATCCGGCTTACTCCCCCGTTGAAGTCCATTAGCGACGAAACGATCGTAGGGTGCCGTGACGTCATCGCGTTCCGTCCTGAACGCCGGCTGTGTTTTCCTGACCGAGTAGCGAGAAGCATCGGAACAAGAGATCGGAGACGTTTTGCTATCCATGCTGTATTTATATTGCCTAATTGTAAGTGCAATTTTTATTAAACCCTCTTTTATTTTTAAACGTTATACGCTATGAGAGGTCCTTCTTCTCTTTTTTTTGGTTTATGACTCTTCGGATTGTATGCTGAGCTATACCGTGGTTATCTTGACGGCTAAGGTATTGGGAGACCAGACTTCCCACAGGCCCTATTAGACTGATGCAAAACAGTCTTTTCATCTGGTAAGCAGGCAATCTTATCCTTCCTCACGGGTGTATTGGTGACAGCTTACCTCACATCAATCAAGAGTCTTTCACATTGTCTGCACAATCCACTTCTCTTTCACAAGGAAAATTACTGGATAGAGTCATATGAACTTTGTTTCGTGGCTTTTTAAGACTTTTTCTTCATATATCCATCTGCATTTTTATGTTTTTTCCTATTCTGGCTATATTTTCAGTTTATTCCAGAATGACTTTTTTTGTTTATTATTAATTTATATGAGCACAATATCACTCACTAGCGCTGCACTGTTTTTTTCTTTTTTATGTTACCAAGTTGTTGTACACAATTTAGTGCTAGCAGCTATTTACATTTATAATTCAATATTTAATTTAGCGCAGCGTCAACCTTTTGGTTTTTGTTTATTAATAATAAGTCTGATTCAACTGATGGATGGAAGAAGAGAAAAAAAATCGAATGGTAGAAGACCCAGCAACCGAATCTTGTGAGAAAGGCAAGCCGCACACCTCGGAGTATCATGCACACCTCTAGTGGTCCCAGCAGCTCACCTCACAACGGACATGTATAGCCTGATCAAAAGCTTGCATACGAAGGTCTAGTCTTGTAACGGATGCTGTTCTTAAGGTCCCAGTACCAGGCAGCACATGCGAGGAAAAGACACACAGCAAGATAGCGTAATACTGGTATGACAGGGAACCTAGCATGCAGCCAGCACTGGATGCACTTACATGAAGTAAAGGGATAAAGGGCTTATCTCCACGAGCAGCGAGCTCGTCAGTGTCCTGCTTCTCCTCTCGCTCCGAGTCTTCCGTGTGTCACGCTGGAGGTGCTAAATGACTCGAGTAGCGATGTCACAAAAAATAGAGGGAAGGAGGGCACATTGCATAATCCAGTATACCAAATATTTTATTAAAACAACATTAAAAAACTCACATTTGAGCAGATGAACGGTACACAATATCCACGAGTAGCGAACTCGTTTACCGTCCATCAGGTGCTACAGTTGTCCAGCGCTCCAATCCCGACGCGTATCATCACAACACGTGACTTCATAACCTGAGTAGATCAAAAAAACTAAAAAATCAACGGCGCCGACGTGCCCCACAGCTGCCGCGGCCATGGCCCCGACTCATCGGAGACTCATGGGGGGGGAATCAGGAGCATCCCCTGGTCTCTCCACGCCTGGCGGCCTGCCCTCCAACACCAGGGCGATGCGGGTGAGGACCGCATTTGTGTCCGCCTGCACTGCCTCCCCTCCGCCTGGATGGCTGCTGTGTTGTCCCTGACAGCCTCTGTCAGGGCGTGGACCTCCTCACCAAGGCCTGTTGTGGTGGCCTGCAGTTTAGCCATGCAGGTGACCACAGCTGCAGAATTAAAGCCCACACCCTGCACAGCTTCCGTCAGGGTGGCCATGCGGTCCATCTTCATGGCAACCTCACCCAGATGTCGGGTCTGGCGGGCCTGGTCCCTCTTGACGTGTTCTGGAAGAACCTCAGACACCCCCCTAGTCTTCCTAGACACCTTCCTGTGGCCAGAAGAGGCTTGGGGGGGAGCCCTGTTGGGGCAGGAGCGGGAGGGGCTACCCTTGATGGTGGGCTGACTGGGCCCAGCCACAGGGGGAGACTCCTCCAAATGGAGCCTGACCTCATTCCCACTGGTCACCTCCTCCTCCTCAACCACCTCCTGAGGAGAGGTGTGGCCACTCCCTTCCACTGAAGACTCCTGGCTTGCCAGGGGGTCTGCCTCAGACTGATGTCTGGTTGATGGTGTGGACTGGCCACCGGCATCAGATGGCCCAGCACCCTCCTGCACATCTGTGGATGACACAAAACATTTACATGTTGGAGGATCCACACACTTGTCACATGTTCCCTTCCACCTCCACACATGCTACACACCAGATAGGAGATAAAACACACTTACCTGTCCTCAAGGCATCCTCAATGGAGTCAAAGCCCTCCACTCCCTCCACTTGATGCCTGTGGAGGCACTGGGCAACCACCTGCTCCTCAGGAGGCAACGTCAGGGTAGTTGCTGGTCCCCCTCCAGTGCCCCTGGCATGAGCGCTCATCTTGGCCAGCTTACCTTTCACCAGGCGACGCAAATCATTGATTTTTTTAAGAATGTCATTTGGGGTCCTGACCTCACTTCCCAAAGCATTCACATCTGTGGCAATCTGCGCCAGGATCTCCTTCCTCCTGGCCTGGGTGGTGTTGGCACTCTCTGCCCCATGGAGAAAAATACCATACTGGGCCATGGCCCTGATAATCACCGCCTTCTCCTGTGGGGAATAATTCAACTTCCTCCTCTTCTCAGCTGCTGGAGCAGACATGGCTCAAAAACAAACAGCAGCAAAGAAACCAGCAAAAGTACCTTGCTTCAGGGGGGGAAAAAAGCGGATGTACTTTTGCACTGGACGGGCGCATGTCTGGGCGTATTTATGCCCTGGGCGTATCTCACTGATTACGCCGGGCCTAGTTCTGAGCATGCGCAGAGAGGCGCGGAACATAGTCAGCGTCACGGCGCATGCGCCGTTCGTTCGGCCCTTCATTTGCATGGGGTCACGGCTCATTTCAATTGAACACGACCACTTCCTTCCTACTTTGAATTACGCCGGCTTACGCCTAGGAATTTACGCCGCGCCGGCGCAATGTTGGGCGCAAATACTCTGAGGATACAGTACTTGCCTCTCTAAGTTGAGCCGGCGTAGCGGAAATGAGATGCGCTACGCCGGCCTATATATGCGTCGATGTACGTGGATCTGCCCCATAACCTGTGCATGTATGTGAACTCTGCGGCCGAGATAGTAACACCATGGAATAGTACAACTGCTGGGCTGTAGTAACAGACAAACTCAAAGGAAATAAATTCTCAGGCGGGGAATGTATGGATAACCCTCAGCTCTAAACATCCGAGCCGATGCTGAAAACAGCCGATCCATGAACATAAACTCTGCGGCAGAAACTATGACTGCTGTAGAAGGTTTTATTTTGTCAAATAGCTGACTCACAGTTAGTAGAGTGTAAATCGAAGTGGTAAGAAATCCAGACTGTCCGTGCACTGATATCACAGCGGAAACTTTGGCTTGTCAATCCTGAGTAAGCTCAATGCAGGCCACCTCCACGGCTCTCATGGATCATGTGCGTTTTCAGGCGGGTGTCTCTTTCCTGCATCCGTTAGAACTTTGTACTGGGCCCAATGAACATCTTCACCCTCCTGTATTTCTTTAAAGTACTGAAAGTGTTTGTTAACCCCCCAAAAAATAAAAATAAAAGACAGATCCTGGTCTTTTAAAGGGGTTGTAAACCCTTGTTTTTTGTAAAAAGAACAAACATGTCATACTTACCTCCACTGTTTTGCACAGAGTGGTCCCAATCCACCGCTTCTGGGGTCCCCGGTGGCGCCTCCCCGCATTGGGTGCCCACTTTGGAGAAGGCTATCCTAAGGTAGACACCTGTGCGGGTGCACTCCCAAGTCCTGCTTCTGTGTCTATTCACACAGAATGCAGGACTTTGCCCCGCCCCCTGGCATCCGCATTATTGGATTTGATTGACAGCAGCGGGAGCCAATGGCTGCGCTGCTATCAATCTATCTAATCAGAACACAAGACACCAGCTAGAGCTGGTGTGCTTGTTCCCGGCTGGAGAAAGATCGGGGTCAGGTAAGTAAAATGAGGGCTCAGGGGGGCGGCAGCACCACAGAAGGTTTTTCAACTTAAAGGGTCACTAAAGGAAAAAAAAATGTTTTCGCTGAAATGACTGTTTACATGGATTAACCACTTACCCCCCGGACCATATTGCTGCCCAAAGACCAGAGTACTTTTTGCGATTCGGGACTGCGTCGCTTTAACAGACAATTGCGCGGTCGTGCGACGTGGCTCCCAAACAAAATTGGCGTCCTTTTTTTCCCACAAATAGAGCTTTCTTTTGGTGGTATTTGATCACCTCTGCGGTTTTTATTTTTTGCGCTATAAACAAAAATAGAACGACAATTTTGAAAAAAATGAATATTTTTTACTTTTTGCTGTAATAAATATCCCCCAAAAATATATAAAAAAACATTTTTTTCCTCAGTTTAGGCCGATACGTATTCTTCTACATATTTTTCGTAAAAAAAAATCGCAATAAGCGTTTATTGATTGGTTTGCGCAAAAGTTATAGCGTTTACAAAATAGGGGGTATTTTTATGGCATTTTTATTAATATTTTTTTTACTAGTAATGGCGGCGATCAGCGATTTTTTTTTTGGTATTGCGACATTATGGCGGACACTTCGGACATTTTTGACACATTTTTGGGACCATTGGCATTTTTATAGCGATCAGTGCTATAAAAATGCATTAGATTACTATAAAAATGCCACTGGCAGTGAAGGGGTTAACACTAGGGGGCGGGGAAGGGGTTAAGTATGCCTGGGTGTGTTCTTACTGTGGGGGGGGGGTGGCCTCACTAGGGGAAACACTGATCCTCGGTTCATACAGTGTATGAACCGAAGAAAAGCATTTCCCCTGCTGACAGGAACGAGAGCTGTGTGTTTACACACACAGCTCCCGTTCCCCGCTCTGTACCGAGCGATCGCGTGTGCCCGGCGGCGATCGCGCCCGCCGGGCACACGCACGGGAGTCGGGGGCGAGCGGGGGGCGCGTGCGCGCGCCTCCGGCGGCGCGCGTGCGCCCCTAGTGGCGGCTAAAAGGTAGGACGTCATAATACGTGATCTCGCCTAGGAGAGCCACCTTGTGGACGTATTATGACGGTGCGGCGACGGCAAGTGGTTAATACAATTTAAGATTTTACATAGGATTTATCTTACTCCACTGAGATTGCACAGAATATACCCCTCTGTGCCTTTTATTTGCTGGAGGTGTTCGGTGGCCTCCTGCGGATTACTTCCACATGTTTTGGGCATGCCCTCAGATACAGACTTTTTGGTCTGCCCTTTTAACCTTGATCTCCTCACTAACCACTATTCAGGTCCTGCCGAGTGTGGATGTTTGTCTGTTGGTCGACACTTTAGCCTTTACAAGAGCATCTAGGACACATTTGGATCTTTTTTTTCTGTTTTTATTTTAGAAAAGCAATTGTGTTGAGATGGGAGTCCTCTATTGCCCTACCTTAGATTTCTGAAAATCTCTGGTCAATTTTCACTTTTCCAGTATATAAAGTGATTTCTAGAGGTTGTCCTACAAAATTTCATAAGGTTTGGGATCTCTGGCTTAATGGGTTACTAAACCCTTGTTTTCTGTTTTCTTTTAAACAAACATGTCATACCCCCTCTGTGCAGTTGGTTTTGCACATAGTGGCCCCGATCCTCCTCTTCTGGGGTCCCTCCGCAGTGCTGGGGGCCGTTTCTCTTCTCAAGTGCCCGTCAGAGAAACGCTCTCCTTTGTGACATCTGTGCGGGCGAGCTCCCATGTCCTGCTGATCCATCTATTGACACAGACAGCAGGACTCTGCCCCGCCCCCTGCATCATTAATTTGATTGATAGCAGCGGGAGCCAAAGGTTGAGCTGCTATCAATCTATCCAATTAGGACACGAGACACCAGCAAGAGCTGGTGTGCTCCTTCCCGGGATGAGAAAGAACAGGCTCAGGTAAGTAAAATGGGGGGTCTGCTGCATGACAGAAGGTTTTTCACCTAAATGCATACAATGCATTACAAGGCTTACAACCCTTTAAATCTGTATCTAGCAATGCGTCCGCTGAGCACAATGCTTAATACCTATCTTCTTTTTTTGGCGTCAGGAGAGGACATTTCTTAAATTGGCCATTTTGCACTACTGGTCCCCTAGGCATTGGAATTATAACTGAAGATTTTTCCTGGATTTTTTTATAAATAATAAACAAGAATCTAGTGCTTTTTTGACATACGCCTCTATTTTCCTATTTTGGTGGACCCAAGTGTATCTATTCTATTTTGAGTGGCACTGTTTTTTTTATTCTTCTATTTTTACATTGTAGCTACTGGAACAGATTATGCCCAATTGGCTCTGTTTTGTACCTTTAAATCATTGAAGCTCAAGTAAAGCGAATTTATGAAAAAATACAAATAAATTGAAAGTAAGCAGCAGAGGAGAAGCTGCAAAGAATGCAGGGAATCCAAGAAGTTGTAGAAAGAGATGGCTAGCTGACAGGCAACAATGAAAATAAGCTTCCTTTATTCTCCTTCAAAGGCTAGCTATAGTCAAAAAGTAAATTTTATCTAAAACAATCGGCATTGTTAATAGCAAACAAAAAAAAAATAAAAAAAATTCAACAATCCAATGTAAGCTTACTTGGAAAATCCCATTTCATTCTGTGATTGCTAAGAAGGTTATGATAAAAAGAACACAGAAAGAGAAAAAAGCCTTAGGAAGCAAAAGAGAAAAGACTGTAAAAAAAGAAAAGAAAGAAAGTATAGGAAGGAAATGGAACAAAAAAATGTCACATTGTAAAACAGGATAAAAGTTTGGGTGGTAATAAAATACCCCAGAAAATTTAGAAAATATAATTGTAAAATGTAATATATTCAAGACTCAGGCTTAGAAATGAGTATAAATGAAGAAATGTAAAAACAAAATCGGTTCTTAGATTTATGTCCAATGGGTAATATATACATTTTAATATATGCCCCCATATAATTAAAAATAAAAGGATAAGATTGGGAGGGTATTTCCACTGTGTAAAATATTTGAGTACTTGTAACACAGTGGGAGAGATTTACTAAAACTGGAGCACTCAGAATCTGTTGCAGCGAGCATAGTAACCAATCGGCTTCTATGTTTTATTGTCAAAGCTTAACTGAACAAAATGAAATAAGAAGCTGGTTACTATGCACAGCTGCACCAGATAAATCGCACCCAGTATGCTGTGTGTGTATGATACATCCAGGGCTTTTTTGTCAGAGAATAGGTGCAGGATCTCACCCGATCCTCCCAGGTCATGACTATCTTCGCTCCTTACCCACTTCCTAGAACAGACACAGCCACATGTCAAAATGTATCAATAACTGTGCTGGAGCAACTGGATGACTTTGAACGCAGATAGTGAGTCTTCAGAGCCATGCAGCAGCTAATTGCAATCAATCAGCATCCCTGCTTCAGCCTAGGTTCACACTCCTGCGAATTCAAAATCGATTTTACCGCGATTTCGCCGCAATTTAATGTAAATCGCGGGCCCGAAATCGCAAAAAGTAGTACAGGAACTACTTTTTGAAATCGCAGATGCGGTGTCGCACTGATTAGGACAGTGCCATTGCCGACAATTGCCGGCAAATGCCGCCGATTTGAGATGCGATTTGACATGTCAAATCGCTCCAAATCGTACCCAGTGTGAACCAGGGCTCAAGCCGAGTTCCACCCAAAAATGGAACTTCCGCTTTTTGGAACCCTCCCCCCCTCCGGTGTCACATTTGGCACCTTTTAGGGGGGGGGGGGGTATGTACAGGTATTTGCACCCACTTCCGGTGAAAGACTCCCACGGGAGTCACTCCACTTCCGGTCTCCCCCCGCTGCCTTCTGGGAAACACACTTGTGGTGTGGAAGGATAAATAGTATTATTAGGGATGCAGGCTCCTTTGTAAATACCCTGGGTGCATAGGATAGGCCAAATGGTAGTGCGACAAATTGGAAGTGTTTTTTTCCTACTGTGAAGTGCAAAAACCGCTGATGGGATAAGTGGAAATATGGAGGTAGGTATCTTGAATGTCCACTGATGCCGCATATGTCCCTTGTCTCTGAGAGGCAATAACTGAACTTACAGATTCTATAGAAAACCTGTGAATCAAAGGTACTTTAGGAATTTTAGGTCCAGGATAGAATGAATACCCCCTTGGGTTTTGGTACTATGAACAGACTCTCTTGAACCCATCCCTCCAGTGGAACTTAAACAAACACTTCCTGGGAAAAGAGATAGTCCAGGGCAGCCTGTAAGTCTGATTTTGGTTGGTTTGAGAAAATAAAAGCATAAGGGGGGTAGGAGTTTGAAACTATTTTGTACCCTCTTAAAATCCTCAAATGAAAACCAGAAGTCTGGGACCCACAGGAATGCAAACTGTAACAGAATCCCCTCTACCCACATTGTCTTAGGAGTAAGGGTGCCGCTTCAGTGTGGAGAAGGCTTTTTGGCAGTCCTAGTGGGCTTTGTGTTCCAAGTTTTCCCCCGAAAGGAAGGGCTGGCATCCATCAGCAAAGTGTACTGGTATATTATGAAAAATTTAATATTATGTTTATGCAGTGTACTGGGACCTATGTCAGTGCATAGTGTGAAAAATTAAATATTATGTTTATGCAGTGTACTGGGACCTATGTCAGTGCATAGTGCAATGCCTATGCAACACAACGAAAATCTTCTGGACTGCTATTCTTTGTACACGGTCACTACACATGGTAATGCATTTTAAATAGGAATGTGAAGATAATTTCGCTAAACTTACTCAATGACATTACAAAAAAACTGGGTACAACATTGGTAATTATTGTATTGTTAATACAGCCCTATAGCAAAGCCTATGAGATGTCCAAAATAATAAGTTATTATTCTATGGCAACAGTAAATTGGATACTGGTGACCAGTTCAAACTTGTCTTTGTGCTGTTAACTGTTGCTCTGTCCTATTTGGATAACTAATTTTTGTAGGCAAATGAGATGGAAACACATGAAAAGTCAAAATCCTATCATGCAACCAACTAAAACTGTTATCCCACAGTAACATTCTACAGAATGTAAAAACATAACTATGCGTTACTGTTCTTGTTACTTGAATGTACAAAGCCTGTTTTATGTAAAACTTCCTATTTAATTATGTATAATGAACCATGTGGCAATCGTATGCTAGGAATTGGTTACCAGGACCTTTTCATTGTGTGGGGTCATGTGTAAACCAAAGATCTACTATGTCAAATATCTGTTCACTTATTTCTTATAAGAATTCTCTTTGGAGGTAAAAATCAATATAATTCTGTAATGTGAAAGTTTTGTCTGCAGGCTGTACACATTCCGCAAGGAGACAAACAAGGGTTAGATACAATGAAAGCAGCCAAAGACGATTCTGCAATAGAGGAAATGCTAATTATACTGTAGAGATTCCAAATTGAATTTACTGTATTATAATCTATCTTGTTTTGAACCTAATCTCATCATCCATGTTCAGAAATTCGATTGCAAGCTACCCCATGACTTGAGCTAGAAAATAATCCACTTAAGTGATGTTTTATATTAACATAGAACACTGAGGAACACACTTGCACAAACTTCTTTCCCGCGAGAAGGCTGCTCAATCCTTTAGCATGTTTTGTGAAATTCCAAAAAGCAGAAGTTCCATTTTTGGGTGGAACTCCGCTTTAAACCACCAAACAAATATATTTTTTCTGGAAGGAGAGACGCTGCACATTTGTACAGTGCATGATATTTGCACAACTGTATATCAAATGCATATTTTCAGGAAAAGAATATGAGCACAGAATTTTTTTTTTTTTTTAACTAAAGTGTGGTGGCCTCAAGTAAACAAAAAAAATACATCAAAAACATGTCCTGACTCAAATTTGCATGCACTTGTGAAATGGCAAAAAATGATGGTACCTAAATATTTTTTTTTTTAATAGATGCTTTAAAAGCTTTTAGAGGTTATCACTCTATAAATAACCATGAATTATGGTCCTTCTCACTACCATAAAAGCAATCGGGTGGCTGTAAAGCCGCCTAGATCACTTTTACTAAACAGCAGATTGCCGGTTTAAAAAAAAAAAAAAAAAAAAGAATACCAAGCCCATAACTGCAGTTGTAGCCATGAGCTTCCTTCTTGTTGGCATCGCCCAGTGTCTCCTCCTCTGCGGCATCCCCTGCGTCTTCTCCTCAGCGCCCAATACGAATGCTTCTCCTCTCAGCCTCCGGACCACATTCCTGATTGGCCAGGAGGAGAATCAGGAAGACAATGTTCATTTACTATTGTCACAAAACTGGGTGGGTGCAGTGCTCTGCGCCCACCCTTTTTTTAAGTCAATTTAAGCCTCTGGCTCCAATCACGTGCTTTAAAAAACAAACAAAAAAACACCCCTTTGGAATCCATGCGTCAGGCACCCTGCATGGAGATTAGGGGTCGGGCACATGGATTGTGCCCCATTTTGGACGGGCCGGCACTGGCCATGAGCTTATTTTAACCACTATAAGCCCTGGGCATTTGATAATGGCCTAAAGGAGGAAGGGAAATGGTTAAAAACCTCCCACTTTGACAAAGATGTCAGGCTGTACACATTCCGCAAGGAACTTTCAAAACGTTTTACCATGGACAGAGGTTGTTGCTTTCCTTCTCTCTGGAGGGACTAATACATTAAAGTGAAAGTACCATCAAATATACTTTTTCCCCCCGGTAAGTGCACGCATAATAAGCAATGCAGGTTTACTTCACCAAAGAGGACAGTACTCCACTTTAGGGCTGCAACTATCGATTATTTTCATTTAACCGCTTGCTGACCGCCGCACGCACTTTTACGTTGTCAAAATGGCACGGCTGGGCAAATGGGAGTATATATATATACACACACACACACACACACACTTTAATTTTGCAGGCAGTATGGTCGGCGCGCATGCGACCCCGGGCGAGCTCCGTGACCATGCCGGCAGGACCCGTGGGCTTGATTTCTGCCGGTGTCCCGTGATCAGGTCACAGAGCTGCAGAACGGAGAGACAAGTGTAAACATGCATCTCCCTGTTCTGCCTAGTGACACTGTCACTGATCATCTGTTCCCCTTCATCGGGAACAGCGATCAGTGACGTGTCACGGCAAGCCACGCCCCCTAACAGTTAGAAACACTCCCTAGGTCACACTTAACACCTTCAATGCCAGTGTAATTTTTACAGTAATCAGTGTATTTTTATAGCACCGATTGCTGTAAAAATGACAATGGTCTCAAAATGATGTCAAAAGTGTCCGATGTGTTCGCCATAAAGTCGCAGTCACGATAAAAATCGCTGATCGCCGCCATTACTAGTAAAAAAAAAATAATGACATAAAACTATGCCCTATTTTGTAGACGTATAACTTTTGCGCAAACCAAACGCTTATTGCGATTGTTTTTACCAAAATTATGAAGAATACGCATCGGCCTAAACTAAGAAAACATTTTTTGGGGATATTTATTATAGCAAAAAGTAAAAAAAAATGCACGTTTTTCAAAATTGTTGCTCTATTTTTGTTTATAGCACAAAATGTTTTTTTTATATATTTTTTGGGGATATTTATTATATTTGTTTATAGCGCAAAAAATAAAAACCGCAGAGGTGATCAAATACCACCAAAAGAAAGCTCTATTTGTTGGAAAAAAAAAAAGGACTTAAATTTTGCTTGGGAGCCACGTCGCACGACCGCGCAATTGTCAGTTAAAGCGACGCCGTACTGAATTGCAAAAAGTGGCCTGGTCTTTGGCCAGCTAAATGGTCCAGGGCTAAAGCGGTTAATTAATCATAAAAAAAAAACTTAACCGGTTAAGACCCGGACCAATATGCAGGTTAAGGACCTGGCCCCTTTTTTGCGATTCGGCACTGTGCGCTTTAACTGACAATTGCGCGGTTGTGCGACGTGGCTTCCAAAAAAATTGGCGTCTTTCCCCCCCCCCACAAATAGAGCTTTCTTTTGGCGGTATTTGATTACCTCTGTGGTTTTTATTTTTTGCGCTATAAACAAATAAATATCCCCAAAAAATATATACATTTTTTTTTATTTTCCTCAGTTTAGGCCGATACGTATTCTTCTACATAAAATGGTTTGCGCAAAATTTATAGCGTTTAGGATAGTTTTATTGCATTATTAGCAATTTATTTTTTTACTAATGGCGGCGATGAGCGTTTTTTTTCGTGACTGTGCCATTATGGCTTCGGAGCGGGTCGCGAGCACGCCGCCAGTGGCGCGCTCGCAACTAACGGCTGGGCTCTTAAAGGGGGACGTACCTGTACGTCCGTGTGCCCAGCCGTGCCATTCTGTTGACGTATATCGTCGTGCGGCAGTCCTTAAGTGGTTAATATGCAATTTTTTCCATTTATTTTAAATAATAATGAAAAAAAAAAAAAAAATGGAGTGTTACACTGGTATATTAAGGTCATATACAGGTATCCTGTCATGATGGGGTTAATAGTACAAAAAAAAAAAAACCAGGAACACCAATAATGGGGCACTATCCCCTCCCAGAACACAGACGGGCACTACTCTCCCCCAGAAACTATAATGATGGGGCACTACTCTCCCCCAGAAACTATAATGATGGGGCACTACTCTCCCCCAGAAACTATAATGATGGGGCACTACTCTCCCCCAGAAACTATAATGATGGGGCACTACTCTCCCCCAGAAACTATAATGATGGGGCACTACTCTCCCCCAGAAACTATAATGATGGGGCACTACTCTCCCCCAGAAACTATAATGATGGGGCACTCCTCCCCCCCCTCGAACACCAATGATGGGGCACTATTCCCCACAGAACACCAATGATGGGGCTCTTTTGCCCCCACCCTCCTGGAACACCAATGATGGGGCACTATTCCACCCCCACCCGAGCACCAATGATAGGGCACTTGACCTCCCTGAAAAATAAATAAATGTTTTGCCATTGTATGAATGTTTTGTTGCTACCTTATCGCAGTTCAGCGCCGCTTCTCTCCTCTTCAAATCGAGGAAGAAAAGTGGGCGGGGCCGAGTACCACGCTGACGTCAGTGAGGAGCAGAGAGGCGGACGTGCCCGGTCACATTTGCGCCGCTTTGAGAAATCGGCTTGTACACAGGGGATTGTGTAAGGCCCCTTTGACACTGGGACGGGAGGTGCGGTGGCGGTGAAGCGCAGCTAATTTTAGCGGCGCTTTACCGCCAATTTTGCGTCGCTTTTTCGGCCAAAAAAAGGATTAAAAACCACAGCAAAGCGCCTTTGCAGAGGCGCTTTGCTGGTGGTATACTTGCAGTGTCCCATTGCTTTCAATGGACAGGAGCGGTGGAGGAGCGGTATACACACCGCTCCAAAGATGTGGCTAGCAGGACTTTATTTTCCGTCCTGCCAGCGCACCACTCCAGTGTGAAATAAAACAATTCTACATTATTGTGACATGTCAGGAATTTATGCACACTTAAACAGTTACTGAAAAGTCAACTTTAAACGAGCACCACTGTTCTAACTTACTGCTGATGAATTACATTTTGTCCATAGTACACTGCCCTCTAGTGACTATATTTGTTAACGCATTTTGTTCCATAAATACATCAAACAGAAAAGAAATAATCAGTTTATATTAGAGAAGAAATTGTACATCAACCAGTTTCAACAGAACTGAAGCCAGCACATGCAAATAATATGGGATTCCATTACAATATGGAGCCATTAGTAACAAGTACAGGCTGACAAATACTGTAACTGCAATACAAAATCTCTTGTGAAACGGATAGCGCTGTTTCCAGAGCACATGGTAATTACCTATTCAATGGAAACAGACCACAAATATTTTACATATAAGAGTTGTCTTAATATAAACAAAATAATTTTGAATAAATCCTGTATAGGCAATTAACTAGAAGCCCAAACTAATTCTGATAGATTTTGGTTTCTTCAAGGTAGTTCTCCATCATTCAATGCTCTAGGTATTCCCTTTCTTTCACAATTGACACTTTTGGTGCTTGCAAATACACAATAATAGGTTCACCCAATTTTCTCTTAGAGGGTGAAACTTATGGTTGGAGTAAGGTTTCTGTTAGAAAAGATAACACCGGGCATGACAAGCTTTAGCCCAGTATGTAAGTCCTGTTAAAAAAAAGGCATGCTTAAAGGATAAACTGTCCTCTAGAACCAACTAAACCCCTATTCAATTGCTTTCCTCCTTTTTGGGGTTCCGTCTTCACTTGCTTTTGCAATCTTCTCTGCTGGCCTCTTTTTTAGCGCCCTAACTTTACGGGTCTGCAATTTGCCCAGATCCTGTTTTTGCATGTGAATTCGGCCATATTTAGTACCAAAAGTATCGTGCGAAATGTTTTTCTTCTTCTTGGCCTAAACAAAGACGCAATGCATTAGAATAATCACATACATGACAACTTCCTTATGACAAATCTATGTAAAAACATTTGGTTTGTGCACTTAGGTTATTTATATAAACAAAGTAACCCTGAGCTATAAATTAAGATGTGTGCATGCCATATTATTTATATAAAAATATATAAAAATAAATCGAAAAATATTTTTTCCTACCTATGTATTTATCTATCTAAGGGGTGGGCAATTCTTGCTCACTGGTACCTCCGCCACTCTCTCATATCTCCTGAATGATACATCAGGTCACAGGGCAGTCTTGGGATTTAGAGCAAAGTCTGCTGGACTTATAGTCTTGATGGTCCCTTTACATTGCTAGCTATGCTCTGAATGCTGAGAAATGCAAGGCTGAACGGTAGTAGGCAGCCAATGCTTACAGTGTATGCTTCTCATCAGTGTGCTCGAGCCATACAGTGATCGCTGCTGTCAGGTGATAAGCTCTAAGGTACTGTGCACATGTCACATGATGAAGCACCACTGTGTGATACATCAGGAAAATGTATATGTGTGACTGGGGGCAGAAGTACAGTATAGTGCATGTTTTTGGCTGGTGACAATAGTACAGCATCTGTATATGACTGGCAACAGAAATACAAACCAGTGCGTGTATAACCAGTATTATAGGCTAGTATATGTGTATGACTGATGACATAAAATAGCAATAAAAAGCAGTGAGTGTGTGTGCGTCTGGCGACATTGTACAGAGCTATGTGTATGAAAGATGTATCGTTTTAACATTAGTTGTTCTACTGGTAAAATAATGGTCTGTTCTTTTATTATTTTCCTTGTTAAAATAAAAGCCGTTTAAAAATTTAACAAAACAGGTTTTCCTTTTAACTATTGCTTAACTATGCATCTTTCAACTACATATACAGTGATATGCAGGTTGCATAGTGCAGCCTCCTATGTGTGGGTGAGAATTCTCCAGGCCAAATACATTACCTAATAAAATAAAGGTGTGTGGTGCTACAGTGATTTATATTGAAAATACATAAAAAAAGAAAAAAAATTATTAACAGTCCAGAAAAATCAATCTCTCAAATGGACCATAATGTTCAAATGGCAAACTCCATTATTCAACTGTAAAAAAGGTTATCCAATCCCTTCACCAAGTGAACACTCCCCCACCACAATAGGTTGGACTCTTACCAGAAAGTATGGACCCTTTATTACGAAGGGTCAAACAGGCTTGATGAATATGTCCCGGTAGGGGTCATCAGCAGGGTATGTACAAAGGAATATATAAACATAGAGATGAGCATGCCCCTACTACTAATATTAGAATCACCGACCCAGTAATCCTATTGAATTGTCACTCATCCTGTATGGAGGTCACCGCTGTAGCCAAAAACACTTGCATAAAAATAAAAGAGGAAATATCCCTCAGGAGGAACCAAGGAAAAAGTACCCCCAGGGATATAAGGGGCTACTAAGGCAGTGACGGACAGTATAATAGGTCAAACAAGTTTATTATGAAAATAGAAAAATTTATTAATACTGGGGTGAATAATTTACAATATGTGGGCTAATAATAGCCAATCCTAAAAACCAACTAACAGTTGCCGACAAGTGTTGCACCAATAGACGAATGTGCAAACAAGCAGCATACAAAACAAACATAGACCAACATATAACTAGGCAGTCCGGACGCATGTATGTATGATAGAGATATCTATATATTATATCTCTCTCTATCCATCTCACACGTACTGGGGTTCTATTGCGGTAAAATCACTGTGCAATTAATGAAAATACTAAAATAATATAGAACTACCAGTATGTGCGTCCCCGCGGGAGAAGGGGTTAATAGTATTGATGTAGTGGGAAGAGATTGGGGCTAGCTGAAAGTAACTAATAGCTGGAGGGATTGCGCCTGTATCTGTTGTAAAGGTGCCAAAAAGAATTGTTACAATTGTCCTGAGATCGTGATGATACTGAGGTTTGCAAGAATCAAACTGTCCTGTATGTGTGCCGTTTGGAAGAGAGAGAATTTTTTCCTTATGGACAAAAGCTCCCAAAGTTCTAATGTTGTCACCTCAAATCGGTGTAGGACACAAAAGAAACAGCATGGAATCTAGACTGCAAAGCACATCTTGGATCAATAAGTACACATGATACTGAAGTATTCCCTGTGTGGCTACGTTCTGAAATCTTTGTAGCTAGACGTTACACTGTTTGTAGGCACATACACTGTGGCTTAGGCAAAAATTATTATAGACCGTCTTACCGCTTCCATGGGTTGAAAGATTATAGCAGGCGGTGTGACCTTGTACCTTATTATGGAACAGTATCCTATATGTCGGCGTCTGCGATGTCCAGATGCGCCTTGATTGGGTAATAGGTCTGTAGATCAGATTTGCTGAGCCGTACAGTGTGTTGAAAGGTCTTGTGCTCGTAGTTCTTAATTGATTGGCACCAAGCTATTCCATCTGCAAAGCTCCCGCTTGGGCACGAGTAACTGCCCGAGTTTTGTATCTCTTTCTCCCCTTGTATCTCCCGCCAGGTCGGGGAATGGCTTCTGCGGCGTCCGACACCGTCAACGCATTTCGCAACGTAAGTGTGTAGCTTCATCTGGACGAAGCTACGCACTTACGTTGCGAAACGCATTGACGTCACGCAGTGTCGGACGCTGCAGAAGCCATTCCCCGACCTGGCGGGAGGTACGAGGGGAGAAAGAGAAGAGATACAAAACTCGGGCAGTTACTCGTGCCCAAGCGGGAGCTTTGCAGATGGAATAGCTTGGTGCCAATCAATTAAGAACTACGAGCACAAGACCTTTCAACACACTGTACGGCTCGGCAAATCTACTGATCTACAGACCTATTACCCAATCAAGGCGCATCTGGACATCGCAGACACCGACATATAGGATACTGTTCCATAATAAAGGTACAAGGTCACACCGCCTGCTATAATCCTTTAACCCATGGAAGCGGTAAGACGGTCTATAATAATTTTTTGCCTAAGCCACAGTGTATGTGCCTACAAACAGTGTAACGTCTAGCTACAAAGATTTCAGAACGTAGCCACACAGGGAATACTTCAGTATCATGTGTACTTATTGATCCAAGATGTGCTTTGCAGTCTAGATTCCATGCTGTTTCTTTTGTGTCCTACACCGATTTGAGGTGACAACATTAGAACTTTGGGAGCTTTTGTCCATAAGGAAAAAATTCTCTCTCTTCCAAACAGCACACATACAGGACAGTTTGATTCTTGCAAACCTCAGTATCATCACGATCTCAGGACAATTGTAACAATTCTTTTTGGCACCTTTACAACAGATACAGGAGCAATCCCTCCAGCTATTAGTTACTTTCAGCTAGCCCCCATCTCTTCCCACTACATCAATACTATTAACCCCTTCTCCCGCGGGGACGCACATACTGGTAGTTCTATATTATTTTAGTATTTTCATTAACTGCACGGTGATTTAACCGCAATAGAACCCCAGTACGTGCGAGATTATATATATATATATATATATATATATATATATATATATACGCGTCCGGACTGCCTAGTTATATGTTTGCACATTCACAATAGACTACGTCTATTGGTACAACACTTGTCGGCAACTGTTAGTTGGTTTTTAGGATTGGCTATTAGCCCACATATTGTAAATTATTCACCCCAGTATTAATAAATTTTTCTATTTTCATAATAAACTTGTTTGACCTATTATACTGTCCGTCACTGCCTTAGTAGCCCCTTATATCCCTGGGGGTACTTTTCCTTGGTTCCTCCTGAGGGATATTTCCTCTTTTATTTTTATGTACAAAAGGAACCATGTTGGGAACAGCTCCAGAGCATCCAGGGGACAACCCAAATGACAATCGTGTAGTCAGATCCAAATAAAACATAAAACGCTGGATAGTGTAAAACCTCTTAAGGGTTGCATTTAATATAAAGTATTGCACTTACACGTATCCATAGTAAAAACAGCATTTCACGGTAAAAAAAGGTAGGCGGCCGCCACAGAACATCCAAACATGTAAAATGTGCGATAACAGGAACATACAGCTCAGCCCGACGGGTTTAGTCGACAAAAGGACGGAAGAAGTCCTTTTGTCGACTAAAACAGGTCGGTCTGAGCTGTATGTTCCGGTTATTGTGCATATTACATGTTCTGTGGCAGCCTACTGTGCAATACTTCATATTATATGCAACCCCTAAGAGGTTTTACACTATCCAGCGTTTGTTTTTTTGGATCCAACTACACGATTGTCGTTTGGGTGGAGTCCACTGTATGCTCTGGAGCTGTTCCTGATGTGGTTCCTTTGTATATTCCCTACTGATGACCGCTACCAGGACATATATATCAAGCCTGTTTGACCCTTTGCAATAAAGGGTCCAGGCTCTCAGGTAAGGGTCCAACCTATTGTGGTGCTGGTGTGTTCACTTGGTGAAGGGATTGGATAACCTGATCCCTAGTTGAATAAATGGAGTTTGTCATTTGACCATTATGGTTCATTTGAAGTATTGATCATTCTGGACTGTTCATTTATCATTTTTTTCTCTATTTTTAATATCAATCACTGTAGCGCAACACTCCTTTATTTTGTTTCTTGTGGTACTATCTCACAATTGTGGTGCTGCTTTTTTTCACACTGAATTATCTTTTCACATGCACAGTATTATTTTTGTATTCAAATACATTACCTGCAAGGCTTTAGGACGTTTCAAAGATAGCTTGTATAGGTCATCAGAAGCCAGATGTGTCCTCCTCATCACAAAATCAAATGAAGGTCCCATTTCTTCCAGTTCTATGCGTGGGGTTCTGCACCCAGATTTCTTCATTAACACTCTAGTAAAATAAATACATAAAAATTCATAATGTTATAGGAAAAAAGACCTGTGTGCGGCAGCACCCCCAGACCCCTAAATACCTGAGCCCCCTCTAGATCCAGCGATGTCCACAAGAGCCTTGGCTCTCCGGGGACTCGCACTCCTGATTGGCCTTTGGCAGCAGTGTGTGAATGGACACAGAGCCGCAGATCAGGAGCATGCCTGCTTGGGTGCAACTGGCAGGAGAGAGGGGTTAGGGGCGCCAGCATGGGCCCCAAAAAGAAGAGGATCTGGGCTGCTCTGTGCAAAACCACTGCACAGAGCATGTAACATGTTTGTTATTTTAGAAGAAAAAAAAAACGGCTTTAGTATCGCTTTAAAATAGTCAACACAGTTTTTACCATTTAACACACCGGTACTATGATAAAAACACTTAATCCTGCATTGTTGGCTCCATTGGGCAGAAGATAAATATCAATTGCCAACATGCATCAAATGGGCTTGCTTACTTCATTGGTACAAAGAGCAGTATCCACCAATCAATATCCATCTTGTACAGGTCTGCCTTCACTAAAGTAAATTCTAGCTGGTTGCCTTGGATTAATGTACTATGTAGGCCGTTTAGGGGAAGAAAAAAAAGGAAAGAAAAAAAAAAAAGCAGCTCAACTATGGCAACCAAATTCTCCATTTATTAGCCCCACTTCCTTTTTGCTGAAAAATACTAGAGAGGAAATGTTATTGGTTGCTATGGAAAAACACAGTTTATTAAAGCCCAAAAAAAAAAAATGTTAACATTAGATTCAGGCGAGTTGTTAGAATCACAATCGGGTGTTTTTTTTTAAATCGTTGCCGTACATACCGTTTTATAGATATATGTTCACCGCGGCTTCCAGGTATAATCTGTGGGACTGGGCGTTCCTAATTGATTGACAGGCTTCCGACCGTCGCATACAGCGCGTCACGAGTTGACGAAAGAAGCTGAACGTCGGTGCGCAGGCGCCTTATAGAGCCGACTCGCAGTCCGGCTTCTTTCAGCAACTCGTGACACGCTGTATGCGTCGGTCGGAAGCCTGTCAATCAATTAGGAACACCCAGTCCCGCAGATTATACCTGGAAGCCGCGGTGAACATATATCTATAAAACGGTATGTACGGCAACGATTAAAAAAAAAAAAAAAAACACCTGATTGTGATTCTAACAACTCGCCTGAATCTAATGTTAAAACATGTTTTTTGGGTGAACCCCCACTTGATTATTTCAGAAACTTCCCACAATATTATTTTGTTTTGTCCAAAACAATAATTGTCTTTGTCTCTTTAATTTTCAACCTTGGAACTTCATGTGAAATGCAAGCAAGAAATATTGCTGGATGCCAGTGCAGTAAAAACATTGCAAATCTCAATGCCAAAATACAGCAGTATGAAACAACAAAAAAATATAGCAGGACACATATGTATCCAAGTGTAATATTCCCTCATCCTCCTACTAAAATCATGAAAACATCACACAGCGCTCATAGATTTTAGCTATTTCATTTGTTTCTATTAGCAACCCATCTAATCTGTATTAGACAACATTCTTACTGAAGGTAGTAAACAGAATATTAGATATTTTAAGTGGGATCTCCAAAAAGGTATTAAAGATGTTAGGTGAAATTTCACACCATATTGTTACACGCTGAGAAACCACCTCTAAACGTCAAAGACTTTAATAAGGCTAGAGATAACGCAATTAGGTCAAGTCACTATGCCAGTAATATGTTCCTGGCAAGTCACCCAGGAGCAATTCTTAAGTTGATTGTAAATTAAGCACTTACTTGTAGCTGCGCATATAAATCTTCCCACCCACTGCTGTGAAATGCAATATATGCTCCAAGCCTGCTAGTCGTATACCAGACACTGTGGGTCCTCGAAAGAAGTCTATAAAATAAAACAGCATTACTTTCAGCCAGTACAACCTGATTCCAAAATTATAAACACTTATTCAAAAATTGTGTAGCACTACCTAGCCTGGATGATATCCAAGAATATCAAAAGTGTTTTCAAAAGCATAAATTTATAAAGACATCCATGTAGGGTCACCTTATTTTTTTTTCTTTTGAAAGCTCATTAGGTAATTGAATTCAAACATTACCTATCATGAGGCTTTTCAGGCGCTTGTAATCCTCATTCATTTCAAATGCATCTCCAGCAAATATCAGCAGAGGCTTGGTGGCTTCAGGACATTTGCAGTTCTGCAACACAAAAATATGGAAAACTTTGTATCTGGCCTCATACTTGTCCGAAAAACTGGTTATTTTTAACACATGCAACTAGATTCAGGCTTTTTTTTTTCACCATGTTGGACAAAAGCCCATACCTTCAGCATATCCTACATCATTACTGTAATGCCCAAATATCAAAGTGTCATTTTGCTTTCATTAAGGTTTAATTTTTACAATATTATTACAATAAAAAGCCTCTCAAAGCCAACATCTTTCATGTACGGGAATCAAAATCTTTCTGTGAGAATAAAAACACAAAAATATCAGAGAAATGTTGGCAGCGGTTATCCAAATGATTATGCACAATTATGTTGCACCAGAATGATATGTTGAGCATAAGGGCTCAAATACATGGATGGGTTTAGGTGTACATCAGAATTTTGTATTTTCAAGCCTGGGAGTTAACAGGTCTTGGCGTGCAAACTGATTGCGTCCAAGGCCCCTATTCTAAAACTGTATGCGTGTAACCACTCGGATGTGTAGCCACTCTGTCAGCTCGTCATTGATTTGTACAAGCTGCTAGCCACAGTCGTATGCCGACATCTGCGATTCCTGGGTGCAAAAAGATGCGGAATTCTGTCCGTGTAAGCACGAAAGCATCCAAATGCTTGAGCCCCTACTTGTGGCTTTAGCCCATGGATGCTAGATTTAATCTAAGAATTGTGGTTTACCCCAGAGTTCATAGGTTATTAGAATGGAAGAAAAAATTAAAATCTTTCATTATATTGCATAAATTAAACAGGAGCATAGTGTTTTATTGCCAGTTAAAACAATACCCGTAAAAAGATTTTAGCATGTTCAGAATGTGTATTGAGCATTCCTAGAAAACAAGTCCTGTTCTTCTGCCTCTCAAGCTTCTACACAACCAGAAAAATGTATGGGGCTGTGCAGGCACACATATTTCCGCAACTTCACCCTACATGACAGAGTTGTTTTTAACCACTTAAGGTCCACCCTATAGCAGTTTTACTGCTACAGGGTAGCACCTGTGCACCCTGTATACGTGATCTGACTCTTCTGGGTAGGGGGATTCTCATGCACGCTACCGGCGGCTAGCTTCTGCTGTGAAGACACACAGCAGAAGTCAATTTGTGGGTGCAAGGTACCCGATGTCCTCAGACACCCGCCATTAGACAGAGATCACTACGATCTGCCTATGTAAACAAGGCAGATCGCCGTTCTGACAGGAGGAAGGGGATGGCATTTGTGTATCTGCAAAGCAGGGAATACATTACATCTCTTCCCCTAGTAAAAACACCTTGCACAGTATTGTAAAACACTGGCTAGGCACACAGTTAACCCTTTAATGGTCCCAGATGTTAAACCTTTCACAGCCAGTATCAGTATAGTGACAGTGTATTTATTTATTTTTTAGCACTGATCACTGTATTAGTGTCACTGGTCCCCAAAAAGTGTCAAAATCAAATTCCGTTACTAAGGTGAGGTTGTGGAAGACAGTTTCATGCCACAGGTCATACACTATGGCAAGAATGAGCACACAGGGTAATTATACTGCAAAAGTCTCTTCCAGCCAAATATTTCAAAGCAGCCTGGGGTTTATGTTTTCATTTGTTTTTATTCCAAGTTTTTTAAGAAACACAAATATACTTTACCATTTCCAAAAAAAACATACACAAAAAAGGATCACATTTAAAATACAAACATTACATATACATAAATAACAAAAATAACAACAACAACATTGACATCCTGGGTTTATCCTATACCTCCTAATCTTCCATCTCTTTTCCTTTATCTCATGTGGTTACCTCACCCTTGCTTTATCCTCCAACCCCACCTTCCCCCCTGGAGAGAGAGAGGAAGCGAGAAGGAGAGGAAGGGAAGAAAAAAAAGAAAAAAAAAAAAGAAGGGGAAGGGGGGGAGGGAACTAAGCCCACCTCCCCATCCCTGCTATTTTATTAAAGTGCTCCGTGTGCATTTACCCCATGTCTTATCTTTTAAATGTTACCTGCGACTCCCAAGTGTTACTTTTTTTAGGGACACAGAAAAATATCCCTTTTTACCTCAAAATCTCTTCGTGAGAAGGGGAAGAAAACAAAAAAAAAATGTCATCCCACCAAAGGGAGGGAGGAGGGGACTAAGCCCTCTCTCCCACCCCTACTATATTTGTGTTATGTTTTGTGCTCATTTTCCCATGTCTTTTCCTTTGTTTCTGTTTTAGAGGGGGCGTAAAATATCCCCCTTTTGACTCGAACTCTCCTCGTGAAAAAAAAAAAAAAAAAAAAAAGGAACCCCACCCCCAATACCCCCCCCCCCCCCCCCCCCCCCCCCCCGGGGAAGGTGGAGCCTACTATACCTAGTTTAAACTAAGCAAGCTAAAATTCCCTAGGTATTTTCTTCCCTGCTTATGTAATCTATATAAACCTGGGATTGGCTATACAGAAGGTTGTTTCATATATATTCAAGTATTAATTGTGGCTGTATTGCTATATAAACTTCTCAAATGTAACTTGTATAAATTGTAAATTATGTTATAATTACCAATGTATTTGATCATCCCTATTATCCCGTCCATCATGTCTCTATACCTTAAATGTGCCCTTGACCCATGGAGCCGGGATACCCAGGACTTTTTTATCCCCTTCTCTCATTTTTTCTCACCCTCTCCTCTTCACTTTTTCCCCCCCCTCGTTTCTTTGCCTTTTTCCCTTCCTCCCTTTGTATCCTATTTCAGTCATTACCACATGTAGTCATCAGTGCACTTGGGATGTATAATTGTACCCAATGTCAATGTTTTTCTCCCCACACTCCGGGACACATCTCCAGCAGCGCACTGCACTCATGTAAGCCCTCAGTTGCAGAATCTAGTTATGACACCATTTACACACTGATCGGCGATTTAAGGCACTATTTTACATGCCTTACTTGGTGACGCCCACCGGCGGTCACCATGGTTGCAGCGTCAACACTGCCCGCCCCCCCCTTCCCCTGCTCGCCGTGTCTATATGGCGACGTGTGAAGCAGGTGGAGACTGCTGCGGCTGGCTCCTCCCCTGGCTGCACGCTACTCGGGCACATAATTGGACGGCTGAGCCTTTTAGGTTCAGATCCGCCCACGTATAGGGAGTCAATGATACCTCTCTGCGAGCCCGCCCGGTCCCCCCCGCCCTCCCTCCCTGCTCGCTGTGTCAGCATAGCGAGACATGGAGCGGGCGGAGACGTTCTGTGGCCGGCTCCTCCCCTAGTTTCATGTAATGTGGGTATTGGAGGGCCGAATCACATGGTCCAGGTCTATCCTTGCACAGAGAGATAGTCAGTCTCTCTGCAAGCCCGCCCCCACACACGTCGGCACGTTTTTGCGTCCAGGACGTTCCTGATTGAGACGCATATGGGGAACTATTTAGATGCAGCTCCTGGCCGGAGATAGTGCACCGGAGCCAGGTCCCAGGACATACACACATCCTAAACAACTAAAAGTAAGTACAAGGCTATATCCATAGAGGGGGCACCGTACCCCCATTTAGCACTGGATGACTGGACATGGATATTAACCCCTTGATGACTGTTTGCCATCACTCTTTTAGGCTCGCCTGCTGGTTATCCCCACTGACTGGTAACTGATATATTACCAGCCTCCTGCATTGGCCTCCTTTACCTGGCCACTACTGTGAGCATTCATTGTTTTACAGGACCTTTATGTCCTGGGACCCACTACCCCCTTAACATTTGAATGCCCTATCGGGCACACAGGTATTGATATTTTGCTACAGTTTTCACTGCCTCTTCACGGGATTTGGGTTTAATGATCTCTTTTCCTCGGCACAATTGTACTTTCACATTATACACTTTGGTGGACCTCATGGTCATTTTGAGTTCTATTTTTCACCACGTTTGCCATGGCACTTCTCGGCCAAGGCCTCATAGTATGTATTCTGACGGTGTGTTTCCTCCCCCGTAACCCATTCCCTCCCCCCCCCCTTTTCCCCTGTTTTTCCCACCCCTCCTTTCCTTTTTTTCCTGCTTTTTTCCTCCCCTCCGTTCCACCCTATTGTGTCTTTTTCCCCCCTTTCCCCTTTACCTTAATGTGTTTCTTTCCCTCCTTTCCCTGTCCCCCCCCCTGCTTCAACATTTCCCTCTCCCCCCCCCCTTTTTCCCCCTTCTCTCCCACTCCCCCCCCCCCCCCCCACGCCCCTTCCTCATTTTCTTTTCCCTTTTTCCTCTCTTTCTCCCTCCTTCCCCTTTCCCCCCCCCTTTTTTTGTTTCCCCCTTTATTCTCTTCTTTATTCCACTTCCCTTCCCCCCTTCCCCTTTTGTTCTTTTCCCTTCTTTGTTTTCCCCTCCCTCCTTTCCTCCCTTCCCCCCATCCTTTCCCTTTCTTCTTTCTTTTTCTTCTTCTTCCTTTTCTTTCTTCCTCTCCCTCTCCCCTCTAATTTTTCACATTTTGATTTTGCACCCCCTCCCCTTCTTTTTTATCCCACTCACTTATATCTTGGGTGGTTTTCACCTAATCCTTTTTTCTAGGCCACAGTCTTAATATACAATTAGTTCACATTTTCCCGCCACTCTTCTCTTTCCCCCCTTTTTTTCCCCCTTCTTTACCCTTGCTTTTTCACCTTCCTCTTCCCCTTTATTCACATCACTGCATGCATTCTGCACTTTGCAGAAGCTCCTTCACAACTGAGACTTACATATACAATCAACTCATCATGTATTGTTGTATTATCCAGGTCTGTTTCATTAGACTTGGTCATAGTTCACATGCACCTATCGTTCAACTGGGACCCTCTCTCTGGGAACAAGGGACCTCGTGCCTCTAGGTATGAGACATGATCTGACCAAAAATCCCCCTGGGTATTGTAGTATGTACCGGGCAGTCTTTTTACACAAAAGACCCCCGTTATTAATAACAAATTGTGTTGTTTTTAAATGCCCGATGTTTGTTTCTGTTGTGTTTTTAGACCGTCTCCTGACGAAGCGAAAGCGAAACTAGTCGAGACTAATGGTCTCATGATTTCAATTTTCTCACCGACATTTTACCCCGTCTGTTAAATGGGGATTGCACAACCGGTGACCTGATTGTGGTCAAGTTTGTATTTTTTGTAATGTTTTTATGTATTGTACTTTTATTCTTGTCTTCAATGTTTATTTGTTAATAAATATTTTCGTAAACATGAACTATTCAGGCTTTTGAACCTAATTATCAAGTACCGGTATAGTCCTCCCTGCCCACATTACTTCATTGGAGTTTCGGGGTTAATTGGGGAATCCTTGAGACCCCTCTATTTTTTCCATAAACCTGGGATTGTCTAAACTCCGCCCAACCCCTCCAAGTCCCGACCTCTTCCTGGTTAGGTTCCTTATATTGGGATATTTCCTCTTCCATGTTTCTTGTCCTTTCTACCTCCCTCAACCATTCCTGTATTGACGGGGCTTGCTTTTCCTTCCACCTTTTCGGGATCACTGTCTTCGCTGCATTTAATAGGATTGGGATAATTGCTTGTTTGTATTTCTTCCTAGGGATAGCTATCGCATGGAACAGACATTGCCAGGGGTCCAGACCTATCTCGATTCCACTGATCTCCTTAATTAATTCTAATATTTGTATCCAATATACCTGGATTTTAGGGCACTGCCACCAAATATGGGCATGGGTTCCTACTCCTCCACACTCCCTCCAACATAGAGGTGACACTTGAGGGTTTATCCTGTGTAATTTTGCTGGAACATAATACCAATTGATTAACAATTTAAAGTTAATTTCTTTTATCCGTGTCTAAAGCAGCCTGGGGTTTCAAGATGTGCTGTTCAAGCTCTTTTTAAGAAGCACAAGAACGGGCAAAGCTGCGGAACATGGAAACTTAATGCAGCAGATGAAAGACACATCATGCTTGCTTCCCTTCGACATTGGAAGATGTCCAGCAATGCTGTCAGCACAGTACTGGCATAAACCAGTGGGACCCAGGTACACTCATCTACTGCCCAGAGAAGTCTGACCAGAAGTGGTCTTCAAGGAAGAACTGAGGCCAAAAGCCATAACTTCAATGTGGAAACAAGACTAAGTGACTTAACTATGCAGGAAAACAAAATCTGGGGTGCAGAAAAATGTCAGTGTGTGCTCTGGAATGATTAATTAAAATTGTAATTATTTGGCTGTAGCAGAAGGCAGTTTGTTCACCGAAGGGCTGGAAAACGGTACAATAATGAGTGCCTGCAGGACACAGGGAAGCATAGTTGAGGTTCCTTGCAAGGTTGAGGCTGCATTTCTGCAAATGTAGTTGGAGGTTTGGTCAGGATCAATGCTGTGAAATACAGGCAGATACTTAATCATCATGCCATACCATCAGGGAGGTGTATAAAATTCTGCAGCAGAACAACCACCCCAAACATACAGCCAAAATCATTAAAAAATTATCTTCAGCATAAAGAAGAAGTCGTCCTGGAAGTAATAATTTGGCCCCCACAGAACCCTGATCTCATCATGGAGTCTGTCTGGGATTACATGAAGAGACAGAAGGATTTGAGGCAGCCTACACAGGAGATCTGAGGTTACTTCTCAAAGGTGTTTGGAACAACCTACCTGCAGAGTTCATTTAAAAACGGTGTGCAAATGTACCAAGAACTGATGCCGTTTTGAAAGCAAAGAGTGGTCACAACAAACACATGATTGGTTTGATTTGGATTTCTTTGTCCATTTACTTTTTGTTAATTGATAAAAATAAACGAGTAATACTTAGTTCTGAAAGCATTCTCAATTTACAGCATTTTTTTATACCTGCCTAAAACTTTTGCACAGGATATATATATATTTTTTCACATACATTGATTTATAATGTACCTTAAACTCCTTTAAAGACACATATTTTTCCATTCCTAGCTCAACCATATCCAGCACATGGAAATCATACATGCGACCTAGTAAGCAAAGAAAAAGTGAGTCACACAGGAAAAATGATAAACAAATTCTATACAAAAAAGACGCAGAGCTTTCCAATTTACATTTGAAAAGTGTTTACCAAGAAAATTAAAGGGGGCTTCCAGATCCTGATAAGAAACCTCCCACAATCACTGGGCCAGAGTTGTGGGGAAAGGGCTCTTGTCCTCATGGGGTTCCCCTTAAAATTCAAACCAGATCGAAGGCCTATTTATATTTAATGGGGTGAACCCGCATTCCACTTTTTTTTTTTATGTTGATGGGAGTTCCCTGCTGACAACAGGGGTTACTCATCGTTGTTAAGATGCTCACGGATGCTGGCTCCTTAACAACAGATGACTCATCCTTACTGCTGACAGCAGAGATGAGTCAAATTTGTATTTTCAATAAAGTGGAACTAAACCCATCAACATACATTCAAGGCACACCATGAATTATAACTGTTACAGTTACTAGTGTGCTTGTGTCAGCCTTCAACTAAACGGTGAAGCCATCAAATGGCTGGTGTCATAGTGATCACATGTGCAGCACCATAGCAACTGAAGATCAAACAAAGGCTAAGATGGCAGCTTCCTTGACTGTAAAAGATAGGAGAGTTTAGTTCCGATTTAAAAAGCAAAACAGATTTGTTTGTGAAAAAAAAAAAAAAAAAGAAGAAGAACAAATTACTCTTGTTAGGCACACAGTTAACCCCTTGCTTGCCCCTAGATGTTAAGCCTTTCTCCCAGCCAGTGCCATTAGTACAGTATTATCACTGTATTAGTGCCACTAGCAACTTCAGTTAGTATCCCTACTAGCCAGTGTCAGTTAGTGCTAGATTCACTGCCACACTATCAGTGTCACTATAAAATCGCTGATCACCGCAATTACCAGTATGGTATCTGTACGATCAGTATCTTGATCAGAACTATGCTAGTGTACCCAAAAATGCAGTTTGGTTTTTACAAAAGACATATAGCAGAATACATTTTGGCCTAAATATATGAAGAAACTTGATTTATCAGAAATTAGAAACTATTTGTTTTGTTTTTTAATTTTCTGTATTTTTTCATGTATATAATAAAAACAAAACAGTGGTGTTCAAATAACACCAAAATAAATCTATTTGTGTGGAAAAAAATACATTTAATTTGTATTTCATGCAATTGCCAGTTAAAGTAACACATTGCTGAATTGAAAAAAAAAATACCCTGGTCATGAAGTGGGCAAAACCTTCTGGAGGTCAAGTGCTTTAACTACAGTAGTTTCAGATTGAAATGCAAAGATAATTTTTAGGAGCAATAAATAAAAAAATGGATTCTGTGGCAATTTTATACGCTAAATTATTTTTTTAATGAACATTTCCTTTCAGTTACTGTCAAAGCGCCAACAGTTTTACTAGAAAATAAGAGATGGAAAATCTGAAATGGTTTTTAGGAATTGTTTGATCTACATAGCAACAGGCTTTTTATTTTCACCTTTTGCTTTAATTTTGTACTCATACAACTTTTTATTGACTCCATACAAAAACGTATGTACACAGCATACACATATCTGTATCTTACGTATGTGAACAGCATACACAATTATGGATAGATGTTCTACAGATGTAACCCTGCATTATTCCTGTATTACTTGAACATAATCTATTTTGATACTTTAAAGTAAATATACAACACAACAAAATAAATCGCTTTCAAATAAAAAAAATAAAAAAATACTGGGGAGAACAATATATAACCTTACCAAAGATCAGGTTGTTAGGGCGTTTCTTGTTATGGGAACCAAACACAAACAGTGAGCAGTCTGATTTCTTTGAGAAAAATTCCTAATGCAAACACAATAGCAGAAAAACACAATTACTTCATTATCAGAGAGAAAAATATTTTTTTTGTCAGTCTTTCTTGGTCACCTAAGCTACCTGCTGCATTTAACTGCCATTAAAATTGTATGTAGAGAAATTAGCAACCAGTAGGCTTGTGCGATTAATAACTGCTGTGCTGACCTGAATAAAAAAAATAAAAATAAGACGGAGAACAGGTGACTGAATTTACCCGCTTTATTGCCCTGGGGTCACTTTGCACTAACGTTCACTCGAACATTTCCAAATATTTACAGTACAGTGGAACCTCGGATTACAAGCATAATCCGTTCCAGGAGAATGCTCATAATCCAAAATACTCGCATATCAAAGAGAGTTTCCCCATTGAAGTCAATGAAAACCAAAATAATTAGTTCCGCATTGACTTCAATGGCATGCAGCTGAAAACAGCTGAAAAGGCCCGAGGACAGCTCGGCTAACCTCGGGAATGGAGTATTTCCATGTCTTTCCGAGCATTTCCGAACGACGCCATTCGGCTCCGGCGCTCCCCCATCTCAGGCCAAATGCGGTACTGTCTCAGACAGGTATCTGCACCCCCTCCCCCCTGAAAGGTGCCAAATGTGTCACCGGGGGGGGTGGGATCCAAAAAGTGGAGGTTCACTTTTTGTGTGAACCTCCGCTTTAACACCTGTTCGGCAGCAAAAGGGTGTGCTTTAATGCCTACACGCCACACATACAGTGGGTAAAATAAGTATTGAACATTTGTCTAGATAAAGATATTTCTAAAAGGTGCTATTGACATGAAATTTTCACCACATATCGGTAACGATAACAACCCATGCAATCCATACAGAGAAACAAAAAAAAGTTCAGAAATTAAGTTATGTGTAATAAAATAGAATGACACAGGGAAAAAGTATTGAACACAAAGAAAGGTAGGTGCAAAAAGGCGTGGAAATCCAAGACACTAGCAAAAATCTATCAGTAATTAGAAAGAAATCCTGCCCCTTGTCAGTGCAAATTAATATCAGATGGTTTAAACTGATGGCCTATAAAAATGTGTCATTACCAAGGTGTCACACAAGAAACATCTCATGATGGGTAAAAGCAAAGAGCTCTCTCAAGACCTTCTCAACCTTACTGTTGCAAAACATACTGGTTACAGAATGTTCCAGTGAGCAATCCAGAAGTGGAAAATATATAATTTCACCAGACACAACTAGGTTCTCCTCGCAAGATTTCTGGCAGAGGAGTGAAAAGAATTATCAGAAGAGTTGTCCAAGAACCACTTATGGAGAGCTTCAGAAAGACCTGGATTTAGCAGGTACAATTGTTTCAAAGTAATGCACTCAACCGACATAGCCTGTATGTACGCTCACCACGCAAGACTCCATTGCTGAAGAAAAAAAATGTTGAAGCTCGTTTAAAGTTTGCGGCACAACATTTAGACAAACCTGTGAAATACTGGGAAAATATAGTCTGGTCAGATGAGACCAAAATGAAACTCTTTGGATGCCATAAAACACACCAAGTTTGGAGGTGGGAACATCATGGTGTGGGGCTGTTTTCCAGCATACGGTACTGGCACACTTCATATCATTGAAGGAAGGATGAATGGAAAAATGTACCAAGACATTCTTGACAAAAATCTGCTGCCATTCTCCAGGATGATGAAGCGAGGGAGGACATTTCAGCAAGACAATGATCCAAAACGCAAAGCCAAGAAAACTCTCAATTGGTTTAAAAAAATAAAACGTATAGAATAGCCCAGCCAATCACCTGACTTGAATCCAATATAAAGTCTATGGAAAGAACTAAAGATCAGAGTTCATAGAAAAAGCCCACGTGACGGAACCTTCAAAATTTCAAGACTGTTTGTATGGAAGAATGGGCCAAAATCACACCTGAGCAATGCATGCCAATACAGGAGGCATCTTTAAAACGGTCATTACCAACAAAGGATCTTTGTACGAACTATTAAATAAATTTCAGTTAGCGTGTTCAATACTTTTCCCTGTGTCATTCCATTTTATTACACAGAACTTAATTTCTGGACTTATTTGTTTTGGTTTCATGTATGGATTGCATGGGTTGTTGCCGACATGTGGTGAAAATATATTAACCTCGAAAAATTGTGACGTGTTCAAAACTTATTTCACCTGCTGTATGTGTGCTGGGTGGCCAATGTTCATGTGCTGACAGAGTGCTCACTGTACGCTCCGAGCACAAAGACTGAGCTGTGATAGGACTGGGAGTGGCTTACAATCATGGGACCAACGACTGTAGTCACATGGTACCTTCCCGCCCTCAGGTGTTCATAACTGTTTAAATGCCATGGAGGGCAGAAAGGGGTTAAAAAAATCTATTTTAAAGCCTTTGAAAACAATATTTACAATTCTGATTGTACATTTAAGGCATTGGAAAAAATTACTACTACACTGAAAAGTCTACTTTTTGCAGCTTGTCTAATACCCCCTTTAAAAGTTAAAGGGGTTGTAAACCCTCATGTTTTTTCACCTTAATGCATTAAGGTGAAAAAACATCTGACACTTACTCGCCCCCCCAGCCCCACGGTTTACTTACATGAGCCCTGGAAAGTCCTGCGTCGAGAACGCCGCTTGATGTTACCCCGGGGGGCTCGGCTCTTCATTGGATGAATTGATAGCAGCGCAGCCATTGGTACCCACTGTTGTCAATCAAATCATATGATTTGACCCGGGAGAGAGGTTCCCAGAGGGGGTTGGCTCTTGCGGGGAGGAGCCGCCGTGGGACCCCAGAAGAGGACGATCGGGGCCACTCTGTGCAAAACGAACTGCACAGCGAAGGTAAGTATGAGGTCTCGTACACACGACCGAGTTTCTCGGCAGAATTCAGCCAGAAACTCGATCGGAGCCGTATTCTGCCGAGAAACCCGGTGGTGTGTACACTTTTGGCCGAGGAAAACGACGAGGATCTCGTCGGGCCAAATGGAGAACATGTTCTCTATTTCCTCGTTAGTCAATGAGGAAACTTGGCTCGCCGAGATCCTCGGCGGCTTCACAGGGAACTCGACGAGCAAAACGATGTGTTTTGCCCGTCGAGTTCCTCGGACGTGTGTACGGGGCCTGACATGTTTGTTTTTATTTTTTTTTTAAAGTGAACCTTTAATATCACTTTAAGTCAAAGTGTATATCAGAGCAATGTCTGTTTCCTTAACCCCTTCACACCTACAAGTAAAACAAATCTAAATGCCCAAGCACAATTTATCAACTTTAACATGTGTTAGTAAAACCATATATATCATCATCACAACTCAGGGTTGCCAACTTTCAGTAAATTTACAGTTTGTAAAATCCATAATTGTTGCGTCTGTCCACAGACGTCAATTACGGACATGCAGCCTACAAGACTGATGGAAATTCAAGGACAGATGCAAAAAGTACAGATTTTACAAACTGTTCGTAAATTTACTGAAAGTTGGCAACCCTGTCACAACTACTTTGTGTTTACAGGTGGATAATACCTTGCTTTTTTCAGGACAAATTGGGCTTTCATATGGTGGTAAATGGTAATGGATACCTCCTGATTTTTTATTTATTTGTTTTATCAAAAAGGAAAACTACGAGTGGCTCCTGATCCAGCATTGGCTATTTTATCATTAGGAATAGACAGGTTTTCATTTAATCTTCGTAGAACAATAACCCATCTACTCTTGGCAGCTAGATTGTCGATTACAAGAAAGTGGAAAGATCCCGATCCGCCTTCCCCTGATGACGCTATTGACCTCTTGGATTTACATAATTCCTATGAAAGGATTTTAGCGTCATCCTTGGGCTCTCTTCATAAATACTCAATCCAATGGGACCTCTGGAACGTCTGGTTCAAAAACAGGACATAATTCGGTTTACCCTATTTCCTCCGACACGTTGTTTACTATTCAGATAGGAAATATGAGAGGAGATAGCTCTCGAACACTATGATTCCCATATGAGGTGTTCGGGAAAGCTAGTTCCTTTATTTTATTTGTTTGCTAATGTATTTCTTTCTTTTTCCTTTGATATTGTGAATTGATCTCTTATCGACTTGATACTATTGAGAAAATATTCTACAGAAAATATTCTACAATTTTTCTTATGATGATTGGTAGTAGTATATTGCTTAGCCAACACATATCTGTATGTTACGATGCATTGTGTACTATATGCTATTGTAATGCATTATTTTGTTTGATTGAAATATATCAATAAAAAACTATTGAAATAAAAAGGAAAACTGGCCCAAAAAAGTACTGACCCTGACCTTTCCCCGACATTAACCCAAACACTAACCTTGGCACTGACCTAGATCAAACCTTGATCTAGGTATTTTTTTTTATTATTATTAAATTTATATTTTTACAAACACTTTTTATCTCTGCAAGTAGAGAGAGAGAGATACGAATATGCAGTCCTACAAAAGAAAGCCCAGTGAGGCTGCATATTTATGTTACGTCGGTGAAACAGGGTTAAAAATCTACTAACATAGAAAAATATCAAAAATGCTGCAAGCACCTAACTTTCTGTGCACTCTGCCTGTGCTCTGGGTTCTCTCTCGTAAACTATAAAACACATACTTCTTAAACTGTCGAGATGAGAAGGGTAGGTGCCTTTATAGTCAAAATCAGGAGCGAGCAGCCAGGCTTTACAATACTGCTTTTCTCTGGATACAGTACAATTAGTGAGAGTTGCTACCCTGGAACAGGATGCGTATAACTGGCAGGATCACAAAATGAAAATACAAGAAAAAAAAAAAAAACAGAAATCTCATGTCGTCACCATATCTAATCACTCGTAAACTTTGATACATGTTGTTTTTTCTCTTGGATTCCGATAAACTCAAATGACAAAAGTGCATTTAATAAAGGTCACATTCCCATATATTTACATATTTCCCTAAAACTTACCACCGATGTCTGATCTTCAAACGGTCTTGTCATATTTTTCCTAAACAAAACACGCTAAGAGATTAGATAATTGAAACAGAAGAGGTCTATATTATAATCAAGCATAGAAAAGGCAAACTTCAATATTTAGCCTTGTTGGCCAGCAAGGCACCCGTGGGAGCTAAGGGCAATATGGAAAATTGTTATCAAATACTTACCGTAATTTTCCTTTCCTGGAGTATCCTCACGTCAGCACACAATGTCCTGTGCCGATATGAGGAAAGGTCAGGAAAGTATTATCCCTAAACAGCAGAGTGAACATAACCTCAAATGGGACACAGTGGAGAAGATTTATTAAAACTGGTGCACACAGAACCTGGTGCTGAGTAATCAATCAGCTTCTAGGTTTTAGCCAGGTTCACACTGGGCTGTGGAAATGAAGCCATACGAGTTCAGCTGCACTCACATGATTTCACTCCCGCTGGCAGTGCCGATTTCGGCTGCGATTACAGAGACATTTGTGCAGTTTTGTCCACAGTCGTGGAACGGCGCAGACTTCGGTACCGGAAAATATTTAAGTTTATTTTTACACGGTCTCTAAGTTTTGTTATCAGCATTCCCATCACAAGGGGATAGCATGAACAGTGATTGGTACTCTTTACTGAGATATCTGGGGTTTATCAGACCTCAAATTTCTGCTCCGCCCTTAAAAGCATCTGATCAAACCAAGATCCTTGGTTGTCTCTATGGTAAGCCAATGGAACCGCTGGCTTCAGTCCTGAGCTCCCTGTGAAGGCAGAGCAGGAGAGGTGAAGGATCCCCTTCCGCTGGCTGTAAAAGCAATCCAGTGGCTTTTTAGCCGCTCAAATTTATTTTACATTTTTCAGCAAGACTAGCTAAAACAAACTATACAGGGGTCATGACTGCAGCTATGGCTCTGGTATATGGGTAGGTTCTTTTAGGAGAAGGGGTTAAGACAACCAAAACTTTATATATTTTATGAAAACAGTAAAAAAAAGTGAATAAAATAGTGGTAGTGATATTTTATATGTCACATGATGGTAGCACAATGGTTTATCAAGCACATTTTCATAAAAGGGGAAGTGACAGCAGAACCCAGAAGAGATATAATACACATCACTTCTGAGTTCTTACTAGGTTAACCACTTGCTCACTGGGCACTTGTACCACCTTCTTGAGCAGGCCAATTTTCAAGTTAAGGTTAAGGGAGGTCAGCAAATTCAATGTTTCCTGGGATCCAGGACTGGGAGTGCCGAGCCCAGGAAACATAATTTGGGGGGGTGTGTACAACTACAAATCGCTTTCACCTGACAACCGTCAATAGACTTGTCAGATTTGCACACGCAGTGTATGGCATACATCGGTGGCAGCTGAAGGTCAAAGCTAGAAGTTGAGATTTAGACATTTTGTAATTTTTTCAGAAAAAAAGTCAGGTTAAAAAAAAAAAAAAAATACTTACTTTTTATATAAAACACATGATGGCTTTTTTAGAGCATGCTAAAAGGAAAAAAAGGCAACAGTTATTACATGTAATAAACCAGGTATATTAAAGACTAAATGGTTAAAACAGCAAGTAGGTGCATAATTTAGCAATGTAGTTCTTATGTTGAAAGGCTGGTCGAACATTAAAATGAGAGCTATTAAAAAGGGACAAAAAGCCATGAACTGCAGGCCTGCAAATACATTTTGCGGAGAACATTCTGCTATTATTAGCTTGGGATATATTGGGTGGATTTATATCAATGGAAAGAATCACAATAATCCATGGAAACATGAGACCCCCTCCCCGTCACCTTTCTAGAGAAGTGAAAAAATTACATCCACGAGCTAATCAAGATGACTCTTCCCACCCATTTTCTTTCTCTTGCTTTATGACTATGGCAATGGGAGTGAATTTGTAAAGCTGATCACACGCGTATACCAATTTCACAGACTTTTTGACTTAATATGGATAATCTTTTGCCCATTCAGGACAAAGTGACAGTGCCACCTGATAACTCATGCCACACCCCCAAGTTATATTCACACTTCCTGGCCACTTCTCTGCTCAACTGGATCCCCCACTCTGTGCCTTTAACTAGGTGGACCTTCCAGCCAATCAGTAGTACTGAGCACTGTCACATTAGGGAGCCAGGACATCACCCAGTCGGGAAAGCTCCAATGCCAAAGCTTATTTTGGGTAGATTCTTGCAGTGGGGAAACAGTGACGGAGCGTAGATGGATGAATATACTTCGCTGAGAGTGGGGGCTATCAGGATACACTCCAGAATGAGTGGATGTCTCTTTTAATTACATACATTTACAAAATATGTTTTACAAATAAACATTTAACACATAAAAGCTTTCCAAAGAGAGAGAGCACAATAAACTTGGTTTGCAACTCTCATCTTGTACTATTAGCTGTGACAACAGAGGAGTCACTGTTGTGATGTAAATAGGCATCTTTTGGCAGAGCTCAAAGCTGAAATAACTGCATTTATGCTCATGACGACTAGAGTGCCACCTACTAATTGTCTAGAACACTACACAAGATTAATATTCAGGGTTTTATTTTTAAATGACTGAATAATAATAATTTAAAAAACAGTTAACTTTTTTTTGTCCTGACCTTAAGGCTTCATGTACATGGGACGTTTTTACAACCTCTCCTGAACGATTTAACTTGACAGATAGTAACCCACGTTTAAAAACATCCGTTTTGCGTTAAGAAGTGTTTAAAAATAAAAAAAGATATATATTTTTTTAAATAGGCAAAAACTAAAAATGCCTATAAATAAAACGCGGGTTACTGCGTTTAGAGGCATTTAAAGCACCAAACGCTTCTAAACTCAGCGTCTGAACGAATTTTATTGCTTTCCAAAAAAAAGCCTCTAAACTCAACTGCCTAGAAACGACTATATAAACAACCCTGTGTACATGTTCACATAAGATAACATTAAATGAGTTCAGGGGCAGTTGAAAAAAGAATCCAACTGCCTCTGAACGTCTGTTTATCAGCATCCCATGTACATGGGGCCTAAAGGATAACTTCACTTGAGCTGTATAGCCACTCGGATCACTTTCACTTAAAACAAATCACTGGCTGAAAAGATAGATACCAGGATCATGGTTTTAGCTGCAACCATGGGCATTATAAACTCAATAAAGGCTATATATATATATATATATATATATATATATATATATCTCTATCTATATATATTCTGTATCTACCTATATAACACACACACACACACACACACATATATATATATATATATATATATTATATATACATACACATATACATATACACACACACACACACACGGCAGTATTGAGGTGGTTAATAATAAAAAGGTTACTTCCATTCAGAATTAGTATCCAAAGACAAAAAGTGGAAGAAACAGGAAGGAATCTGCAAAGTTTAATCCTTGGAATGGACATTGATCATCCAGAAAGTCCCAAAATTGTTTGGGTAGTTCCCAGAACAGGAATAGAAGGTACATTTTCAATGTTCTGCTGACCCTGGGATTCCTTCAATTTGGAGGGATTTCCTCTTACTTCCTGTTGTGGTTATCGGATGGGAAATAAAGGCAAATCTCACCAATGGGATACAGATGGCAAAAAAAAAAACCTGACAGGGTTTATATAAAAAAAAAAAAAAAAAAAAAAAAAAAAAGGGGGGGGGGGTTATATCTATAGTTCTATTTTAAAGCTGTACTCCAGGCAGGTAGCCTAACACACAGATTAATGCATATATAAAAATATATTAAATAATGAATTAATTCAATTTGTGTCTTTTATATCTGCCTGGAGTGCAGCTTTAATAACCAAAAGATCACATGTATGAAAACAGTATGCATTCCTTTAAAAAAAAAAAAAATACATCTTTGTGTCGTATGGGTACTGAAAAGGCTCCAGAACTTCAATGTATGTTATCTTTACATTTACTTTTTGGCACTCCAAATCCTGGGAAGTGCTACACTGGTCTACAAATTTTGGGAATCTATCGACCTCCGAGATAAAATGTGCCAATTCTTACATATTTTGATTAGCTGAATTAAAAAACAAGCGATAAAGGTGCTGGTTGGCTAAAGTTTTCAAGATATTTCACAATAAAGATTTAAAAACAGGCGAGTATATTTGCCTACAAGGGAGGGAGGTGTCTGATGGTAATGATGCCTCGTAACTTTGACAAAGTACAGTAGAACCATGAAAATGGCAACAAATGGAAGTTTATACATTTTAAATATCTTCACTTTCAGACTAAAGATTATTACCCAATTTATTGTTCTTTTATTGCAAGGTACATTTGTCGTGGTCAGATTTGCACATCATACAGTTACATCTGGTGGCTTGTGAAAGTGTCATTGCCTAACATTTCCAAGGAACAGATGAGCGATATTTTTCCCTAGGAGCCAAGATGCCACGAAACTGTGTAAACAAAGCAGATAACTACTTCTGCTACATTTGCATCTCAAACGTGCAGTAATGACGGTGTTCTGACAAAATGTCGAACCTGGCAGAATGAGCAACTTGCGTCACTTCCGTTTTCTTTAAACCATCATGAATCGCAGATTTTGACGAGTTGCTGTTTATTTTCACAAATTGCTGTTTGGACACAACACCGGCAACCAAATACAGTCCGTTGCACAATATTATGAGCGGAGATTGTTACCCCGCTCCGAAACTAACCAAGAAAATGTCCGCCTCCAAGGCGGCGACAACTATGCCCTTGTTAGCCGCTGTACTGTGAAAACAGCAAAATCTTTATGTTCCAGACTATATTCGTAGCCGGTGTTGTGTCCGTACAGAACACCAATTCGTCCAAATCAGCAACTACTGATGGTTTAAAGCAAAAAGTGATGTGGTTTGATTTTCTGCTGAGTTGCCTATTTTTCGCCAGTCGTAAAAAATGCATACCACCTATATTTTGGATTCAAAATAGAGGATCATGACAAGAGTTGGTCCCCCTCATTGTTGCATTACATCAGCATCATTGGCTAAACAAGAAAAAATCCATGCCTTTCGCAGTCCCAATTGGTGGAGAGGGAGCATGAAAATGTTACATAAAAAAACAAATAAATGGAAAGTTATATTATTGGTATCAATAAAAATATATATTTATAATGATTGATGTGGCACCATTCTCATTGCTATATCACATTTTGCAGAAAAGTTATGGAGCATAGTTGCACAGCCCCATTGAAATTTTGAATTATTTTGATGCATATTTGACCTGAAGCAGTATCTTGGAAACTGGAGTCAATTAATACTCAGGACTTAAGGCCCCTTTCACACTGGTGTGTTTTTCGAGCATTATTCGAGCGAAGCCTCATCTGCAATCCCAATGTGCTGGTAAAGAACCGCTAAAACCCTAAAGTTTTAGGGCGTTGTTGCAGTGCCTCAGTGTGAAAGGGCAAGGCGTTTTTTACAGCGCTTTCAATTCATTTCAATGGAGAGGGGCGTTTTTGGAGCGTCTTTTTCAGCGCCCAAAAGCTGCTGTTTGCAGGACTCAGTGTGAAAGGGTCCATTGAGAGGCATGGAGAGCGTTTTATGAGTGTTTTAATAGCGCTATTTTTAATGCTAAAACGCTGTAAAAATGCTTCAGTGTAAAGGGGTCTTATTGTCCTTTATTAGTGACCCAATTCTGGTAACATTTAGCTACTTAAATTTCCAAGGCTTTCTCCTTGTAGACCAGTGCTATATGGAGGTAAAATGTAATACTTTGTGCTAGAATCAAAGCCGTTCACACAGCATGTGGTTATTGACCCATCATGATGATGATGGCCATCCATACTAGGTAATGGGAGTGTGCAAGAAGAGTAAAGAAAAAAAAAAAAATCCCTTGAGTCACCAAGGGTGCTTAATAAGGTTTGCATATTCAATTACCACTTAGTGACAGTGCTGAAGTTCTAGAACTCAAAATTCAACGGCGTAACAGTACTGACATTACCTTTATTTAACAGCTATAGAGCTACGTAAACTAAATGAAACCTAATTGACAAGGTCATTTTAAGGGGAAAACACGGTAATGCCTCATACACACGTACAGGTTTACTGGCGGACTTTTTACCCTCGGGAAACCCGAGGGGAAAGCCGAGAACCTGCTCTGCAACTTTTTACCCCTACACACGGCTGGTTTTCCTGGCAGGAAAACTGCCATGAGAGCTTTAGCCGGGAAACCCGGCCGTGTATATGCTCCATCGCAGTGTTTCCCATAGGAAAACTGCCAGAAAAAAGACCGCCGGGAATCTCGGCAGGAAAAAATAGAACATGCTCTCATTTTTCCCGCCAGGATTCCCAGGCGGTTTTCCTGTCAGGGAAACTGCCATGGAGCATACACACGGCCAGTTTTCCAGGCCAAAAGCTGTTTCCCTATGGGAAAACTGGTCGTGTGTACGAGGCATAACAATGTAAGATTTTAAGATAATTACTTTGACAACTTAAAATTGAATTTACCATACTTACCAGATCCTTTAAAGCTTGTGTTACAGTATTGCTAGCATTGCCCCCTTTAATAAGCATAGTACTTTTGTCATTTTCGGTAAGTTTGGGTCCCCTGTGTTCCAAAAACCTCTTGGCCCTCCTCGTCTTGGGCTTTCTGAAAAAGAAAGGGGATGATCAGCTAAAAGATACCTTCACCTTAAACCTGTTCAAACACTCCTTTAATCTTTTCTATGCAGAAGCAATGTTTTTATATTTTTGCGTAGAAGTTAAACACATTTTTGGCCCTCAAGATTACCTAAAAACCCCAAAACATTATCACAGGTTTTGGAAGGCAGATAAAGTAAAAACATGGTAGTTTTGAATTTACCTGTATATATGTTGTATTGCACTACTGCTTATGAAACCTATATTTTTTTTATATACACTATAATTTTAGTATACCCAAAACACAATATTTTTTTTCTAAAATATAAAAGATGAGATTGTGTTAATTAAAAAGATACTAAATATGTCAAGTCTAAAAATTATGTGAATCTAGATAGAAAATGGAGACAAAAATATGTCCAAGGTTGTCAATAGGCGATGGTTTAAAAATCTTTACAGCTCATCAGTTTACAGTTAACCATGTACAATGGCCCCAGAATCATTAATCTCACTTTGGCATGCACACTGATACCCAATATGTGTTATGCCAGGGCTTGACAAATTTGCTTGGAATCTAGGAGCCAGCTAAAAAAGTTAGGAGCCAGGTTTTTTGCACCCACTTCCGGCCACACAGTCTGCAGGACGTCAGACCCCCCCCCCCCCCCTTGTGTTCTGGGAAACACACAGCTCCCAGAACACAGCGGGGACCAGTGAGCACGACAATTAAAGGGCACAGTGGCAACAATTGGCACAGTGGTGACAATTGATGGGCACAGTGGCTGCATTTGATGGCATGGCACAGTGGTGACAATTGATGGCACAGTGGTGACAATTGATGGCACAGTGGTGACAATTGATGGCACAGTGGCTGCGTTTGGCATGATGGCATGGCACAGTGGTGACAATTGATGGCACAGTGGTGACAATTGATGGCACAGTGGTGACAATTGATGGCACAGTGGTGACAATTGATGGCACAGTGGTGACAATTGATGGCACAGTGGCTGCGTTTGGCATGGCACAGTGGTGACAATCGATGGCACAAATGCTGCGTTTGGCATGGCACAGTGGTGACAATTGATGGCACAGTGGCTGCGTTTGGCATGGCACAGTGGTGACAATTGATGGCACAGTGGCTGCGTTTGGTGGCATGGCACAGTGGCTGCGTTTGATGGCATGGCACAGTGGTGACAATTGATGGGCACAGTGGCTGCGTTTGGCATGGCACAGTGGTGACAATTGATGGGCACAGTGGCTGCGTTTGGCATGGCACTGTGGTGACAATTGATGGCACAGTGGCTATGTTTGATGGCATGGCACAGTGGTGACAATTGATGGGCACAGTGGCTACGTTTGATGGCATGGCACAGTAGTGACAATTGATGGGCACAGTGGCTGCAAAGTGAACAATATCAACATGCCTGTGCTGTGCCCTAACTTTGCTAGTGTGAACCATAAGTGCAAAAATCCTATATAGTTATGCCATAACTATATAGGATTTTTGCACTAATGGTTGACACTAGCAACACTGAGTTCACACTAGCAACACTGAGTTCACACTAGCAACACTGAGTTCACACTAGCAACACTAATAACTGTTCCGGTTTTAAAAGTATTGTCTTTTTTTTTTTCTTACCTTTAACCTTGTTCTCACAGAGTGCGAACAGCATGGGCAGCTCCGTTCCTGTGACTCCCCGTGGCACCGCCCCCTCAGAGAAATTCCCCAATCGCCGGGGCGAGAGGCGGCCGGAGGCGGAGCACCCGCAGCCTCTGCTTGTATCATCGGCAACATGATACACATTGACTCGCTGTGGCACCGCCCCCTCTGAGAAATTCCCCAATCCCCGGGGAGAGAGGCGGCCGGAGGCGGAGCGCCCGCAGCCTCTGCTTGTATCATCGGCTTCATGATACACATTGACTCGCCGTGGCACCGCCCCCTCTGAGAAATTCCCCAATCCCCGGGGCGAGAGGCGGCCGGAGGCGGAGCGCCTGCAACCTCTGCTTGTATCATCGGCTACATTATCCATACCGCCCGATGCATAGGCCGCAAAGCCGCGGCCTCAATTAGCGGCACGACCCGATCGCGGGGATGCGCGGCGGCGCTCTAAGGATACCTCAGCTTTGCTGCCATGGGCGCCAGGTCGATAATTCTAGGCGCAACGGCGACCTGGCGCCCGGAATTTGTCGAATACTGGTTATGCATATCTTGTTTAACCACTTACCCACTGGGCACTTAAACCCCCGTCCTAACCAGACCAATTTTCAGCTTTCAGTGCTTACTCAGCCATGCAACACTGTACCCATATGACATTTTTGTCCCTTTTTCACACAAATAGAGCTTTCTTTTGGTGGTATTTAATCACCACTGGGTTTTTTCTTTTTTTGCGCTATAAGACCCCTTTCACAATGAGGGCGTTTGCAGGTGCTATAGCGTTAAAAATAGCGCCTACAATCCACCCTTAAACAGCTGCTCCTCACACTCCAGTGTGAAAGCCTGAGGGCTTTCACACTGCAGCGGTGCGCTGGCAGGACGTCAGAAAAATTCCTGCCATCAGCTTCTTTGGGGCGCATTAGCAGCGGTGAACTCGCTGCTAATGCGCTCCTGCCCATTAAAATAAATGGGCATCCCAATGTATTTTTCTTTTTACAAAATTGTCAAAGTAACAGGTTATTTATCTCACATGGCATATGCATACTTGCTACTACACCCCAAAACACATTCTGCAACTCCTCCCGAGTATGGCGATACCATGTGAGACTTTTTCACAGCCTAGCCACATCAGGTGTTCTAGGAGCATAAATTACACCATTATGGAAAGAAACACCCCAATGTATGAGGCATAATGAGTGTGATTCCACAAGTTTGGAAAAAAAAATTAAATACTTTTTTTTTTTTTTACACCAAGTTGTCCATATATAAGATATTTCTAACACATAGCATGTACATAGCAAAAATGACACCCCAAAATACATTCAGTATGGCGATACCACATGTGACACTTTTACACAGCCTGGCCATATACAGAGAGAAACATATGGTGTTCTAGGGGCATACATTTCAAATCTAATTTGACTACCTATTAAACTTTTGTGATGTACTGTAGTGACACGGACGAGAACTGATGTGGCATGGATGAGAACTTAATTCACTTTATAACTGTCAAAAGGGGGCTAAAAAGTCCTCTATGTCAGGGGTCCCCCAACCCCCAGGGCATGGACTGGTGCCAGTCTGTGGCCTGTTGAGGACCAGGCTGCACAACAGGAGACCACAGTCATCACCTACCTCCTGCTATGTGACCATGCCCTTGTGTCCTCTTCCGGCTCCTGCGCCCGCTAAGGTCATCCTATTAGCAGGGCAGGAGGAGCTGCAGATGGGAATGGAGAGCTCCTCCTGCCCTTTGCCCTGCTGATAAGATGACACCATCTGCCGGGCAGAGGAGCTGGGAGACAACACATGGACTGTTAACAGCTTCTGCCCTGCAGGTAGGAGTACCGAGCAGGGGAGCCAGAGATTTATGCTAGAGAAGAAAGCATGTAAACAAGGCATATCTCAGTTCTGATGGGGGGGGGGTGTATTCTGTGTGTCTGTAAAGCAGGGACTAGAATCAATCTCTTCCCCCAGTGAAAGCAACACATACAGTACACGAAGACACTGGCTAAGCACACAGTTAACCCTTTGATCGCCCTAGATGTTAAACCCCTTTCCAGCAGGTGTCATTAGTACAGTAACAGTGCATATTTTAAGCACTGATCACAGTATTAGTGGCACTGGTTCCCGCAAAGTGTCAATTAGTGTCCGATTGTCCACCACAATATCGCAGTCCAGCTATAAGTCACTGATCCCCGTCATTGCTAATATAAAAAAGAAAAATTCAATAAATGTATCCTGTAGTTTGTAGATGCTGTAACATTCACGTAAACCAATCAATATACGCTTATTCTTTTTTTGCAAAAATCATGTGGCAAAATACATTAGGGCCGAAACAACTAATCGATTAATCGTCAACTAATCGATTATGAAATTAATCGATTACAATTTTCATAATCGATTAATCGGCCAGTAACATAATGGGGTTAAAAAAACTAAATTTAGCCCTTTATAGTACAAAAAAAGCAAATCGCTACTGTATATATTACTTTCACTGTCCCACAGTAAAAAAATGAACCCCTTACAGTAGCGATTATTGCTCTTTTTTGTTTTTTTAACCCCATTATGTTACTAAACATCTCAGGCCTGGGTCACACCTCTGTTTTTTGGTGCTTTTTGCAGAAACACACTACAGTTCATTTACATGTTTTCCTATGGGACACGTTCACATCCATGATTTTTTTTCAGCTGCTGCGTATTTGGAAAAGGCAAGGTCTTTTTAACGCAAAATGGTGCCATTTTTTTTTTTTTCAATATACTTCAATGGAGAAGCTGCAGAAAAGCATGTAATGTGTTTTTGTGGCAATTTGTGTTGTGTAATCTGCCCAACAACAAACTGCCCCAAATTTGTTTTTAAATTACATTTTCTTTTTTATGGCTATTATCCGATTAATCAAAACAATAATCGGCCAACTAAAAGATTATAAAAATAATTGTTAGTTGCAGCCCTAAAATACATATTGGCCTAAACTGATGAAGAAATAAGATTTTTTTTTACATTTTATTCAATGTGTTTTATAGCAGAAGGTAAAAAATGTTTTTTTTTCCAAAATTGTCGGTCTTTTTTAGGTTTGTAGCCCAAAGAAAAAAATGCAGCGGTGACCAAATATGACCAAAAGAAAGCTCCATTTGAGGGGGGGGGGGGGGAACATTTTATTTGGGTAAAGTGTCACGCAATTGTCAGTTAAAGTAACGCAGTGTCCTTTCTCAAAAAATAGCCTGCTCATTAAAGGGGGTAGATCTTCCAGAGGTCAAATGGTTAAAATGAAAACCACATGACAAACAACAGTAAATCTAGAGCTGAAGCTCCATGTAGTTGCAGTTGCCCAGGTTTGATGAAAAAGCGAGCCCCCCACCCAACTGATGGGCTTCATATTGCTCCAACACCGATGCCGGTGTTCTGTCGAGAAGTGCCCCCCCTATCCGAATAGTGCCTGCGCAGGACAGAGCCGCACTCCAGCTGAGTTGCCGATCAGCTGGAGTGACGTAAGCGAACATCGTAGGCGGAATCTCTCAATGGGAGATACCATTTCACGGGCACAATTGAAACCTATACAAACAGGTGGGGGGGGGTGGGGTGGACCGTAGTTCTCACATTGTGCATCGCTGCTGCTGGAAGGTGACTAACAGCGAGGCACAATCTGAGAACTACGGTCTCCCCCCGCTATTTGTATAAATTGTGCCTTTGAAATGGTACGTCAGCCCCACTGATCAGCAAATTAGCAGTTGTGCTATGACATGCGCTGTTCGTCCTGGGCACTACTTGATATTGGGGGGGGGGCACTACTCGATGGCCATATACAGAGGCCCAACATGCAGGGAGCACCATAAGGTGTTCTAGGGGCACTACTCGATGGGTGGGAGGGCACTACTCGATGGAGGGGGGGGGCACTACTCGACAGAACACCAGAATGGAGACTACTACAGGGATACTCAATGCTGGAGATCATAAGAGGTCTAAGAAGCTTAGAAGTTCCTTCTCTTTCCCTTCCTCACGTTATATCTGTGAGCCCCTTGGTAACATTGCGATACCACGGTCAGTACGCTAAGTGAATGCTGTACAGTACTATATGATATCCAACTGACTCACTACAGTACGGTTCTCGTGATGCTGGAAAAGCACACTGAAGAATGAATCAGGTCACGCTGACGTGTATTTGAGCTGTAAAAAGAATGAACCCGGCAGAGAACCCCACTACTTACACTACTCTGTCTAAGGCAGACATCTCGTATTTTCCTCTTCACACACGTGTACACAGCACTTCCGGCTCGTTCAAAATGACGTAAGCCAGGAAGCCTAGCCATGCAGCCGCAAAGCGGAACCATAGAGTTTTCCAGTATGAAGAGCGTCTACCATAGAAACTAACGAGAAGATAGTATAAGCGGGAACAAAAGTCATGGTATCGCGAGGCGACAGACAGTGGGAATGAGGGCGACTTTAGGCTTTGTAGTTATAAATGGCGTTATGGCAGATGGTGTAAACTAGTATAGAATTTGCTAGCAGAGGTTTTTTTTTAAAGGAGAACTTAACTGAGAAGATATGGAGGCTTCTACTGATGTTTCTTCATTTTGAACATGTTTGTTACCTGTGGCTGATGATGCAATGGTTAGAAATCAGGAGTAAAGAAATAACGTGGCAAAAAATAAAAAGGTCTTGATTTAAGCAATTATTTTCTGCATACTTATTCTTTAATATACAGGCTTTATATAGTACCAACAGTTTATAGCGCTTAACAATGTGACGATGATCCATGTAATGGGGAATTGGCATGAATTTTGTTGACTGCCTGTCATAAAAGTTGGGAGGTGTGCTCTGTAAGGGCTCATTCACATGTGTGGTTGGCGGGCACGCAGTTAAAGTATTTGTAAACACAATTTTTTGGGGGATCTGAGTACTTTAAAGTGCAAAAAGAGGGATTTGGGGTCCATAAAGAGTACCTGTCACCACCTATTACTGTCACAAGGGATGTTTACATTCCTTGTGACAGCAATAAAAGTGATCAATTTATTTAAAGTGGAGGTTCACCCAAAAACTAAATTTTTAACATTAGATTGAAGCTCATTTTGGGAAGCAGAATCGGGTGTTTTTTTTTAAATCGAAGCAGCACTCGTTTTAGAGAGAGATGTTCTCCGCCGCTTCCGGGTATGGGTTGCGGGACTGGGCGTTCCTATTTGATTGACAGGCTTCCGACGGTCGCATACAGCGCGTCACGATTTTCCGAAAGTAGCCAAACGTCGGTGCGCAGACGCCGTATAGAGCCGCACCGACGTTCGGCTTCTTTCGGCTACTCGTGACGCGATGTATGCGACCGTCGGAAGCCTGTCAATCAAATAGGAACGCCCAGTCCCGAAGACCATACCCGGAAGCGGCGGAGAAGATCTATCTCTAAAACGGTAAGTACTGCTTCAATTTAAAAAAAAACACCCGATTCTGCTTCCCAAAATGAGCCTCAATCTAACGTTAACATTTTTTTTTGGGTGAACTCCCGCTTTAAAAAAAAATTAAAGTGACAACATTAAAACATTTTTTAGAGCGTTCCCCGAGAGCTCACACAGCAAAGAAAACGCACACGTAAGTCACGCCCACATATGAAAACGGTGTTCAAATCACATGTGAGGTATTGCTGCGATCGTCAGAGCGAGAGCAATAATTCTAAAACTAGACCTCCTCTGTAACTCTAACCTGGTAATCGTTTTTTTTTAAAAGCGCAACCTATGGAGATTTTTAGGTACTGTCGTTTTGTCGTCATTCCACGAGTGTGAGCAATTTCAAAGCATGACATATTAGGTATCTATTTACTTAGCGTAAGATCATCTTTCACATTATACAAAAAAATTGGGCTAACTTTACTTTAGTTTTTATTTAATTCATGAAAGTGTGTTTTTTCCCAACAAATTTTGCTTGAAAGACCGCTGCGCAAATACAGTGTGACATAAAATTTTGCAGCAATCGTTATTTTATTTTCTAGATTCTCTGCTAAAAAAATCTATATAATGTTTGGGTGTTCTAAGTAATTTTCTAGCAAAAAATATGGATTTTAACTTGTAAGCAACAAATGTCAGAAATAGGCTTAGTCATGAAAGGGTTAAACAGCATATGCTCTTTTTGTGGGTGTTTCTGCCACCAAATGCAACTTATGCAGGTCTATGGGGCCACTCTGCAATCGTATGCAATGGCAGCGAGGAAGGAACATATTGCATCCTCACCACCTCTAAATGTCTTTGAAAAAGAGATCTGGACATTGATCACTTTGCAAAAGGACAGCGTTCCTTGCCGCACATCTGAACAAACTCTAATGCCTCGTACACACGACCAGTTTTTCCATCAGGAAAACTGACATGACAGCTTTTGGCCGGGAAAACTGGCCGAGTGTATGCTCAATGGCAGTTTTCCCGACAGGAAATATGAGAACATGCTCTTTTTTTTTCCTGCTGCAATTCCAGACTGTCTTTTTCCCGACAGTTTTCCTGTGGGAAACACTGCGGTGGAGCATTCCCACGGCCGGGTTTCCCTGCAGTTTCCCTGAAGTTACTTCCTGCAATAGAGCTCAATGTAGCTGTCATGAAAGGGTGGTGTGTCTCTTCCAGATTTGTTGGATTTTGGAATAGTCTTCATGAGAGTCCCTTATCAAGAAGCTGTTGGCAGGTTCATGCTGGATTGCCAGGTCCTGGATAGTTACTCAAGCAGAAAAGTGCTGTGTCTTCCTAGATGAATCTAAATTCAGTAATTCACTGCATCAGCCCTGCATCTTGACTTTGTCAGCAGCTTGCACTCTAAGGACAGTGTTTTGCAGTGTGAGACTGTTTGTATATGGAGTGACTTACCTGACCACCAGATCTCGAGATTTCACTGCAGTAGTTCAGCCCTTGGTTCCAGACCATACAGAGATCACATCCTAACTTTGAAGACTTGTCTGTTGGTAAGTTTAGCGGCCTGCTACTTTTTAGCTGGCGCTGCTTTAAATTTAGAGGGTAGTCTGAGAGTTAGTTGGCTCAGACTATATGATTTTTCACTAAATTTGGGCCTCTGTTCCAGCCATGGCTTTACTGTGAGTGACCACTATTGTCTGGGGTGTCGTTATCATCCCAGACCGAGGGTGGCAGCAGTCAGGTCAAGGTGTTTTGGGTGTTCCCCTTCAGCAGCCAATCAGAGGGAGTTGATCTTCCCGCTGAGCATTCTGGGGAGGAGTACTTAATGGACAGACGTCACTAGTCCTGGGTCGTCGCCGATCCTGGGTCTGTCATCCCACCACCCCCCGTGTGTGGCCCTCATCACCGGGGGTGCGTGTTCAAGTGTTCCTGACTCCAGGACCACGTTGGTCCGGGGTTGTGATCTACTAAGTAGGCTCAGTAGTCAGACTGGGTCTACGCTTATAGAGTGGTCCTGAGCTGTCCGTCCTGAGGGAGGAAGCCACTCGATAAAGAACCTGTCTTGGAGAGCACCGAGCAAGAGGCTGGTATCTCAGGAGAGGCCTAGAACTTCATCGAAGGATGCACTATTGCTGGAAGGCTGGATGATGATCGCCTGTCAGTTCTAATTTTACCAGAAGTTCTTTGGGAGAGATCCGGGTGCTTAATCCTGTGCTGAGAGGATTTTTGCCCAAATATACCTCCATGTTTGGGAAGGTCTGTGGCAGAGACTTTACCAAGTTTCCGTGTGACACCCTGGCTGCTAGGAGAGAGAGGCCTATCCAGGTGTGCAATACCCGCTCTCGCTAGAGTGGCGATGAAAGCTGCGTTTCTGGAAGCAGGAGTGTTTCTGAACAAAAGTTATACACCTGAACCTATTGCCTATTATTCTTCCACCTTTTCAACCTTTTCAACTACTACTTTTATTATTCTACCACGTTTGGTAAATAAAGCAGAGAAAAAGAAGTCTAAAATGTGGACATTGAACTTTTTATCAACTCTCATCTGATACCCTAGACGGCGAAGAAATAGAGGTAACATGCCACCCAAAACAATCCAGCAGCTCCTTCGGGGGTAGTGCTACATAAGTATAGGCTGTTCACTGGCCCGAGGAGTGGTTATGGAGGAAAACCTATGCATATGGCCTTACTTACCCAGTTTACCATTACAGAATCACACCCGATGCTATTGTGCATGCCAATTTTTTTTTTCTGGCAATGTATCCAAGGTCCTCTCTCTATTGAGCTGCTGGCAACTCCCCACAGCTGGCTTGGACTGTTTGTAGCTTTACATTTGACAGTGCTCAAGCTGATTGACTCTGGGAAGCATGAAGGTTCTCCTTTGAATTACCTCAGATTATTTATTTATTACAGGTACTTAGAGTGGGGAAAATAATTATTTGATCCCCTGCAGCTTCTTTAATCACCCATGTTGCTAAATCCAGACATCTACCTGCGTGTTTTTTATCGCTCAATATAAGAAAAGCATTTGACACTGTCTCATGGCCATACTTGCTATATTTTCTTCAAAAATATGAGTTTTGGGGGGCGTGGCCGGACGTAGCCCTGCATGGACGTGTGAGCCCTTAGCTCTCTCACAGCCCGCAGCACTTTGGCCTGTTTAGGGGACACCTACCGCATGAAAATGGGTGGATCACGGCGCACCCGCTCCTCTAAGATCCGGGGGTCCTCTCAGCCGCCTCCCGGATCCTCTGCGACCCTCCGGGGGTACTTTTCGCCGCCGCCTCTGGCACGAGGTGGGGGGCCCAAGATGGCGCCGGACTCCTCCATGCGGCCGCCGCCTTCCCACAGCGTCTATTCGCCTGCCGGCTCGGGGGATCAGCCGCCATCCGCCTGGGGACCTTCAGCCCACCACCGCCAGGACCCGGGAACCGTGAGTCTGTCCCCGCTCCAGCCACTCCAGGCGGCGCCGCCGCCGCACAGCTCTGGGCAGGCCCCACTAGGCCTCAATGGGACCCCGCCGACGCAGTGCTCGGAGGCTGTCCCGAGGCTGCTCCGGACGGCCTCGGACCCGGGCATGACCTTCGGGAGCCTTGTCCCCCCTGCCACATCAGAGGACTTTCCCCCCCTGACGGAACCCAGCCAGGCCTGGATTCTGGGGGGCCTGCAACACCCCTGCCTGCATAGGCCTCAGCCTGCACTGCGCCCGGCGTCTCCCCCTCCCCAGTCTCTTCAGACAGCACTCCTGCAGCATAGCTCCGGACAAGCCCCGCTGGGCCTCGCTGGAACCCCACTGACACAGTGCTCAGAGGCAGTACCAAGACTGCTCAGAACCGCCCCGGACACAGAAATGACTCCCACAGAAATGACTCCCTCAGAATTGACTCTCGGGAGCCCCGTCTCCTCTGCCTCCCCCACCATGTCAGAGGAATTCCCCCCCCTGTCAGTGCACAATCCAGCCTGGACCCTGGGAAGTCCACGGATAGAGCACCCCTCTCTCCATCAGCCCCAGCATGCCCCTCATTTGCCATCTGCTCCCCCCCAGCCACAGAGACTCTCCCGCAGTACGGGGCCCAGGTCTGCTTCGCGGGGGATAGACACAGCAGCCTCCTATGCCCAAGCAGTTGGATCCCCCGCTGTGACCTCCATGGATGGCCAGGCGCCCACTCCGTGCACTCCAGAATGGTCGAACGCGCGGGGACCCCGGTCGCCTTCCTGGGTGCAACCCAAGCCTGGGGCTCATCCGATGTCACGTCGGGACCCCCCCTTACTTCTGTTATCTCCCCAGCCCGTCCAGGGGGCTGACCCCCTTCCCCAAGCTGTCCCTCCATGGCAGACGTATCTCCAGGCCATACCGACTAAAGATGATTTTAAGCTGCTCATTGAGGAGGTCAAGTCGGCCTGCCGAGCCGAAATTCAAGTTCTACATGCCAACTTTAAACATCTATCTGATAGGGTGGAAATGGCGGAGGAGGAAATCCAGGAAACCAAAATCGCAGTTCATCGCACGCAAATGCAGAGTGCTGATCATCGTTTAATGCTCAGAGATATGCAGCGCCAGCTGGAAGATCTGGACAACAGGGGGCGCAGGAACAACATCCGTGTTAGAGGCCTGCCTGAATCGGAGGGCCCTGAAGACCTCCACCATACCTTGCAAACCCTCTTCAATGACCTTTTGGGAGACCCCCCGGACAAACCAATAGAGATGGACCGGGCGCATCGCGCCCTACGCCCCAAGGGACCTGCCTCCAGACCTCGTGACATCATCTGCAAAGTTAACTCCTTTCCCCTGAAAGAAGACATCATGCGTAAAGCTCGCACCGCCAGAAAGGTGGTCTTGGGCAACGTCCCACTGCAGCTTTACCCGGACCTGTCCTGGATAACCCTGCAGAAGCGCAGACTCTTGCAACCCCTTCTGCTCCTGTTGCAGGAACGCGACATAGTCTACCGCTGGGGTTTCCCCTTCAGCCTCACAGCCCGCCGACAGGGTCAATCAGCGGTGCTCCGCTATCCTGAAGACCTTGACACCTTTTGCGAAACTATGGACATTCCTGTCCCCCGCCTTCAAGAGTGGGACCTGGTGGCTACACCCCCGCCCCCTCCCACGGTTTGGCAAAAGGTCCCCCCGACCAAGCGACCCCGGGACCGGGGCTCCCCCCGCGGTCCCCCTCAATCTGGTCATGGCTGATGACTGATTCTATCGGACTTCCTCTTTTGCTTGACCCCCCCTGACCCACCCATCAGCTCCATTTGTAACCCCTCCTCCCCTGGGCCCACCACTTGACACTTGCTTTGTTCATTGGGCACGTGCAGTTGGAGACTTCTGGTCACCCACCCCCCCTGTAGGTCCGACCTACTAGAAGTTCCCTTGGTACCCTATTGTACTTTGTTGTTACTGGTTACTGTAGTTCTCTATGTCCCCCCGGCCTGGACCCTCTCCCTTTTGGGGGGCCCTGGTCGGGAGGACTTATTGGAACCCTTTGGGCCCTGAGTGGCGCGGTGCACTCGGGCCTCGTTTTACTCAATGTCATTTTGATTGCATTGCATTTAATGTTGTCTTTTTCCTTTTTTTCTCCTCCTTTTGTTCTTTCTCTTTCTTCTTCCCCTCCCTTGCTCCCGTGGCTCGGCTCGTGCTCCTGGCGGCTGTCCGGACTGTGTCTGCGGAATGGCGTCTCCCCCAGGCGGGCCCCGGCATATCCTCGCGGCGGGATCAGATAAGTACCTTCTTGCTTGCACATACCCATGACCATGGCTAAGATTATGTCCCTCAATGTCCACGGCCTAAATTCAAATCGGAAGAGACATCTTACACTGCGGGAGATCAGGCATTCTGGGGCGGACGTTGTCTTTCTCCAGGAAACGCACTTCGACAAAGGGGACTCCTTTGGGTTTGCGTCCAGACAGTACCCCCAGATTTTCCAGGCGTTCAATCCTAGAAAGCGAGCGGGAGTGGCCATACTTTTAGGAAAGGTTCCCCCTTTAAATGCTCAGAGTCATTTATTGACCCTAGAGGGCACTACATCATCCTGAGGGGCCTCTGGCAGCAGCAACCAGTTACGCTATGCACTCTATATGCACCCAACACCCACCAGATTCACTTTCTCTCTAGAGTACTTGCGCGGTTGTTCCGGTCACCCAACGAATACTTGCTATTTGGAGGAGACTTCAACTTGTGCCAGTCGGTGGCCCTTGACCGCCTGGTCCTGAACCCGTCGGACCCACAGACCCGGGCCCACAGAGACTCTAAACTTTTTCGCCAGCTTACTAGACGTTATGCCCTGTTTGACTCCTGGCGCGCCCTTCACCCGGGGGATAAACAGTTTACATACTACTCTGCTCCGCACCGCATGCACTCCCGTATAGACTACCTTTTTGTTAACAACGCCACCCTCCGTGTTACTAGGGAGGCCCGAATATTACCGATCTCCTGGTCTGATCACGCCCCAGTGGTCCTGACTCTGGACCTGGGTGCCCCTAACCACAGGCCCTGTCACTGGCAGCTGAACAACTTTTTACTCCAGTATAGCCCCTCTAGGTTGGAAATGCAGAAGACATTGCAAAACTATTTCGTCGAAAACGATACCCCGGACGTCTCCCTGGCCACTCTTTGGGAGGCCCATAAGGCAGTCCTTCGGGGTCGTTGCATGGCGCTCTCCTCGGCCATGAAAAGGGATGCGAAAGCAGCCAAAGTGCAGGCAGAGAGGGACTTGAGGACACTAGAGAGCCAACTGCAAACTTCTCCATCCATACCCCTTCTTAAAAAGATAGTATGCCTACGCACAACACTTCGGGACTTGGCCTTAGGCCAGGTGGAGAAGGCCCTACTCCGGCTAAAACAAAGGTACTATGACAAGGGAAATAAGGCTCACTCTCTGCTGGCGCGTAAGCTATCGGAACGCTCCCACATGACCACCCCTCACCAGATTAAAGATGGTACGGGCCGCCTTCTGACCCACCCTCGGGACATAGCTCGGGCTTTTGAGGAATTTTACACAGCCTTATATAGCGACCCTGACATACCGCATGACCCCTCACCCCCTGACCTGGCTGATCGTCTGCGTGACTACTTGGAACACAGTGGAATCCCTAAGATCCAGCCTGCTGACCTCCTCTCCCTTAACGCCTCTGTGACAGAGGAGGAACTCACGGCTGCCATTAAGTCCCTGCCCGCACATAAATCCCCTGGCCCAGACGGTCTCCCCTATGAATATTATAAGACGTTTCTCCCCATCCTCCTCCCGCGCATGTGCAAGCTGTTTAATGCCTTCCTTCAAACGACCCCTATCCCCTCGGACATGCAGCGGTCGTTTCTAACTCTGATCCCCAAACCCGACAAGGACCCCTCGCTGTGCGCTAGCTACAGGCCAATCGCGTTACTTAACTCAGATTTAAAAATTTTCACCAAGCTCCTCTCACTGCGTCTAAATGTGCTGCTCCCTTCATTGGTTCATAAGGACCAGGTGGGCTTTGTCCCTCTCCGCCAAGCGGGGGACAACACCAGACGGGTTATCGACCTGATAGATGTGGTGAACAGGGAGGGCCAGGAGTCGTTAGCCCTTAGTTTGGATGCAGAAAAGGCATTTGATCGCCTCGGCTGGCCTTTCCTGTTTGCCACGTTAAAACACATAGGACTTCGCGGCCCCTTCCTGCAGGCCATACAGCACCTCTATACGAATCCTACATCTCAGGTTAAGACCCCCTTTGCCCACTCTCCCTCTTTCCCGATAGCAAATGGAACGCGCCAGGGATGCCCACTTTCGCCACTTCTGTTCGCGCTTTGCGTGGAGCCCCTGGCGGCATCGATTCGCAGGAACCCGGATATCCGGGGTGTCTTGGTGCGGGGTAGGGAATTCAAGCTGGCGCTTTTCGCAGACGACGTTATTCTGACCCTGACCCAACTTAGAATCTCCCTGCCTAACCTCCACGCTGAACTCGATCTGTATAGGTCCCTGTCGGGTTATAAGATAAATGCGGCCAAGTCGGTAGCTCTCCCCATTAACATCCCCGACGAGGAGGTTCGACATCTAAAGCAGTGCTTTCCCTACCACTGGGCTACAGCGGGGTTGAAATATCTGGGGGTGCAGATCACCCCGTCCTTTGACTCTTTATATAAGGCCAACTTCCCCCCCCTCTATCGCTCCATAAGAGAACTTTTGCAGAAGTGGAGGGCCCATCACATTTCCCTTCTGGGTAGGGTGGCATCTGTTAAGATGGTCATCCTTCCCAAACTCCTCTATTTATTCCAGACGTTGCCCATACCAGTCCCATACGCGGACCTACGTAAGCTCCAAGCGGATCTGGTCCGCTTCGTCTGGAATTACGGGCGACACAGAGTCCCACGGACGGTCTTGACAGCATCCCGCACTGACGGGGGACTGGGGTTCCCTGACCTGCTTAAATATTATCAGGCAGCTCAGCTGCGCGCCGTTACCTCTTGGTTCCCTCAGCGCTCTTATAATATATGGACACAAATCGAGAAAATTTGGATGGCTCCCGCACACCCGAATAGCCTACTATGGAATGCAGGCGCGGAGGTGGATCCGGGCCGACTCTTGGGGCCCATGCTTCACCTCAGGACGCTTTGGCGCAGACTGTCCCGGACGCATAGCCTGAGCTCGGAGCGGTCTCTTTTGACCTCCTTCCTGTTCAACCCCAGGATGCCTGATAGTTTGACCCATCAGATGTCGTCGCCTTGGGCGTCGCGTGATCTTTTTAATTTTGGCCATTTAGTGGACCCCATAACACGGAAACTCCTATCGTTTTCCGATTTGCAAAAGAAATTTGACCTACCCCGCCAGGTGTTCTATGGGTATCTGCAGATAAGACACTATGCACAATCATTTGCCCCTGGGCTCCAATTTTCAACGCCAACGCCTTTCGAAAAACTGGTACTGGAGGGATCGGCTCGACGCGGGTTGATATCTGATACGTATCGGTTGCTGAACTCTCGCTCTTTCCCCACCCAGGGTAAGCATGCATACATGCTGCGATGGGAGAGGGAGCTCGGGGAGGAGATCTCGGAGACAGAGTGGCAGACGATCTGGTCCCAGGCGGCTAAAAGCTCTCTTTGTACGTTGTATAAGGAGAATGCCTATAAAATATTGTATTTCTGGTACATGACGCCGGCTATCCTCCACGCTATCTATCCATCCAGTTCAGACAGGTGTTGGCGTTGTCAGGGAGCCAGGGGAACCTTGTACCACATTTACTGGACCTGCCCCAAGATAGTACCGTTTTGGACGGAGACCCAGCAGTTGCTATCTCGCCTCCTTGGAGTGCTGGTTCCCTGGTCCCCGAAACTGTTTTTACTAGGAGTCTCAGCCCTGCGGATCTCCAAGTCCTCCAAGAAATTGTTGAGGCATGTATTGACGGCTGCGAGATGCCTAGTTGCCCTCCATTGGAAGCGCCTGTCACCCCCTTCTCAATCTGACCTCTACGCCAGGATCAAAGATATTGAACTAATGGAAAAAATGACTGCCAGGTTACGAGATAGTTTGGACACTCATGATGCAGTTTGGGCGGAATGGCATCGTCGGGAGGATCCGCCTTGAACCACGAGTCGAGCCACCCCTTAACCCCCCCCCCCCCCCCTCTTTCTCTCTCCCTGTCTATCTGCGCTTGCAGTCTCCTTCCTCTGCTCTTTCTCCACCTCTTTTATTTTTTCTTTCCCTTTTCCTTTTTTTTTTTTTTTTTTTTTTTTTTTTTTTTTCTTGGTTCCCTCTTTTTTGTTTCCTCCTTTGCCTCTGCTACTCAGGGGTTTGTTCTACACGTGCTTACTTTTGTCTTTTGGCAGCTTGTGTTTTTAGGTTGGCTGCTTACGAGCGGAGTTATTGAGCTCCCCCTGATACCTGCCTTGTACTGTACTGTTATATGCTATGCACTGTTTCCTTTTCTGTTGATGCTCTGATGGCATCCTTGTACCGTATCTTTTCTGGCACGGGGGTTACCTCGTGTCCAATAAAAACTGTTAATTGAAAAAAAAAAAAAAAATATGAGTTTTGACCATATTTGTTTAAGTGGATTTCATCCTTATACGACAAGCCGAATGCATTTATCAAATATTCTGGTTTTAAATCTGAATCTTTCCCTACTGGAAGAGGCAACCGTCAAGGATGTCCTCACTCCCCCTTCTATTTGCACTCCTCATTGAACCCTTGGCCCATTTAATTAGATCTGTTCCAAACATAAAAGGTATTGAATTAGCTGGATGTCATCATAACGGTTTTTTTTTTCTGCTTTTTGCAGATGTGCATCTTACTCTTCATGTCATCTCCCGATATCACAGCACCTTATCTCCTCTAATCTCCTCTGTCCTAAACTGTTTTGCACACATTTCGGGCTTAATGCCGCGTACACCCGTTGTTTCCAACATGTCGAAAAAAACAACTTCATCATTAAAACGATGTTGCCTACACACCATTGTTTTAAAAAAATGATCTAGCAAAGTACGGTGACATACAACGCGAACGACGGCACTATAAAGGGGAAGTTCCATTCGCCTTTGGGCTGCTTTAGCTGATTCCGTGTTAGTAAAAGACGATTTGCGCTTTTTTGTCTGTTAGGCCCCATACACACGATAGAATTTATCCGCGAATACGGTCCAGCGGACCGTTTCCGCGGATAAATCCTCTTGTGGATTTTCATGCGATGGTGTGTACTCACCATCACATTGAAATCCGCGCCGAAATCCTCTTGCGATGACGTGTCGCGCCGTCGCCGCGATTATGACGCGGCGACGTGCGCGACGCTGTCATATAAGGAATTCCACGCATGCGTCAAATCATTACGACGCATGCGGGGGATCCCTTCGGACGGATGGATTCGGTGAGTCTGTACAGACCAGCGGATCCATCCGTTGGGATGGATTCCAGCAGATGGATTTGTTGTGCATGTCAGCGAATATCCGATCTGCTGGAATCCATCCCAGGGGAGATATATCCGCGGATAAAGATCCGCTGGCGTGTACACACCATAGGATCTATCCGCTGAAACCCATTTGCTGGGATTTATCTGCGGATGGATTCTATGGTGTGTATGGGGCCTTACAGCGTGATGAATGTGCTTACTCCATTATGAAGTAGTTTTACCAGAACGAGCACTCCCGTCTCATAACTTGCTTCTGAGCATGCGCTGTTTTTTTACATAGTTTTAGCCCACACACGATCATTTTTTACAACCCGAAAAACAACATAGTTTAAACCGACGTTAAAAAATGCAGCATGTTCGAATTTTTTTTTTGTCATCTTTCAGAATCTGAAAAATGATGTGGAGCCCACACACGATAATTTTAAATGACGTTTTTGAAAAACAACGTTTTTTTCATGCCGAAAAATGATCGTGTGTACGCGGCATTACAGTTAACTATCAAAAATTTACTGCACTCAACTTTTCCTTGCCTCCTTCAGACTTTCAGCTTGCTAAAGATTCACTTCCCTTCTCTTGGACACTTCTTATGCTGCGTACAGACGGTCGTTTTTTGTGATGAAAAAAAACATAATTTTTTCTCATGAAAAAAAAACGACGTTTTTCAAACTTCATTTTAAAAAACGACGTTGCCTACACACCATCGTTTTTCCAAAATGGTCTAGCAAAGCGCGGTTAGGTTCAGCACGTATGGCGGCACTCTGTTCCATTCAAGCTCGCCTCAAAACTTGCTTCTGAGAATGCGCGGGTTTAAAAACGTTGTTTTAGCCTACACACGGTCATTTTGTATGACATAAAAAACAACGTTTTGAAAAACGACATAAAAAATTGAAGCATGTTCAAATTTTTTTTTTGTTGTTTTTCAGAAGACATAAAACAACGTTTTCCCCACACACGGTCATTTTAAATGACGTTTTTAAAAATGTCGTTTTTTTTTTCATCACAAAAAACGACCGTGTGTACGCGGCATTAGACTTCCATACCTAGGAATACAACTCACTCCTAAAATAACTGATTTATACTCGGCTAACTTCCCTCCATTACTAAAACAGGTCACTGAATTATTATCACAATGGTACTCTATCCTGGATAGGCAACATTAATGTAATTAAGATGGCTATATTGCCCAAGTTTTTATATCTTTTTATAGTCTTGCCAATCCCAGTTCCATCTCATTTTGAATTTTGTAAAAAAAGTCCAACCTTATCTCAATTCCAACTCCCAATTATCCCAGATGTTGCATTTTGATCGCATATGTATTTCTGACCCTCATGCTAGAGGACTTGTTTTGTTTCTCTATAAGCAAATTTTAGCTAGTATTAAAGCCCCGTACACACGGTCGAACCTTTGTCCGACCAAAATCACATCGGAATTCCATCGGAGTAAAAGAGAACATGTTCTCTATCTAAACTCCGACGGAATTCATCTGAATTTCCGATGGAAATAATCCGATGGGGCATACACACGGTCGGAATTTCCAATGGAAAAAATCCGTCTGACTTTTTCCATCAGAAATTTCAATCGTGTGTACGGGGCATAACACTGGCCCCCCCTCATATGTCTGCATATACGTTACAGTTAATGCTACTGAATTGTTCAGCATATGATCCGCCACTAAGACTGCTTCTAATGTTGTTGCTGTGGAAAATAGGATTTTTATAACAGCTTACCTGTAAAATACTTTTCTTCGAGTACATCATGGGACACAGAGCTGCATAGTAATAACTATGTGGGTCTATAGGCCACCAAAGACAGGAAGTCCCCTCCCCTATATAACCCCTCCCATACTGGGAGTACCTCAGTTTTTGTAGCAAAGCAATAAGTTTTCCAAGAAGAGGGGCGTTAGCTATGTGTCCTGTGATGTACTTGAAGAAAAGGATTTTACAGGTCAGCTGTTATAAAAATCATATTTTCTTTTTCATACATCACGGGACACAGAGCTGCATAGTAATAACTATGTGGGATGTGCCAAAGCAATGCCCTTCTGAGGGGAGGGAGACACCAAATAAACAGGGCGCCATCAGACGTGAGGACCTATACTGCTGCCTGCAGCACACTGCGCCCAAAGCGATATCCTCATGCCTTTTCACATCCAACTGATCGAATTTAGTGAATGTATGTACTGAAGACCAGGTCGCAAGCCTTGCAGATCTGAGTCATGGAGGCTTGGTGATGCACTGCCCATGATGCACTAACTGCCCTAGTAGAGTGCGCTCTAATCTGAACAGGTGGAACTTTACTTTTTAAACCATAAGCCTGAACAATGACTTGCCAGATCCACTTGGAAATAGTAGACTTTGATGCTGCCTGGCCTTTCCTGGGGCCTTCTGGCAGTATAAAGAAAAAATCTGTTTTCAGAATCTGAGCAGTAGCCTTTATATAGACCTTAACTGCTCTCACTACATCTGAAGAATGTAGTGACTTCTCTTATGCAGAACTAGGTACTGGAAAAAATGAAGGGAGAACCACATCTTGGTTTAAATGAAAACCTGACACTACTTTCGGTAGAAAGGACAGATGAGGACTCAACATACCTTATCCCTATGAATAATTAAATATGGCTCTTTACAAGAAATAGGAGCCAATTCTGATAACCTCCTAGCAGAGGATATAGCCACCAGAAAAATCTATTTCCTAGTCAAAAGGACCAAGGGAATATGACGTAATGTCTCAAAAGGCTGTTTCTGCAAAGCCGAGAGAACCAAATTCAAGTCCCATAGACACAAAGGCGACTTAACTGGCGGATTGATCCGTGTTACCCCCTGTATGAAGGCCCGAACTAAAAAATGCGTAGCCAGCGGTCTTTGAAACAATATCAACAAGGCAGAGACCTGACCCTTGATAGTACTCAAGGCCAGCTTAATTTCTACGCCCATTTGGAGAAAGGCAAGAATTCTACCTATGACATACTTTCTAGGGTGCCAAACTTTGGCTTCGCACCAAGACACATATGCCTTCCAGACTCTATAATATATGGCTCTGGAAGTCGGTTTCCTTGCATTAATCAGGGTAGAAACTACCGTTCTAGAAAGCCTCCGATTCTTCAGAATGTGGGATTCAATAGCCAAGCCGTCAATGAGTTTGTAAGAAAGGATGGAACATTGCGCCCTGTGAGAGCAGGTCTGGATGAGACGGAAGCATTCCATGGATCCCCTACGACCATTCTTATGATTTCTGCGTACCAGGACCTCTGGGGCCATACCGGGGCTACCAGAATCACCATCTTTCCTTCCGCCCTGATTCTGCAGAGAAGCCATGGCAACAGCTAGACTGGGGGAAATGCATAAATCAGTGAAAACGGACTCCAAGGGGTTACCAATGCATCCATCCCGTATGTGAGAGGATCCCTTGTCCTTGACACTAAGTTGTCCACCTTCTTGTTGAACCTGGACGCCAACAGATCTATGTCTGGGTCCTCCATCTCTGCCATATGGCCAGGAAGATGTCGGGGTGAAGAGACCACACCCCCGGGGACAACTGCTGGCGACTCAAGAAGTTTGCCTGCCAATTCTATATTCCTGGAATGAAGACAGGCGATATGCAAGTAACATGCCTTTCTGCCCAAACCAGGATCTTGCTCACCTCCCTTTGGGCTGCGAGACTCCTGGTGCCTCCTTAGTGATTGATATAAACCACAGCCATGGCATAGTCGGACTGAATCCTGGCAGGAAAACCCAGTAACTTGCATGTCCAGGTGCTCAGAACCAGGCATGCTGCCCGAATCTCTAGGATGCTGATGGGAAAAAAAACTCTCGGCTTTGGACCATCTGCCCTGGACAGACATCTCTCCTAGGACTGCTCCCCAGCCTGAAAGGCTGGCATCTGTTGTTACCACCTTCCAGGTGACCGGACTTTCCCATCTGTAGATTCCTGGGCACCAACCACCAACTGAGGCTCTGACGCACCCTTGGGGTCAGGCACATTGGGAAGTCCAGAGCTTGGGTCTTTTTGTTCCAGGCAGAGAGGATGCTGTTTTGCAACAGTCTTGAATGGAAGTGGGTATATGGAACGGCTTTGAATGAGGAAACCATTTTCCCCAATACCCTCATACAAAGACAAATGGAGGGATTCTTCTTTGTTTTGATTACTTGAACCAGTTCTCTTTTCGAACTGACCTTTGCCTGGGGCAAAAAACGTTCCTTTGGTCTGTATCTATAACCAGACCTAAGTACTCCAGCCTCTCTACTGGAAGTAGGGATGATTTCTCTAGGTTGAGAATCCAACCCAAAGACTCTAGATACCTGACTGTGCTGTGCACACTCTGGTTCAAGCGGGCTACTGACTGTTCTACTAGTAGCAGATCGTCCAGGTATGCTAGTATTGCTATACCCTGCACCCTTAGCCTGGCTATGAGCGGGGCCAGAACCTTTGTAAACACTCAGGTTGCAGTAGTCAGACCAGAGGGTAAGGCCACAAACTGGTAGTGATGTTGCTCTACCTCAAACCACAAGAATCTGGTGAGCGGGAAAAATAGGTACATGCAGATATGTGTTCTTGATGTCCATAGAAGCCAGCAGTTCCCCCCCCCCCACCCCTACCCCCCAGGATGGAGACTACAGACCGGATAGACTCCATTCGAAAAGGGCGGATATTTAGGAACTGATTTAGACCTTTTAGATCTAAAATAGGTCTGACATCCCCATTTGGCTTTGGCACCGTGAAGAGGTTTGAGTAGAATCCCAACCTGTACTCTTCTGGAGGAATCTTTATGATTACCCCCTGAGATAATAAACGGTTCAAAAGCCAGAGAAAGAGACATTCTCTTTGCTGGATCTTTGGGAACGCTTGATCTCAGAAAATGAGGCAGAGGGAACTCCTGCAACTCTAGTTTGTAACCTAGAGACACAGTAGAGATGACCCATCTGTCCTGGATCTCCTTTCGCCAAGTCTCTGAGAACTGCAGAAGTCTTCCCCACCCAATAGAGCAGGGGGAAGGCTCGATTGTGTAATTATAACATACCTGGTGTTCAACATTACCATGCTTCCCCTGCAGTGTGCTCAGTGTCTGCCAGCGCTCCAGTGGAACAGCCTTGCCTCCTTACTCTGCTCTGTCATGGCTACCGAAAGGGCTGGTTGATCGCCGCCTCTGAAACACGTGGTCAGCTTTCCCTAGGGATGCAGCCCTTCTCCCCCACGCGCGTTCCATTTTGCCAGACCGATTGCTCATTGCCGACCGATCGTTCGTTTGCAGGACCGTTCATTCACGTGCGAATAGCTCTGTTTAAATAAGCTATCCTAGGACGTGGGGGGCATGACTTGGTGCGGCCGGTGTGCATGTGGATACGAACGTTCACGTAATACACAGGCTCACTACCTATAAAGCTTTTTACTCTGGAAAGAGTCTGGTGGCTGGCAGAGGGACACAGAGCATATGAGGGCATGTAAGCAATGTATGGGAGAACCACTGGTGCATATCTATGCAATTGGACTTTATTTGTATCTATTTTGCCTATCAATGTATGGGTGTTGGTTACAGGCATTCCTAAAGGCACGTCTACTCAGCATTAGGCTGAGCCGCTGAGCAGTGATAGCAGCATATATTCCATTGCTGGACTAAAGCTTGGCAGTGGATGCTTCCTTTTGTACAAATAAGACTCGTGTTGGGGGTGTGTGTTGGGGACTATAATATTCTTCACTCCACCAGATGAAACTTGGGGTTGATGTTGAGGGCAATGCTTTGTAATAACAATAATTTGTATAAGACCACAGGGTCTAATTTTATTGTTGAATGTGGTTTTTGTTTTTGGAAGACTATATGTAAAATTAAAGTATTTTTCACATTTTGTAACATTGCCTTAAGTGGACCTGTACCTGCAGCAAGATGTGAAGGGAAGCTCATTTAGGGTTTTCTACGTGAGGTGAAATGAACCTGTGTAGATATCAATGCCTCCTGCACATCAATATGTTTCCACAATACCTGTATGTTCTTCCTCATCCTCTGTCTGCTGCTGTATCCACCTATGTCTATAACCTATAAAGTGCTTCTCCATCTATAACAGTGGTCTAGGCAAGTGTATTATCTGTGCAGATTCCTTTGGATACCTTTTACATTTTAAACTTGAACTAACAGGGCTCACGGCCCTGTTGTAGATTTCAGTGTAATTATATATATTTATTTTAAATATTTATGTATGTATGCTATTTTCAGAGTACATTTATCCACAAGACAACCTAGCCAGTAGCCCTATTGAGTGTCCAGGGTGCCCAGCTACAACTTTTTTTTGCTCTGATATAAGATGGCAGTACAGACAAATGGTTTAGGCTTTTCATCGCCAAAGCTTTTACTTTGCCTGGGGCCCCATTCTGCCTAAAAGCCGCTGTCCACCCGTTTTTTTTTTTTTTTAAAGCCAGCAGCTACAAATACTTCAGCTGCTGACTTTAAAAAAATTAATACTTACCTGTCCAGCGCGCCCGCAATGTCAGCAGACGAGGCTGAGCAATCGCTCGGTCCTCGGCTGCTTCCGCCGCCATCCTCGGTGAGGGAATCAGGAAGTGAAGCCTTGCGGCTCCACTGCCCGATTCCCTACTGCGCATGCGCGAGGATCGCGGCGCGCCGTCACTGGTCCCAGCTCTCTCCTGGGAACAGTGTTTCCCAGAAGACAGCGAGGGTGTGACATCACAAGGCTGGACTCCCCGCGGGAGTCAGAACCCAGAAGTGGTACAAATACCTGTCTCAGACAGGTATCTGCTTCCCCCTGAAAGGTGCCAAATGTGACACCGGAGGGGGGGAGGGATCACTTTCACTTTTTGTGTGAACCTCCGCTTTAATTCATCTTAATAATATCAATCACTTTTCTCTAAAATGTAGAAAATGGCAGTATGTGAGTTTCTGCTTGCGTTAACCATTTTCCTTGCAGTGGCAAACTCTCTGGTTCCTATTAGCGTACCTCACATCAGCCATTTTGTTCTGTAAAATGTATAGTGTATGAACTGGCTTCTGTTGCATAAATTTTTGGACACTAGATGACAGTGTAACACAGTTTTTTTCCCCACAAGATGACTCAGGGCAGAGACAAATCCCATATGAACAATAGGAATGTTATGTTAAAGGAGCAACTCCAGACACAAATATGACAGCTGTCATAGTAAGGGCAATTAGAGGCAGAGTGTCACCTGAAGTGTGACAGTTGAGGGCTTGTCAAAGTGCCTGACCTTAGTGCCTTGCCTTGTTTAAGGTCAGGCAGCAATATTTAAATGTTAGGTTAAATCTAACTAGTGTCAGACTTATTAAAAGCAAGTACCTGATTTATGAAACAAGCCTGAGAAAAAAAATGAAGACACATTTTTACATACATCCAATCTTAACTGGCTTTCTTAAAATAAAAAATCTGTTGATTGGGTTGGATTTGGGGGTTGATATAGTGAAAATTACTGATAAGACCCAGTTTATAATGCATTAGGTACTGGCTCATTTAAATAAAGACAGGGATCACCTGAAAGTGCCATTTATTTAAAAAAGAAAGTAGCATTACCTTTGTATAAATGTTGTGATGGGTGGATTCATTTCCATGTCATTGCAGTTAAACATCACATTTGGTCCAATACATGTGATTTGAGTGCCATGTCTGTCACATGCACATCAGCTGCAAAGACGTGAGTAAAGTGAGCAGTATTAGTCGTTGTTACATTTATTGAATTTTTATTACCCTAGTTTTCAGCAAAACAACTAATCAAAAAAGCAGTGAGAAACTGCAAACTGCAGACCACTCTGGGGATGTCATGAAGGAAGATGACTAGCAAAAGGCCGGATAGTTCAGTGGTAAAATAAGGCAACAGATACTGGGACCTAATCTTAAGCCTCATACACACGATCGGACTTCAAACAAACTTTTTCATGTTTTGTTTTTTTCGAAGGGCGTTGGCCGTGAGCTTGGTATGCATATACACGGCAGGACTTTTTCAGCAAACTTTCCAAAAATCATGTGGTTTTTCAGTTCTTTACCGCCACCCTTTAGTCAACTTTTGTATTGTTGTCTGATCTTTTGCATTGGTTCTGAGAATGCGTGTTTGTACTTTGGACTTAAGTCCGATGGATTTCTGTACACACGGCAGGACTTTGCACCATAGGACTTTTGTTGCCGGAAAGTTTGTCTGTTTGCAGAGCGAACATTTGTCCGATGAAAAGCAAAAAAGTTTGTCCGATGGAGCGTACACATGGTCGGATTTTTTGAAAAACCTGGTCATTTTGAAGTTTGTTGTCAAAAAGTCCTATCGTGTGTATGGGCCTATAGAATCAGGGATCTCATTAAAATCATTGCTTACCTCAACTGCTTCAGCCCCGGAAAATGTTACCCCCTTCCTGACCAGAGAACTTTTTAAAATTTGGCACTGTGTCGCTTTAAACACTTAAGGACCGCCTAACACCGATATACGTTGGCAGAATGGCACTGCTGGGCACAATCACGTACCTGTACGTGATTGTTAAATGCCCAGCCGTGGGTCGCCGGCGCGCGACCGTGGCGCACGCCCGCGACCCGGTCCGAAGCTCCGTGACCGGGGCCGCAGGACCCGAATGCCGACGGAGTCCCGCGATCGGTCACAGGAGCTGAAGAACGGGGAGAGGTGTGTGTAAACACACCTTCCCCGTTCTTCACAGTGGCGCTGTCATTGATCGTCTGTTCCCTGATATAGGGAAAGGCAATCAATGACGTCAAAGTCCAGCCCCCCCCTACAGTTAGAAACACATATGAGGTCACACTTAACCCCTTCAGCGCCCCTAGTGGTTAACTCCCAAACTGCAATTGTCATTTTCACAGTAAACAATGCATTTTTATAGCACCTTTTGCTGTGAAAATGACAATGGTCCCAAAAATGTGTCAAAATTGTCCAATGTGTCCGCCATAATGTCGCAGTCACGAAAAAAATCGCTGATTGCCGCCATTAGTAGTAAAAAAACATTATTAATAAAAATGCAATAAAACTATCCCCTATTTTGTAAACGTAATAAATTTTGCGCAAACCAATCGATAAACGCTTATTGCAATTTTTTTTACCAAAAATAGGTAGAAGGCCTAAACTGAGGAAAAAAACTTTTTTTATATATTTTTGGGGGATATTTATTATAGCAAAAAGTAAAAAATATTGAATTTTTTTCAAAATTATTGCTCTATTTTTGTTTATAGCGCAAGAAAAAAAAATACAGAGGTGATCAAATGCCACCAAAAGAAAGCTCTATTTTTGGGAAACAAAGGACGCCAATTTTGTTTGGGAGCCACGTCGCACGACCGCGCAATTGTTAAAGCCATGCAGTGCCGAATCGCAAAAAGGGGCCTGGTCCTTTACTTGCATATTGGTCCAGGTCTTAAGTGGTTAAATAACAATTGCGTGGTCATGCAATGCTGTACCCAAACAAAATTGCATCCTGTTTTCCACAAATAGAGCTTTCGTTTAGTGGCATTTGATCACCTGTGCGGTTTTAAATTTTTTGCACTATAAACAAAAAAAAGAGCGTCAATTTTGGAAAAAAAAATATATATATTTCTTACTTTTTGCTATAATAATTATCCCCAAAAATGTTTTTAAGAAACAAATTTCTTCATCAGTTTAGGCCAATATATATTCTTTTTCATTATTTTGGTAAAAAAAATCGCAATAAGCGTATATATTGATTGGTCTGCGCATTTTTATGGCATTTCTTTTTTTACTAGTAATGGCAGTGATCTTCAGCGGACAGATCAGACACTTTTGACACATTTTTGGGACCACTGACATTTATACAGCGATCAGAGCTATAAAAATGCACTGATTACTGTGTAAATGTCTCTGGTAGGGAACGGGTTAACACTAGGGGTGATCAAGGGGTTAAATGTGTTCCCTAGTTATTGTTTCTAACTGTATGGGGCTAGGACTGACTGGGGGAGGAGACATATCGCTGTTACTACAGGTACAAACGATATGTCTCCTCTACCCTGACAGAACAGGGATTTGTGTGTTTACACACACACACATTTTCCCATGCTGGCATTCGTGCCCACGATCACAGCTAGCCGGCGGCGACCGCACCTGCCGGCCACACGCATCGGGTCCCCCGCCAGCTCTTAAAGGGAACAACCTATTCATACAGGGTTTCGCCCAGCAGAGCCATTCTGCCGACTAGGGATGAGCTGAACACCCCCCTGTTCGGTTCGCACCAGAACCTGCGAACACACCAAAAGTTTGTGTGAACTTTAGAACCCCGTTAAGTCTATGGGACTCGAACGTTTGAAATCTAAAGGGCTAATTTTAAAGGCTAATATGCAAGTTATTGTCCTAAAAAGTGTTTGGGGACCTGGGTCCTGTCCCAGGGGACATGCATCAATGCAAATTTTTTTTTAAAACTGCAGTTTTTTCGGGAGCAGTGAATTTAATAATGCTTAAAGTGAAACAATAAAAGTTAAATATTCCTTTTAATTTCGTACATAGGGGGGGTGTAAAGTATGCCTGTGAAGCAGCGCATGTTTCCCGTACTTAGAACTGTCTCTGCACAAAGTGTCATTTATGACGGAAAAAAAGTCATTTAAAAATCATTCGCGGCTATAATAAATTGTCGGCTCCCGGCAATTCAGAGAGAATTCATTCACAAAAAATAAAAAAAATAAAGCATGGGGGTCCCCCCAAATTCAATTACCAGGCCATTCAGATCTGGTATGGATATTAACCACTTGCTTACTGGGCACATAAACCCCCTTCGTGCCCAGGCGAAATTTCAGCTTCCCGGCACTGCGTCGCTTTAACTGACAATTGCGCAGTCGTGCGACGTGGCTCCCAAACAAAATTGACGCCCTTTTTTCCCCACAAATAGAGCTTTATTTTGGTGGTATTTGATTACCTCTGCAGTTTTTATTTTTTGCATAGAGCGACAATTTAAAAAAATATATATTTTTTTACTTGTTGCTATAATAAATATCCCAATTAAAAAAAAAAAAAAAAAAATTTTTCTCAGTTAAGGCCGATACGTATTTTTCGACGTATTTTTGTAAAAAAAAATCGCAATAAGCGACTAGTTTGCGCAAAAGTTATAGCGCCTACAAAATGGGTAACAAAATTATGATTTTATAAAAATTTTTTTTTTTTACTAGTAATGACGGCGATCTGCGATTTTTATTGGGACTGGGATATTGCGGCAGACGTATCGGACACTTTTGACACAAATTTGGGACCATTCACATTTATACAGCGATCAGTTCTATAAAAATGCACTAATTACTGTATAAATGTGACTGGCAGGGAAGGGGTTAACACTAGGGGGTGAGGAAGTGGTTAAATGTGTATCCTGGGTGTGTTCTAACTGTGTGGGGGGAGGGGGGTGACTGGGGGAGGTGACCGATGCTGTGTCCCTATGTACAAGGGACACAGATCGGTCTCCTCTCCTCTGACAGCACGTGGAGCTCTGTGTTTACACACAGAGCTCCACGTCCCTGCTGCGTTACTGAGAGTACGAGAGAGCGCCCCCCCTATTTCACTTTTATTGTTTCACTTTACGCATTATTAAATTTACTGCTCCTGGATACGTCCGTTTTTAAAAAAAAAATTTGCATTGATACATGTCCCCTGGGGCAGGACCCAGGTCCCCAAACACTTTTTAGGACAATAACTTGCATATTAGCCTTTAAAATTAGCACTTTAGATTTCTCCCATAGACTTTAACAGGGTGTTCCGTGGCTTTTCGAATTTGCCGCGAACACCCCAAATTGATCGTTGTTTGCCGAACAGGCAATGTTCGAGGCAAACATGAGTTCGACTCGAACTCGAAGCTCATCCCTACTGCCGATGTATATCGGCATGAGCTGGTCGGCAAGTGGTTAAAATGTCAGTGGTTAAAGCAGATTTCCAATTCAAAAAAACAACCCTCCCCCTTCCTCGGTCAATATGCAACCTTTTTTATTTTCTGTCCTGAAAGATGTGCGATGTGTCTCAGCATCACACAGCTGGAAGTTAGCAGATTGTTGCAGTCAAAAGAAGAAGCATAGATGAAGGAAACAAGTGGAAGTGGAACTGGAGAGAGGACATTCTACTCAAAGTGGTCTATTTATAATTAATTGTGCGAATGTCTGAAGTAGTCACAATACCATCACGAATAATCTCTAAATTTCCCTTATACGTTTATTTCCTGTGATTGTCAGCTCCATCTAGTGGCCATAATGCAGTATTTTCCTGATTGATGTACATACAGTATTTCAGGAAATTACTGCATTATGGGCACTAGATGGAGCTGACAATCTTAGAAAATAAACATATTGAGTATGGGGATTATTCATGTTGGCTGTGTGAATCCTTGAGACAGTCGCACATGATATTCTTTTTCATAAACAGACCCCCAAAGTCTATCTAAAGGCAATTACATTTTTTGTACTTTGTATGGATTAGGGAAGGATTCTATTTTTCTAATCTTAGAGAGATTTCTTCTTACTTGCTGTTGCATTTATAGGAGGGAAAGTCATGGGAAATGTCCCCAATAGGACACCTGTGGGAAAAAAAGAATCCAGAATAAGTTTGAACCAGTCTCTACTTCAATCAAAAAACGAAAAAACTGGAGTTCCTCTTTACTTTTTCCAGTGTAGTATTCTACCAGAAAGAATGATGATACAACCATTCTTTAGGTAGCTGCTAGTTCTCAATGATTTGTTACCCCTTCTGCCGTTTTTCTGGGAGATCCACTTCCATTTGTTGTTCTGATGACAAAGGACTGTAAGGAAAGATCTAAAATTTCAGTTAGCTCCAGGATTTTTATAACAGCTTACCTGTAAAATCCTTTACTTCTATTACATCACGGGACACAGCGCTGCATAGTAATAACTAGGGTTGTCCCGATACCGATACTAGTATCGGTATCGGGACCGATACCAAGCATTTGCCCGAGTACTTGTACTCGGGCAAATGCTCCCGATGCTTTACCCGATACTTGTCCTGTGTCCTCCTCCAGCCCCCCCTCCCTTTTTATGCAGTCTCTCAACCTCTGTGCCCCCCGCCGCTGTTTCCTTCTCCCTCTGTGCCCCCCGCCGCTGTTTCCTTCTCCCTCCGTGCCCCCGCCGCTGTTTCCTTCTCCCTCCTGTCCCCCGCCGCTGTTTCCTCCTCTCCCCCGTGCCCCCCCTGCTGTTTCCTTCTCTCCTCCGTGACCCCCGATGTTTCCTCCTCTCCCTCCGTGCGTCCCGATGTTTCCTTCTCTCCCCCGTGCCCCCCCGCGGTTTCCTTCTCTCCCCCGTGCGTCCTGTTGTTTCCTTCTCTCCCCCGTGCGTCCCGATGTTTCCTTCTCTCCCCCCGTGCGTCCCCCGCTGTTTCCGTCTCTCCCCTGTGCCCCCCCCCCCGGAACTGTCAGGATGGAGAGCGGCGGTAGGAGCCGGTAAACCCGGCTCCTTACTGTTCCGAATGGACAGAGTCAGCGATGACTCTGTCCATTCACAGAACTGAATCATCGTAACCTGTTGATTACAATGTTTCAGTTTATGAATGAAGAGAAGACGCTGTCTTCTCTGCATTCATTTTCAGCGCAGCTGATGCTGCTGAGAAAGGGACAGGGGAATCTGTTTACCTAGTCCCTTTCTCTGTCTCAAAGGGGAGATGTCAGAGGTCTGTTAAGACCCCTGATATCTCACCAAAGCCCCCCCAACAGGGTTGATTAAAAAATAAAATAAAAATTGCAATAAATAAAAAAATAAATAAAAAAAAATGTAAATAGTAATAAAAAATTCAAACACACACTGACAATCCACTACCCCCCCTCTAAAAAAATAAAAAATAAAACGCCACTGTAAAAAATAAAAATAAAATAAAAAAAAGTAAAAAAAAAACAAACAAAAGAAAAAAACGCCACTGTCACATCACATTAAAAAAAAAAAAAGTATCGGTATTCAGTATCGGCGAGTACTTGAAAAAAAGTATCGGTACTTGTACTCGGTCCTAAAAAAGTGGTATCGGGACAACCCTAGTAATAACTATGTGGGTATATAGGCCACCTTCAGGTGATGGACACTGGCTGTCAGGGATCGGATGGGAGACTGATTTGATGAGGTCGGCCTCTCTTATATCTCCTGTCCTGGCTCCGCTGAAGGTGAGACAGAGAAAACCGAAGGACAAGAGAGACACGAGTGCCTGGAGCAGGAAGTCCCGGGAGAACAGCTTGGCAGGGTTCAGCGGCCTGGAGTAGACTGTGATGAGCTGAGCAGGAACAGGTAACAGCCAGGCAGGTAACCGAGGGTTAACAGCAACCAGGAACATAGACAGGAGCAAGGTCTCAGGGATAGCCAGGTTCGTCAGCAGGCGGGCAGTGAGGTACCAAATCGTAGACAGAACCAGAGTCAGGAATGGAGCCGGGTCAGAGATGGGCATCAGTACAGGAACAGAACACAGAGCCAAGGTCAAGAGCAAGCCGGGTCTAAATACTGGGAGGACACACAGGATCAGAGCAGGATTCAGGAACACAGCTGAAGATCAGTCAGCAAAGCACAAGAGCCCAGACTCCCTTTAAATAGGCGCCAAGGGGAATTAGGCTCGTACGCATGCGCGCGCCTGTGTGCCATTCTATGGCAAAGGCTATGTGCTTGCGCACGTCTGTGCAAAATGTCTCACAGGAGTTCCCTGAAGCCTCCTACACACTATCAGTCCATCCGATGAGAAAGGTCTGAAGGACCCTTGTCATCGGTTAACTGATGAAGCTGACTGATGGTCTGTCGCGCCTACACACCATCGGTTAAAAAACCCATCGTGTCAGAACGCAGTGACGTAAAACACAACGACGTACTGAAAAAAACGAAGTTCAATGCTTCCAAGCATGCGTCGACTTTTTTCTGAGCATGCGTGGATTTTTAACCGATGGTTGTGCCTACTAACGATCGGTTTTGACCTATCGGTTAGGAATCCATCGGTTAAATTTAAAGCAAGTTGGCTTTTTTTTAACCGATGGTTAAATAACCTATGGGGCCCACACACGATCGGTTTTGACTGATGAAAACGGTCCATCAGACCGTTGTTCTCTGGTTAACCGATTGTGTGTACGAGGCCTGACACTGGCACACCCAAGACAGGAAGTCCCCTCCCCTATATGACCCCTCCCATACCGGGAGTACCTCAGTTTTTGTAGTAAGGCAATAAGTGTCCCAACAAGATTGGTGGGAGCTCTGTGTCCCATGATGTACTAGAAGAAAAGGATTTTACAGGTAAGCGGTTAAAAAATCCTATTTTCTTTTTTGTACATCACGGGACACAGAGCTGCATAGTAATAACTATGTGGGATGTCCCATAGGAATGCCATCTGAGGGGAGGGAGACACCAAATAAACAGGGCGCCATCAGACGTGAGGATCTATACTGTCGCCTGCAGCACACTGCACCCAAAGGCGATATCCTCATGCCTTTTTACATCCAACTGAAAGAATTTAGTGAATGTATGTACTGAAGATCAGGTTGTGGCCTTGCAGATCTGAGTCATGGAGGCTTAGTGATGCACTGCCCAAGAATCACTAACTGCTCTGATAGAATGTGCTCTGATTTGAAAGGGTGGAAGTTTACCCTTTAACCCATAAGCCTGAACAATAACTTGCCGAATCCACTTGGAAATAGTAGACTTCGATGCTGCCTAACCCTTCTTGGGGCCTTCTAGCAGCACAAAGAAAACATCTGTTTTCCGAATCTGAGCAGTAGTCTTCAGATAGACCTTAACCACTTAACCCCCGGACCATATTGCTGTCCAAAGACCAGAGCACTTTTTGCGATTCGGGACTGCGCCGCTTTAACTGACAATTGCGCGGTCGTGCGACGTGGCTCCCAAACAAAATTGGCGTCCTTTTTTTCCCAAAAATAGAGCTTTCTTTTGGTGGTATTTGATCACCTCTGCGGTTTTTATTTTTTGCGCTATAAACAAAAATAGAGTGACAATTTTGAAAAAAAAATGAATATTTTTAACTTTTTGCTGTAATAAATATCCCCCAAAAATATATAAAAAAATTTTTTTTCCTCAGTTTAGGCCGATACGTATTCTTCTACATATTTTTCGTAAAAAAAATCGCAATAAGCGTTTATTGATTGGTTTGCGCAAAAGTTATAGCGTTTACAAAATAGGGGGTATTTTTATGGCATTTTTATTAATATATTTTTTTTACTAGTAATGGCGGCGATCAGCGATTTTTTTTCGGTACTGCGACATTATGGCGGACACTTCGGACACTTTTGACGCATTTTTGGGACCATTGGCATTTTTATATAAAAATGCATTGGATTACTATAAAAATGCCACTGGCAGTGAAGGGGTTAACACTAGGGGGCGGGGAAGGGGTTAAGTATGTGCCTGGGTGTGTTCTTACTGTGGGGGGGGGGGGGTGGCCTCACTAGGGGAAACACTGATCCTCTGTTCATACATTGTATGAACACAAGATCAGAATTTCCCCTGCTGACAGGACCGAGAGCTGTGTGTTTACACACACAGTTCCTGGTCCCCGCTCTGTAACGAGCAATCGCGGGTGTCCGGCGGCAATCGAGCCCGCCGGGCACACGCAGTCGGGGCGAGTGGGGGGCGCGCACGCGCCCATAGTGGCCGCTCGAAGAGCGGACGTATAGCTACGGGCTCTCGCCCAGGAGAGCCGACCTGCCGCCGTATAATGACGGTGGCTGGTCGGCTAGTAGTTAAAGTGGATGTAAACCCACTCTCATTCTTTCTAAACTACTGCCATAGTGCTGATCTATAAGGATATACATGCCTCCTGCATGTATCCTGTCAAATGTCTCCCCTCTGTCTGTTATGAGACCTGAAAAACTGCAGATTCTGTGGGTAGATCTGTTGTCTGGAGCTCAGTGGGTGGAGTTGTAATGTCAGTAGACTTTCCGCCCACCTCCACACTCCCCTTGTCAACATGCATTTTTCCTGTGTATTACTTACACTGAATTCTGCTATGATCACTAACATCCAGTCAAAATCCAGAAAAGTAACCACATGACTTCAGAAAAGGAGGTGGGGGTGGGAATTAAAAAATAATGCCTGTCTGAAGATAGTGCATGAGATATGTAAATAACCTGTGACTCACAGCAAGGGGGCGGAATGGACTAAGGTTTTTCTCTGTAAGTCCGTTTTATTTCACTGAACAATAAGGCCCCATTCACACGGACGGATCGTTCAGGTCCACCTGTCAGTTTTGACGGCGGACCTGAACGGCTGCTCCATGCATCCCTATGGAGCGTCGGATGTCAGCGGAGACATGTCCGCTGACATCCGACCCTATCCGATCCGCTAAAAACAGACGTATGGGGGCACGTCCCCATCCGTCCATGGCGGATCGGATCGGGTAAGATCTGATGAAAACGGACATGCTGTCTGTTTTCATCAGATCGCTCCATAGGAGACAGCGGTGCCCGACAAGCCCCTCCCCGCTCAGTGAGCAGAGAGGAGCTCGTCATCCGTCGGCTCAGCGGAGATCTGCAGACTGATCTCCCGCTGAGCTGGCGGGAGCAGGCGGACTCCGTAACAACGGAGTCCGTCTGGTGTGAATGAGGCCTAAGGCCGTGTATACGCGGTCGGTCCAAACCGATGAAAACGGACTGAAGGGCCTTTTCATCGGTCCAAACCGATCGTTTGTGTGCCCCATCAGTCAGTTATCCTTCGGTCAAAAATTTTAGAACTTGCTTTAAAATTTAACCGATGGACGCCTAACCGATAGGTCAAAACCGATGGTTAGTATGCAAAAGCATTGGTTAAAAACCCGCACATGCTCAGAATCAAGTCGACGCATGCTTGGAAGCATTGAACTTCATTTTTCTCTGCACATCGTTGTGTTTTACGTCACCGAGTTGAACTCGATCGTTTTTTTAACTGATAGTGTGTAGGCACGTCAGACCATCAGTCAGCTTCATCGGTTAACCGTTCTCATCGGATGGACCGACCATGTGTACGCGGCCTAAGAGGATTGCTCAGAACTGGATTAACTCTGTGTGGCAAGACTGGGCACAGATGATAGGAAATCTTATATTATTAATCTTATACTGTACACTGTAACATCAAAAAAATAAAAAATAAATTGGGGTGTACATCCACTTTAACTGCTCTCACTACATCCAAAGAATGTAGTGACTTCTCTTCTGCAGAACTAGGTTCTGGAAAAAATGAAGGGAGAACCACATCTTGGTTTAAGTGAAAATCTGACACTATCTTAGGTAGAAAGGACGGATGAGGATGTAACACCACCTTATCCTTATGAATAATCAAATACGGTTCTTTACAAGAAAAAGCAGCCAAATCTATTACCCTCCTAGCAGAGGATATAGCCACCAGAAAAATCTATTTCCTAGTCAAAAGGACTAAGGCAATATGGCGTAATGGCTCAAAAGGCTGCTTCTGCAAAGCCGAGAGAAACAAATTCAAGTCCCATGGACATAAGGGTGACTTAACTGGCGGATTGATTCTCGTCGCCCCCTGTATCAAGGCCCGAACTAAAGAATGCATAGCCAGCGGTCTTTGAAATAACATTGATAGGGCCGAGACCTGACCCTTGATAGTACTGAAGGCCAGCTTAATTTCTACACCCATTTGAAGGAAGGCAAGAATTCTACCTATAACGTACTTCCTAGGATGCCAACCCTTGGCTTCGCACCAAGACACATATGCCTTCCAGACTCTATAATATATGGCTCTAGAAACTGTCTTTCTTGCATTAATCACGGTAGATACTACTGACCTAGAAAGCCCTCGATTCTTCAGAATGTGGGATTCAATAGCCAAACCGTCAAATTTAGAGTTTGTAAGGAAGGATCCATGGATCCCCTACAGCCATCCTTACGATTTCTGCTTACCACGACCTCCTGGGCCATGCCGGGGCTACCAGAAGCACTGGCCTTCCTTCGGTCCTGATTCTACGGAGAAGCTGCGGCAATAGCTGGACTGGGGGGAAATGCATAAATCAGTGAGAACTGACTCCAAGGAGTTACTAATGCATCCGTCCTGTATGCGAGATGATCCCTTGTCCTTGACACAAAGTTGTCCACCTTCTTGTTGAACCTGGATGCCAACAGATCTACGTCCGGGTCCCCCATCTCTGACATATGTCAAGGAAGATGTCGGGGTGAAGAGACCACTGAGCAGAGAGGAGCTTGTCATCCATCTAGTGACTCAAGAAGTCCGCCTGACAATTCTCTATTCCTGGAATGAAGACAGCCGATATGCAAGGAACATGCCTCTCTGCCCAAGCTAGGATCTTGTTCACCTCCCTCTGGGCTGCGTGACTCCTGGTGCCTCCTTGGTAATTGATATAAGCCACTGCCGTGGCGTTGTCGGACTGAATCATGACTGGTAAATCCTGTAACTTGCACGTCCAGGCCCTTAGGGACAGACGTGCTGCCTGAATCTCCAGAATGTAGATGGGAAAAGCCTTCTTGGGTTTGGACATCTGCCCTGAACAGTCAACTCTCCCAGGACTGCTCCCCAGCCTGAAAGGCTGGCATCTGTTGTTACCATCTTCCAGGTGACCTGAAGAAAAGACTTTCCCTTCTGTAGGTTTCTGGGCACCAACCACCAACTGAGGCTCTGAAGCACCCTTGGGGTCAGGCACATTGGGAAGTCCAGAGCTTGAATCTTCTTGTTCCAGGTGGAGAGGATACTGTTTTGCAACAATCTTGAATGAAATTGGGCATATGGAACGGCTTAGAATGAGGCCACCATCTTCCCCAATACCCTTATATAAAGACGAAAGGAGGGATTCCTTTTCACTTTGATCACTTGAATCAGTTCTCTTATAGAACTGACCTTTGCCTGGGGCAAAAACACTTTCCTTTGGTTTGTATCTATAACCAGACATAAGTACTCCAGCCTTTCTACTGGAAGTAGGGCTGATTTCTCTAAGTTGAGAATACAACCCAAAGACTCCAGATACCTGTGCACACTCTGGTTTAAGTGGGCTGCTGACTGATCTACTAGTAGCAGATTGTCCAGGTAAGCCAGTATTGTTATATCCTGAGCCCTTAGCCTGGCCAGGAGTGGGGCTAGAACCTTTGTAAACACTGGGGAGCCGTAGCCAGACCAAAGGGTAAGGCGACAAATTGGTAGTGATGTTGCTCTACCTCGAACAGTAGAAATCTCTGGTGAGTGGGGAAAATGGGCACATACAGATATGCGTCTTTGATGTCTATAGAAGGTTGGAGACTACCGACCGGATAGACTTCATGCAAAACGAGCGTATATTTAGGAACTGATTTAGACACTTTAGATCTAAAATAGGTCTGACATCCCCATTTGGCTTTGGGACCGTGAAGAGGTTTGAGTAAAATCCCAACCCGTGTTCTTCTGGAGGAATCTTTATGATTACCCCGAGACAATAACCGGTCCAAGGCCAGGGAAAGAGATCTTCTCTTTACTGGATCTTTGGGAACGTTTGATCTCAGAAAACGAGGAGGAGGAAACTCTCGCAATTCTAGTTTGTAATCTAGAGACACAGTAGAGATGACCCATCTGTCCTGGATCTCCTTTCGCCGAGTCTCTGAGAACTGCAGAAGCCTTTCTCCACCTGTATGGAATCAGTCCTGCGCCGTGCGAGGACGTGACACGCCGCTGCGGTAAGCCACACCCCCTTCTCTCTCCCCCGCCTGCCGGGATGTTATAATCTAACTCCCTCGCACGAGCACTGTACATGCTGGCGTGAGAGTAAAGGAAGGGAGGAAAGACAGCCCCTAGACGGGGGGTGCGCCGTTACGTCTAGCAAAGAATGGGGGGGGGTGATCTCCATAACTGCAAGACTGCATTCAGATTGAACCCAACAAGTCCCCCTGACATCCCCAGATGGCCGGACTTGTTCGCAGGAAGAAGCACACAGACAGGCTTTCTGAAGCAGCGGCACACTGGAGGATCTGACCAGGTATGTTGTTTTCACACCTGCTAGTGGCGAAAAATAGGCATGAAACTTTACTAAAAAATAGGAAATCCATAAGCAAACTTAAAAGTTCCATAGGACTATTCACTTACCTCTCCTGCTGCAGGATTCTGCTGAATTATTTCAGACAGATCCAACCTTCACCCATCACGGTGGGCAATGTCACTGACCTTTAGGGACTGGAGTCCTTCCAGAACTTCCACTGCCCTGTACCTGTACTGCACCCAGCCAGACAAATATCATTGGTATCTGATGTGTAACCAAGGCACTGGTTTCCTGGGTTCAGTCCTCCTAGGAGGAACATTACAGGCAAAACCTTGTTCTTCTTTACTCAAGGCCTGGGTACCATCCACTTTGGCCTTAATAACACTTTGGATGGATCCGGTCTGCAAAGCTTGATCCTCCAGCGGAGCTCATCTTAACCGTGACCAACACCTTTGACACTGGTGAAAAAACTGAGGTACTCCCGGTATGGGAGGGGTTATATAGGGGAGGGGACTTCCTGTCTTGGGTGTGCCAGTGTCCATCACCTGAAGGTGGCCTATATACCCACATAGTTATTACTATGCAGCTGTGTCCCATGATGTATCAAAAAGAAAAGTCAACAAGAAATATTCACGTTTCCAGACAGCTGTCATTTAAAATGTGACAAGATGCTATGGAAAAATCTGTCTAATGGAGACGCGGACAGCTATCAAGTTTACATTACTTAAAGGGGTAAGGTAGAACATACATAATGATTTGAGTATCCTAAACTGTTTGTCTTATACAGATTCACAAACAGGACTTACGATACTTTTACTAGATTTATTCCTTTGCAATGATTATATTTAGATTAGCTGAAGTATATGTGCCTTCTTAGAAGAGACACTTGATATGTAATGTCAATCTCAAATTCTATGCATGATTTATGCTACCGGCTGTCAAGGCTCTCGTGGTCTCACTGCTACCTTATTCATGGTGCTATTTTTTGTACAATGTCTGCAATATAATGTTACAAGCAGGCTAAATTATTTGCTTGCTGCCCTGGTAATATGCATGTATCCATCCAGGAAAGTGTTGCTTATGACTTCCAGTTGTATTGTGTGACCAGGGGCGGACTGACAACTCATGGGGCCCCCGGCCAATAGGAGATTATGGGGCCCCCGGGCAATAGATTATGGTGCCACACAGTACTGTATATACAGTGGGGATCGAAAATGTGGGCACCCCAGGTAAAAATGTGTATTAATGTGCATAACGAAGCCAAGGAAAGATGAAAAAATCTCCAAAAGGCATCAAATTACAGATTAGACATTCTTATAATATGTCAAAAAAAGTTAGATTTTATTTCCATCATTTACACTTTCAAAATTACAGAAAACAAAAAAATGGCGTCTGCAAAGGTTTGGGCACCCTGCAGAGTTAATATCTTGTACTGCCCCCTTTGGCAAGTATCACAGCTTGTAAACGCTTTTTGTAGCCAGCCAAGAGTCTCAATTCTAGTTTGAGGTATCTTTGCCCATTCTTCCTTACAAAAGTCTTCCAGTTCTTTGAGATTTCTGGGCTGTCTGTCACGCACTGCTCTTTTAAGGTCTATCCATAGATTTTCAATTATGTTGAGGTCAGGAGATTGTGAAGGCCATGGCAAAACCTTCAGTTTACGCCTCTTGATGTAATCCCCCGTGGATTTTGAGGTGTGTTTAGGATCATTATCCATTTGTAGAAGCCATCCTCTCTTTAACTTCAGCTTTTTCACAGATGGCATAAAGTTACTATCCAAAATTTGGCTTTGTTATGCACATTAATACAATTTTTTACCTGGGGTGCCCAAACTTCCGATCCCCACTGTATATACAGGGTGGGCTATTTATATGAATACACCTTAATAAAATGGGAATGGTTAGTGATATTAACTTCCTGTTTGTGGCACATTAGTATATGTGAGGGGGGAAACTTTTCAAGATGGGTGGTGACCATGGTGGCCATTTTGAATCCAACTTTTGTTTTTTCAATAGGAAGAGGGTCATGTGACACATCAAACTTATTGGGAATTTCACAAGAAAAACAATGGTGTGATTGGTTTTAACGTAACTTTATTCTTTTTATGAGTTATATACAAGTTTCTGACCACTTATAAAATGTGTTCAATGTGCTCTCCAGTGACATGCGGCGAGTGCTACGCTGTGGGCTCTTGCTGAATGAAGCTAGGACAGCCACTGATGTTTCTTCATTAGACCCCTTTCACACCGGATACGCCCTTTAGCGGAGCGTTAAAATCGCGGTAAAATTGTGGTAAAATAGCGGTGTTTTACCGCGATTTTAACGCTCCGCTATAGGCGTATCCAGTGTGAAAGGGGTCTAATGAAGAAACATCAGTGGCTGTCCTAGCTTCATTCAGCAAGAGCCCACAGCGTAGCACTCGCAGCATGTCACTGGAGAGCACATTGAACACATTTTAAAAGTGGTCAGAAACTTGTAAATAACTCATGAAAGAATAAAGTTACGTTAAAACCAAGCACACCATTGTTTTTCTTGTGAAATTCCCAATAAGTTTGATGTGTCACATGACCCTCTTCCTATTAAAAAAAAAAAGTTGGATTCAAAATAGCCGCCATGGTTACCACCCATCTTGAAAAGTTTCCCCCCTCACATATACTAATGTGCCACAAACAGGAAGTTAATATCACCAACCATTCCCATTTTATTAAGGTGTATCCATATAAATGGCCCACCCTGTATACACACATACACTATACATAGACAGTATACACACACACGCAGTATACACACAGAATACATACACACACTGAGAAGGTACTGGAGAGGCGGGACAGCTATGATCTTGGGATTTTTAGACCAAAAGGATGTCATTAAGAGACATTTCAGGGACAGATCTAAAAAAAACACAGATTTTAAAATACTGCCCCAGGTTTTACTGAGGCTGGCAACCCTGATGATACCCCTCTAGTGGAATGGGGCCCTCAGGTAGTACCCGAGTGCCCAAATGGTCAGTCCGCCCCTGTGTGCTTCAAGTGAAGTATCTGACACTCCAGTGGTGATTTCAGTTTCCATTATTACCAACTTACTTGTAATTTTTGAAACATGCAAGGTATAGAGGAACTTTTTAGAGTTGTTTTTAGATCTACTTACGAGTGTAATAAAATGTATCTTGGATAGAATAGGAAATGGCAAAAACCCACTCCAGTTTTTTTTTTTCCCAACTATGTTCTGTTTAAAAGATTTCTCTTTACTTTGTTTCTAGACGCAACAGGAAATGGAAACAAATTACTCAACCATGAGGTTTATTCTGGTCACCAGGACAAATGGAGAGAATCGCCCTAGCGCAGACACAGAAATCAATAAAAACGCAACAGGTATTTTAATCCTTCCACACTAAACTAAAACATGCTTTTACACGTACTTTAAATGAGAGACATAGGGTCAAAGCTCTTTTGGCCCTACTACTTCTGTGGATCACAGGAGTGCACCTAGTTATGCACTCCTTTGACCCGTTTTCAGCTGAACACTGGCTAACGTGCGCTGTCAGCGAACATTAGTCAGCCGGTGGATTGTTCCTGACAGTACAGTCAGGATCCACCCAGATGCCTAGACTGGCAGCTGGCTCAGCCTCTCAGCAAGCCACTGGGAGACTGAGCCAAATACTTTCGCCCCCCTGCACAGCCTGGCTCTCTAGTAAACGCTGGAGGGGCAGAAAGAGCCGTTGACTGACAGTCACTGACTCCCTGAAGACTGAAAACCAAGCGATCAGGGATCTTTGATCGCTCAGTTCTTAGTGTAGAGGCAATGGGGGACAGATGCAGCTGGGATCAGTACTGCAGCCACCTAGGTGAGTATGATTGTTTTTTGTTATTTTTTATTCCCAAACTTCTTCTTGAAGTGTATGCAAGGTTAACATCTCTGTCAATGTTTAATTGTTATGTCACCCTTGATGAATGAACAACTGTGCTTCAAGCATTTGATTATAGACATGTAGCTAGATTCAGAAAGAGTTAAGCCGGCGTATCAGTAGATACGCCGTCGTAACTCTGAATCTAAGCCGTCGTAAATTTAAGTGTATTCTCAAAATGACATACACTTAAATCTAGCTAAGATACGACCGCCTGCGCCGTCGTATCTTAGCTGTCTATTTAGGCTGGCCACTAGGGGCGTGAACGCTGATTTACGCCTAGAATGCGTAAATCAGCGAGATACGCCTATTCACGAACGTACGCTTGCCCGTCGCAGTAAATTTACGCCGTTTACGTAAGGCGTTTTCAGGCGTAAATTTATTCCACCAAAAAGCTGGCCTAGCCAATGTTAAGTATGGACGTCGGTTCCGCGTCGAATTTTGAAAATGTTACGTCGTTTGCGTAAGTCGTCCGTGAATGGGGCTGGACGTAATTTACGTTCACGTCGAAACCAATAAGTCCTTGCGGCGTAATTTGGAGCATGCGCACTGGGATACGTCCACGGACGGCGCATGCGCCGTTCATTCAAAACGTCATTTACGTGGGGTCATGGTTTATTTACATAAAACACGCCCACCTCTTAACAATTTGAATTCCGCGCCCTTACGCCGGCCCATTTACGCTACGCCGCCGTAACTTAGGAGGCAAGTGCTTTGTGAATACAGCACTTGCCTCTCTGACTGCGATACGCTACGCCTGCACAAAGTTAAGCCAGTCTTTCTGAATCTGGCTAATGGACTGGACATGTTTAAAGCTGGCCATACACCAGCAGAATTTTGTTCAAATATTTTTGTTTTAAAAACATTTGTTCGATTTTCTAATCATTAGAGTAGTCAAATCGACTTTACTTTTAGACTGCAGTAACAAGAAATGTTTAAAGAGCAGGATGAAAAATGTTTCCATATGTACGAATTTTTATCAGAATATTTGGTTTTTGGTTGTCAAAGTCCATTCATTTAAAATCAAATTAAATTTTGAACTACCTTTGAATGACATTCTTAAGCCATCAAATGTACTGACATTTTTTTATACGATTGTTTGTATGAATTTCCATTTGCAAATCTTCTAGTGTATAACCAGTTTAAGAGTAATCATCAGATTAGACTTTAAAGCCTTTCTAAATTAAATGTTTTTCAAATAAAGTACCGTATTTATCGGCGTATAACACGCACAGGCGTATAACACGCACCCTTACTTTAGGAGGGAACTTTCAGGGAAAAAACTTTTTAAAGCCCCCTGTGTATAACACGCAGGCACAGTTTACCCTCTATTTTCAGGGTAAAAAAATGAGCGTTATACGCCAATAAATACAGTAATACAAATATTATACTTACCTGCTCTGTGCAATGGTATTGCAGAGAGGCCTCAAACCTCTTCTGGGGTCCCCCGTCAGCACTATCTGCTCTGGCTGCCCTTATAGCAAACAGCTTGCTATAGGGGTCAGACCTGCAGGATTGATCCCAAGTTGGGCTTTGTGCGTCCACAGACACATGCAGCACAGCTTGGCTTTGCCTCCCATTCCCTCCAAACAGCATTTGATTGTCAGTGGCAGGAGCTAATGGTTCCCGCTGATGTCTCAGTCCATATGAGTAAGAGGCAGGGATGGACTGGCCATTGGGACTACAGGGAGTTTCCCGGTGGGCCGATGGCTCAGTGGGCCGGCTTCAGTGACAGCGGACCACCCCCCCTTCGCTTCCCTGTCTCTCCCTTCCCGCAGCGCTCACCTCTTCTCCCTCCCTGCAGCACTCACCTGGGGGGACAAAGAAGCAGGGGGAGGACCAGAGGAGCAGGGACGACGACAGAGGAGCATGGGGGAGGGGACAGACATCTGACTCAACAGCTATGGCCTGGGAGTTTCTCACTTCTGCCTAATCTTGTCCCAAAAGGGGGGGCACCAAACTGATTCTTTGCCCCGGGTGAAATAATGTCTAGCTTCCCCACTGGTACTGCCTATAAGAGTACCAGTACCAGCCATTCTACTCTAATAAAGTAGAACGGCTAGTGGCTAGTGAAGGGGGAGAGGGGGGGGGCTGCGGGAGTTATCCAGCCGCCATGGGAGAGACCTGTCAAAGTGGGTCAGTCTGGATAAAGTCCAGGGCCAAATTTTTGTCCCAGTCCAGCCCTGGTAGGAGGTGGAGGAGAGAAGAGATGCAGTTGTGCACAGCGCTGGAATCAATTGAGGTCTCTGGTAAGTATTTAGAAAGGTGGGTACAGCAAGTTGCAATTTTTTTTTTACCTTAATGAATGGAATGCATTGAAGTAAACAAATGTTTTGGCTTAAGAACCACTTTAACATCTATCCTAGTTGTAGCATTTGATAGAGGAGGGATACAAAATCTATTTCTAACCCCAGTCTGAACAATGGCCAGGTAGCTACACCATTTTCTTCTACTATCACAAATGATAACCCCTGGTTCAAAGTCATGTTTGGGAGATTACACAACTAAGTGATTCAGCCTCTGGTGATATCTGCTAAGTGATTTCAAAAATAATCATTACTGAGCAAGTATAAAGTATCTTTAGTTGAGTAACTATCTTGTGGTGATTACCTTTAAAAAAAACTATCTTGTGGTGCATTGCAGAAGATAAAATGTTTTTTAAACAATTTCTGTCAGCTAAGTAGAATTTAATTTATAATGTAGCCTTTAAACATACTGTATGTTGTTAAATAGAAGCGCATTAAACAAATGCTTTCCACATCCTAAGGCCTTGTACACACGGTCGGACGGTCCGATAAAAACGGTCCGCCGGACCATTTTCATCGAACATGTCCGCTGACGGATTTTGGTCTGATGTGTGTACACACCATCAAACCAAAATCCCTGCGGACAGCGAACGCTGGGGCGTGGTCGCGACGATGACGCGGCGACGTGCGTGACCCTGGAAGGTCAATGCTTCCACGCATGCGTCGAATCACTTCGACGCATGCGAGGGCTTTCGGCCGAGCGGACATGTCCGATGAGTTGTACTAACCATCGGACATGTCCGACGGACATGGTTCCAGCGGACATGTTTCTTAGCATGCTAAGAAACATTTGTCCGCCGGAAACCTGTCTGCTAGGCCGGGAATCCGGTCCGGTCGGCCGTACAGACGACCGAACATGTCCGCGGAAACTGGTCCGCGGACCAGTTTCAGCAGACATGTTTGGTCGTGTGTACGAGGCCTAAGACTGAATGCAAACCAAGAGGTAAGGTGGGGTTGTATGGCCAATGTTTTTAGAAAATTTGACGTACAGAATTGAAACGCTTGGGTCATTTTACTTCTTTGTGAAGAATGACTATTGTATGAGGATGTTTTCATAAACGAATTTGCAGAGATAATCATCCTGCAAAACTGGACATTCCTTCTGTGCGAATGTTGGCAAAATCAAATGTTACTAGGCCATTTTCTATTTAAGTTGGAGGTTCTTCATTCATAAGACTTAGGCCCCGTACACACCATAGAATCCATCCGCAGATAAATCCCAGCAAATGGGTTTCAGCGGATAGATCCTATGGTGTGTACACGCCAGCGGATCTGTTTCCGCGGATATATCTCCCCTGGGATGGATTCCAGCAGATCGAATATTTGCTGACATGCAGAACAAATCCATCTGCTGGAGTCCATCCCAACGGATGGATCCGCTGGTCTGTACAGACTCACCAGATCCATCCGTCCGAAGGGATCCCCCGCATGCGTCGTAATGATTCGACGCATGCGTGGAATTCCTTATATGACAGCGTCGCGCACGTCGCCGCGTCATAATCGCGGCGACGGCGCGACACGTCATCGCCAGAGGATTTCGGCCCGGATTTCAATGCGATGGTGTGTACACTCCATCGCATGAAAATCCGCCGAAATCCTCGAGAGGATTTATCCGCGGAAACGGTCCGCTGGACCGTATTCGCGGATAAATTCTATCGTGTGTATGGGGCCTTACATGAACCAGGAAAATACAACATTTTGGTCATTGGATGGAGCTGATGATCATAGGAAATAGTTATGCCTAGCAGATGGAGATCATAAAGCGAGGCTGGGTATTATTAACCCTGGAGGACTAAGAAAACCTTGTAGGGAAATAGAGGTACTGTGCGACACAGCTCTGGACTGAAGTTGAGTTTTTACTATTCATGGGTACAATAAAAACTTGCCTAGAGTTGGCATTTAAGGATTTTGGAGTTTCAACTATATATTAGAACCTTTTTTGTAATTCAGATTATCTTGATGTCATTTTCTAGGGACAGCATACAAAAGCTTTTAACTACTTGCCGACCAGCCGCCATCATTATACTACTGCGGCAGGTCGGCACGTGGTTGTAGTTGTACATCGGTCCCTTTAAGTGGGATAGTAGGCACGCGTCTGATGCACTGCGGGGGTGCCGATGGTCCCTGTTCAATATACGCTTATTTTATTACCAAAAATATGTAGAAGAATACATATCGGCCTAAACTGAGGAAAAGAATTGGGGATATTTATTATACCAAAAGGTACAAAATATGTTTTTTTTTTTCAATTTTTTTTTAAGAAAATAAGGATTCCGCTCTTAGGTGTAGGCTCGGTTGCAGCCTCCCCAAAAAAGGGCTTCACTAATGGGGCTCTAATGTAAAATTAATGTGTAAGAAAGGGGAATTGGTGCTACCTATGAGCTAAAAAGCAATCTATCAGGTCGCTCTACACTGGTGAGGGTACTCGGGTAGGTACCATCAGTAAGTGAACCTGATGGTCCAAATTGACAAGCAGCACAGGGGTGCAAAAAAAATTAAAACCACAGAGATGATCAAATACCACCAAAAGAAAGCTCTATTTGTGGTGAAAAAAAAAAACAGACGTAAATTTTGTTTGGGTACAGCGTCGCACGGCCACGCAATTGTCAGTTAAAGCGACGCAGTGCCGTATCGCAAAAAATGGCCTGATCATTGAGCAACCAAATCTTCCGGGGATGAAGTGGTTAAACAACTGTCCACATCCAATCTTATGCCAATGATGTATGTACCAGCAGGACTGTGCCCTAGTGCACAAAGCCAAGTCAATAAAGACATGATTTGACAAGTTTGCTGTAAAAGAAATAAAGTGGCCTGCACAGAGCCATGACCTCAACACCTTTAGGATGATTTGCTAACTGTGAGCCTAGTTTTCTGCTCCAACATTAGTACCTGACCTCACATACTCTTTTGCGTGTATGGACACAATTTCCCACAGCCATACTCCACTATCTTGGGAAAAGCCTTCCAAGATGAGTGGAGGCTGTTATAGCTGCAAAGGAGGGGAGATCACCTCTATAGTAATGCCCACAGTTTTGAAATTGGAGGTCTAACAAGCGCATAGAGGTTTTTTAACCACTTCCATACAGGGCACTTATACACCCTCCCGCCCAGACCAATTTTCAGCGCTGTTGCATTTTGAATGACAATTGCGTGGTCATGCTACACTGTACCCAAACTAAATTTGTATAATTTTGTTCCCACAAATAGAGCTTTATTTTGATGGTATTTGATCACCTCTGGGATTTTTATTTTCTGCAAAAATAAAAACATTACGATTTTTTTTTTAAAAAAGTTTTTTTTTGTTTCAGTTAAAAAACATTAGAAAATAAGTATGTTTTCTCCTTCACTGATGGGCACTGATGGTACTGCACTGACGGGCACTGATAAGGTGGCACTGATGGGCACCGATGAGGTGGTACTGATGATGGGCACTGATAGGCGGCATGGATGGGCACTGATAGGTGGCATGGATGGGCACGAATAGTTGGCATGGATAGGCAACACGGATGGGCACTGATAGGCGGCATGGATGGGCACTGATGTACTGTAATGTGTTGTACTAATGGATGCCAATCAGTGCCAAACAATAATGCCTGCCAATAATTGGCATCCCTGGTGGTCTAGGGTGGCATAACTGTGGTGGGCATCCCTGGTGGTCTGGTGGCATCCCTGGTGGTCCAGTGTGGGCATCCTCAGGGGGGCTGCGCTGATAATTGATCAGCACAAACCCCCCCTGTCAGAGGAGCAGCCGATCGGCTCTCCTCTACTCGCGTCTGACAACAACGATCGCCGTGATGCCACTTTGCCGCCGTCATTTTGCTATATGGCGGGCGGCAAGTGGTTAATAAGTTGTCTACAATATGATTTTTTTTTGGACTTTCTGAGCAGAAAAAATTAATTCTGTTTTTGTAAAATTTATTTTCAATACAGAGACATTAAAATTGTCTATTTGTAGCTATGCTAGTGTTCCATGACTGAGAAAGAATGGTGTGTTATAATAGATGATATGCATGTTTCCCCCTTATAATATGCCATGACATCACAGGCCCCATGTTTGCAAAATGTTTCTTAGATTTTTTTTTTATTTGAAGACATCTAATATTTTTGCCAGTATTTACAACATTTGTAACAACTAGTTTTAGATAAATAATACTGAAAATGTGTTGATGTTTTTTTCTTCCTTTTGCATATTTAGCAGTACTCTAAAAATGCATTAGAATTCTTCCATGAATAGAAGCAACTGTAGAAAGTACATCATAGTCACAGAATAAAGGGACCTAAAATCAAAGGAGTGCAATTTTTGCCTATAGGGGTAGATTCACAAAGGGCGTCCTAACTTTGCAAGGCATAGCGTATCGTGTTTACACTACGCCGCCGTAAGTTAGCGAGGCAAGTACATGATTCACAAAGTACTTGCCTGCTAAGTTACGGCGGCGTAGCCTAAAGCGGGTGGGCGTAAGGGCGCCTAATTCAAAATAGGCTGAGGGGGCGTGTTTAATGTTAATTTGGTTTGACCTGACGTGATTGACGTTTTTTTGGAACGGCGCATGCGCCGTCCGCCTACATTTCCCAGTGTGCATTGCGGCAACGTACGCCGCACGGGCCTATTGGTTTCGACGTGGACGTAAATCCCTATTCACGGACGACTTACGCAAACGACGTAAAATTTTTAAATTTCGACGTGGGAACGGCGGCCATACTTAACATTACTATTCCAGCTATTTGATGGAATATCTTCAGGCCTGATAATGCGTTACGTAAATGGCATATCTGTACTGCGTCGGCCGGGCGTACGTTCGTGAATAGGCGTATCTAGTGATTTACATATTTTACGCCGACCGCAATGGAAGCGCCACCTAGCGGCCAGCCTAAATATTGCACCTTAAGATAGGACGGCGCAAGCCATCATATCTTAGATGGGTTTAAGTGTATCTCTGTTTGAGAATACACTTAAACTTAGGTCGGCGCAGATTCCGAGTTAGGTCGGCGTATCTACTGATACGCCGGCCTAACTCTTACTGAATCTAGCCCATAGTATTTAAGAATTAATTCAATCTGAGGTTTTCTGTCACTATGCACCATTTTCAGCAGCTCTGTAAAGACCCTGACAACTACACCTAAAAGACTCCACTAGAAAAGTAGTCTCTAAGATATCTGGCTAGAGATGATTGATATTGTAACAAATTTTACCTGATTTTATTGGCAACAACAAAAGCAAACATTTTTAACCACTTGCATACCAGGCACTTCCCCCCCCCCTTCCTGCCTAGGACAATTTTTAGCTTTGAGCGCTGTGGCACTTTCAATGACAATTGCATGGTCATCCTACACTGTAACCAAACTTCCTTTTCTTCCCACAAATAGAGCTTTCTTTTGGTGGTATTGGATCACCTCTGCGGCTTTTATTTTTCATGCTTACTGGTTCACGCGATGGTCAGCTGTGATTGGGATAATGTATGAAAAGGTGATGTGCAGAAAAGGGCTGCCTATTTGAATGTTCCCCTCACTGAGGCAATAGTGATAAAAAATGCTACCTTCTGAAAGCATGGTAAAGATGACGACCTTGGTGAAATCGTTTTTTCTCAGAACCTGGACCTCCAAAGGCATCGGTTCAATGTTAGTGAATTGGAAGCAGGATAAAGCCTTGGTCCCTGTGAGAGCAGATCCAATTGATATGAAAGGAATATCAGCTCTCAGCACTTTTCTGGGGCCAACAGGATGGGGATCTCTTCCAGCTTGATCTGCTTTAGATGGCACATTCTCCTAGGTCCAGCTGTTGACAGCTTAGAAAGTCCAATTTGCACTGCCAACACATGCTCCATGCATTCTATCTAGTACACAAGTCCTTGCTGCTCCTTGATGATTTATGTAGTTCATTGAGGTGACATTGTTGGGACTGGTCCCTTACTGCATAGCTCTTAGGGTCAGCTGCCCAGTGTAGGAGACAGGTGGTATCTTGATCTCCAGACTGCTTTCCTCCTGCAACCAAGCGCATGTACACTGACAGGGTGCCAAGGGCTCCTCCCCATACAAAGAAGTCTTTGTTGTGGAAATTTTATGAAGATGTATTAAATATGTATTGTCATAGTGTCACCCAGTGTTCGTTCTCCTGCAGCCTGCTTTAAAGAGCTGACTGGGTCAGACTGACGCTGGTTGAGATCCGTCTGGTAGTGAAAAGCTTCTTGAGGTTGCAGAGAAGTGTTTGCAGAGTCGGCATATGTCAGCCATCGAAAGGCCCCTGTACGATGCACAGAATGATCGTTTGGGGAGATGTGTTTACTCTGCATAGACACTATCGGTTAGTGAATGTACGCTCGTGTCACCCCTGTGTGCCTGATCAACACATTTGGGGGGGCCACGGAGTGCCTATGCAGATAATCTCCCATCCACAGGAACAGTAGTAGACATCTCCATGACCACTTGAATTTATGGTGAGGAACCTCCAGGAAATAGAAGAAGATTAATCATGAGACACCATGAGGACTTGAACCACCACAGTAGTTCTAGCTTGGTCTGAGAAGACAGGAAACACCCTCTTTCCAAAGGCCATGTCTTATTTGGGCAAAATGTTCAATTAAATTCTGGTGTGAAAATGGCAAAGTGAACCACCTTGATGGGGTCAGTTAACTCCAGTACCTAAGAGCAGAGCTAGAAAAAGAAAGATAATCTTAAAGGAGGAAGAACTGTTGTCTATTTTTGCAGGAGAAAGGAAAACCTTCACCTCCTTGGTGTCCAGCTGCAGCATGCCTAGGTATTGCAATGGGATCAGACAGTACTCGTAGAATTTAAAAACTAGCTGAATATTTGAAGCGTTTCCAATCATCTGTATGCGGTTTGCAGTTCTCTGTGGGATCGGGTCCTAATTAGTAGGTTATGGAGCTACGCTATATGTAGGGCTGGGAGGAAGAAAAAAAAAAAAAAAAGGGTCAGGGTGTTGGTGAAAACCCAAACTGTGGTAAGCCACACATTTCTTAGATTGTAATAAAGAGCATAAAAGCTATGCCATCTTATTTGGGGTTAGGTTTGAATATAAACTCCGAAAAACATTCCTGAGGTAAAATAGGAACTCACGATTCTCTGAGAAATAAGGTACTTTAGAGCCTGACACAGTGCAAAACTGCACTAATAACAAGGGTGGGAGATTTGAGGCACATTTTTGTTTTTAGTGTAGAAAAAATTTAAACTTTGTCTTGTAGCCAGTAAGCCTACCTCTCCTGATTAGACATCTGAAATGTTGTTAAGTCATTAGTCAGCAAACATCAGCCATCTTCCACCACTTTAAGGCATAGAATTCTCCTTAATCCAGTAGCTGTAGAGGGGAAGATTAGGTTGCATGGGTGGCACCAGATGATCTGCCAGGTCAGCAAAGTATGGAGAAGATCTTTCAGCCCACTCGGCCAAAGCCCTGGTCACTCATGTGAAGGCTAACACTGGCATGAGTGAGGAACCTGCAACAGCAAATAACGATCAATAAAGGATGCAGATTCTGCATCCAGGATGACCATCACCTTGCAGAGTAGGGACACTAATGGTCTACCACTTTTTTGCCTTTTGAAAGGGGTAATTAGTGTCACAGTAGCTGGAAACAGAGAAGGAAGGCTTTATCAGTTTCAACTCAATAGCTAAGAAGTCATCAAATAATTGATTTGCAAATTTTTCAACTGTGTGCTTCGATTTCCAAAAACTGATCTGATAGATATACTACTTGTCCATTGAGGCCAAATCCTCAGACCTGGAGTGTCTCAAGCATTGCTTGGATCAGGTTATAAATTCTCTTTTAGGCCCCTTTCAAGTCATACCCCTTGATTTCCAATAAATACCGTTCATATCTGTGCGACTTCAAGTTGCAGTGACATCAAAGTAGTCCCTGGACTACTTTGGTATGACTTTGTCACATGACTTTCGGGTCACACAAGGGGCCTTAAGGCAATTTGTACCTTTAGCAACATGTTACACCCATATTTCATTTTTAGTAAGATGCTTTTGAAGGGCTAACTACTTCTTAAGGCATGCAGACAGTCCATGAACTCAGAAATGGATTTTACGGCGAGTACAAAAATCCTATTTTCTCTTCCGTTCATGGACGGACACAGCAGCAATTGACCTTAGGGACGTCCCCAAGCAGTGTCAAAAAATTTGAGGGGTGGGGAAAAAAACACAGCAAATAAGCTTCACCCCAAACAAACCAGAGTTCTCAGAGGAACTTCAACCTGAAACAGCCACCTGCAAAACCTTGCGGCCAAAGGAGGCATCCTCAGATGCACTCACATCCACCTTGAAAAGGTGTGGATTGACGACCAGATCGCTGTCTTACACACCTGTAAAACAGACGCCTGATGGCGGAAAACCCAAGAGGGATCAACCGCCCTGGTCGAATGCACCATAACCAGAAAGGGAGGCGCCTGCCCCTTTAGGGCATAGGCCTGGAGCACGACCTGTCTGATCCACCTGAAAATGGAGGCCGACGAGACCGCCAGACCTTTCTCAGGACCATTCACTGACATGAACAGTAAGTCCGATCTCCGGAACGGAGCCGTAGCAGACAAGTACGCCCGTAGGCCTCCTTCGGCTGAGGACATAAGGATAGTAAAACAATGTCCTCATTATAAAAGAGCCCTGCAAGACAAGGCCGCCAGATCAAAAACTTGTTTGACCGAAGGAATGGCTACTAAGAGACCACCCTCTGGGACAGAGAGAGAGGAATCTCCCGAATGTCCTCAAACGGAGCCCTTTCGAACCCCCGGGAGGACCGAATTCAAGTCCCACAGAAGCAATGGAGGACACACAGGAAGGTCACAAGCCTGACCCCCCTGTACAAACGTATGCACCAGGGAGTGCGTCGCCAACGGTTGCTGAAAATAAACAGCCAAGGCCGAAATCTGACCCACTCCCCGCTGTAGGAACAGCAGCATCTGGGACAGCACGTATGTGCGGAGTTGTGCTTTCACGTACGATGGCAAATCCTACGTGAAGTAGACTTCCGTGCAAGTAGCATGGTAGAGCTCACCAAGTTCGACGGACCTCCAGCTCCTGGCTCCCAACAGCCATGCCATTAAAGCCAGCGACTGTAAAGCAGGGTGAGGGGAAAAAAAAAATAAAAAATCAGACCCTGCGACAGAATATCTACTCTCAGGGGTAGAATCCAAGGGACGTCTGCCCCCACACGTACCAGGAAAGGCGCGGCCAATCCGGAGCGACCAGGATTGTTGGCATCCCCTCCACTTCCACTCTGCGCAACAGGTGAGGGAGAAGCTTCAGGAGGGAAAGCGTAGATTTAGGCGATAGTGACCCCACGGTGCCACCAACGCATCTGATGCGTCCGCCCAAGGGTCTCTTGACCTGGCCACGAAACGCGGCACCTTCCGATTGAGACGACGCCCGAAGGTCCGCGCCTGACATGCCCCATTTTTGGCACAACTCTGAAAACACTTCCTGGTGCAACGACCATTCTCCCTGGTCCAGTGTTTGGCGACTTAGGTAGTCGGCTTGGCAACTCTGCACTCCTGGAATGTACACGGCCGACAGAGCCGGAGCGTACCTTGTGGCTCACCGGAGGATGTGTGCAACCTTTACCACCGCGGCCGAGCTCCGCATGCCCCCTTGATGGTAGACATACGCCACGGCCGTGGTGTTGTCGGACTGGATCCTGACCGAACGGTCCTGCAGACCCAGAAACCACTTGGGGAGATGCAGCCCGATAGCCCGGAGCTCCAGGACATTGACTGGCAGACGGGACTCCACCTGAGTCCAGCGCCCTGGGCTGACTGAACACTCCAGAACGGCCCCAGCCGGAGAGGCTGGCATCCGTCGTGACCACTGTGCGAAAGCACGCTAAAAATAATTTCCCGGTCTGAAGTACCGGAGATGTCAGCCACCACACTAGGGAGGACCTGACCAGGCGACTTCACCCAAATCTGGTAATCCAGAGACGAAGGGAGCTTGTCCCAACGTGACAGAATCTCTTTCTGTAACACTCGGGTATACGGAACCGCTTCGAAAGAGGCTACCATGGGACCCATAATTCTCTTGCAAAGCGACGACCACTGCTGGGTCGCAAACCGCTGCACCGCAGATGGCAGTGTCTGGAGTTCTTCTGTTGAGAGAAAAAACTTGCTTCGGAGGAATCCAGGACCAACCCCAGGTATTCCAGTCGCTAGGACGGAATCAACATTGACTCCTGGGCATTCAGTAGCCACCCGAATCTTTTGGAGGGGCTGGCAGGTGCTGAACCCATCCTCTCCCAAGACTGAGCTTAAAGAAGCTCTCAGGAGAAAGTCGTCCAGGTATCCCACAATAGTGATTCCGCGCTGCCTTAGCAGGGCCAGAATCGGAGCGAGCACCATTGTGAAAACTCGTGGTGCCGAAGCCAGGCCGAAGGGGAGGGCCACAAACTGAAAATGGTCCTCTTCTACCGCAAAACGCAGAAACCTCTGGTGTTTTGCATGTATGGGAATATGCAGGTACCCGTCCTGAGTACCCAAGGACGCCATTAAAGTCCCCCTGATGAAGAGCCGCCACTACCGAGCGAACAATTCCATCCTGAATCTTTGCACTTTGACAAAAGTTAAGGGCCTTGAGGTCCAGGATTGGACGGACCGCCTCCTTTTTTGGGGACTACAAACAGATTGGAGTAAAAACCCCTGAAACCGTTCCCTTGAAGGAACCGGTATAATAACTTCCCTGACCAGCAGATCCTGACCAGCCCCTGACAGGGCCATCCGGCGTACTGGAGGTTGGAAGGAAAAATCTGTTTGGTGGACAAGAGAGAAACTATCTTGTACCCCGAGGAAATTACCTCGCAAACCCAGCAGTCGGAGAGAGGGATCTCCACCGAGGCGCGCATCTGCAAAGTCGGCCCCCCACCCGAGTGTCTGGCGGGGGCAGACCTACATGCAGAAGCAGGCTTGCGGTATTAGCTGCGCTTTTTGATCTACAGCAGGCGCCTTAGCACCCTGGAAAACGTTTTTCCTGCCGCAGCTGGGGGGGGAAAAAAAAATCGCTTGGGGGAGGTAAAGGAGGGACCCTGTTTATGACAAGGCTCCTTACCCTTCCCAGATTGCGGGAGCAGAGTGCTCTTACCCCCTGTAGCATCTATAATGATGTCATCCAGGGACGCCCCAAAGGGCCGTACACCCTTCAAGGGTAAGTCCTCCTAAGGACCTTTTAGAGGTTTGGTCCGCAGACCAACACTTTAGCCACCCAAGGTGGCATAGTACCACCGCGTAGGCGGAGGTCCTGGAGAGCAAGAGGAGCGTATCCAGGGCCAATTCACAGACAAACTGCAGGCCCTGCACTAACTGGTCAACCAGGCCCACACAGAGCTCAGGAGCATTATGCGCCTCCAGCTCCTGCAGCAGGGACTTTTCCTGCTCGGTAATTGTCTGTGACACTAGAGCTCCGGCCAAAACCGGTCTCACTACTGTGAACATGGAGCGGGCCACAGCCTCAGCTCTCCTATCTGCGGGGGCCATAAAGGCTGAGGAGCCCCTTCCACAGGTAACGTGGTAGACTTGTTCAGTCTGCACACAGGGGGGTCCTTTTTTTTTTTTTTTTTTTAAAGTCTTCCTCAAGAGGATAATGGACCGGAAAGTATTTTGGTACATCAAAAACTTTCTCCGGCCGATCCCATTCCCTGTATAATATTTTGTCCAGGTAAGGAACACAAGGAAACCCTTTTGCGGTGCGGGGCGGCGTGCGGAACCCAAAAGGGGAATCTGAGGTCTCCGCCGCCCTCAAGTTTTTGAGTATCCCGCACCGCAGTGATAAAAGCTCCAACAAAACGCCTTTTCAAGCGCTGACCCTGAAGCAGAATCATCCTCACTGACCGTGTGGGCTAAGCCTGCAACTTCTGACATGACAGAACCAGAGCCAGCAGCAGGGTATGGTTCCAAGTCAGAGCCGTCCCCAGAAGCAGGGAGGGGGTTTTTACCCCCCTTCTGGCCGCTTGTCACTTCAATCTTGGCGATAATCGCCTAAGGGACTGCCGTATGGGCTCTACAGAGACCGCAGGGGCACTAAGGGTTAACTCAGGCATGGTTGGGGTAGAAGCCTCTGTTCAGACTCCATGTTGACCCACCGCTATGCCGCCCTAGTACTGCAAGGCAGAGACCCACAAGTCACCCTCCCGGCCGCAAAACAGAGCAGGGGACCCCCAGGTAACTCACCACCCGGCCAGGCTATAGTGCTGCTGAAGCGCCGAGAGTGCTGTTCGCTCTGCGCCGTCCCTCGGGAAGCAATTCGCGGGCTGAAAAATGGCAGCCATACACGTGTTTAAAGCAACAGTGACAGCAGAAAACACAGCAACTCCAGTACAACAAATTAATAAGAAAGGGAGAAGCTGCTGCTCCAGGTGAGCACACCTGAGCAATCAATGTCCTCTCAGAAACAGGTGGGTGCCTGCAATGCATGAGGCAAAAAAACTTGAAGGCAGGGTATGGACAGCCGCACACCAATAAATCTTAAAAAAGTAAGCCTTTAATGGTGAAAAAGGAAAGGCACTACAAAAAATTAATAGCACCACACAGCAGCACAGCCCCCGTAGTGACAGAGCCCCAGGCGGACCCCCCCCTTACAGCCGCCACCCAGCATGGTAAAGGAGGGAGAGGAAGGGAGAGAGGAAAGCAGGGCAGACCCTCATTCGACCTCCCAGGAAAGCACTAGCCATACCACCTTGCCAGGGCAAGGGGCCACTACTTACCCGTCCTGCGACCACCGGCTGGAGGCATTCCGGACAGAACCAACGTCCGCTAAACGGCATTGGCTGTCGGCCAGACACACTGACAAAGCCATAGAGACCGGTCATATGTTTGCCCTGGAACATGTAGTTCCCCGGCCACCCCTGGAGCAACGGGGCATGTCATGGACGACCCAAAGCTGAGCTAAGGGCCGGCACACGCTCGATGGCCACGCCTGGGGGGACTACAAGGATCGAGATCCAGCCTGTCACCCAGTCGGCAGTTGATAGTAGAATCTCAGGATTCAAAAATGCAGAAACAAAACAAAACAAACAAAAAAATATCGCAAAAAAAATTTCCAAAGTTCATGGACTCCAGAAGGCTATGTCTACTCCTGACGCTAGGCAGAAAAAAACTGGAGCTGCCGAGTCAGAGAGTGGGTTATACCCGGGACCACGCCCCCTGGGAGGAGCTGTACTGAAAAGTGTTTTAACACTTGAAGTGCTGTTTTTTCTGCCTAGTCTCTGCTGGAAGGAAGGATATAATACTTTAAGGTCAATTGCTGCTGTGTCCGTCCATGAACGGAAGAGAAATAAATAAGTGTCCAATCATACCAACTCTCTGTTTTTAACACCTGCTAGCAGCCGGAAAATGGTTAAAACCGTCCGCAAACCGCCGCTTCCCATTGATTTCAATGGGCAGGAGCACTTTGAGGTGTTCCTGCAGCGCCTCAAAAATGCAGTTAGCAGTACTTTGAGCGTACTGCCAGCGCACCGCTCCAGTAAAGAGGCTCTTTCAGGGTGGTTTGATGGTGCTATTTTTAACTCTATAGCGCCTGCAAAGTGACAAAGTGTGAAAGTAGCCCAAGAATACGCTAATAATGTAGCTGTAGTGCAAATTGGCTCAAGCAGTGCTTAAGTCAGTTGAAGAATAAAAGTTGAGAGATATATTATAGATAGCTAGCTATATCTATCTCAACATGTACCAAACATCTTGATTTAAGAAAGGTAAAAAAATATATAAACAACGCGTTTCTCTGCTGGGTGAGGAAGAGCATTAAACCTAGGACACTAGCACAAAATTGAGACAATTTAAAGCAGTGGCGAATGACCGGCAACATTTTTTCTGTTAGCCAGTGTACAAACCTCCTGTAGGCAGAAGCATATAACCGGATTGCTTCAGAATTCCTGTGTAAAAAAGCTCAAATTAAAGGATAAACTCAATCAATGACTCATGAATTAAGCACTTTATTGAAGCTTTAGGTTGTGGTACAGAATTTCAATACAGGTCCAATGATTAAACAATGTAGAGGAAATAAAGACACCAACATTTCCCCTCATACTACCGAGTTAGAGAACCTAAACAGTGATTGATCTTATTCCACCCCCAAATAGGTCAGCAGTATCATTTGATATGGTATGCTTAGGTACTTTACTTGTGCCTAATGTACAGTAACAGGGGGGCTTGCAATAATTTAGACATTAAGGAATTTTTAATATTGGTCCTCAAAATGAACACATGTTCAAATACCCTATTCAAGCAATAAACTGCTTGGAAACATCATCTGGAATGAAACCTCCAAATGCAGACATTTAACAGTGTCCAACACTACCAAAGCTAGTGCTATATCATCATATCCAGAATGGATATATAAATATTAGGCTGTAGGGTCAAAAGCAACAAATGTCACTCCTGCAATACACTTGTTTTAAAAAAATGCAGCCACTTTCTGAAAAGCTTACGTTGATTCTTATTGCCTTATAGAATTTCCATTATGCTTTAAAATTATTCATTTAAATATTACCAGTCCAGATTTCCTAGTTACTTCTCGAATTACATGATGGTAATTATGTATAAAAAAAGTAATCACTATACCATTTCACAAAAGGAGTGCAGATTAGGTCACAGCACTGTTAAATACAGAAGAGTAGTCGCATGCACAATGTCACATGGTTCCCTTTTTGAGTGAGAAAAGAAAAAGGCAATATCTGGACTGGCTTACAGCATATTGTAACTGCACAATCAGAAATAGTTACTGAGTTTTGTAGAGAACAATCCAGGCCAACATTATCAGAGCATTGAGACTGCAACTCCCAGGTCACCTGTAACTAATACCTATATTACTCGATATTTAGCCAGATATTTATGCAACACATTTTAGGACCAGAAAAGCCAAGTCCCAAAGCTGTATCACCAGTAGGCTAGTTAATAGCCTTCACCTTTATTCAAGACCGGTCACCAGATGCTATTCCACTGCAACTTTGTGCGTCATTTGCTTAGGTAGAGGTTTGCCTACAGGGGGCCCTCTGTGCATTAGTTTTTTTATTTTCTGCATTCTGAACGAAATTTGCTGCTTACACGCCATACATGTGGTGCATGTATTTCAGTATACAGGCGATTAGTGTTTTACAAGCAGCAACAGGGCATGTGCTACAACTATAAATTCTGGGCAGACTGTGTAGACTTACAAGTGCATATTACCAAATAACAAAACTCCTTTTACAATCCAGTGAAAGAAACCCTACAGAAGGTGGAGAAAAGATGCCCATAACCAAGTTGGATATGAGGAACACGCTAAGTTACAAATGAAACCACCCAAAACATGCAGAGTTCTACAAGGAATGTAATATGGGGAATTTCAAGGACACCTCCCTTAAAGTCTGTTACCCTCTTACAAGATGCAGTTCAAGAAAACCGGTCTGACAGCACAGAGCATAAAGCCTTTATGACCAATAAAACAACTCAGAAAGTAAGCGATTACATGTAGACCCCCCTCCACTACTTTGGCCAAAAGCACCAGACTACAGTTTAAATTTTGCACTTGCACCAATCATCCACTACCTTGTCAGCAGATTTAGCACTCCAGAATGTAGGTCTGCCCCACCATGATTTTGTCCAATTCTCTCCAGCCTACCATGCTTCTGCCTACTTCTAGCCAGCCTACCATGATCTGCTTGCTCCACCCCAGGCTACTGGTTGTCAAACTGCAGAAAAGACTTTCCTTTTACCCATGTATTTGTCTAGGGTGAATGACACCAGTAACAAAGCATCTACATTAGAAAAGTACAAGTATCTTAAATATTTTATTTAGTGCAAACTGTACATCATAGCAGAGAATTCCATAATTTTAGCTGGCAAATGCATTGTAGTTGGGCACTTGTAAAACTAGTTTACTCTTCTAAATGCTTGCACATTACTTGACCTAAAAGGATGTATGACACAAAGTAAAACACCTGTATCAAAACCCTTCAATGGAAGCTGCAATAAATGAACAGTCATCTTAAAAGCATACATAAACTCTGAAGTTAAGTATTTTATTCAATTAGGCAGGCATTGGGAGGATAGGGATCTCCAAGAAGATTCCTTGGGTGCAGAAAAGCAGAACTCATGGCATTCCAGTTCACATAATCTGGAGCTGTAGCAGCAGTGCACCAAACCTCAGCTGAGTCTTAGAAATAAAAATAGACGCTGACGTTGGTACCCTAATGTAGAGCTGATGCAGATCACGCAACCCAACATGTTGGGTTTGGATTACATGATCTAGATTGCTGTGGAAACTGCTTATTGCAACCAACAAAAACATGGGCATTGATATCCCCCACCCCCCAACACTTCCAAACTCTATAAAAGTCATAACTAAAAGTTTAAATCCACTTTAACACTGTGCGACACCAAGCATGGAAATGGCTGCCACCATAAAAGCTTTCATACACATTGTGCCAAATTCACTTGTCTTACAATACTTCATCTTCCTGTATTTTTAACATTTAAGCCCCTTTCACACTAGCGGACTGATAGGACTCTTAGGACTCTACAGTCTCCCTCTATAGACCAGCGAGTGTAAACAGTCATGTGCCTGTTTACACCAGTTGACATCCAATCTGAAAAAATACCCAGAAGGATGGGGATCTGTTCCCTATCCATCTGGCAGATCAGATGGCAGTTGAGTGTAAATGGACAGGTGGTCCGTTTACATAAAAAAAGATGAGAGCAGACCCGCCATATGCCTACTAAGCGGGGGACCAATGAACAGATTCCCCACAGGGCAGGTGGAATCCAATGGAGCACGCTCCGTGTAGAAGGGGCCCTATTTTGATCAATGTTTCCCTATAGTCAGCTGCCAAAGTAACGCAAAATATAGTTGTAGGCTGCATCTAAACCACTACTAGAGTGCTCAAGGAGGTGGGCGTTTGTATTGTCATGATAAATACAAAAACATGGTGATGTCCTCTACAGTTTCATTTAGGTTCTATCCGTATTAAAAAACAGAAATGTAATCTGTGAAAAAAAATAAAGGAATTACATATAGCCAGAAAATGTTCCCAGTGAAAATACGGCACACATGTAACTCTACAGTTAAATCACAAGTCAAACAAGTTATGTGGACACAGGACAGACTAATGGGGACGAAAGCCTTGTCTGTGGGGAATTTTTGGCGACACCTGTAGAAAACCTATGCTGTCTGTTGAACTATGTGCATTTTTACAATTATGATACAGTCTAGTACAGTATGCATTTAACTTCTCTACATGCACTTCAATTTCACAGCAAGAGTGGCATAGAATACCTACACACAGGAGAGAGCATTCATGCAAATTACCTAACTCCTTAATATAATAATGGTTACAATTCAAACTTCTAGTAGGATAATAGTCAAGGCTTCCAGCTACTAGGTGATGGAAAAGATGGATCCTGGCAACATTAGCTAGCAAGCACCCACCACCTGCTTTATTGGTTTTCTTTTTACGCTTTCTCATATTTTCTAATCAACTCTGCTGTGGCTGGCACTTAGCAAAACTGGTAAACACAAAATTGTAATCATTAAACTGAGCAAACTGGCGATCAAGCTGCTTGAAGCCTTCAATCTTCTGAGCACAAGTGAATGAAGTACGACATTTGGAGCTCTGGTGGGGAAGAGAAAAATAGACAGTCAGAATATCGTTCCTTATACTGAACATTATATGAGCAGTTTTAATGAAATGTCAGATGGAACTACCACATGGATACAAGAGACCAAATTGCTTTAAGCCAGCCAACATGGATCAAAATTCATCCGGTTCAGTAGGGACCAGCCACATTTATATGGTCTAGCTGGTTGTACATAAGTCAATCGACTGACCTGTGTACAACCAGCCCGTCATGTTTTTCCACAATCAGTGCTGCCAGCTATAGCCAGCAACACTAATCATTGTATTGGAGCCTTCGCTGCCGGCAGAATACAAAAGCACACTTTGAGAGCTCCATGTGACATTTAAATTGGGTGGCATACCCTTTTTTCTTCTTTACAACTTTAAAAAACTAAAGGCTGAATCCCGTACGGCCAATACAGAATTTATTCAATCAGCAGGTCGAGCAGAAAAAAAAAAAAAAAAAAAAAAAAAAAAAAGATTCCCCAACCCACACATTCGATGAAAAATTGCATATGCTGCCCAATCCCAATGTGGCATGGAGCTCCTAAGCTTATATTAGAGCTAGAAGGCCTCAGCTACATGTTTGATACACAAATGTCTCAGTTTTAGGTAAATTAATCTTAACCAATTCCGCCCCGGAAGGATTTGCCCGCCTAATGACAGGTCATTTTTTGTCATACGGCACTGCTTCGCTTTAACCGCCAATTGCAGTCATGCGACGCTGTACCCAAACAGAGCGCTCTTTTGGTGGTATTTTATCACCTCTGATTTTAATTTGATGCACTGTAAACAAAGAGCGAAAATTTTGAGGGGGAAAAAAAAAACGAACATTTTGCTATAATACATATAGCACAAAAATATATATAAATATATATATATATAAAAAAACGAACGTATGCCTCAGTTTAGGCCGAATATATATGATATAGATATTCGTAAAAAAAAAAAAAAAAAAAATGGGTGTATATTAATTGGTTTGTGCAAAACTTATCGCGTCTTTAATCTACGAGATAGAATTAAGGACCTATTTTTTACTGGTAATGGCGGCGATCTGCTTTATTCAGCAGACTGCAACATTGCGGCGAACAAATCTGATGCCAAATTACACTTTTTGGGGACCAGTGAAAAAAATGCAGTGATCAATGTAAAAATTACACTGGTAGGGAAGGGCTTAACAGTAGGGGCGATCAAGGGGTTAACTGTGTTCCCTGGGTGTGTTAACTGTAGGAGTGTTGGGATGGCAGGAACATGACAGATTACTGTTCCCGATCACTGGGAACAGTAGATCTGTCATGTCTCCTGTCAAAATGGGGTTCCGCCTTGTTTACAAAGGCATCCCCATTCTGCCTCTGTACTAGGCAATTGCGGGCCACTGGAAGACAGAGTCCGACCCGTACCCACCAGCGTGTACGAAAGCATACCGACACGCTCTCGAGCATGCGGGAGCCGACATATAGCTAAAGTGATTTGCGCATGAGAGCCAACCTGCCACCATATAACCACGGTGGCTGGTCGGTAAGTGGTTAAATAAGCAATTTAGGTTGGATTTACACGTATGCATTGCCTAAATCGAAGTTCTGGCAAAAGCTGCTACAGTATCTCGCTGTATATTCGCATTACCTTTTCGAATGGCATCCCACTGTGCACACAGTATATGGCAGTGGTATGCAATTAGTTGACCTCCAGCTGTTGCAAAACTACAAGTCCCATCATGTCTCTGCCTCTGGGTGTCGTTTTTGTGGCTGTCAGTCTTGCTTTGCCTCATGGGACTTTTAGTTCTGCAACAGCTGGAGGTCCGCTAATTGCAAATTCCTGGTATATGTCAAGAGTAACCATCTATATTACAGCACACAGCCATATAGATGTTAATGCTTTGCCACAGAGCAGGTGCATAATTTCATGTGTTGAGGGTCCATTAAAGAGACTGCCTTAACTTGTGTCAACGTACAAAAGGGTGAGCAAGAACGGGTCTGAAAAGTCTTCTGTTTAGAACATTTGAATATTTGCATGTTCAAGGTCACAATCAAGCCACGTGCTCACATTTATGAGCAGTAAACCAATTGCTCTCAAACTAAGCATTTTAGGGCCGAAACAACTAATCGATTATGAAATTAATCGATTACAATTTTCATAATCGATTAATCTGCCAGTAACATAATGGGGTTAAAAAAACGAAAATTTGTTTTTTTATAGTAAAAAAAAAAAAAGCAAATCACTACTGTAAATATTACTTTCACTGTCCCACAGTAAAAAAAATTAACCCCTTACGGTAGCGATTATTTGCTCTTTTTGTATTTATTTTTGTTTTTTTTAACCCCATTATGTTTCCTATGGGACACGTTCACATCCATGATTTTTTTTTTGGCTGCTGCGTATTTGGAAAGGGCAAGAACTTTAACGCAAAACGGTGCCATTTTGTTATTTTTCTGGTTCAACATACTTCAATGGAGAAGCTGCAGAAAAGCATTTAATGTGTTTTTGCATCAATTTGTGTTTTGTAATCTGCCCAACAACAAATTGGCCCCAAATTTTTTTTATAAATGCAATTTTTTTTTTAAGGCTATTGTCTGTTCGAAACAATAAATCGGTCAACTAATAGATTATGAAAATAATCGTTAGTTGCAGCCCTAGCAATTAAGAGTTAATAAAAGCCTGTTCTGATGCTTTTTTCAGTCTCATTATCAGTTAAACAAAGCATTACCTGATTAACAAAGAGGGTGGTCACAAATTTCCTTGGCTTGAACACATCCACAACTTTACTAATCAAATCATCATAGCTTGTCCGCGACACATTGGTTTCAAAGCTAACATAGGAGAATTCTGGCTCTGGAGTGATGTGAATAGTCCAGTAAGTTCCCTAAAGTAATAAAGTTAATATATTAAAGCAAGCATGAACACACATATAATGAAAGAGGTAATCCAATCTATTCTGAAAATACTTACATCTGATTTCATCCCATTCATTGAGTAACCACAAGGACTAAACATTGTAGCATCAATGACAGAACCTGGTATCAGGTCACGAATTCCACTCATCTGAAAACAAAAAAATATTTTTTAATAAAAATGTTAACACTGATGTAATTTGAATGCATTACTGGTTAAAGTGAAATCTGTGGGCTCCTTTTCAACCTTTCACATACTCTACCCTGTTACAAAAAAATGGCACTTTTAGATGCTTGGTAACATCCTTGGATTGTTTTCAGTGTCCAGGGATCCCCAAAACCTGTGATGCCATTTTTCATACTGTATATTGATCATGTTTATCACTTTGTTCTTTCCTACCTTCTAGTATAACTATCCTACTGGCCACCCATCACTGCACTGGTATTGCATATCCTGCTACCATCCTTAAAGCGGTTGTAAATCGCCAATGTTAAAAAAAACACACATGCAAGGCAATGGCATAATAATGTGCTAGTATGCATCATATACTAGCACATTATGAAATACTTCCTTGGAACAGAGCCCTCCAGTGCTGTAAAGTCACTGCTGAGAGGGCTGGCATGTTCCCGTCTGTGAGCTCCAGCTATGCGCTTGGCCGGACCCATTATGCCGTCACTCCCACGCATGAGCCGCCGTTTCCAGCACTGGCACTGAAGGTCCGGCACTGTAAGCTGGACCTTTAGAGCGCATGTTCCGATGATCTCAAGTTTAGGAGAAAATCACAGTATCTACAGGTAAGCCTTATTAGGCCCTTTTAACACTTTTGTGACCTGAAAGTCGCACAAGTTGACCAATTTTTTTTGACGCAATCTTAAGACTTTAAGCAATGCCTGTATGGACCTCAAGTCACATCAAAGTCAGACCAAAGTAGTGCAGGGACAACTTGAAGTCGCACAGATATGAACGGTACTCATTGGAAATCATGGGGTACGACTTATGCGACGTTGCAGGACAAGTGTGAAAGGGGCCTTAGAGGCTTACCTGTAGTTACAAGTGGTAGTACAGAATTTACTACCACTGAGTTATTGTTAGGAAAAGGAGGCCATCATCCACCAGACCACCTAAAGCTGCTCCCAGACAGTTTCCCCCATATGTCTAGACTGTATTCTTTGCTCTTGCTGCTGTCAGCAGTTGCTGCAATACGCCAAGTACTCATGCAAGGCCTAGAAGCATAGCCTGATTTATAGCTGTAGTATCCTTCTTAGAAGTATTAATTAGATGTGTAAGCGGGTATTTACTAAACTGTATCCTCCAGTACTTAAGTGGTTCTGAATTCTTGTTGCTGTACATTTTGGATTAGCTACATCTCGCACTTAAAACTAAAATACACAGTATCTGAGCAACTTATTGGCAAGCCTATGCAGTATAAATGTGTGAGCCGATTGTGAAGAATTTAGAAAGACATTACTTTGCAGAAAGTAGCTAATTGCATTGCAGAGGAGATAGCGACTAGAAGTGAATATACCTGATAAATAAGTGCATATTTTTGAAAAGGTGAATACATGTACCAATAAAATGTCTATTTTTGTATCGGGTCTGTAGAGCGTTGCAACCACAATCAGTGCAACCTTGGTGCAATACAAAGACTCTTAAAGCTTTCCCCCACACCCTGCCGTTTTTCCCTTTCCTGTATTTTCTGGTGATGGTCAGTCCTCGATGTAGAGTGCAGCACTATTATGGTGACAACATAACTGAATTGCAGGGTGCCATGGTGATGATCCTTTAGGTGGTGAGTCCATGACACTCTGTACCCACAGTATGTCCTACTGTTTGTAAAGGAATGACTTTTACCTTGGTGCATTCCCTACATTAAAGTAAAAAATGTGTTTTGTATCACCATTTTACTTACCCGAGTCCTTTCCCAATCCACTGCTGTGCTTGTCTGCAGCAGTGCTGGTCTCTTTCCTCAAAGAACAGAGCTAGCAGCAAGGGCCCTTGGCTCCTGCTGCCATCAAATGAGGGCAGGGCCGAGCCACACTGTCTATGATGCATATAGCATGAATTGGGAATCAGTCAGCACATGCTCCCATAGCAAGATGCATGCTATGGGGGCACATGCAGAAGAGGTGTCGAGTGTGGTGGAAGAGGAGGGTTGGAGCCGCTCTATGCAATATTGCACATAACAGACAAGTATCGTATATTAAAAAAATAAATATAAACTAGACTTTTTAAACGCTTCAGTTCTGAAGAACCACATCAGAGTCACAAAGGTGACAAGTATGGAAGCCAGAGCTTTTTTAATTTTAAATCCTTGTTGGGGGGACCATTTCAAAAATTGTCCAGGAGTTGTGTTTTTGACCTGTAAATGCATTTAAAGTGGAGTTTCCATCCCAAATTTTTTTTTTTTCCATTATTGTGCTCATTAGACCTAAAAAAGAAAAAAAAAATGTTTACTCATCTGGAAATGACTGTTGCTATACGGTCCCACAAAATCTGCCTTTGGAATCACCTAGGATCCTGACATCTCCCTCTAATGCTCCTGGGAAATGCGTGTCATAATTTCCCAGGATGCAGTGCGCTACCCAATTATCACTCCCCATCCAAGACTACCAGGAAGTGCTTGTGGGCTTCACAATGCCCACAAGCAAAATGACAACGGTGTGGACATAGTTTTATAAACTATCTTTTTTGAATAACTATGCGGAGCAGCGGCGGAATGTAAAATAGTAAGTGACCGGATTTATATTATAAAAACGCATGATGAAAGCACATACATTTAAAAAATGCTAATTGTGGTTGGAACCCTGCTTTAAAGAGTTAGAGTGTGAAGATGGATTAGAACACTTTCCTCACTTCCTGCTTTGGCTATGGGACAGAAAGTAAAGAGAAATCCCCCTAATAGGACAAAGATGGCTAACTGACAGGGTTTATAAGCCTTCATTACTCTATCCAAAATTAGGTGTTGCCTTTAGTTCTACTTTAAGTCAGCCCACACATTCATTTCACAAAAGGTGAAGTGCAGTAGAGGATTTTACATTTCAAGTTCAGCTTACACGAGTGACATCATTTGCAGTAACACCATCTTTCATGTAGAACTGGTCCATTATTTCTGTGTCAAGCCCACTCATCAAAATTTCCAGTGTTTGGTCTGGCTGATTGATGACAAAACCCTCTGGGACATCCAGAGTATACAAGTACCTATCAAAAAGAAAACAAAGAATAGTAGTTACTTTTGTATCCGTTTGACCTCAGCCCATGCTTAACCTCCCAGTCAGTAAGATGTCAGATTTTTGATGCTGAAAGCGGTACCATTATTTTGCATGGAAATTTTTTTATCTTTTAGGCTTGTAATTCTTAGGAATAACTCATAAAAATCTGTCCGAACAAGAGTCCAAACATGATAAAGTTTGAAATACGAAATCAATTATAATGAATAATTATAAATAACAATAAAAATTATTCAATAATGTAATCAAATCAAAAACACTGAAATTTGCTTAGTTGCAGAATTGTCGCGGTCATTACTTTCAGTGTTTGATGACAAATTTCCCCACAAATCACTATCGCTCAATTCTGCAAGTGATTCCAATTATCGCAGTTTTCTAGCTAGTCTAAATGCACTTTTGATGTAAACGGACACTTTTGGTTGCTATGGACAATCTCCAGTTTCCAGGCAGAAAGAACAGTTTTTATTATATAAAACTGCATGCAGGACACTGGGCAGACCACTAGGGACAAAGGGGATGTGTATTTGACAGTACTGTAATCTAAGATTACAGTGTACTGTATGTATACTGTGTTTTTTACTTTTTGATTTGGCGCCGAACTCCATCCCTGTGCGTCACAACACTCGCAGAGAACGGAGCTTGGCACTGAATCGAGCGAGACACGGCGGCTCGCAGACACAGCGGGGAGACACCTTGTCCCCTGGATCCTGCGATGCAATCCTGAGTGTGGTTTGGGGTTGGCACTTTTGGTATGAAAAATTCATCCTGAGCCGCACTCAGGAATATCGCTCAGCAGGTTAAAGTAGATCACCTTCAAAAAAAAAAAAAAAAATTGCACATTTTTGCAGTTTTTTTTTTTACTTGGAGCCTGAAAAGCATTGCACCAGCGATCAGCTGATCATGAGTTCCATGCAGGACTCCTGCAGACTTGTCAGTGCATCTGTCTGTTCATATAATAAAGTGAGGGTGCTCTTGCGCCTACCTAGTAAAGCTTAAGATGTGAAGTAAAATAATAGTAATGAACTAAAAGTGATGATGCTGCTCAATCTAATAATGTATAAATATCAAATAGAAATACAATAAAATAGTGAAAGGTAAAGTGACGAGCGCAATGAATATGACTAAGTAATCAAAGTGTTAATCAGTGAACATTGATAATAAACTAAAATTGAAACAAAGTGCTAAAAAATATTAAAAACATAAATAATGAATAAAAACGTTCAGCCAGCAAGTGGCCAGTGAAAAAAAAAAAAAAAAAAAAAAAAAAGTGTGCACAAAAATAGCTGCAAAAGTCAGCAGGCAAACAAATATGAAGCCTAAATCAGTCCTGGAATAATAGGCTAACAATACAGCCTTTATACGTGCATAAAAGTGTAGGAAGTTCCATAAAGACAAAAATAAATATAAACTTCTCCAATAGTGATAAACAAATGTTTAAAATCTTCTCATGTGGGTCTTCAAATAATGTGGGCTCACAATGCGCTTACCTTCCCAAGGTAGTAATCAAGCCTTGATTAAATGGATATCCACAAGGGGTGTTGTTGAATCTGCAACTAGCTGTGGATGTTCAGGGCGTCCTGTATAATCCAATGTTTGTAGGCTCCAGATTTCTATTTGGCAGCGGTGGTGCTCAGCATGGGGAAATAAAAAAGGTAGCTTCCCATAGTGTAGTAAACCAAGGCTAATTTATTGGTAAAAACGCTAACAAGTGCATTTTAAAAGATCAAAGAAAACGAAACTAAGAAACAGCTGATGACAGCTTACTGATGTATTGCTTCAAAAATCAGTCCGTCCCTTACATGTTACACCACGTCACGTGGCTTCATCAGAGGTCTTCATCAGAGGCCTCTGATGAAGCCACGTGACGTGGTGTAACATGTAAGGGACGGACTGATTTTTGAAGCAATACATCAGTAAGCTGTCATCAGCTGTTTCTTAGTTTCGTTTTCTTTGATCTTTTAAAATGCACTTGTTAGCGTTTTTACCAATAAATTAGCCTTGGTTTACTACACTATGGGAAGCTACCTTTTTTATTTCCCCATGCTGAGCACCACCGCTGCCAAATAGAAATCTGGAGCCTACAAACATTGGATTATACAGGACGCCCTGAACATCCACAGCTAGTTGCAGATTCAACAACACCCCTTGTGGATATCCATTTAATCAAGGCTTGATTACTACCTTGGGAAGGTAAGCGCATTGTGAGCCCACATTATTTGAAGACCCACATGAGAAGATTTTAAACATTTGTTTATCACTATTGGAGAAGTTTATATTTATTTTTGTCTTTATGGAACTTCCTACACTTTTATGCACGTATAAAGGCTGTATTGTTAGCCTATTATTCCAGGACTGATTTAGGCTTCATATTTATGTTTGCCTGCTGACTTTTGCAGCTATTTTTGTGCACACTTTTTTTTTTTTTTTTTTTTTTCACTGGCCACTTGCTGGCTGAACGTTTTTATTCATTATTGATGTTTTTAATATTTTTTAGCACTTTGTTTCAATTTTAGTTTATTATCAATGTTCACTGATTAACACTTTGATTACTTAGTCATATTCATTGCGCTCGTCACTTTGTCTGTTCATATAGATGCACACTGACCAGAAGAGACAATGGTGCCACGGTAGTTCATTGAGAACTACAAGCCAACAGGCGCAGAGGCTGTCGGGACTTGGTTTCCACATTCACAGCACTCTGAATGAACGATGCCCAGACACGTCTTCAAATAGTGACAGTGTGTGCCTGAAGATGACCGCTTGCCGTCACTGGGAGGGGAGGAGAAGCTGCAGCTTCTGTAACATGTTCCAAAAGGTGAACTAATCCTTTAAGCACTTAAGCCCCGGACCAAAATGCAGGTAAAGGACCGGGCCCCTTTTTGCAATTCGGGACTGCGTCGCTTTAACCGACAATTGCGCGGTCGTGTGACGTGGCTCCCAAACAAAATTGGCATCCTTTTTTTCCCACAAATAGAGCTTTCTTTTGTTGGTATTTGATCACCTCTGCGGTTTTTATTTTTTGTGCTATAAACAAAAATAGAGCGACAATTTTGAAAAATGCAATATTTTTTTCTTTTTGCTATAATAAATATCCCCCAAAAATATATAAAAAAAATGTTTGTTCCCGTTTAGGCCGATACGTATTCTACAAATTTTTGGTAAAAAAAAAAAAAAAATCGTTTACAAATCGTTTACAAAATAGTGGATAGTTTTATTGCATTTTTATTAATTTTTTTTTTTTTACTACTAATGGCGGAGATCAGCGATTTTTTTCGTGACTGCGATATTATGGGGGACACTTCGCACAATTTTGACACATTTTTGGGACCATTGTCATTTTCACAGCAAAAAATGCATTTAAAATTCATTCTTTATTGTGGAAATGACAGTTGCAGTTTGGGAGTTAACCACAGGGGGCGCTGAAGGGGTTATGTTTCACCTAGTGTGTGTTTACAACTGTAGGAGTGACGTCATCGATTGCGTCTCCCTATAAAGGGGATGACACGATCGATGCAGCCGCCACAGTGAAGCACGGGAAAACCGTGTTTACACGCTGCTCTCCCCGTTCTTCAGTTCGAGGACCGATCGCGGGACCCCAGCAGCGATCGGGTCCGTGGGTCTCGGAGCTTCGGACCGGGTCGCGGGAGCGCGCCCGCGGCTGGGTAGATGTAAAGGACGTGCCGGTACGTCCATCTGCCCAGCCGTGCCATTCTGCTGACGTATATCGTCGTGCGGCGGTCGTTAAATGGTTAAACTGTAATAGTGGCAAACACTCCAACTAAACTACATTTCATACTGCAGACCATTAGGCTGAAGGCCTTTGCTACAGGGCAGATTTTAACCATTTCCCCCCCAATAGTGCAAACTATTTTTGCTTTTGTTTTGTCAGGTCATGTAAAATTACTACGGGTTACTGTTCTTTGCACAGCTTTATTGAAAAACCCATTTTATCCACACTGCTCTAATGTCCACAAAATCTAGGAAAGTATCAAGCAGGATCCCCAAATTTGGAAACAAGTACAACAGGATGCCATATTTAAAGGGTGTATTTTGCATGTACAGAGTTCTTTATAAAGAAAATGAAAACCCAACTCCAGCCAAACTTTCACTTAATTTCAGCTGACTGACACTCTGACCTGCAAAATTACCTAAGCTACATAAAATGCTTTTGTAATCACATTAACTTGTATAGGGAGAGAGAAACAATTTAGTGGCAAACTGCTGACACAGGGAGATTCAATAAAACTGGTGCAATCAGAATCTGGTGCAGCTGTTCATAGTAGCAAATCAGTTTCCAACGTCAGCTTGTTCAATTAGGCTTTGGCAATAAAACCTAGAAGCCGATTGGTTTCTATGCAGAGCTGCATCAAATTTTGCACTCTCCAGTTTTAGTAAATAACCCACAGACCTCAATACAAGTTGTTTAAAGCATATACAGCCAGGTGTGCTCTCCACTCTGAAGTAGAGTCAATACCCTTTAGCCTTTTCCTAAAAACATCCCAACAAGAAAACTCACCAGCAATCAGAATTCATACGTCCCATGCAATAAGCTGCTCCATCTAAATTGGGAGGAAAAAAGGTTTAAAAAAAAATAAATAAAATAAATAATCATTGCTTCAGAAGCATTATCAAAGTCCTAGTCAATGAACTGCCCAATAACAATTATCCCACAGAAATCAAAGAAACCGATGAGCATGATAGAAAACATTTACAAAGAAAATCACAAACGAGAACGAGTCTGAAGTTAAGTGTTGCCCTCTGCTCCAAGGCCAGCCATAGAGTGAATTACTGCAACCTGTGATTGCAGGAAAGAAATTGGCTCAATTCCCCTATCAACACAGACTGTGCTGACAGGGGAATCCCTCTTGCAGATACATTGTATTCTGCCGGCCAGGGAAGCAGTCCCTGCCAGGAGAAAACAGTGAATATTGCTAGCGGCTATAACAGCTGCTAGAGATCACATGTAAAATCCGGCAGGCTGGTTATACCAAAACTGATCGACCAACTTGGTACATTCAGCCTGCCTATACATGGTTCGAAATTCGAACTGTCTATGGCCAGCTTAACATCACAAGTCATAAAACAAGCATCCTCATGGACAGACATACAACTTACTTGGAAAGATTTCATTTAGGAATTCAACTTCTTCCTGGAAATTTCTGTGCGGGTATTCCTGGTGGTCTGGTTTCATAAAATTTTTACGCGAGTAAAAAAAGTTCTATAAAAAATAGGACATTGAACCATTTAAAAAGGATTTGGCCAAACAGGATTAAAAGATGCAAAACAAAAATTTAGACTAGACAGCAGAAAAGCTATGGTAGAAACCAGCAATACTTACAGCAGCTCACAAAAGTGAGTACACCCCTCACATTTTAAATGTTTATTCCATCTTTCCATGTGACAACACTGAAGAAATGACACTTTGCTACAATGTAAAGCAGTGAGTGTACAGCTTGTATAACAGTGTACATTTTATGTCCCCTCAAAATAACTCAACACAACCATTATATGTCTAAACTGCTGGCAACAAAAGTGAGTACACCCTCTAAGTGAAAATTTCCAAAATGGTGCCCAAAGTGTCAATATTTTGTGTGGCCACCATTATTTTCCAGCACTGCCTTGACCTTCAGTTCACCAGAGCTTCACAGGTTGCCACCGGAGTCCTCTTCCACTCCTCCATGACGACATCACAGAGCTGGTGGATGTTAGAGACCTTGCCTTCCTCCACCTTGCATTCGAGGATGCCCCACAGATGCGCAATAGGGTTTAGGTCTGGACACATGCTTGGCCAATCCATCACCTTTACCCTCAGCTTCTTTAGCAAGGCAGAGGTCATCTTGAAGCTGTTTGGGGTCGTTATGTTGGAATATGCCCCAGATCATGACACTCCCACCACCATGCTTGACTGTAGAGACACACTTGTCTTTGAACTCATCTGGTTGCCACCACACAATTGACACCATCTGAACCACAAATTCATCTTTGTCTCAGACCACAGGACATGGTTCCAGTAATCCATGTCTTTAGTCTGCTTGTCTTCAGCAAACGGTTTGCATGCTTTGTGCATCATCTTTAGAAGAGGCTTCCTTCTGGGATGACAGCCATGCAGACCAATTTGATGCAGTGTGCGGCCTATGGTCTGAGCACTGACAGGCTGACCCCCCCCCACCCCTTCAACCTCTGCAACAATGCTGGCAGCACTCATATGTATTTCCCAAAGACAACCTCTGGATAGGACGCCGAGCACGTGCACTCAACTTCTGTGGTCGACCATGGTGAGACCTGTTTTAAGTGGAACCTGTCCTATTAAACCGCTGTATGGTCTTGGCAATCTTATAACCTAGGCCATCTTTATGTAGAAGAACAATTCTCTTTTCATATCCTCAGGAGTTTTTTGCCATGGAGGTACCATGTTGAACTTTCAGAGACCAGTAAGAGCGATAACAAATTTAACACACCTGCTCCGCATTCACACCTGAGACCTTGTAACACTAGTCACATAACACTGGCAAGGGAAAATGGCTAATTGGGTCCCAATTTGGACATTTTCACTTAGGGGTGTTACTCACTTTTGTTGCCAGCAGTTTAGACATTATTGGCTGTGTGTTGACTTATTTTGAGGGGACAGCAAATTTACACTGTTATACAAGCTGTACACTCACTACTTTACATTGTAGCAAAGTGCCATGTCTTCATGAAAAGATAATAAAATATTTACAAAAATGTGAAGGGTGTACTCACTTTTGTGAGATACTGTATATAACAGCTTAAATAAAATTTGTATTATATTATACAGGATTTATATAGCGCCAGTTTCCACAGCGCTTTACAATGTGGGGGGGGGGGGGGGGGGACACACAATTACAATACAGAAGGGACAGGAGGGCCCTGCTCGTGGAGCTTACATTCTAAAGGGAAGGGGGGAGGCGCTACGAAAAGGTAATAAGCTGTGGGGGATGTCTGGTGGAGGTGGCTCAGATACAGTACTTGGGTGGGTGAGGGATATGCTTCCCTGAATAAATGAGTTTAGGGATCTCCCAAAGGTGGGCAGGGTGTTTTGGGGGATGGCATGCTTGCCCCCAGAGAAGTCCTGGAGGCAAGCATGAGAGGAGTAACAAGGGAGCTAGTGAGCAGGAGGTCTTAAGAGGAGCGGAGAGGACGATATGGGTGATATCTGCAGATGAGGTTGGTGATGTAGCTGGGAGTGATGTTGTGGATGGCCTTTTATGTTGTGGTTAGAATTTTATATGATGGGGTACAGGAAAAGCCAATGACGGGATTGGCAGAGAGGAGCAGTTAGGGCTTTCAATTGGTACTAAAATTGACCAAGAATATCTTTAAAACGATATTAAACCCAAAACCTACAATACCATATTGCAGCCTACCAATCATTCGATGTGGTGGCTGCATTAGTTTTAGGCTTTTACCCCCTTTTCATGTTCACCTGGTGATCTGGCCAGAAACACCTCCAGTATTAGAGAGCCCCCACTCTGGATGAAGGAGTAACGACACCTTTGGACATCAGCATTGTGAGTCTGGGAGGAGAGGAGTGAGATGTACTAGCAGATTTAAATACACTAACAGATAAAAGCCAAGCTCCATCTAACAATTTTTAAGCAGCTACAGCAGTTTTGTTCCTTTTGGGATAAAGATTTCCCATAAATATATAAAAGCTGATAATTGTAAGCACCCCTGTCTAATAGTTTGTCTCTATCATCAAGCTATTACATCTGCAGGACAGACTGTTCTATTGAAAAAACAGACTTACTGGCAGGATCACCTGGCTAAAACAAATACAATTTGCTTTTGGGTTTAATACTAATTTAAATACTTTAATCAGTATCCTTAAAGGTGAACTGTAGTCTTTTTAATGTTTTTGCTATACATGTAAAAGCCACTGTGTGTCCTTTTAAATCCCAGCACTCTCCATAAAGGAAGGTCATCCTTATTTCCATTACAAGGGATGTTGTTGCAAAAAAAACTTTAAAGTGTCATTATCCCTCTGTGTTCGCACCCAGAAGTGAACGCATACGGAAGTCATGCACATATATGTTAACAGTATTCTAGTGCTAGACTTGTGCAACCACTTGAGGCCCAAGCCTATTTGTTTACAAGTTAAAATCAGTATTTTTGCTAGAAAATTGCTTATAACCCCCAGACATTTTTTTTTTATATAAATATAAGCAGTGGGCCATATTCTGAGTATAGTTACGACACAGTATCTCAGGATACTCCGTCGTATCTCTCTTTTTTGGCCCGTGTTTCTATGCGAGTGATTCTTAGAATCATTTTCGCATAGATACGCTTAAGATCCGACATGTGTAAGTCACTTACACTGTCGGATCTTGAATGTAATTACCCAGCCGGCCGCTAGGGGGCGTTTATGTTCAGGTCAGGTCAGGTCAGGACGTCGCTAACGTCGTTTGCGTAAGCGCAAGGTTACCCCTGCTATGAGGGGTAACCTTACGCCAGTCCCACATACGCCATGTTAAGTATGGCGTCGGGTCCGCGTCGTCTTTTCCCGTCGGGTACGTCGTTTCCCTAAGTCGTTCTTGAATACAACTCTACGTCAATGACGCACACGTCGGCGTCATTGATGTTTTACGCCGAGAACTGGAGCATGCGCACTGGGCTATTTTAAGCCGGGCGCATGCGTAGTTCGTTCGAATCGGGGGCGCGCTTAATTTAAATACAAGCCGCCCCCTTGGATTTACGTGGGGATACGCCGGGCCAATTACACTACGCCGCCCCAAACTACGGAGCAAGTGTTTGGGGAATACAGCACTTGCTCCTGTAGGTTGGGGCGGCGGAGTGTAAATGGCTTACGTGACGCCCGCCCGAAATCTACGGGAATATGGCCCAGAGACCCTAGAGAATAAAACAGATTGTTGCAATACTTTGTGACATATTTGCACAGCCGTCTTACAAAACACAATTTTTGGGGGGAAAAAATACACTTAACCACTTGCCGACCGCACTGTAGCCGTACTACAGTGCAGCTTGATAATTCTGGGAGGGCGTACATGGACGTCCTTCCCAGAATGGCACACACAGGAATATCTGTGACTGCCAGGTCGCATCACGGCCGCCGACAGTGGACGTTTACCATGTGATCGCTCCGTCAAATGACGGAGCGATCACATGTAAACAAACCGCCGTCATGACACGACACCGGTTCCTCTCTCCCCACTCTGTACCGATCGGTACAGTGTGAGGGGGAGAGATCGGATGCAGCAGTGTTGCATGTGTAGTGCCCACAGCCCTGCTCAGTGAGAACTGCAGCCTCAGCCAGCCATCCATACTCCAGCCATACCAAAAGGGCTGAAAAACACTGCTTATACTAGAGTACATACGGTACAACTTCAAAAAACTCACCATGCCTCTTTCTAAATACCTTGGCATGTCTACTTTCCAAAAAGGGGTCATTTGTACTTTTCTGGCATGTTAGGGTCTCAAGAAATGATAGGCCGTCAGTACATCAGATGTGATCAATTTTCAGAGATTGGTACCATAGCTTGTGGACTCCAACTTTCACAAAGACCAAATATACACCAATTTGGGTTATTTTTACCAAAGATTTTGGCCAAAATTTAAGAAAAATTACTAATTTGCTAAAATTTTATAACAGAAAGAAAAATTCATTTTTTACAGAATTTTCAGTCTTTTATAGCGGCGAAAAAAAGAGAAAAAGGACAAAAGTAATATGGGTACAGTGTTGCATGACTAATTGTCATTCAAGATGTGAGAGCACCGAAAGCTGAAAATTGGTCTAGTTAGGAAGTGGGTTTAAGTGCCCAGTGGTTAAATAGAAATAAAATAAAATAAAAGAGAACACTAAAAGTTAGCCCAACCTGTCATGCTTCAAAATTGCACACTCACGGAACAGCAACAAACTTTGGTACTTAATCTCTCTCTATAGGCAACATTTCTACAGGTTACCAGCTTAGAGGTCTTGTGCTAGAATTATTGCACTCGTTCTAATGATCGTGGCAAAACATCACAGGCTAGATTCAGGTAGCTGCACGTGATCTTACGGGGGCGCAGCGTATCGTATTTACGCTGCGCCACCGTAAGTTTGAGAGGCAAGTGCTGTATTCACAAAGCACTTGCCTCCTAACTTACGGCGGCGTAGCGTAAATGGGACCGGCGTAAGCGCGCCTAATTCAAATGAGGGGGCAGGTTTTATTTAAATTAATGGTGACCACGTGTATTTTACGAACGGTGCATGCTCGAAATCCCGCCGTAAATCGTCATTGCTTTCGACGTGAACGTAAATTACGTCCAGCCCTATTCGCGAACGACTTACGCAAACGACGTAAAAAATTAAAATTTCGAAGCGGGAACAACGTCCATACTTAACATTGGCTGCGCCTCCTAATAGCAGGAGCAACCTTATGCTGAAAAAGCCTAACGTAAACGACGTAAATAAATTGCGCCAGCCGTACGTACGTTTGTGAATCGGCGTATCTAGGTCATTTGCATATTCTATGCCGAAAACAACGGAAGCGCACCTAGCGGCCAGCGTAAAAATTGCACACAATTATACGCCGCCGTATTCAAGTTACGTCGGCAGAGGAAGCCTATTTTTTGAACGTATCTGCCTTTGAGAATTGGCGTAAAGATACGACGGTGCAGATAACTACTACCTGAATCTAGCCCCACATGTGTGGTTTGAATCCTGTTAACATATGTGGGCATGACTTGTGCATGCGTTCGCTTCTTGCGGTGAATCTGCCGCTGAGACCACTTATATTAAAGCAGACCGGTATTTAACGTCAAAGTAGCGACTTATATCCACGTGGGCGCAGGCCTGTCGGAACTAGACAGGCAAAGCAAGCAACTGCTGGGGGCCCCGAGCTGGCCAGGGGCCCCCAAGCAGGAGCCTGTTCATTCCGTTGCAGGGATGGGGGCTTTCGTTTTGCTGAGGAGAGAGAAGCAGGGGCGAACTGGGCTGTGTGGCTGCCGGATATTTCCTGCGATGTCTGTTACTTTAACTTTTTTTTTTTCCCCGGCAGTGACCAGTCTTCCCTCTCTGCTTGCTTGAGCAGATCAGAGTCAGTGTATCAAAGCTCCTCCCCTCCTCAGTCCCTCCTGTAAACACACACACACACACACGAGGAGGAAGAGGAGGAGGGGGGAGAAGGGACGCTCTTGATCTCGGGTCTGCTCTAAAGTTTTTATTATGCTTTGCTTTGTAGATGGAGGGGGGAGAGTGTCTACCCCCTACCCATCTCCCTTGCACTGGTTCCTTTCTCTTACAAAGCCCCCCCAGCACATATCTGACCCCCCTAGCACATGTGGGCACGGTGGCTGCATTTGATGGGGCACGGTGGCTGCATATGATGGGGCACGGTGGCTGCATATGATGGGGCACGGTGGCTGCATATGATGGGGCACGGTGGCTGCATATGATGGGGAACGGTGGCTGCATATGATGGGGAACGGTCGCTGCATATGATGGGGAACGGTCGCTGCATATGATGGGGAACGGTCGCTGCATATGATGGGGAACGGTCGCTGCATATGATGGGGAACGGTCGCTGCATATGATGGGGCACGGTGGCTGCATTTGATGGGGCACGGTGGCTGCATTTGATGGGGCACGGTGGCTGCATTTGATGGGGCACGGTGGCTGCATTTGATGGGGCACGGTGGCTGCATTTGATGGGGCACGGTGGCTGCATTTGATGGGGCACGGTGGCTGCATTTGATGGGGCACGGTGGCTGCATTTGATGGGGCAACGGTGGCTGCATTTGATGGGGCAACGGTGGCTGCATTTGATGGGGCACGGTGGCTGCATTTGATGGGGCACGGTGGCTGCATTTGATGGGGCACGGTGGCTGCATTTGATTGGGCATGGTGGCTACATTTGATGGGGCACGGTGGCTGCATTTGATGGGCAGGAGACCATTTGTGAGGTCAGGCACTGATGTTGGACAAGAAGGCCTGGCTCGTAGTTTCCAATCTAATTCATCCAAAAAGGTGTTCTATCGGGTCGAGGTCAGGACTCTGTGCAGGCCAGTCAAGTTCCTCCACCCCAAACTCGCTCATCCATGTCTTTATGGACCTTGCTTTGTGCACTGGGTGAACGTAAACTGTATCGCTATGCTGTGGTTCCTGTAGGCTTTGCGTGCGGGGGGGGGGGGGGGGGGGGCTGGGGTTTTGGGGCCTCCATGTCCATTTTGCTTGGGGCCCCCAAATTCCTTCAAACGGCCCTGGTGGGCGGTCCAGAAGTGGTTAAACAGGTAACCTGTAAAGGCGTTTAAAGCGTTACCTATGGAGATTTTTAAGTACTGTAGTTTGTAACCATTCCACGAGCGTGTGCAGTTTTAAAGTGTGACATGTTGAGCAACCATTTACTCAGCGTAACATCTTTCACATACAAAAACTGGGGAAATATTTTTTAAAAATAAATGAGTGATTTTTCCAAAAAAAGTCACGTGTGCAAAACTGCTGTGCAAATACTGTGTAACAAACTGCAACAATTGAGTCCACTGAGAGGTATCGGAGGTGACGTTGGCGACAGATTGCCCCTCTTTTTTACATGCTCAATTGTATTTTGGATTATGTGAGTACCCCTGTCTATTTTCTTTGAGAATTAAAATTTTTAAAACGGTATCACACCATCGATGCTTTATTTCTTTGGGGCGAGAAACTGACCAATCTGGGACGAGAACTCCAAGGAGGACCTGCCGTTGTTGGATCAGAGCCCATCGAGTGAACCATCTAATGTGGTTGGATCTATATGCTGTTACCTTACAGCAGTAAGGTAAGGGGACATCCTTACTTACCCTAAAAGGATCACTGGATACCCATTTTCCTCTCACTCCATATTGCGGACCTACACTTGCACTTTTGCTTTCTTGGACTTTTGAAATTTTACTTATATTTTTTGCTAATATTTTTCAAACTCTGTTGATGGACTGTTTATCACCAGTATAGGAGTGTCACTTAGCACAGTTACCTGGAATTTCTTTGCACCATTACTTATAGTGTATTTCATCACATTAAGAGGAACCTGTGTAGTTATATGATTTGCACCATTACTGTTATTGTTCACTGATCATTTATATTTATTTTTATGCTGATGCCATTTGGGCTATATTGCTCCTCATTTCAATTACACCTACTTTCATTCCCCTCCCCCACCTGTTTATTCACTTATCCATTCACCACTGATTAGCGCAGCACTACCCTCCCCATTTTAAACTGCAACAATTGCCATTTTATTCCCTAGGGTCTGCTAAGGAAAAAAAATAAAAATGTATAATGTTTGGGTATTAGGCAATTTTCTAGTAAAAATATGGATTTAAGCTTGTAAAAAAAAAAAAAAAAAAAAAAAAAAAAAAAAAGGAGGCCGTTGGCAAGCGGCACGAAAAATAAATAAATCTTGCCAGTAATAAGCAGCAAATCTAGGTTAACAATTATTTACATCCATTTGTGAATCTAGTAAATCTCCCTGAACAATCACTTCAGGTCTAAACTATAAAAAAACTCAACTTACCTGAATGGAATCAAACCCGCAATACTCCCTGGCGAGCTCTAACAGGGGAACCAGTGCTTGCAGTAAGAGGGTGGTACCACATGTCTTCAAAATGAAACGTCTCTTGGAGACAAACATGCTACTCTCACTGTATAAAAAAAAAGTTGAGAACAAGAAAATACACGTTTACTAAATGCTTGCAAGTGGTAATAGCCAATGTACACTGGACAGACTAGGGTCCCTTTATATGCCGATTTATGTATAAAACTCAAAGTGCAGGGCAAACAGGATCACTTGATGCAGACCACCACAATCCTACTTTCCTTTTTGCTCTTCTGCTGCTCCATTCAGCTATCAGAGAAAGAAAAGCAAAGCCTTATGTGAGCTACAAGTCAGCCGAGAGATTTAGCTCACACAGGGCTTTTTACATTACCGTGTGATAGAAATGATCCATCTGTTATCGCATGCTCCGCTATACCCAGAGTTCAAATTCTCAACATAACTTCCCAGCTCTTCAAAACTTACAGAAAGGAAGCCAAGCAGGATTTTCCAGTCCTTGAGTTTTCAGAAAAGTGCATTTAAAGAAGGTAAGCAGCAAATTTTTAATATTTTTTAAAGTTATACTATGTGAATGGAACATGTAACAAATATAAAGTAGCGGTTATCCCAAATTGGCTATAAAGTGGAAATACACCAAGAATGATCCTAGTGACAAGGTTATTTCCTACACAGAGCCATCTGTCTTGTCAAGAGTTTGCAGGTGAAAGTCAAATCATGGACATCTTGTGTTGCCTCAATGCCCCAGTATAATGTCAGTGATTCCCCCAATTCCTCACAAACAAAAAACTTTAAACGCTTTTACGTAAACTAAACTTCTATCACACTGGTCATTTTAGAAGTTAACTACCAATCTAATCAAAATAAATGTTTGTAACATAGTTACCTGAGTACATAAGCTTCCTGCTTGTCATTTTTTGTCACACTTATGATCAGACAATGAACATTCTCCAAAAGTTTGTCCCACTCAAACCTGAAACAGAAAACATAGCAACAATTACATAGGGGAAACCAGTATTCAAACCACAACATCTCTTTAAATAAGGGTGGATTTGATTTAAATCACTAGTAAAAAGGCTTGATTCAAATCATAATTTTTAAAGAGCAACTGTCATGTGCCCCAGCGGCTCCTCCTCTGACCCGCTTTTGACTCACTGACAGTCCCATTCACTTTAATGAGACGGCTGGTGATGCGGCAGTGACAAGGTGAGGGACGCGATGGCAGCAGGTGAGTGGATGCCCGCTAAGAGGCCCTGTCATGATGGATCTGAAATGACAGGTGCTCTTTAAAATGTAAGGACTTATTCTTGGTAATAGTTAGAATATTTGCAAACAAAATGAAGGCTTCAATTTAGAATAAGCTATTAGGTTAGTAAAACAGCGATATCAGAACCGATTTTAGGTTAATAGGTCAATCACACAGTTGAACTACTCAAATTCGTTAATGAAAATAACATTGTCAGTGCATGTCATCTTAGCTTGCAGAGCTTGGATTCACAGAGTTTACCAAAAATGTAGGCATTGCAGAATATACAGCCTCATGCTACCAAGGTTCATTTCATGCTGAATAAACGAAATTACTAATGTATCGTAAATAAAAAATATATCTATAGATACTTCAAAAAGCATTTTATTTAAAAAAAATAAAAATCTGATTTAAAAAAAAGCAAAAAAAATAAATAAATCTGACTTGATTTTTTTTATTGATTTTTATCCACCCTGCTTTAAGTGCACAAAACGTCATTCAGTAACTGCAACATACACCTAGCCTTGCTTCTAGGGTCCATATAATAATTTACAGAGTTCTCACTTTTGGTTTATCAACTAAATTATGCAGAAATTAGTTAAAGCAGACCTTGCCCCTCCCCATCAACTTTCTCCCATTTCCTAACACTCACACAGTTTGATATTTATGACTGGGGGGGGGGGGGGGGGGTTGGGGGTGAATACGGTCTTCTCCATAAGGGTGTCGGCAGTCCAATCAGCTGAGATGCAGACCCTGCGAGTTTATAAACTCCTTTGTGCAGCTGTATATTTTTTTTCTTTTAAGGCATTACCTGTATTGAGATCTTGTGCTGTACATTTGTTCTAAAAATCTCAATACTGGGTAAAAGACAGACAGCTTGGCTCAGCCCCGACCTCCATGCCACTGGCTTTGAATGACACTGGGGCATTGTATTCTGACACTGGACAGGGTACACTGATCAGTGGCTATAGCAGCTGACTGACAAAAGATTTCCAGCATTTTCCTTGAACAGAAGTCACACGATTGACTTCTGCTGAAGCAGGCAAATTGCGATCAGTCTATGGCCAGTTTTATTCAACGTTTCAGATTACTATTCTGCCTACCATAACTAAAGATTGGGGGCAAGGAGACGAGGCAAAAAACACAAAATTAAGCTTTTGTCAAAACAGTAACAGCCATTTTTTAAAAGCAACTGTTCTTGGTAGTCAGTAAAAACGATCCTGGCAATTGTTCTTTAAAGCAGGGGTGTCCAAACTTTTTTCAAAGAGGGCCAGATTTGATGAAGTGAACATGAGTACACTGCCCAACAAGAATTATGTGGCTGTGTGGTGAAGAGATGAGCTTGGGTGTGTTATTTGGATATACCATATAGATTTCTTTAGTGGCCATATGAATCCCAGAGCGCTGCTTAGGACTAAGGATGAGCTTGGGTGTGTTATTTATCGGCGTATAACACGCACGGGCTTACCATTGCCATGAATGCAGCCTTACCATTGCAACCTCACATGTGCCATGAATGCAGCCTTACCATTGCCATCAGTACAGCCTGATCGATGTCCATCTGCAGCCTCGGAGGGCAGAGGGAGGGGGGCAGGACGAGTGCCGACAGATTACTAACAGGAGAATCACTTGTTTACTCCGTGGCCTCTTTAAATACAAAGTCCCGCCTCCTATGATAGACAGAACATTCGTCCAATGGCATCCCAGGAGACGGGACTTCCAATACAGACGCTGCTGAGTAAACAGGAGATTCTCTTCATGTAATCTGATGGCGCTCGTCCTGCCCCCTCCAAGGCAGCGCAGATAAATACAGTATATATCTTTCCTGACGCATTCATGGCAGCACACACACTGGGTTGTGACTCCGCCTCCACAACCTGACAGGATTGGTTAGCTATAAATTTGAAGGGGAGACGCCCTGCACCATTCTCTTTTTTATCCTCACCTGACGGATTGGACGGACACGCAAGTAATGCCTCTTACCGCACATCGCCCCAGCAGGTTCATGCCTCTCCTGTTTGGAAGTCCCTCCTGTACAGTCTCTAAATGAGCTTTATGGTGGGAACCCCGCTCTGGTGGTCTCAGGGGCTCATGGAAATATCTGGCACATTTGTAGCAAGCTTTAAAGAAGCTTCAATTCTCGCAGTGACCCCCACTTTCCTCCTCTTCCTCTCCATTATGTACTGTCATGAATGTATTGTTTTCTAAAGCATTTACCATCAATTCATATTGCGGCAGTGTGCTATGGCACCCCCATACTGTCTGGGTCACCCCCACTATGTTTACTTCTGCCATGCAGTGTCTGTATTTATATCTGGTACCTTTTTACATCAGCTCTCGCCGAGCCTTGTAAAGCATTTACCATCAAGGTTATTTATATTGGTATCTTTGTGTTGGATCAGCTCTCTCGGCGGTGTGCTGTGGCACCCCCATACTGTCTGGGTCACCACCACTTATGTTTACTTCTGCCATACAGTGTTTGTTTTTATATCCGGTACCTTTTTGCATCAGCTCTCGCTGAGTCTTGTGGTTCCTCTGGCACCCCCATATTGTGTCATCACCACCGCGTCCTCCACGCCGGTCTGCGCATGCGCGCAGCACAACGATGACGCCGCCTGTCCCCTCTGCCCTCTTCCAAGATGGCGCCGGACGAGCGGGACGCTTCCGCGCATGCGCGAACGTGTCATCCGCGCCGCGACGGCAGCGGCGAATTAAAAAAAAAAAAAAAAAAAAACGTAGTCCTACGGCGGTGACTGGAAGCTGTCGTTTTGCTGCTCTGCCTTGCCAGAGTGAAGAATAATAAAGGTTGGTACACTGATGTCCCAGCCCAGCTGGCCCAAATGTATTTTACAGCCTAAATAAATAAATAAAGGGAAGTTTAAATGTATGAAGGGGAAAAAAATATATATAATTAATTATTAAAAAAAAATAAAAAGAATAATAAAAAATATAACTTTCTAATACTTAATGAATAAATAAAATTCATTGGGGGGGGGGGGGGGACATATTTAACGTCTCGCCCTTTCTCTCCTTTCCCTATTTTTTCTGGGCTGTCTCTTCTATCTTCTCATGGGGGTCACTGCCCTCGCAGACCACCATTAACTACTAGGTATAGAGGCCGTCCAGTAGGTGGTAAGTAGAGAAGAGACAAAAGAGAGCCTGACCACCAACGCTACTTTTTGGTAGCCCCATCGGGTCACAAGACGCAAGTTCACGGCAGACGGGATCAAGCCATGCTTCCGGCAGGTCACGCAGAAGTCGCTCAAGGTCGCCTCTCGCTATCATCACTCATAGCATAGCCGTTCGCGTCACAGCCGCTCCCGTCATAGTCGGTTTCACCGCAGACGATCACCTTCATCCCACCATGAACGGAGCTATTATACCAGCCCCATGGCAAACGCTTGCTGAGTATGCGGGGCTCCAGTCTTGCCAGATAATCGGCTTACCGCCTTTGCTTCAACAAAGCAACCAAGGAGAAGGAATGGGATGCCAGAGGGGCTTCACCGGCCATTACGCTCAGGCTTCAGAGACCCTCTAGGAGATGGAGGGGCGCCAGCCGGCGTCCAGCTCCCTCTTCTGTCACAACGCGCCTACGGCCGATTCATTTTTAATGCAACTCGCTAGGCACATTATCCTACCGATTGAGGATGCAGTTACCTTCCGGCACGTACTCGGTCGTAAAATCGATCTAGAGCTGAGGGAAGCTTACTACACAGCAGGAGGTGTTTGTAGGCCGGCTATCACCACGGCTGTAGTAGCTAAAGCCATCACTACAGGGGCGGCTAACGTTGAGAAGTCCATTCCAGAAGGGGCCGACCAGGAGAAAGTAATTTTTTCCCTGCAGAAAATAAAGTTGGCAGGTGACTTCATGACAGGAGCCTCAGTCGGGACGCAGCATCAGGATCGAACTGGTGCAAATTCCATATGTCGGCTCAGATCTTTTGGCGCAAAGCTGGGCTCAGCCATCTCCAAGTACCGGAGGAACATTTGGGCTAATTCCCTCCGATAGGAGACCGAAGCCCCAGAGGGGCCCCGTTTACAGGTGTAATCTTCCTGACAAGTACAGGGATGTAGGATCCTACCGTCCCGACAGAAAGCTCTAGAGGGACCGGAGGAATACTCGACCCTCCTTCTCGAGGGTACAGAAAGCCAAGGCCATCACATCTGGGGAACAGCAGAAGTCCCTTTGAGGGTTCGCCCGCCCACCTAATCAGGTGGGCGCCAGGCTCAAGGGATTCGTTCAAATATGATCAAGTCATATAATAGACCCATGGACACTGTCCACTACCAAGACCGGTCACAGACGGAGGTTCAGGGGCACATTGCCGGAGAACACATTCCAGCCTACCAGAGTACCGTCTTCCCCAGACAAAAGAAGGTTACCTCTACAATATGTAACAGAACTGTCACAAAGCGGGCAATAATAGAAGTACCTCCGCACCAAAGGGGAGGGAGTTTTATTCCTCCTTATTTAAAAGGAAAAAAAAAAAGGAAACGGGGGACCTGCGTCCAGTCCTGGACCTAGGTAGGCTCAACAAGAAGGTCAAAATGGAAGGTGGAAAGCCTTCACATCCCGATTCATCCCGCCTTCCAGGAGTTCCTTTGGTTCTCTATTAATCAGTCTCATTTCCATTTTCGGTGCCTCCCATTCGGCATCTCCTCGGCACTCAGAACATTCCCCAAAGTTCTCTTACCCCTGATTGCACTTCTCAGGGAGAAGGGGTTGCGGGTGCATCATTATTTGGATGACATCCTGCTCCTGGCGGCAAAAAATCAAGGGACACTGACTAAGTCATCATCGGAAGATATTGCTCACGGTCCTGCAAGACTTCGGTTGGCTAGTCAACTTGGAAAGAAAAGGGGGGCAGTCCCCAGCCCAGCGTAAACCATGGTTTTCTAGGAGCAGAATTGACTACCAGGCTGAACCAGGTACAATTCCCTCAAGAGAGGCTGAAGCCCTTAGGACAGAAGATGCAGAATCTGCTATCATCCAGACGCCTACAGGCCAGAACCTTCCTCAGTATTTTGGGGTCCATGTTTGTGACCATACCCGTAGTACAGTGGTCCCATTGGCATGCGGGTCTTACAAGACTCCTTTTTAAGGCAGTGGAGTGAAACGTCAATGCTCCAGACCATTCACATTCAAAGCAATCAGTGTGGCAGCGGATGCATCTGTCCAACCTCGGAATGTTCAGACGGATAGTTCCCCCAAGTCCAGAAGCAGCAGCATCGGATGCCAGCCATCAGGAATGGAGAGCACATTATCCGGACCAGGTAGCTCAAGGCCAGTGGCACTTTCGAACCCAGGGCATAGGGTCAAATATTTTAGAGCTCAGGGCAGCCTCTCAAGTCCTCAGGACCTTTGCGACTCTTCTAAGAGGAGAGGAGTGCCCTTATCAGGATGGACAACAAGGTGACGGTGCCATATATCTAGAGACAGGGAGGCACCAGGAGTCGGACGCTTCTGGAGGAAGTTCGCCCCATGTTGTAGTGGGCACAAGTGCACCTGCTAGATCTGAGGGCAGTGTATGTCTCGGCAGCACAGAATTTGTTGGCCGACTACCTAAGCTGAGAGACACTTTAAGCATTGAGTGGTCCCTGAACCAACAGGTACTCTCCATCATTATGAAAGTTGGGGAGTACCAGAAATCGACCTAGCGACCACGCCAGAAGACTTCAAGTGCCGGGGGTTCCTGTCCAGAGCCCACTTTCCACTAGTGGAAGGAGCAGAATGCCTAGTCCACCCATGGAACTTCGAGCTGGGGTACATTTTCCCTCCAGCTCCTCTAATCACGAGACCCCTGTCCCGACTTCGGAGGTCCTCAGCAATGGTTTTGCAGTAATTCCGTTCCGGCCAAGGAGGCCATGGGTTACGACCCTGCTACAACTCAGTACGCAGCTGCCAATTCATCTTCCAGTAACCAGGGATCTCCTATATCAAGGGCAATTCCTCCATCTAGTCCAGAGAAGCTGCATCTGACAGCCTGGAAGTTGAGGAGGATAGGTTAAGGGGGCAAGGATGCTCTCGGGGAATAAGATCGGCCCTAATGCAAGCTCAAGAGAACTCCACTAATGTCACCTACACTAGGATCGGGGAGAGGTTCGTGTCGATGTCGCAGGAAGAGATTGGAATCCTATCTCACAGAACCATCTCAGATTCTTGAATTTCTCCAGTCAGGACTTAACAAGGGCTGAGCTCGGGTACCCTGAGGGTGCAATTATCCGCCCGTTCAGCCAAAACGGGTGCTAGTTGGGTTCTTCATCCTCTGGTCACTCAATTCCTCAGAGCCTACGTAAAGATCAGGCACCTGAGAGGACAGTCTTTCCAACATGGGACCTACCAGAGGTACTCGAGGCCCTGTCCAATCCACCCTTTTCCGTTCAACTTAATCTCACGGTGGAACCCGACTCTGAAGATGGCTTTCCTTACCTCAGCTAAAGGGGTGTCGGAGAATCAAACCCTTCGGCTACGGATCCCTATTTAATGTTCTTCCTGGCAAAGTGGTACTGAAGCCTTCAGACCAATTTAGTCCAGAGGTAGCTTCCTCCTTTCATCATATCCAGGACATCGTTCTTCCATCTTTTTCTAATGGGAGGGGTGAGACCCATGCCTTGAATGTCAAGTCTACCATCTCCAGCTACCTCACAGCTACATCTCACCTGAGGAGGAAGGATTCTCTCCTGATTATCCCACACAGGAACAGACTAGGTCAGGCAGCTACCTCCCATACCATTTCCTCTGGCTTAGTTAAAGCTATCAGGGAGACCTATTCCATCCAGAAACTTACGGCTCCGGAGGGCATTAGGGCTCATTTGATAGAGGCAGTGGCCACTTCATGGGCAGCATATTGCGGATTTCACCAAAGACCATATGCAGAGCAACAACTTGGTCTTCCCGACACACCTTCATTTCTCACTACAGAGTGAATTCTGCTCACCTGGATACTGCCGACTTCGGCAGATCTGTTGTTGGAACCAATTTCTCAGCGCTATAAAGAATAAATATTACCGTTTTCTTGCACCCTCCCGACTGGCGAGTTATTTCCCAGTGTGTGTGCTGCCATGAATGCGTCAGGAAAACGGAAAATTGTATACTCACCTTTCCGTAATTTTCCTTTCCTGACGCATCTTCATGGCAGCACACAGATGCCCACCCAACTGTTTTGTTTAGTGATGATATATACAGAGAATGGTGCAGGGCGTCTCCCCTTCAAATTTATAGCTAACCAATCCTGTCAGGTTGTGGAGGCGGAGTCACAACCCAGTGTGTGTGCTGCCATGAAGATGCGTCAGGAAAGGAAAATTACGGAAAGGTGAGTATACAATTTTCCGTTTTTGTGGCCCTGGGGGCCACAAACAATATATATATATCCAAATCCCCAGGGGGGCCATATTAAATCAACAGGGGGCCGCATTTGGCCTGCAGGCCGGACTTTGGACATACCTGCTTTAAAGCAACCGTGTCAGCCAAGCCCAAGCATAAAAAAAAAAAAAAAAAAAAAACAGCTGCAGCTGTCCCCACAAAGGAATAGAGGAAAGGAGTAGAGGAAATTCACACCTTTCCAGTGTAGTGCGTTACCACATTGTATGTCACAGAGCCATTTATTCCCTGTAGAATCCCAACACAGCTCATGCTGCATCAGAATTGTGAAAGTATGGTTTTCAGGTTAGTGTACACTTATTAATGCAATAGACCAAGACTAGTGCAAATAGGTCCTTAACCACTAAAGACCCAGACCTTTAGGCAGCTAAAGGACCCGGGCAGGTTTTGCGATTCAGCACTGCATCGCTTTAACAGACAATTGCGCGGTTGTGCGACGTGGCTCCCAAACAAAATTTGCGTCCTTTTTTCCCACAAATAGAGCTTTCTTTTGTTGGTATTTGATCACCTCTGCGGTTTTTATTTTTTGCACTATAAACAAAGATAGAGCCACAATTTTGAAAAAAATGCTATATTTTTTACTTTTTGCTATAATAAATATCCCCCAAAAATATAAAAAAAAAAAAACGGTTGGTTTGCACAAAATTTATAGCGTTTACAAAATAGGGGATAGTTTTATTGCATTTTTATTAATATTTTTTTTTACTACTAATGGCGGCGATCAGCGTTTTCTTTTGTGACTGCGACATTATGGCGGACACTTCGGACAATGACACATTTTGGGGACCATTGTCATTTTCACAGCAAAAAATGCATTTAAAATGCATTGTTTACTGTGAAAATGACAATTGCAGTTTGGGAGTTAACCACAAGGGGGCGCTGAATTGGTCATGTATGACCTCATGTCTGTTTCTAACTGTAGGGGGGTGTGGCTGTAGGTGTGACGTAATCGATTGTGTATCCCTATAAAAGGGATCACACGATCGATGCTGCCGCCACAGTGAAGAACGGGGAAGCTGTGTTTACATATAGCTCTCCCCGTTCTTCAGCTCCGGGGACCGATCGCGGGACTCCAGTGGCGATCGGGTCCGCGGGTCCCGGAGCTTCGGACCGGGTCACGAGGCGCGCACCCGCGACCCACGGCTGGGTACTAGCACATGACGTACCTGTACGTGCATGTGCCCAGTCGTGCCATTATGCCGACATAAATGTGCAGGAGGCGGTCCTTAAAGGGTCACTAAAGGATTTTTTTTTTTTTAAGCCAAATAGCTCCCTTTACCTTACTGCAGTCCTGGTTTCATGTCCTCATTGTTCGTTTTTGCTTTGATGTTGCTGTAATCCTCTGTTCTGGACACTTCCTGGTTGTCTGTTTCCTGATCACCACAGTACTGGGAGATTTTTCACTGTGGTGACTAATCAAGGAGGTGCGATTACTGTGTGTCAGAACCAATCCAGTTTCGTTTTACAAAGCATCACTGCCCTTTATTGGCTCTTTGTCTCTGTACATCAGAGAATCAGGAAACCGCAAAAACGAAACTAAACTGCAGGTACATTATATGATTGGTTTTTATCCATTTTTAAAAGGAATCAGTTAACTATTATGTCTCTATACCCTGTAATAGAGGTGGACTGATATGGGTTTTTCTCTGGCCGATGCTTGGAAATCGGGGCGGCCGATGGCAGATATGCGTTGCCGATTTTTGCGGCAGATATTTTGGGCCGATTTTTTCCCCCCCCCCTCATCTCAAAATACCTAGGGTGGAGAGGAGATAATTGTTTAGGGTGGAGAGGTGGGGTGCAGCCTGTCAGTGCAGCCCATCGGTGCCACCTCATTAGTGCCCACCAGTGAAGCCCATCAGTGCCACCTCATTGGTGTCCATCAGTGCCACCTCATTGGTGTCCATCAGTGCCACCTCATTGGTGTCCATCAGTGCCACCTCATTGGTGTCCATCAGTGCCACCTCATTGGTGTCCATCAGTGCCACCTCATTGGTGTCCATCAGTGCCACCTCATTGGTGTCCATCAGTGCCACCTCATTGGTGTCCATCAGTGCCACCTCATTGGTGTCCATCAGTGCCACCTCATTGGTGTCCATCAGTGCCACCTCATTGGTGTCCATCAGTGCCACCTCATTGGTGTCCATCAGTGCCACCTCATTGGTGTCCATCAGTGCCCACCGGTGCCCACCAGTGCCACCTCATCAATGCACCAGTGCATTCCATCATTGCCCACCAGCGCATATCACCAGCGCGTCACCTCAGTAGTGCCAACCAGCGCGTCACCTCAGTAGTGCCAACCAGCGCGTCACCTCAGTAGTGCCAACCAGCGCGTCACCTCAGTAGTGCCAACCAGCGCGTCACCTCAGTAGTGCCAACCAGCGCGTCACCTCAGTAGTGCCAACCAGCGCGTCACCTCAGTAGTGCCAACCAGCGCGTCACCTCAGTAGTGCCAACCAGCGCGTCACCTCAGTAGTGCCAACCAGCGCGTCACCTCAGTAGTGCAAACCAGTACAGCCCAATGTCATTCACTCATCAATGCCCACCAGCCTAGCACAAGACTCTATTCGTCCCTGGCCCTGACGTGCTGCTGCCCCGCCTCTGCCTTCAATCCCCAGAATGCAGAGCGGGCCGGTAACAGCCAATCGGCGGCCGCCGCTGCCGATATCCTCCACTGTAAAGAAAACGTCCCCTGACTGCTGTGCGCCCTGCCTACAAACCCCATAATGTAGCGCGGGCCGGCAGTTACCGGCCCGTGCTGCATTCTGGAGCTTGTAGGCAGAGGCAGGGCGCGCAGCAGTCAGGGGACGTTTTTTCTCCAGAGTGGAGGATGTCGGCAGCGGCGGCCGCCGATTGGCGGTTACAGGCCCGCTGCCGACTTCCTAAAACTAAAAAAGTCAGCACAGATAGCAGCGAGCGGGCCCCTCCTCCTCTGGGTGTAAACAGAGGGGAGGGCTGCCGCGCTGGGTGTACCAAGATGGCCGCGGCTCCGGAGCTAGGCCGAAGCAGCAGCCTTTCCTGATGCTGTGACCGCGGCGGAAATCCGCGGATTGCCGCCGCGGTCACAGCATCAGGAAAGGCCGCGGCTTCGGCCTAGCTCCGGAGCCGAGGCACTGCCAACTGCCATGTTAAATATCGGCCTAATTTGGACGAAAATCGGCCGATGGCGATTTCTCCAAAACGGCCAAATATCGGCCGATATATCGGTCGACCTCTACCCTGTAAACAGTAATTTCAGCAAAAAAAAAAAAAAAATTCCTTTAGTGACCCTTTAAGATTTCCTTTTTGACGTAATAGCCAAAAAGGAAATCTTCAAAGAAATACATTTCAGGGAAGCCTCATGCAAAGGCTCAAAAAGGAGCCCTTGTAAGAGCAATACCAACGACAGATCCCAGGGAGGAATATATGTTTGACAACCTTGGGAGCATGTCTAGATCTAGCTTAAATGAAACCTCCTGACTAAAGGATCTTCCATTAGTCTTCTTTCTGTAAACAAAGATAGGGCAGTAATCTGAACCCCAAGGGTGCTGACAGAGTCCTTTTTCTACTCCCCTTTGCAAAAAATCAAATATACAGGGAGTTGAAAAGGAATCTAAACCGGTTTTCTTTTGCCAGGAAATAAAAAAATTACAAACTTTCCCATAGATTCTTCTTGTGACCAACTTACGGCTGTCTGGAATAGTTTGAATTAGAGGTCGACCGATACGGTTTTTTTTTTTCTGGCTGATACCGATGCCGATATTTCAAAATTGGGGCGGCCGGTATTTATTTTTCCCATTATCTTAGAAAATCTAGGTTGGAGAGGAGGTTATTGTTTAGGGTGGAGAGGTGGAGTGCAGCCTATCGGTGTCCATCAGTGCAACCTCATCAGTGCCTACCAGTTCAGCCTATCAGTGCCACCTCATTAATGCCCACCAGTGCAGCCCATCAGTGCCACCTCATAATTATTAAAAAAGAAAAAAACACAATCTTAGTCATTTTAAGGAGGGGGGTACAGAGAGGTGGTTGTGAAGGAGGGGGGTACAGAGGTGGCTGTAAAGCCACCTCTCTGTACCCCCCCTCTACAGCCACCTCTCTGTACCCCCCCCCCCTCTACAGCCACCTCTCTGTACCCCCCCCTCTACAGCCACCTCTCTGTACCCCCCCTCCTCTACAGCCACCTCTCTGTACCCCCCCCCTCCTCTACAGCCACCTCTCTGTACCCCCCCCCCTCTACAGCCACCTCTCTGTACCCCCCCTCCTCTACAGCCACCTCTCTGTACCCCCCCTCCTCTACAGCCACCTCTGTACCCCCCCTCCTCTACAGCCACCTCTCTGTACCCCCCCCCTCTACAGCCACCTCTCTGTACCCCCCCTCCTCTACAGCCACCTCTCTGTACCCCCCCCCCTCTACAGCCACCTCTCTGTACCCCCCCTCCTCTACAGCCACCTCTCTGTACCCCCCCTCCTCTACAGCCACCTCTCTGTACCCCCCCTCCTCTACAGCCACCTCTCTGTACCCACCTCCTCCACAGCCATGTGTTGTGGAGAGGGGCGGATGGTGCTGGGCGTGGATGCGTTGTGGAGAGGGGTGGGTGGAGATGCATTGTGGAGAGGGGTGGGTGGAGATGCATTGTGGAGAGGGGTGGGTGGAGATGCATTGTGGAGAGGGGTGGGTGGAGATGCATTGTGGAGAGGGGTGGGTGGAGATGCATTGTGGAGAGGGGTGGGTGGAGATGCATTGTGGAGAGGGGTGGGTGGAGATGCATTGTGGAGAGGGGTGGGTGGAGATGCATTGTGGAGAGGGGTGGGTGGAGATGCATTGTGGAGAGGGGTGGGTGGAGATGCATTGTGGAGAGGGGTGGGTGGAGATGCATTGTGGAGAGGGGTGGGTGGAGATGCATTGTGGAGAGGGGTGGGTGGAGATGCATTGTGGAGAGGGGTGGGTGGAGATGCATTGTGGAGAGGGGTGGGTGGAGATGCATTGTGGAGAGGGGTGGGTGGAGATGCATTGTGGAGAGGGGTGGGTGGAGATGCATTGTGGAGAGGGGTGGGTGGAGATGCATTGTGGAGAGGGGTGGGTGGAGATGCATTGTGGAGAGGGGTGGGTGGAGATGCATTGTGGAGAGGGGTGGGTGGAGATGCATTGTGGAGAGGGGTGGGTGGAGATGCATTGTGGAGAGGGGTGGGTGGAGATGCATTGTGGAGAGGGGTGGGTGGAGATGCATTGTGGAGAGGGGTGGGTGGAGATGCATTGTGGAGAGGGGTGGGTGGAGATGCATTGTGGAGAGGGGTGGGTGGAGATGCATTGTGGAGAGGGGTGGGTGGAGATGCATTGTGGAGAGGGGTGGGTGGAGATGCATTGTGGAGAGGGGTGGGTGGAGATGCATTGTGGAGAGGGGTGGGTGGAGATGCATTGTGGAGAGGGGTGGGTGGAGATGCATTGTGGAGAGGGGTGGGTGGAGATGCATTGTGGAGAGGGGTGGGTGGTGCTCGGCGTGGGATGCATTGTGGAGTGGGATGGATGGTTCTGGGTGTGGGTGGGGATGCGTTGTGGTGATGCGTTGTGGAGAGGGGTGGGTATGCGTTGTGAAGAGGGATGGATGGTGCTGGGCGTGGGTGGGGATGCGTTGTGGTGATGCGTTGGAGAAGGGTGGGTGGGAATGCGTTGTGGAGAGGGATGGATGGTGCTGGGTGTGGGTGAGGATGCGTGGGTGGGAATGCGTTGTGGAGAGGGGTGGGTGGGAATGCGTTGGAGAGGGATGGATGGTGCTGGGCGTGGGTGGGAATGCGTTGTGGAGAGGGATGGATGGTGCTGGGCGTGGGTGGGGATGCGTTGTGGAGAGGGATGGATGGTGCTGGGCGTGGGGATGCGTTGTGGAGAGGGGTGGGTGGTGCGTTGTGGAGAGGGGTGGGGATGCGTTGTGGAGAGGGGTGGGGATGCGTTGTGGAGAGGGGTGGGGATGCGTTGTGGAGAGGGGTGGGGATGCGGTGTGGAGAGGGGTGGGGATGCGTTGTGGAGAGGGATGGATGGTGCTGGGCGTGGGTGGAGATGCGTTGGAGAAGGGTGGGTGGGAATGCGTTGTGGAGAGGGATGGATGGTGCTGCGTTGGAGAGGGGAGGGTGGGAATGCATTGGAGAGGGATGGATGGTGCTGGGTGAGGATGCGTTGTGATGATGCGTTGTGGGTGGGAATGCGTTGTGGAGAGGGATGGATGGTGCTGGGCGTGGGTGGGGATGCGTGGGTGGGAATTCGTTGTGGAGAGGGATGATGGTGCTGGGCGTGGGTGGGGATGCGCTGGGTGATGCGTTGTGGAGAGGGGTGGGTGGGAATGCGTTGTGGAGAGGGATGGATGGTGCTGGGCGTGGATGGGGATGCGTTGGGTGATGCGTTGTGGAGAGGGGTGGGTGGGAATGCGTTGTGGAGAGGGATGGATGGTGCTGGGCGTGGGTGGGGATGTGTTGTGGAAAGGGATGGATGGTGAAGGGGATGCGTTGGAGAGGGGTGGATGGTGCTGGGTGGGGATGAAGAGGATTGTGTTGCATTGTGAAGATGGATGAGGATGACTGTGTGGGGATGAGAGTTACATTGTGAAGAGGATTTCCACAATGTAACTCTCATATCCACCCAGAGTCATACTCATCCATTTTCTCAATGCCAGGTTTCCCTTAAAAAAGGAGTTTAAACAAAGTCTGCAGGGGGGGCACAGTAACACACTCAATTTTTGTGACTTACCCTCCATCCATGCTGCTTCCTGGTATTTATCTGCATGCACTTGATAGGGCTAGGTGCATGCAGATTGGCTGGTCAGCTCATCAGCGTCCATCACAAAAAAAATACAAGCAGCCAGCATGCTTCCTTCAGCAGGGAAGGAAGAGAAGCTTAGCTAGTGCTGGCCACAATCTCTTGCTGGGGGGAGTTACTAGTCAGGCAGAGGCTCGGGCTGGTTCTTCTGCTACAGCTCGCCGGGGGGGGAGGGGGCGGGGCAGTGCGGTGCCAGTGAAACTTTTTCTCCTTCCCTTCTCCTCTACAGTGGCCGGCTGCCCCTCCTCTACAGCCACCTCTATGTACCCCCCCCTCCTCTACAGCCACCTCTCTGTACCCCCCTCCTCTACAGCCACCTCTCTGTACCCCCCTCCTCTACAGCCACCTCTCTGTACCCACCTCCTCCACAGCCATGTGTTGTGGAGAGGGGCGGATGGTGCTGGGCGTGGATGCGTTGTGGAGAGGGGTGGGTGGAGATGCATTGTGGAGAGTGGTGGGTGGAGATGCATTGTGGAGAGTGGTGGGTGGAGATGCATTGTGGAGAGTGGTGGGTGGAGATGCATTGTGGAGAGTGGTGGGTGGAGATGCATTGTGGAGAGTGGTGGGTGGAGATGCATTGTGGAGAGTGGTGGGTGGAGATGCATTGTGGAGAGTGGTGGGTGGAGATGCATTGTGGAGAGTGGTGGGTGGAGATGCATTGTGGAGAGTGGTGGGTGGAGATGCATTGTGGAGAGTGGTGGGTGGAGATGCATTGTGGAGAGTGGTGGGTGGTGCTCGGCGTGGTGGGGGATGCATTGTGGAGAGGGGTGGGTGGGAATGCGTTGTGGAGAGGGATGGATGGTGCTGGGCGTGGGTGGGGATGTGTTGTGGAAAGGGATGGATGGTGCTGGGTGGGGATGAAGATGATTGTGTTGCATTGTGAAGATGGATGAGGATGACTGTGTGGGGATTAGAGTTACATTGTGAAGAGGATTTCCACAATGTAACTCTCATATCCACCCAGAGTCATACTCATCCATTTTCTCAATGCCAGGTTTCCCTTAAAAAAGGAGTTTAAACAAAGTCTGCAGGGGGGGGCACAGTAACACACTCAATTTTTGTGACTTACCCTCCATCCATGCTGCTTCCTGGTATTTATCTGCATGCACTTGATAGGGCTAGGTGCATGCAGATTGGCTGGTCAGCTCATCAGCGTCCATCACAAAAAAAATACAAGCAGCCAGCATGCTCCCTTCAGCAGGGAAGGAAGAGAAGCTTAGCTAGTGCTGGCCACGATCTCTTGCTGGGGGGAGTTACTAGTCAGGCAGAGGCTCGGGCTGGTTCTTCTGCTACAGCTCGCCGGGGGGAGGGGGCGGGGCAGTGCGGTGCCAGTGAAACTTTTTCTCCTTCCCTTCTCCTCTACAGTGGCCGGCTGCCGCGCAGGTAAAGGATAAAATTTCACATGCTGCGGGAGCGGGGTCCTGGTCAGTACTGCTGGCGGCCGCGAATCAGCCTGACTTCCACACTAATCGGCCAGTGCCGATTACTTAAAAACGGCCAACCGATATATCGGTCGACCTCTAGTTTGAATTACCCTCTCTGAACACCCCCTCAACTGCAGGATGCGCCGCTCAGTCTCCAGACCATCAAATGGAAGGTCTGAGGGTTTGGATGCAACACCGGACCCTGATGGAGCAGATCCTTCCGATCTGGTAGGGGCCAGGGAGGATCTACAGAGAGGGCCCTCAGAGAGGAAAACCAACTCCTGGGCCACCAGGGGGCAATCAGAAAAAAACTTCTGCCCAGTCCCGAATAATTTTACAAACTACTAGGAGGTAAGAGTGAAAAAGGAGGGAGGGCATAGGCCAGAGCAACATCCCACAGGAGAGAGCATCCGTCCAAGGACTTCATCTCTCTCTCTCCGGTGAGAATGGAGGCAAAAAGATCCACTGTGGGGAGACCCCATCTTAGCTCAACCTCCCGGAACGTGCCTTGATGTAGTTCCCAACCGCTAGAACTGATGCTCACCCTGCTCAAATAGTCCGCCAGCACATACTCTGACCCCCTGATGTGGATTACCCTGACTAAAGTGACATTGATCTCTGTCCAGGACAGAATCTGCTGTGATAAAGTTAGAAGAGACTTTGAGCGAGTGCCCCCTTACTTGTTTAGGTACACCACAGTTGTGGCATTGTCTTTTGAATAGACCCTTTCTTCCAGAGACACAAGAGCTTTCCCCACAGCTAGTAGTTCCCTGAAATTTGAGGAGTGGCCAGCCTCCTCTGGCAACCAGGCTCCCTGGGTCTGCCAGCCCTGTGAGAGAGCACCCCAGCCCGACAGACTGAGTCTGTGGCAGTTTTTACCAGAGCATGTTGTGCCCAGTTCTTCCCTCCCTGCAGATGTTCCCACTGCTCCCACCAGGAGAGATTGAGAAAATCCTATTGGCAGCTGTACCAGCTGACCTAGAGAATTCTTCCTGCGATCCCAATGGAGTAAAATAAACGCCTGAAGGGGTCTGGAGTGTAATTGGGCCCAAGGCACCCCTGGGATGCTGCGTCAACTATAATAACTGCATGATCCCCGAAGGGAGGTCTGCAGGAGCAACTTGAAGGCCTGCACAGAGAGAAGAATCTTTAAAAATGTCTTCGGGAAGAAAAGTCTTTTGGACAGTCCATTAGATCACCCAGGAAAAGTATGCTCTGGGAGGGCAACAGACAAAACTTTTGCTGGTTTATTTTCCACCCCAACTTGCGAAAGGTCTGTAAAAACCAACTGCAGATCCTGAACAAGGGACTCCTTGTCTCAAGTAAAGATCAAAAAATAGTCTAGATATGGGACGATTGATACACTCTGTATCCGAAAAAAGGCCATGAATTCAGCCATGATTTTTGTAAAAATTCCGGGTGCTGCCGAAAGACCAAATAGAAGGACATAGAACTGCCAATGACTTGGCCCGTTTTTCATGAGAACCGCAAATTTGAGGAACCTGTGGTGACTGGCAGATTAGTACATGAAGGCAAGTGTTCTGAAGATCCAGGGTTATCATGAAGACTCCTGGAAACATCAGATTCCTACAGAATAAATGTTCTCCATCCAGAAACGTCTAAACTATGAATTTGTTCATGATTGGGGGGGGGGGGGGGACCTTTGAATTCCAATCTGTAACCCTTTTCCAATGTTTGGAGAATAGAGGAATTGTTGGAAATTGCTGCCCATTCTGATGAAATAGGACAACCTTACCCCTATCCATGTACATAATAAAGATGCAAACAGTTACATAGAAGAATTCCATCTCATAACAGAGTACATTTTAGTCCCTGCTAATTTTTGGAAGGGGCTGAAGGAGCAAAGAGCCCCTCCCCCTTTTTGCTTGTCTTTGATAAAAGAACACTTGTTTGCCTGTAGGTTTTAAAATTAACCTAGTTTTGGAAGCTGCGAAAAGGCCTCTTATTCTGGGAGTAATTTCTTTGGGAAGAAGGGAACCATTTATTCTTCTTGGAGGAATGAGCTAGCACCTCCACTAAGGAGGAACCGAATAAGAGCTTGCTTTTAAAGGGTATGCCGCAGAGTTTATTCTTGGAGGCAAGATCCCCTTCCCAAGATTTAAGCCAGATTAGCTTGCCTAGCTGAATTCATGAGAGCAGAAGACCTGGCTGCAGATTTTACAGAATCTGCTGCATTAGCTAAAAAGGCAACCGACTTGGCAATGAGTGGGAGAGACTCCCTAATCTCTTTGGGGGTGTCGGATTAAAGAAGATCATCCCGACACTGAACCCTGACCTCTTGGACATAGGGGCATCTAATCTAGGACACTTAAAGAAAACTTCCTCGAACTCAGACTCAAAAGGAAACCTTGTGTCCTCTGGACTGGAACAACCTTTTTTCAGGTTCTTTTCCACTCAGAATCATGTCCTTAAAAGCAGAGGTTAACCCTAAAATCTATTTTCCAACAATACATTGAGCTGACTCTCGACAATGACAGTATGCCGTTTTTTTTTTTGCTGTACATACCTCGTACAGCCATTTTCTTCCCGGGCTTCCGGGTAGTGCCTCCCGCAGGAGTGGGCGTTCCTATCCAGCAGGTGATTGACGTGATGACAAAAACTACCTCCCCCGTTGCATAAGGAGCGTCACGAGTTGCCGAAAGATGGCGAACGGCAAGTCGGCGCTATACGGCGCCTGCGGAACGCCGTTCGGCTTCTTTTGGCAACTCGTGACGCTCCTTATGCGACGGGGGGAGGTAGTTTTTGTCATCACGTCAATCACCTGCTGCATAGGAACGCCCACTCCCGCGTGATTCACTACCCGGAAGCCGTGGGGAAAAATAGCTGTACGAAGGCATGTACAGCGAAAAAAAAAAAAAATGCATACTGTCATTGTTGCAAGCGAGCACAATGTAAAGGTAGAAAAATGTTTTAGGGTGAACCTCCGCTTTAAGTGACTGGTGCACCGGAAAAGCCATCGACTTTCGCCTCTGTAGACCCCTATACATTCTATCCTGTACAGATTGGGCTTGCTGTGGCATCACAATCTGCTCTGAAGTATATATTGACTTTTTACTAGTTAGTCAATATCTTCGACTGGAAAAAGATACTTAGTTGAGCTACCCCCGCATCTTCCTCTGATGCAGACTCATCAGATTAAGAAACTGGATTCCCACCTTCTTCCAGATTCAGAAGCATTGTGTGAACTCATGGTCTCAGATACTAAGAGGAAGGGATCTAGCCGAGGCTGAAGGCTCTTGAGCTATGGATTTAGACGAGGAAGGTCCTAGTCCAGCTACCCTGTCATTAAAGGACCGAAAGGAGGCCACTACCTCCTTCATAGAAGACATTAACTCCATAAAAAGATGAAGCCTCTGAACTAGCTCTGGATGGAATACAAATCCTCACAAAATAGTTTTTTATAACTATCAGAAAGCCACGTCACCGGAAGTCCTCCAACACCATCTTGGTACACCGCGGTGAAGCACAGGGAGGAAAAATTGGAAGGGAGATGCCACCACTCACCACCAGGTAGGCAAGTTACCTTAAAAATAGGGAACCCTTCTGGTCAGAAAGTACAGAACTATCACCCAGGACTTGGCCACAACTCGTCCTGGATAATACCAGAAAAGGCTGGTCCACCAACCAGTTACCAGACCCAAGAAAACAAAACATGTTGGTGCTCCTGGAGGGTCTGGAAACGCAAAACTGAGGGTCAGAGGAAAGGGAGGGGCCTTTTAAATTGTATCCTATTTGTGTTTCCTGTGGAGGGTGGAGCCAATCATCTCTCAAGTAGCTCTCCTGGAAGGCGAGAGGGGAAATCGTGGATAATGAGAAACGTACTGCCATTTTATTGGACACTCAAGATAAATTTTTCAGGGTATGGCAACCCTGGGAGGCTCACAATCACCCTTTTACCCAGCGTTGCTTTCCCTTTGATAAGCCTCTGTTCCCCCACCCCGTGGACCCCCCCCCCCTCTTCCTTATTTATTTTCTTCCTTTTTTCTCTTTTTCTTTAGCATTACATGCCCAAGTTATCCTTCTAACTGGTTCTTTCTCCTCACCGTCTCTTCCTTTTCTTCTGTTGCTCACGCCCACAGGCTCGGCCCTGTTATCCTTGGACACATGGTGTAAATTGGGGAAAGTTATTCTCTGTTATGTGATCTTATAGTCAGTTTTCCTTTTTTGTAATGTTGCATGTTATATAGCCGTTTTGTTTTAGGTTTCACATTTACTCATGTGCGACAGCCTATATGTCATCTAGTCCAGCATAAAGTCTTTTTAACAGGTCATATGAGGTATGGACATCCTTTTGCTGTCCATCTATGCCCGCCCTTGGACTTCTAAAGGCTGGCTCAATTTTCAGGACTACGGACTAACCTTCCTGATGCCTGCAGCTTTGTACTTGTTAGCCCATAATGTGTCCACCACTGTTTTTGTACTTTCCTGTTGATGTGCGCTTTCAATAAAACACTTTGTACAAGAAATTAAGGTCAGCAGGACTGAGCACTGAGTGGGATGGGAGATTTTCATTGTTGTCTTCTCAATAGACTTCACAAAATCTATTGCTCAACAATGAACAGCAGAAAGGGTATTTTCCCTTCTAGAGATACAACTTTGTGCCCTGACATGGTAACCAAGGTTAAATCATGGATGGACCAAAAAAGTATAGCATAACAGCATTATAAGCTTTTTTTTTTTAACAGAAAGGCATTATAAGCTTTTACTCTATAGAACTTAAAGCTGCAATACAATGTCCTAATGTGCTAGTATACATCGTATACTGGCACATTATGCAAGAACTATCTTAGAACAAAGCCCTCCAGTGCCACAATGTCACCGCTGACATCTTCCCCCAGTCTTTCTTCCGGGTTTACAGCCCCTGGCTACATGAGTTGCCTGAAGCCACGACGACATCACTCCCACTCAAGCACTGAAGCCGGACCTTCAGAGTGCATGCCCTGGGGATGTCATTGGCTGCATGCTCCGAAATTCTCCTAAACTGTGCAAGTTTAGGAGATATTCACAGTACCTACAGGTAAGCCTTAAAGGGTCACTAAAGGAATTTTTTTTTTTTTAGCTAAATAGCTTCCTTTACCGTACTGCAGTACTGGTTTCATGTCCTCATTTTTCGTTTTTTGCTTTGAAGTAGCTGTAATTCTGCTGTGATCTCCACACTTTCTGGTTGCCTTATAACCATGGTACTGGGAGATTTTCACGGTGGTCTAAGCTTTCATTACTGTGTGTCTAAAACTCCTCAGAACCAGATTAATTTTAAAAACAAAACACTGTCCTGGATTTGTTTGTTTTTGTTCTGTGAGTCTTCCCGACTCACCTCTCACCCAGAACTTCATGTATGTACCTTTAAAACCGAAAGTGAAACTAGAGGCACATTATATGATAGATTAAATTCAATTTTCAATCATTTTTAAAATGAATCAGTTAACTTTTATGTCTCTATACCCAATAAACAGTCATTTCAGCAAAAAAAAAAAAAATTTCCTTTAGTGACCCTTTAACAGTTTACTACCACTTTAACCACTTCAATACAGGGCACTTCCCCCCCGGGTAATTTTCAGCTCTGTTGCATTTTGAATGAATTAGTCATGCACGCTGTACCCAAAAACATTTTCCCCACAAATAGAGCTTTCTTTTGGTGGCATTTCATCACCACTGGGGTTTTTGTTTCGGTTACAACATTTTGTAAATAAGGACATTTTCTCCTTCACCGACGAGGCTGCACTGATGGGTATTGATGAGGCATTACTTATGAGTTGCCACTTATATGCAGCACTGATGGGCACCGATAGATGGCACTGATCAGGAGGCACTGGCAGGCATCACCAATGGGCACCGAGTGCCATCCCTATAGGCATTGATTGGCATCCCTGGTGGTCCTGGGTGGGCAACCCCGATGGGTCTGCGCCGATAATCAATGTGCCGATGATTAGTTCTCCTCTACTCGTGCCCATCAGTGCGAGTGGAGGAAAAGCAGATGCACGGCTTTTCCTGTTTACAGTGTGATCAGCTGTGATTGGACAAAGCTGATCACGTGGTAAAAAGCCTGCTTTAGAGGCGATTTACCAAGATGGGAGATGCCATGTCAGACTGACGCCCAGTCAGGATAACTGAACACTTTCCAGACGTCATTTTGCATAAGGCAGGAAGTGGTTAAAGATTACTTGTAAACGCTATGTCAGCTATACTTACAACACTGCCACCTGAAACTAGACAAGAAACGTACTATAGATGGCCTATTTTGACGGGGGGGGGGTGAACACAATGGATTCCTTCATCCACACAAGCAAAGTGGATAGAAAAATCCTGGCTGGGACATTGTATTCTGACAGTGGGACTGCTCTGCTGTCCAAATACACTAATTAGGCTGATCAAGAAATGTTTTTCAACAAGCCCGACTGACAGAAGTCAACTAGATCAAACGCTGTTAAGTGGGAGTCGCCACACATGTATCAAAATTTGACTGGTTCCTGCTGAACCAGCAAATTTCATTCTATCTATCCAATCCAGCTTGACAGGTCATTATGATTTTATCCTGCATAAACACCCACTGTGAGCAGGCCACTTTTACTGCAGGAGAGACATGCTTATGTCTCTTGTGCAATGATACAAACCTACCTGCCTACTAACAGTTTTCTCCACACACTTAAAGCGGGGGTTCACCCTGTTAAAAAAAAAATGTTTTTTTTTATTATTCCATTACTTTCGGCATCGTAGCGCGAGCTACGGTATGCCGGTCCTAAATTTTTAATCCCCGTACTCACTGTGCTATCGTTGATTGAAGAATCCGGGGAATGGGCGTTCCTATGGTGAGAGAAGGTGATTGACGGCCGGCCCTGGCACGTCACGCTTCTCCGGAAATAGCCGAAATAGGCTTGGCTATTCACGGCGCCTGCGCATAGCCTGTGCGCAGGCGCTGTGAATAGCCGAGACCTACTCCGGCTGTCTTCGGGGAGCGTGACGTGCCAGAGCCGGCCGTCAATCATCCTCCCTCTCCATAGGCACGCCCATTCCCCGCGGGAGTCGGATTCTTCAATCAACAATAGCACAGTGAGTACGGGGATTAAAAATTTAGGACCGGCATACCGTAGCTCGCGCTACGATGCCGAAAGTAATGGAATAATGGGGTGAAGGAGGGTGAACTACCGCTTTAAGCTGCACTGGAATGACTGACTCCCACACACACATGCAAGAGATGATGTCATCAACCCCCAGCCAACCAAGAGGCCAAAAAACACAAGGGAAGATGAGAGGCTGGCAAGGGATGTAACTGCTGCATTGCTGGAGGTGGAGGCGAGTATACTAGGGAGATAGTTCCTCATTAAATTGATTAGAGGTTTGTGGAAAGTAAACGTTTTTGTTCACAGAGGTTGTCTTTTCTAAACAAAGAATTTCCATGGAGATAAACATTTGTGAAAACCTTATAGTGCATTTGCCTGCATTTTTAAAAATTGCTAATAGCCATTGACAACAATTCAATTGTCCTCAAGTAAAATATACTATGCATACAAAGAAATGCGATGAGCCCGACATCAAAACTCAATTTGCATTCAGCAGCTTCTACCAGGTGTTCGTTTACATGGTGCAATGCACTTAAATAGAGAAGTCTTTATATGAAAGCTGAACTTTAGTCAAGCCTATTCATATACAACCGACATACAGTATGTGCAAACTGTTTAAAGTGACAAACCAATTAAAAAAAAGAAAGAAAAAAAAAATCTGTTCAAAGAACTTTCTATAACCCCAATTCCAAGAAAGTTAGGACGTTCTGTAAAATCTGCATAAACAGAATGCAATGATTTGCAAATCTCCTAAACCATATTTTATTCACAAGAGAATATGTCTTAAATCAAATGTTTAATTTTTTTTTTTTTACCAAGAAAAAAAAAAAGGAATTTTGGGACAGGGCAACAAGATGCTGGCAAAGTGGCACAAGGATGAGATGGAAGAACATTTTACAATTAGGTAACATGATTGGGTATAGAAAGAGCGTCTTAGAGAGTCAGAGTGTCTCAGAAGCAAAGATGGGCAAAGGTTCACCAATCTGAAAAGCTACCTGCCAATAAGATGCGTGACACTATTGCCACAAAATTAGATTTGCTGTCTTCAAAGCTGAGGATGCCCTACGCTGGGCCAAAATACACAAATTTTTCACTTGCGCAAACAAGCAAGGTGCCATGTTAGCCAGAAAATTTAACACGACAAGTCGTGTTCACAAGCCTATACGCCGCTCTGTTTTGAGGAAAGAACGACCCAACCAAAGTTTCAGCGGCCTTTGCCGATTTTTTAACTACTTTTTATTGTAAGCCTTCTCAGTTTCCTCTTGACCTTGCAGATGCCTTCTTTAGCGACCTTCATTCTCCCCCTTTTCCTCTGCGGCACACACAACCCTCAATGCAGACATTTCCAAATCTGAAGTAGCCCAAAGCCATCAGGCCCTAAAAGGCCCGGGTCGAGACAGCTTCTCCAGCCTCTACTACCGCAAGTTCTCTTCTCTTGCTCCCCCGCTTGGCGGCCTACTTCAATAACATGAAACAGGGAGCACAGCCTGCTCCTGACTCCTTGCAAGCTCACATTTCTACAATTCCTAAGACCAAAGAGGATGCCATTGAACCCCGGGCCTTTCGCCCCATTTCTTTACTAAAGAGGACGTGAAACTATTGGGCAAGATCTTGAGCTCATGCATTAAATATGTACTCTCCCTTATCCACAGGGACCAGGTTGGCTTGGTTCCGGGTCGCCAGGCAGGGGACAATGTCTGGAAGGTGGTCCATTTGATCACCTTGTTGCACCAACACAAAATTCCAGGGGTTTCTCCTTTTGCTTGACGTATATAAAAGCTTTAGACTCCCTCTCATGGGATTATTTACAATATCTACTTCAGCAGTGGGGTTTTGGAGACCCGATCCTTTCCTGGCTGGTTGCGCTCTACTCCTCTCCCTCAGCTGCTGTCAGCTATGCAGGCTGCTCCATCGCCCTCCTTTCCTATCTTTAGAGGAACACGGTAGGGTTGCCCCTTTTCATACTAGCCTTTGAACTGTTGGCTATGGCCCTTAGAGCTGACCCAAACATTATGGGAATACCATACACAGGTGAGAGATAAAAAGCGAGTATGTTTGCAGACGATGCTCTCTTGACCCTTGTTAATCTGATAGTTTCCCTACCCAACCTACAATCTCTCAAACTGCTTTGCTACTATGTCGGGGCTCCAGACCTTCCCTTGCAAAACCACCGCGCTGAAAATCTTTCGAATTCCCTGCTCTCGCACCTACAAGCTAGCTTCCTATATCGCTGGGACGGCTCGACTATCTAGGTATTAAACCGACTCCCTCCCATTCCTCTTTTCCGCAAATTTCGATCCTTTAATTGTGCTCCTGTCTCACCTTATATACTCATAGCTTGAGAGGTGGGCTTGAAATTCCAAATATCACAAAATACTACCAAGTGGCGCAAATCTCCCCCTACTTGCTATGCTCCAGTCAACCTCTGCCATTCCACTCGGGGTCCTTTTGGAGATCCCAAACTGTGTGCCATCCCATTCTCCACCCTGCTATGACTCCCACCTAAGCTGCATCCCTCAGCTAGTCCTCCGATAGCCCTTGGCCTGAAACTTTGGGACTCGGTTCGATATTCTGGTGGTCTTCTCTCCCTTCCACTCCTCCCTCTAAGGCCCCATGCACACGAGAAGCAATTACAAACACCTCTAAACTCACGTTTTCAAAGGCAAAAACCGGCGTTTAAAACGCCCGTTTTTGCCGCGAATTGCGTGGCGTTTTTGCCGCGATTAGCGGCGTTTTACCACGTTTGCGGCTGTCAGCGCTTATCTCAAAGACATTGTAGACCCTCCCAAAGTTTAAAAAAACGCAAAAATAAAACGCTTCTGAACCCAAAATTTTGCATCTGAAAAAACGGACATAAACCCAACTGTTTTAAAACGCCAAAAAACGTGATTGTGTGCATGGACACATAGGATAACATCAAATGTGTTCAGGGGCTGTCATCCGCTGGCTCAGCGGAGCGATCCCCGTTGAGCAAGCGGAGGTTCACGGGGCGGATCATCGCGGATCCATCCCATGTGAAAGAGCCCTTTCTTTTGATGGGTGTGGCTTCAGCAGAGCAAAGAGAATTCTCTGCATAGAAAGATCGGGAAATACTTTGTCAAGATCGCAACAGGGGAAAATACACGACATTTGACAATTAATCATGCAGCTCTAGTATTTGGCCTTCTGTTTGCCTTTACATGTGCCCACTCGCAAGGATGCCAAATTGGCATTGCTCCACTGTCCAATCCCAGGCCTTTTTGCTTGTCAACAGAAATCGGCCACCTATTTATTCATTGCAGCCAAAACAATTGCTAGGGCATGGAGAAAGCCGGCGGTCTTATTCATGGAAGTGAAGCGCATTCCAACAACTCACGATCAATGAGAAGATGACTAGTATCCTCCAAGACTCTCATGCTAAATGTATTAAGGTATGGGGCCCATGGTGGCCCTACGCTCTTCCGACTTTGCATTCGAACAGCCTAGGCCTCCCAACTTCATCTCTTCTGCCCTGGGGAATTCTCCTTTTCTACCCTGTGCTTCCTTTCTCTCCTTTACTCTAATCTCTCATTTCCAACTTCTTCCACTGTTTTCTAACCCCCCCCCCCCCCAATTTTCCTTTTTTCATAATTGGTTAGCAAATTTGACTTCCGATGTCTATCCAGATTTTACGTACTGTCCACCCCCGAATCCTTGAGAAATCTTGCTCAAACACCTTGTGGCGACCCCTGGCTGTGACTAGAGGGTCGTTACAGTTTGATAGTTTCTATTGCGGTAAACTTGTATATGTATATGTATATCTTAGGCGGCACTAGATTGTGCCAATCTTTTTATTATTGCCTTCTATTTTTTAACTTCTTTTAATAAAAATATTGTACCAGAAAGTCTTATGCATGGGATTAAAATGTTATATGCCTATGTTTCTCCGTATAACTGTAGGGTTTACAATATGACACTTTATTCTAGGGCAGATCGGAAGTATCTGAATTGGTGCAGATTCCAAGGTGACCCTGGGGGGTGGCATCCAATCTGCCCCCCCACCCCATTAGTTTTATGTATAGAGGGTTATCCTTTCCCTCTTATATGTGCGGGGTCTGTTGGATCTAATGGGTTGACTCCTTTTGTGGGGGTGCATCATCTCATTCGATCTTTTCCTCTCCTACTAGGATACTCCTCTTGTGAATCCAATAGGTATAACAATGGTTATGATGTTTTTGTCTCTGAACTGTTGTGATATTTGATATGTTCCAACCATTTTGGGTCAGGTTGGCCCTCTTCCTTCGGTATATACAATTCATTAGTGCTTCTTATATGGCCGCATGGGACACTGCCTTGACACTTTGGTATTTGATTATTCTCCCTGCCCTTGTAGAATTCAGAATTTCTGCCTGGTTTTGATGTTTCAAGACACGTAGACACCTGTTGGTCTATATAGCCATTCCTAATTAGGGTACCAAAATGGTGCTAGACTCTTACTAGCATCTTTGTTTTTGTTACGTCTCGTTTCCTTTTCCATTTTAGTTTCCCTATCCCCCTTCTTTTTTTCAAACCATATTCCCCTGTTGCGGACTACTAACAGACGTGGCTCCATAGTACTTATACATAATCTAAATATAGAGGGGTGGCAAGTGCCTTCCACAAATTGGTAATCCATACTCTTAGAATACTACTCGTATACCGACAGGAGATGTTAGTTTTTTTTCAAGGCATGGTAAATTGAACATAAATGTTATTAACCCATAGTCCACTAACAACAAAGTTGTAGAAAACAAGCTCAACAGATATGGCATGAAAATATACATTTCTCTTAGTGGCAAAACCTATACACACTGGCTAATATATACATCCCTAACCAGGACCAAATAACTCTTACCATTTAATATCTCCATAAATTAGTGGACTTTGCGGAAGGAGTGGTCCATCTCGCTGGAGACCTCAATAGTGTCTCCAATCCTGTACTAGATACTTCATGAGGCAGAAGCTCCATTTCATAGACTCGAATAGGTTAGAGATTTTTGGTCCAACATAACTTGGATGTTTGGCGCATCCTCCACCCTACAGACAGGCATTATTCCTGCTACTCTGCAGCTCATAACTCATACTCCTGCATTGATTTTTTTTTTTCTTGTAAGTCATTACGCCTTGACATAAACATAGGATAGGTAATATTGCGGTCCAACAATGCCCCAGTGTATCTGTCCCTTTCTTCACTAGATTTGCCAGGTCACGCCTGGACATGGAGATCGAATGACTCAATGTTGCAAGACGACATGTGCTTGACAGAAATTTGCACAACTACTTTCAATTTAATCTGACCACGGTAACGATGAAACCTCTGTCCCGATCCAGTGTGTTGCGTGGGGTCTTTATTAAACATGGCTCTAGACATAAATGAAACAGTCTTATCCAGATTCGAGAGCAGTCACTTTGTATCACTGACCTTGAACGATGCCATAAACATAACCAATCTCCAACCACACAACTTGCCTTATCTGATGCTAGACTTAAATTACTGCACCTATTCGAATAGAAGACCTTGTCCATAAGGGACAAAAACACACAAGCCGTTGAATATGTTGAGGCTAACAAGCCTGGTAAGGATGCAGGCCAGAGCCCTCCATGCCAAGAATAGTATTACCTATATTCCCAAGCTTAAATGCCCAGATTGTTCATCATCCTGATGAAATGACCTATTCTGCTCATTTTATCCCAAATTATATAGCCTACCTACTTGCCGTCCTATGTGCTCAGAGACCTTTCAATCCAAAATAGACGAGTATATCACCACAGCTCTTCCGACTCTCCCTACGACTGTAGAGCAAGAACTGGAGCATCCATTTATAGAGGGTGAACTTGTGATAGCGATATCCTCTCAAGCCCAATAAAAGCCTGGGATTGGACTATTCTGTTTGATTTTATAAATCCTTTCAGGACTCTCTCCTACCGCTTCTCACAAAAACATACAATGCCATTTCCCCCGATTCTCCCTTCCCGAGACAAGCCCCAGAAGCTCATTTAGCAGTACTACCCAAGCCCTGGAAAGATCCTACCTTATGTGGAAGCTATGGCCCCATTTCACAATATTGATATCAGCTTATGCTCTAAATTATTGGCCAATGGTCTTTTGCCACCAATATTTAACCTGATACATCTGGACCAGGTGGGGTTTTACCCATGAGGGAGGCCAGGGATAACATCCTTAAACCATTACCATTACTACACCCAAAAATGCCAAATCCCAGCCTGCTTGATCTTGGTTGATGCCGAAAAAGCTTTCAACCAGGTTCATTGGCGATTCCTTGAGCATGCTTCAGCAAGTGGGCCTCGGGTCTAACATGTTACGCAAGATCCTAGCCCACCATTACATTCAAAATTGGAGTGGAAACTTAATGCATCTCCTGATATGGAATGGGGCAAAACACTGGTGCTTTCCTTTAAATTGTCCATCGTATGCTTAACAAAATTACCGAATTGTGTCTAGGTGGTATCGCTGCCCTACTAGTCTACATAAAATCAATCCCAACATACCAGAAACGTGTTGGAGATACTTATGGGCCCCCGGCACCATAACACACATGGGGCACTTGCCAACTTCTGGAATAAAATTATCCATACCTATGACACTTGTGGGGGACAAATTCCCAAATGAAGCTTGCAGAATTATACTATGTTGCTGGGCTCCTATAAGCAAATCAAAAAGATTTGTGATTTTTTTTGACGACTGCTCGCTCAGTTATCGCTAGATCTTGGCACCAAATGGTGATGCCTTCTTTAGCTAATTGGGCTTGTGAAATGGACCAGAACACCTAGAATCTATGATTGTGTGGGATCTAGGAGCGAATCCCACACCACTTTCGGTTCTCCTCCAATTTTGAGGATTTTGTAGCAGATACAGTTCATGATGCTTTCTCCTGGGCCCTCATGTGATATAGCTACATTATAATCCTGTTATTTGCCTTTATCCTTCCTCCATTATCCCTCCTCACTCCACCCCCCCCTGGTTTCACTTATATGTACATAAGGTTATGGTTATTTTCACTGTAGTGCCACCATATTTTCATGCCATATGTGTTGAGCTTGTTTTCTACAACTTTGTTATTGGTGGACTACAGGTTAACATTTATGTTCAATTTACAATGCCTTGAAAACCTATATTTTATCGTACCTATCAGGGCTGTGGAGTCGGAGTCGGAGTCGAGGAGTCGGAGTCGGGGGAAATTTTGGGTACCTGGAGTCGGAGTCGGCAAACAATGCACCGACTCCTACTAAATTTAGATTGGAATAAAAAAAAAAAAAAAAAAAGCAAGTTTAAATGTCCCAATTCACAAAACGTTATAATTAATGACTTCTCTACTGTAAGAATAAAGACCAATGCATGCAGTGCCTCACGTAACCGCAAAACGAACACGTTAAGTGACCGTGAAGAAGCATGCTTTTCATGTGCTTCACTATATGGCACGCAACGCACAATTAGGAGCTGCAATACTTATACTTTCCATAGTGTTGTGTCCTGCTTTTACAGGGAACGCATGTTAGAGAACCAGTAAGTGTCCAAATAAAAAAATTCCAACAGGAGTTTTATAAAGCACTAAAAGAAGTTGAAAAGTATGATCGCTCATCAAAACTTACTGTTGAAGAAGCCATCCTTGTTTATCCAGAGATCGTTAGTGATGTGGGCAGAATAGTTACTGCAATGCCACCCACCCAAGTCAGTGTCGAAAGATTATTTTCAGCCCTAAAAATAATAAAGTCTGACTTAAGAGCCTCTATGAAAGAGGATCTGGCAGAGGCAATTCTCTTCCTTTAGAACTCTACATTGAATTGATTTGCATTTGCTAAGCCTATAACTACATTTCAAGATTAATATAAACCATTTCTAGGTTTTACAGATTTTGTTTTTGGTTCATTATAGATAAGCTTTGTTTTTGTTCTAAAACAACCAAATAATGTGGTTTGTATTTTTGAACTGGTAAAGATCCTGTTCCTGATGTTTATGCCTGCTGCTACTATCCAGCTACTTGATTGTTTTCATTGTGTTTGTCTTTTGCTTAAACTGTGCAATACAGTAGACTGTTGGCTTCCCAGCCAGTAGTCCTGTGGTAGGTTGCGTTTCTTTCCCTCAAGGAATGTATAAAATACATTCGCATATTAATACAGAGGAGTCGGAGTCGGAAGTACATAAAACTGAGGAGTCGGAGTCGGAACATTTATCTACCGACTCCACAGCCCTGGTACCTATGCAATACTTGTTCTGCTGTTCTTATGGTGATAACATACTTGTGCATCCTTTGGAGTCTGGGTGATACTCCATGCTTTCATTCTGTATTGTTTACATATGTTGAAAACTTAAAACCGTTTCAACATAAAAAGTTGAACACAATTTATAAATATGAAAAATAAAAATAAAATAATTTTGGTTTTGGCACCGGAATTTCAGTGCACCACTAACATTTAGTGACCTCAAATGATTTTGTCTACAAAAAAACACCTCCAGACCCACTAAAGCAAAAGCTTCCGATTCTCCTTGTGCCATTTAAAGGGCAACTCCACTTTCATGGCAAAAAATATTAAAATGGCAAAGAAAAATATAGCGTATACAATTGCTACACAAGTCATTGTAATTTAATGTTATTAAAGCGGGGGTTCACCCTAAAAAAAAAAAAAAAATTCTACCATTCCATCCAGCATACTAGCGCGAGCTACAGTATGCCTTTATTTATTTTTTTGGCGCCGTACTCACAGTTTAATCCCTTAGTTAAGTTTCAGACTCCCCGCAGGGAATGGGCGTTTCTATGCAGAGGGAACATGATTGACGGCCGGCTATGGCGCGTCACGCTTCCCGAAAATAGCCGAAATAGGACTTGGCTCTTCACGGCGCCTGCGCAGTCAGCTCCTAGTCTGTGCGCAGGCGCCGTGAAGAGCCGAGTCCTACTCCGGCTGTTTTCGGGAAGCGTGACGCGCCATAGCCGGCCGTCAATCATGTTCCCTCTGCATAGGAACGCCCATTCCCCGCGGGGAGTCTGAAACTTAACTACAGGATTAAACAGAGTACGGCGCCAAAAAAATAAATAAAGGCATACTGTAGCTCACGCTAGTATGCTCGATTTCATGGTAGAAACTTGTTTAGGGTGAACCACCGCTTTAAAAACTGCCTTTCCAATCTGCAGCTCTGTAATTTTCTGAAAATGCAATATGGCTACCTGGAGTTCTGTACACATAATGATTACAGAATACCTCCCTGAAACAATTTCCTGCTTGCGTGATTGGCTCACTGATTTTCCCAGGAGTCTGCACTAAGAAGATACAAGTCAGATTTCAGGCATCCCCTGCAACAAAATGTTTTGGTGAGATACTTCCAATAGGAAATCACGTCTAAAAAGGGATGCAGGCCCAGCAGCCTTCCTCAAAGCCGTGCAGGTTCACAGTTTACTGATAAATTATGAAACCACTTCCATTAGATTCACTTTCCCACATAGATACAGAAGCACACAGGAATTTCTTCAAAATAAAAAGGTAGGAAACTGGAACAGTGTTTGTTAAAAACCTTGTAATGTACATAGATCACCCAGAGGGGAATGTTTTTTTCTCAACAAAAGTGGAATTCACTTTAAGCCTGTGTGTTCTGAACCACCAGTCCATTTACCTGATCACCTTATGCACCAATTGTCAGGGTGTATCAACATCCTAGGAATCTTAAAGCATTACACAGGACCCAGACTAGAAAATTAGGCCCCTTTCAAAATTTAGGTGGACCCGGTCAGACCATCCATTACTCTCCATGGAGTGGCGGGTGGGGGATCGGATGACAGTCAGATTGACAAATCGAATGACAGCAGATGAGATCGAATAACAGTCTGATTGAAACAGACAGGCAGTCAGTTTCCACCCGACGATGAAAGTGGGCTGTGTCCATGGCTGCTCTGCATAAGCAGAGCGGACACAGACTTGTCATCCACCTGCTCAGTGGGAATCAGTTGACAGATTCCCTGCTGAGCAGGCAGACCCGTTGAAAGAGGCCTTAGTTGAATTCTGATTCTTGGCCCATTTTTATTTTGTAAATAGACATGCTAGCTGAATTGCTCCTGTTTAGTTAAAAAGTCTGACATTTAGCACTGTGCTATAGGTCTGTAAATCTGGTGACCTGCCAGTAGGCAGCACTATTATGTCCAGCAACAGAGGTCAATCACTCAGCTTATGAGAACTTTGGCAGTATGTACCAAAGCTGGCGCCAGGAGACCTACATTATCGAGTGCCATTGTATTACTGAAGTAAAACGGTTTCCTCGAGGGGGTATATTACGTTTTAAACCAAATGAAGGTTAATATCTACAAAAGCTTTTCTCCTTGGTCACTGTTCTTAGGATTAATCTAACCAAGTCCGGGGTGGGCAACCTGCAGCCCTCCAGCTTTTGCAAAACTACAAATCCCATCATGCCTCTGGGAGACACGATTGGAACCATCAGTCTTGCAATACTTTATATGACATGTAGTTCAACAGTTGGATGGCCACAGGTACCCCCCCCCCCCCCTGTAGTATTTGCGTTATTTCTACAGTGGTTATTTCTTTTTAGGGCAAACTGTGCAACTTGCACAAAATACACAGATGTATTATTGAAACCACTATGTGAAAAGTAGTACTATTGTCAAATTGTTCTATATGATGGACGAATGATTTTAGGGCAGTTCTGAATTTTGAACAGAAATCAGATACCTTTCACACTAACTGCACACAAAGTTGCAATAACCTAATATTTGTGGAAAATTAGCTACAAATGCTTCTCAAATGGAATATCTTCACTATAGTATAAGCCCAAGAGTTCATATAAAGTAGGTCGCTTACAGAAAACACCCAAAATCAACTGTGCAGTAATGAATCAAATAATGCTTCATATTATGAAACACTAAAATCAGCAAAACAAATAACTCAAGCCTTTTTCCCCTTTAGGAGTGGTAGGAGTTAAAAAGGATCTGCTGTGGCATCTGACAAATTCCTCATATCACCACTGTCATCCTATTGGATGCTAAAGACTTCAGTGTGGTAAGGGGCTGTCCTAATCTAACTCTCACGTGTAACTGCAGCAGGCACATGCTAGCCAGAATTAAGTTTTTACAGTGCTCTCTAACCCAGCAGATTTCAAATGGCTTTGGAAACAATACTAGCTGTGTTTACAGTTACCAATATTCTGTATACACTCAACTACAAAAAGTCTTTAAAAAATGGTTTTATGGCAGTGTTAGATGCTACCTTTCAGGAGGTTATATTCCTGTTTCATTCGGGTATTAGAAAGCCAGTATGAATAACTATCACAGCTCCGTTCACGCTAGTGCAATTTCAGATGCGACATGAGTCATAGAATCGCGCAAAAAAAAAAAATCACATTGTTTTCAATGGTGCACGTTCACAATGTGACTCAGCATGTAACGATTTTGGAAAAGGTTCCTGTACTACTTTGGTGCAATTCCAGCACGGTTTTGCCGATAAATATGCAAACCATTTCCAAGTTGCACTACAAAAAAAAAACTAAATCTGATGATATCAAATTTCAGCTTGCATTGTGCTAAATCTCCACTGTAACATGCATAAACCTGAACGGTTTCTCAATGCCAAGACTTTTGTAGGCGTTTCAAGGTTGGCCCATAAAATCCAGCGTACAACTGCTTTTCAATGTCAGAACTGTTATCGGAAAAACTGAATTTCCAACAATCTCACAATCATTTCCTTTCCCAATGGAGAAAAGGACCAAGCTGCACACAAGCCACTAAAACCTGTCTGCCAAATCAGGAAGATGAACATAGAACAGATAGATCTAAGGAGCAGGGCCCTCTGACTCCTCCCGTACTGAATTGTAACTGTACTGTCTGCCCTATGTTATAAAGCGCTGCACAAACTGTTTGTATATGGCCTGGAATCAATTAGTGGGAAATCTGCCCATGTATGCTATACCCTTTACAGTATCACCAGCCTGGCATCACTATTGTGCGTTGTGTCCAGGGCAAATCTTTGCTTGCTTAGGTTCTAGATTGAAATAAAAGCACTGTTTTGTCTAAATAGTGACGTCAGTTTTTTTTCTGTACGAGGTTATGGGGGTGGATGGTTAAAAGATCAATGACATATCCCTTTCCTGCAGAGGTGATATATCTTCACAACTGCCGCCAGGAGCACTGCGACACAACAAAGTTTCCTCCAACCACACTGGTAACCACAGCAAATTATGCTACATTGTCTCCATATAATCTAAGGGAGATTAGATAAACTCTTTATAGATTAATATGTGTATTATAAATTTTGCAATCTCCAGAACACTAAGGTAAACAGAATTTGGATGCGTCTAGGCATACGTATATACCTTTCACGCAGATACATTCATAATCTCATTGATTGCCTCCCCTTATAAGGGCAAGCAGTAAGCGAAGCCATTTGGAAACGTGTGCAAAGCAAGCACGGGCACTGACCCGGGAAATCTCACAGTGGTGAGCTCAGGAGCTGCACAGCCCCACCCTCTTCATACATTAGGACACATCATGCCTTATACCTGATCCACTCCTTTTTAAACCACATATGCCCACTGAGCTTTTAATGCTTCCAAGGCTGGCCATGCATTATACAATTTTCTTGTACAATTCTTCTTAGATTTACCAAAACCATATAATATGAAGTCAAATCTAAACACTTTCAATTTGTATGCAATCAGGCAGGCCCTTGCACTACATAGTTGAAGGAAAAGCTAAAGGAAATTGAATATGACAATTCTATAACGTATGGCTAGTCCAACACCAATTTTACAGCTTCGCATGTCTGGAATTAGACAACTCTCAACCTTTCTTTCCCAGAGAAAAACCCTTGAAATAATTTTCAGATCTCAAAGCCCCTTTGGCAGTGAAAATAATGCCCCTTATATTGGTGGTCAGTGAAAACAAAATACACACCCCCCAACAAACAGCTATAAAGATCACTGGTGGCTCCACCAAGTGGTATTGGACCAAGAATACGCAGGCACTATCACATGCAAAGCCCTTGATCTCAGGGAGCACCTTTGGCAGTGAAACTACCCCTGATATTGGTGGCAAGTTAAAAGAGTAACCCCTTCCCCCAGTTTATAAACAGCTATATAAAGGTTCTTGGTGTCCTGCTGGTGGCTCCACCGAGTGGTATCAGCCCCAGAATTAAGCAGGTGCCATCACATGCAAAGCTTTTGATCTTGGTGAACCCCTTTGGCAGTGCGACGGCCCCTGACATTGGTGGCAAGTTCAAAGAATACCGCACCCCCACTATATAAAACAGCTATAAAGGTCATTGGGGACCTGCTGATGGATCCACTGGGTGGTATTGGACCCAGAATAACGCAGACACCATCACATGCAAAGCCCTTCATATCAAGGAGCCCCTTTGGTGGTGAGAATACACCCGACACTGGTGGTCAATCAAAAGAACCCCCCCCCCCGACCTTATAAACAGCTATAAAGGTCATTAGGGTACTGCTGGTGGATCCACTGAGTGGTATTGGTCCCAGAACTATGCAGGCATCACCACATGAAAAGCCTTTGATCTCAGGGAGCTCCCCTGCAAGTGACTACCTGACATTGGTGGTCAAATAAAAGAATCCCTGTCACCTTATAAACTATAAAGGTCATTGGTGTCCTGCTGGTGGAACCACTGAGTAGTAATCAAACCCACAATTACGCAGGTACCAACATGCAAGGTTGGTCAACCAGAGCACATTGAACCCTCATCAACCTCTGGAGGAACCCTTGTGTTGCTTGGACCCCAGGTTTAGAATAGCCAATTGCCAAAACCATCACCCCAAAAATAAACCACTAGCGCCTCATGCGAAAAACAGCCAATTAGCACGTGACAAGACAGGTGGTCAGAATGGCAGCAGGGTGGTCTGGTAGCTTTCTCTATTACTGAGCAGCAAATGAATGAACACGTCAGAGATTCCCACCAAGCTGGCACAAGAACTGAGCCTGGCTGGTGGTGGTCACCAAAAGGCCGAATTTGAGGCCCCCTCCATTCAAACTACGGCCTACGTAAAATCATATTCATTAGTGCGACAACCCACAGCTGGAAAGACGTCAGTCATGTCCAGGGCCTCAATGACAGCAGGCCCCAAAAAAAGCCAAAAGGGCCCCTGTGCTACACATGGTATCCCCTCCCCCCACCAGAAAGGGCTGCGACTGTCAACCTCCCTCCGAGCATTTATTTCTATGACATCACAGGCGCCCCTCATATATGTGACGAATAAAGAGGACTACTCTGCCCTCCTGGTGACCTCACCCTCCTCTAGTGTCACCATAGAAGTAGAAAGGGCCTCCCTGCGCCCATCTCCAACATTGACAGGAGAGGCTGAGCAGAATCAAAATGGAAGGTCTGTGCGCCTTGTGGCTCCCCCTCCCCCCACCCCCGAGAGAGCACATGGGCAGCCCTGGATCAGCATGGATGTACGCCCTGGGCGCTCCTCTCACCGGGAGGACACGTGACCCCGGTAATAGAAGGCGGGGAGCTCTCTCCTCACCTTGGGATGTCTCGAAGGTCTCCGGTTCCCTTGCTCTCATCCTGCTGGCTGAACCAAACCTCCAGCAGCTTCTCGGTGCCTTCGAAGAAGTGCGCGCCGTTCTCCTCCATCTCCTCTCCTCCCTCCGCCTTCTTCTTCTTCACCGCCTCACGGCAGCCGGAAACCCACCGACAACGCAGAAAAAAATAATAACGAGAAACGGAAAAATAGAGATTCACGTCTAATCCTCTCCTCTTCTTCTTGTGTTTTTATTCTTGCTCACAATTTAAATAGTAGTGTTAGCGTAGAGCTTTTCCTTTTATTTCTTGGTGTGAGGAAAGGTAACGTTCAGTGTTGTTTCCTGTATATGATGGATAAGAGTGTGAGTTTCTCCGCTACAGTCTCTTATTTCCCGTTGATTCCCTGTTACAGAGAACGCAGCAAAGCAAGCGCTAGCTAATATCGCCGGCCATACTGTGTAAAGCGACGAGTGCGCGGCTCCGGGGGACTTTTATAGTAGGCCGTCCTACCTCTGTCTGATGTCACGAGGTATTACCTTTTCCGCCAATCGCAGAGGGTGTCGCATGCGGAAGCTACGCCTCCAGACGCTATCAGTGGCGCTGCTGGTGTCTGGTTGCAGATTCTAGGAAGGGCGGAATGTAACGGCCAAGCCGGGGGGGGCAGGGGGAGGTGGGCGGTCCCCCCCTAGTCATGCTGGCACCGCACATTGCGGATTCCTCGCTGAGGCTTTCCCATCATTAGTCTTTATTCATTTTGGCTGCTTGGATTTCATGGGATTATTGGTCTAGACCGGCTGCACCTCTTGCTTTTTTTTATACACGCTTGGTGTCATTTTAGCAGTGTGTGTTGCGTAATTTAACTAGATTCTTTTTTTTTTGTTTTTTTAGCTCAGTGAGGCTGGAGTCGCACCACATGCGTCTCATTCAATACGGGTAAAATTGTGTTAAAGCCACACTCCACGCAGAAACTATTTTTTAACCCTAAGCGCAGTGCTGGGACAAGATGATCTAGAGCAGGGATATGCAATTAGCGGACCTCCAGCTGTTGCAAAACTACAAGTCCCATCATGCTTCTGACTCTGGTGTCATGCTTGTGGCTGTCAGAGTCTTGCTATGCCTCATGGGAATTGTAGTTCTGCAACAGCTGGAGGTCCGCTAATTGCATATCCCCGATCTAGAGCAAGGGTAAACATACCAAACTGCACCACCCCAAGATTATGTCCCCACAAAAACATAAGCATACATTTACCCTCCTCCCAGTAAAAATACACTCCCTTGCTCCCCCATTCCCCAAATCTCCCCAGCTCAAATGCCCCCCAGCCCAAAATAAAAATTCACCCCACCTAGCACAAATCTTCTACCCTCAAAATGTCCCCATCTAGTACATATCTGCTCTCCATAATCGTCCCCCTCCCAAAACAAATCCCGTAAATCACCACTCTTAGCATTCCCCACAAAAAAATCCCCTCCTAGAACAATACTTTCCCCCAAAATTCCCTTTCCAACACAAATCCCCTTCCCCCAAATCTCCTTGTGGTGCCCTCCCCATCTCACATGATAACGCAGCGTCCCCTTTGCCCACCCCTTGTCCCGGTGACTTGTCCTTAAGGTTCCCCTTACGGGGAAGTTCCTTCAAGGACTGCGCAGGCACATACTTGCCGACGGAAATTTCCGAACCTCGCCCGGGATCCAGGCTCATTCTTTAACATCCTAGTGAATTGGAGGATGTTAACCACTTGGGATCCGCCTGCCGTCAATTGACGGCTACAGTGCGGATCCCAATTTCCAAACCGCCGTCAATTGACGGCCGCCCCTTAGGGCGGTCCCCGCGCGCGCTCCAGAGCGCGCTGCGGGGAAAATCTGTGTTGGCCGTGTCCCTCGGACACAGCCAATTACAGATCGCCGCGAACGGCCAATCAGAGTGGCCGTTCGCGAGGCGATCTGTGCGGCCAATGAGAGAGGATCTCATATGTAAACATATGAGATCATCTCTCATTGCCGTTTTACACAGAGACAGCGGTGCTGTCTCTGGAGAGGAGACGGATCTGTGTCCCTTGTACATAGGGACATAGATCGGTCACCCCCCCAGTCACCCCCCCTCCACCTACAGTTAGAACACTAAGCAGGGATACATTTAACCCCTTCCTCACCCCCTAGTGTTAACCCCTTCAATGCCAGTCACATTTATACTGTAATTAGTGCATATTTATAGCACTGATCGCAGTATAAATGTGAATGGCGCCAAAAATGTGTCCGATGTGTCCGCCATAACGTCGCAGTCCATTAAAAATCGCAGATCGCCGCCATTTCTAGTAAAAAAAATAATTAAAAAAAAATAATTCTGTCCCCTATTTTGTAAGCGCTATAACTTTTGCGCAAACCAGTCGCTTATTGCGATTTTTTTTTTTTTTTACCAAAAATATGTAGAAGAATACGTATCGGCCTAAACTGAGAAAAAAAAATGTTATTTTTTTTTTAAATTGGGATATTTATTATAGCAAGAAGTAAAAAATATTGTATTTTTTTCAAAATTGTCTCACTTTTTTGTTTATAGCGCAAAAAATAAAAACCGCACAGGCGATCAAATACCACCAAAAGAAAGCTCTACTTGTGGGGAAAAAAGGACGTCAATTTTGTTTGGGAGCCACGTCGCACGACCGCGCAATTGTTAGTTAAAGCAATGCAGTGCCGAAAGCTGAAATTTCACCTGGGCAGGAGGGGGGTATATGTGCCCAGTAAGCAAGTGGTTAAAAAAAGAGCCAGGAGGCCGATCGAGCGGAGCGAGCCGTCCGAGCGAAGCGAGGACGTGAGGCCGACTGGCCACTTTCCTCGAAATCCACGTCGCCCTGGATGCCGACCGAGGTTCGGAGATTTCAGTCGGCAAGTTTGCGCCTGCGCAGTCCTTGAAGGATCTTTCCAGTTAGCAGGAACCATCTCGGCAGATTAGATTGCGCAGGAGCTTTCACGATAGCCGGAACCAGCTAAGCAAGTTAACCGGCCCTTCCTAAGAGTAGTGATGCACTGAAGTGAAGATTTCGGTACAGAAAATTCAGGATGCATATGGCCGAAACCCAAATTGACAGTCTTTAGAAAATATATATATTTCTATAAATATTCAACTTTTTAGTTGACCACTTGACCTCCCTTTCATAAGCAGCAAACAAACAAACACTCTTGCCTGTGGCACCCCACCCCCCTCCCGCTCTAGGTCGGTCAGTCGTCCCCTTCCCCCCCCCCCCCCAGCCCAGCACATACTCCATCAAGGTTGTGGGCAGCGCTCCTATTGACAGCGAGCAGTGGCTCCTTTCCTCCTCTTCTGCATCATTGGCGGCTTCAGCCGTGCATCTCCTCCTAGGCTTCCAATAGGATCGCCTGTCCTTTCAGTCAATAGGGTGACAGGCCTCAAGACCCGCTTCCTGATTGGCCTGGGAGGAGGATCAGTGTGGCAATAGCGAATATCCATTCGCTATTGTCACACAACTGGATGGGCACTGCGCCCCAAGCACACCCTTTTTTGAAGCTTATTAGAGCCTCTTGCTCTAATCACGTGCTCCAAACCCCCCCCCCCCCATTGGGAGGAATATCTTCTTCCACAGAGCCTCTTTTCGAAGGAATGCCGTCTTCCTCAGAGCCTCTGAGGAACAAGGTATTTATTTGAAGCACAACAGCCAGCAGAGACCCCCCGATGCAGTGGCGGCTGGTGGGTTTTTTGTTTGGGGGCGGCACTAACAACCCCCCCACGTGCGTCTGCCGGTTGGTCTGGCACTTACCTGGACAGGTAGATGGGGGTTGTCATCCAGCGCGGCAGAGTGCGGGCAGCATCTCCAGGCTAGTGGGTGCGGGGTCCAGGCTAGCGGGTGCGGGGTCTGTTCAACGTCTCCAGGCTAGCGGGGTCCAGGCACTGGCTCCAGGCTAATGGGGTCTGGGTAGTGGCTCAAGACTAGCGAAGTTCGGGCAGCAGCTCCAGGGTGGCGTGCTTCCTCTCTGGCTCCAGCGGCTTTCTTCCTGGCTCCAGGGATCCTATTGGATAAGGAAAACAAAAACCGCGCTACTACACAGATAAACCAAAAGGCAGCAGCTAGCGTGCGATACACACAATAGGCAAATAGAAAACAAAATCCTATTGGATGCCCGACGTTTTGGCCAATCAGGAAACAGGTCTCACACCTGATCAAGGCATCACAGTCCACTGAGTCCAGGCAGAGAGAGCAATGTCTAGCATCCTTCAATGCCTTCTGGAACTAATTTTGTGTGAGAAGCCAAGAACAGTAGGGATGAGCCGAAACACAAAGTGGAAAATCAAAAGTGATAATTTTAAAGGCTTATATGCAAGTTAATGCCATAAAAAGTGCTTGGGTACCCGGGTCCTACCCCAGGGGACATGCATCAATGCAAAAATTTTTTTTTAAAGCGTCTGTTTGTTCGGGAGCAGTAATTTTAAGAATTCTTAAAGTGAAACAATAAAAATAAAATATACTTTTAAATATCATGCCTAGTACCGCAGCCAAATGACATTTCTAAAGGAAAAAATGTCATTTAAAATTGCTCACGGTAATATATTGCCAGATCCCGGTGTTCTGCCGACCTGGTTCCTCCTATTGATATGGTTCCCTCTTGACTGCGCAGGTGCAATCCGAGGCAACGGAAATCTCAGAGCGGGAACAGCTGTTCGTCAGCTGTAGACACGTTCGCTCCCGATGCCTGATTATACACGGCGCTCTATAGTACACGGCGCTCTATACAGCAAGGGGCGGATGTGATATTGAGCAGTGTTTTTTTGATTGGTTATACTCACCGCTCTATACTACACGCCGCTCTATACAGCAAGGAGCGGATGTGATATTGAGCAGTCCTTTTTTGGGGGATGGTTTTCTGAATAAAATAGACGTCTCAAATCCACCCCTTGCTGTATAGAGCGGCGTGTATAACCAATCAAAAAGCACTGATCAATATCACATCCGCCCCTTGCTGTATAGAGCGATGTGTACTATAGAGCGCCGTGTATTACCAAGCGTGTATAATCAGGCATCGGGAGCGAGCGAGTCTACAGCTGACAATCAGCTGTTGAGGCTTGGAGATTTCTGTGGCCTCCTAATGCGCCGTGCCTGGCTGCGCCTGCGCAGTCGAGGCAGGAACCTATCCGATGGAGGAACCAGCTCGACAAGACACTGGCATACCTTCGGGTCTGGTATGGATATTAAGGTGAACTCCACGCCATTTTGTTTTTAAATGACGTGGTGTCCCCCCCTCCAAGATCCATACCAGACCCAGAGGAGGAGGAGTGAGCCCCGCTGTGACGTCACTGTCACATCACAGCCGCCGCCGGACTCCCGGAAGTGGAAAAGGATATTTGTCATAGACAGGTATCCTGTCCCCCGAAAGGTGCCAATTGTGGCACCGGAGGGGGGGGAAGAATCCGATGAGCGGACGTTCCACTTTAGGGTGGAGCTCCGCTTTAAAGTGGAAGTCCATGCTAAAACTAAAATCCCTGCATCTATAGACACTCACTATCTAACATAACCTATCTAGCTCTGTAAATAAATATTCAGTATACATACCTTTTTTTAAGCTGAACCGATCCCACGCTGAGCTGTCAGCAGTGGCTTCACTGTAGAGGCAGATGCAGAGGATACATCCGACAATAGAAGCCCCATAGTAACTCTATGGGTGACGTCAATTCCCATTCATTTCACAGCCATTGACAGCCGTGTCCTCTGCAGAGCTTCCGCCGCTGGAGACCGGGTCGGATCGGCCTCAAAAAAGGTATGTATACCATTTTTTTCTTTACAGGGCTAAATAGGTTAGTGTTAGATTGTGGGTGTCTATAGATGCAGGTATTTTAGTTTTATATATATATTCGCAAACACATCACTACATTTTTATATTAATAATGAATTATACATTTTATCAATATATAAATATATGAAATGTATCCTAATTATAAAATAACAATATGACAATATAAATAACAATATGACAAAAAAAGATGTTGGGCCAGATTCAGATAGATCAGCGGATCTTTAGATCCGCGTAATCTATCTTATTTAAGACCCGCCAGCGCAAGTTTTAGAGGCAAGTGGGTAATTCACAAAACACTTAACTCCAAACTTGCCGTGGATCGTAATTCCTCCGGCGGAATTCAAATTCTGCGGCTAGGGGGAGTGTACTATTCAAATCAGGCGCGTCCCCGCGCCGATCGAATAGCGCATGCGCCGTCCGGAATTTTTCTCAGCGTGCATTGCTCCAAATGACGTCGCAACGACGTCAGTGGTTTCGACGCTTACGTAAACGACGTCCATCCGTATTTGCGAACGACTTACGCAAACGACGTTAAAAATTCAAATTTCGTCGCGGGAACGACGGCCATACTTAACAGTGGCTGCGCCTCATAGAAGCAGGGGTAACTATGCGCCGGGAAAACCCTTATGTAAACGTCGTAAAAACACTGCGTCGGGCCCGCGTATGTTCGTGAATTGGCGTATCTCGCTGATTTACATATTCTCTGCGTAAATCAGCGAGAACGCCCCCAGTGGCCATTTTTAAATTGCAGTTAAGATCCGACGGTGTAACACAGTTACACCTGTCGGATCTTAGGCATTTATATGCGTAACTGATTCTATGAATCAGTCACATAGATACGACTGGCCTAACTCAGAGATACGACGGTGTATCAGGAGATACACCGTCGTATCTCTATGTGAATCTGGCCCGTTGATTTTTTTCTAAAAAAGAAACATAGTAACTAACACAATTTCACTATGTTAAGAACAAGGGAAACTACTGAAACATAACCCCAAATAGCTATATTGTCTCATTCCTTATTCCAGTTTCTAATTATGTACCAGAAGCTGAGGGCTATATTCCATTTATATGATGGTGTGTATTTATAGCTCTTCATTTAACCCCTTAGGGGCTAGCATATCAAGTGTAAATATCCAATATGTCTCTCTTGGACACAATTTTTTTTAAATCTCTCAGTAAAGGATCAGTTTTTAAATATTTTTTCCAGTATCCAGACTTTAGACCTTTTGTAGACTTTTTATGCTTCGGCATACAATATCTGGGCACTTTGAAATCTACATCGCCTTGGTCAATTAGCCTCCAGTGTTCACCAAATCTTTTTCATACGGTCCTAATAGTGTAACCAACGTACAGAAGGCCACATTGGCAGATCAGGCAGTAAATTAGGAACTCGGAAGAGCACTTGTACAATTCCTTCAGATAGTATACATTTCCTTTACTATCAGGAAGGATTTCTGCCTATGCTGAACAAAGGTACACAGGGAGCAACATTTATTTTCCCACATTGATACATTCCTATGATATTATAGAAAGAATTCAAAGTATTGGCCACACATTTCATTGTGTTAACTTTTGTGATCTTTTGATCAGGGCTGGTGCAAGGATTTTTGACATTTTAGGCGAAACCTAATTTTGCTGCCCCCCTTGGCTTCACCTCTAACTCCACCCAATTTGCCCTGCCCATATATACGCCATCTTTCTAATGAAGTGTCCATCAAATGCAGCCCACCAGCGCCCAAAAAATGCAGCCTACCAGTGCACATCAATAAATGTTTGCTTGCTTCCATTCATTCAGGAGTTGGGACACAGGCACAGTCCTCCGTCGCTGCTGCGCCTCTGACACTATGTGCGAACGGAGCGGCGGCTGCCTGCAGATGCTGAGATTTAGTTGCTTGCTGCAGAGAGAAGAGAGTAGGAACACCAGTGGCCAGGCACCCTGGGCAGCAGTGCATCCTAGGCGGCTGCCTAGTTTGCCTAGTGGTAGCACCGGCCCTGCCTTTGATATACTTCAGTATTTCTGGGATAACAGGTCCTAAATTTGGGATCTTCCAGTTTTCATATTCCTATATTGTTGATGAGATTGTGTGATAAATCTTAATTATTGCTGTGGTTCTTTTTTAAGGTAATCTGGTAGAGGTGTGTAATATACTCAAGAAATACATTTGTTGACAAGGGATATGATAGAGAAGATTTATAGAAGGTCATTTTACATTGTGGTTCCAATTCCTACTCTATCAGATTACCTAAAAAAAGACACACCATCTCAGATAAACCAAAGTTCATATATCAAAGTCTGCCTTTGTTTTTATTCCACGAAGAAACAAAGCTTTTAATCGGATCCCACTCTCCGTTTATCTTCTGGGTCTTGTTTAGTCTGCGCATGCGCACTGCGACCCCATTTAGTCATATGGGGAGATTTACTGATGACAGCCTCCAGAGGTGCTTCAGTGTAAGGCAGGTCATAGATGATGCAATTTTCTTTCCTCCAACCACTGGTGACTGACTGTGTTGATTGGGGAATCCCTCCTGCAAAAGCTATTGTATTCTCCCAGTGGGCACATGGAGCGATCTCTGCAAGGAGAACATAGTGATTATTTCTATGATCATATGTACAATGATTGCATATAAAAATCCTACATGCTTGTAGACTTGGATACAATCAGCCTACCTATAGATTGTTCGAATCTCGGCCGGTACAAACGTCTATGGCCAGCTAAAGCCACTGCACAGTGAAGATTGCTAATTCGAGGACAAAAGTGAGTATCTGACCAAGTGGGCTGCACTTAGCAGGGGGACTGCATTCAACAACAGTTTTGCTGCAGGACAAATGTCTCTATTTTTCACAAACATATTAAAATGCATACTTGCCAGGGTGCTAGGGGTAACCTGCCAAACCTCTCCTCCAATCCCTACACTGGCTCAGTGTCTGCCAAACCTCTCCTCCAATCCCTACACTGGCTCCCTATCACCCAACAAATTAAATTCAAAATACTAACCACAACCTACAAAGCCACCCACAACTCTGCCCCAAGCTACATGACCAATCTTGTCTCTAAACATATCCCAAACCGTCCTCTCCGCTCTTCTCAAGACCTCCTACTGTAAAGCTCTCTCGTCTCCTCCTCCCATGCTCGTCTCCAGGATTTCTCCAGAGCCTCTACCATCCTCTGGAACTGACTACCTTAACCTGTCCGGCTATCCCCTACTCTTGCTACCTTCAGGCGATCCCTGAAAACTCACCTCTTCAGGGAAGCCTATCACGTCTCCAACTAATCTTTTACCACTTCCATCAGCGCATTCCCCACAGTTACAACCTTTTGTACCAGCTTCCCCACCCTATTAGATTGTAAGCTCTTCTGAGCAGGGCCCTCTTAATCCTCTTGTATTGTATTGTAACTGTATTGTCTCCCTTTTTATATTGTAAAGCGCTGCGTAAACTGTTGGCGCTATATAAATCCTGTATAATAATAATAACCTTAGACTCTGAACTGTCCTTTCAGGCCCACATCCAATCCCTGTTCAAATCATGCCGCTTTAGCCTCTGCAACATTTCCATAATACGCTTCTTTTTAACTAATGACACCACCAAGCTTCTAATTCACTCCCTGGTTATCTCTCGCCTTGACTACTGCAACTCCCTCCTCATTGGATTACCTTTACATAGACTATCCCCTCTTCAGTCCATAATAATGCCGCTGCAAGACTCATCCACCTTACCAACCATTTAGTGTCCTCCACCCTTCTATACCAATCCGTCAACTGGCTTTCACTCACCCAACAAATAAAATTCAAAGTACTAACAATAATTTACAAAGCCATCCATAACTCTTCCCCGAGCTACATCACTAACCTAGTCCCAAAATACCAACCAAGCTGCTCTCTTCGGTCCTCCTAAGACTTCCTGCTCTCTAGCTCCCTTGTCATCCCCTTCCTTGCTTGCCCCCAGGATTTCTCCAGAGCTTCTCCCATCCTTTAGAACTCCCTATCCCAATCTATCGGACTGTCCCCTAATCTATCCATCTTTAGACGACGCTTGCGCCGTTCGTTATTCGTATCTTTATGGTGCTCGGCCCATCATTTGCATGGGATCACGCCTCATTTGCATGGCTCACGCCCACTTCCACTAACGACGGCTTACGCCGAGGGAACCCAGCGCAGTTTGGGAGGCAAGTGCATTGTGAATTCTGTGCTTACCTCCCTGCGCTGCGTCGGCGTAGCGTATATTAGATACGCTACGCCGGCATAAATATGCGCCGATGTATGTGAATCCGGGCCGTAATGTCTGCCTTCATTTTGTTAATCACTGCGCAAACTGTTGGCGCTATATAAATCCTGTATAATAATAATAATAATAATTAACTTCTCTCATAAAAACTTACTTGAAACCCTAAAAACAATGTAAATTCTTTGAAAGAAAAAGAATAAAGATCAAAATTATGATAGCTGTAATTTTAAACAATATTTGTAAAACAAAAATACAGTAAATAATTTTAGTGTATACAAACACAATACAGTAAAACCTTGGTTTGGGAGCATAATTCATTCCAGAAACATACTTGTAATCCAAAGCACTTGTATATCCATTTTTTTTTTACAGGGTATAAAAGAAAAGAGAGGCACCTCTAATGCCGCGTACACACGGTCGTTTTTTGTGATGAAATAAAACAAAGTTTTTAAAAACGTCATTTAAAAAGACCGTGTGTGGGGAAAACATTGTTTTATGTCTTCTGAAAAACGAAAAAAAAAAAAAAATTTGAACATGCTTCAATTTTTTATGTCGTTTTTCAAAACATTGTGTTTTGTGTCATAAAAAATGATCGTGTGTGGGCTAAAACGACGTTTAAAACAAAGTTTTTAAACCCGCGCATTTTGAGAAGCAAGTTATGACACGAGCTTGAATGGAACAGAGTGCTGTCGTATGTGCTGAACGTAACCGCGCTTTGCTAGAGCATTTTGAAAAAACTATGGTGTGTAGGCAACGTCGTTTTTTAAAATGAAGTTTGAAAAACTTTGTTTTGTTTCAAAAAACGACTGTGTGTACGCGGCATTAGTGTAGCAATAAGTTGCAAAATGTTGTACCTTCATTAAATGTAACCATATTGCTACACTTAGAGGCTCCTCTCCTCTTTTTATACTCAGTTGTGACATGACTCTTATATCAAGACATCGCTTGTATATCAAGGCAAATTTATTACAACATTTTGCTTGTCTTGCAAAACGCTCTCAAACCAAGTTACTCTCAAACCAAGGTTTTACTGTATAATGTATATATGTGAGGTACAGTAAGCAGTTTACATATACAGGAAGTATTCGGAAGTTGAAAAACTGAGTAGAATTTGGTAAGTGCTAGCCAAAAAGTCAAACCTAGCTAGTCTATATATATCTGGAGTATACTTACCTTAACCACTTGCCATCCCGCCCATTGTAGAATGAATGCCACAAGGTGGCTTTACAATGCCGGGAGTCCATCTATTGATGTCCTCGGCTGGCGGCCGCGATGTCCGCCAGGTACTCGCGATCGGCAGTTACAGAGACAGGGACGTGGATCTCTGTGTGTAAACACAGAGATCCATGTCCTGTCAGGAAAAAGAGACCGCTGGTGTTTCCCTTGTACATAGGAAAAACCATCGGTCACCTCCCCCAATCAGTCCCCTCCTCCCCACAGTAAGAATCACTCCCAGGGAACACATTAACCCCTTGATCGCCCTCCTAGTGGTTAACCTCTTCACTGCCAGTCACATTTGTACAGTAATCAGTGCATATTTATAGCACTGTTCGCTGTATAAATGTGAATGGTCCCAAAAATGTGTCAAATGTGTCCGCTGTAATGTCGCATTTCTGACAAAAAGATAACTGCCATTACTAGTAAAAAATAAATAAATAATAAAAATGTCATAATTCTATCCCCTATTTTGTAGGCGTTATAACTTTTGCGCAAACCAATCTATATATGCTTATTGTGATTTTTTCTACCAAAAATATGTAGAAGAATACGCATCGGCCTAAACTGAGAAAAAAATAGTTTTTGTAAAAAAAATTGGGATATTTATTATAGCAAAAAGTAAAAAATATTGTGTTTTTTTCAAAATTGTCGCTATTTTTTTGTTTATAGCGCAAAAAATAAAAAACGCAGAGATGATCAAATACCACCAAAAGAAAGCTCTATTTGTGGGAAAAAAAGGACGTCAATTTTGTTTGGGAGCCACGTTGCACGACAGCGCAATTGACATTCAAAGCGTGACAATGCTGAAAGCTGAAATTTCACCTGGGCAGGAAAGGGGTATATGTGCCCAGTAAGCAAGTGGTTAAGGGCAATAATAAAATGTGGGGGTTGGGTATGACAGATGTATGTGGAAGGTCAGTGGTGGAAAGCAGTCTTCCTGGTCACCTAGGATGGATTGGGGAGAAGGCGAGGAGGGGATATCGGGACAAGTATAGGAATGGATCTCAAGAAAAGTCTCATATTATAAACTCACCACCTAAGGAGTAAAAAGGTTCTGGTGGGTTGGACATTTGCAAAATTTGACCCATAGGAGAAGGAGCTAGGGAGTAATTGGTCATTTGAGCACTATATTCCCCATAGAGAGGCTGCAGGGTCCTTATCCTTATCTGAAAATATTTCTTGGTCAAGTCTTGTAATGAGAACCAGTATTATTTATTGGACTGTTATGTTATTTTGTCCCACAGTACAGGTGCACATGCTTTAGCAGCTGCATGGCATGGCATGGCATTTTACTGGATTTGGGATTTCAGTTAAATAAAAGGATGCTGCTCCAAGTTGGTCTGCTACATAATCTCACACACTATCTTCATTCCATGGGGTGCAATGCCCAGCTCGTCAGTTGAAATCTAGGGTATATAAAGGTACTTTGGATAGCCGCACTCCACAAAAATGTATTGAAAAACCATGTAAAAACACATGTACAAGCAAAGAAGGCACATGGTGTGCATTTCACTCTAGCCCAACGCTTATTCATGACTTACTTTATGGTGTCATGAGTGTGAGCTAGTGCAAAACGCGTTGACTCCTCTATGCACCCCCTGTACCTTCTTTGCCTGTACATGTGATTTTACAAGGCTTTTCAATAAATTAGAATTTTTGTAAAGTGCAACCCTCTGAAGCTACTTTATACACCATAGGAATCCAGTTAATTTAGGAAGGAAACAAATTAATTTGTTGAGCCTAGCCTTTTTCCTGACCCAAACATACAGTATCTTATGAAGTGTGCCCTCAGGTCAGATAGGAATCCTAAAGGTAAAATAGGCATGGTAAGACGTTCAGTTTCACAATACCGTTATGACAAAACCATTGTGACAGGAAGTCAGGTAAATCTGTGGGTGTTGTCACTGCCGGGACATACATTTCTGCCTTGTTTAGACGATACACAGATTATTATCGGGCGTTGGCTACAAACATAGACAGAGGAAGGCTAGAGGCCTTTAGAAAATTTCAGCTGTTCAGAATAAAGCAATCAAGGCCTTTATAAATAGCCAGAGGGTTACCACTTGATTGCTGCATCACTCCTAAGGCTGTGTGAGTAGGAGAGCAGTGCCTGATGAGGTGAGGAGACCATTGTTTTTTCTGTGTGATAACAAAATCAAAAGACTATTGTTTGCTGTATGAGCAGCACTGTCTATCCAGCGGTAGGCTGTGTTAGACTTCATAGATAGGTTCCTGTGTGGAAGGTAGACGCCCAGCGTGGCTAGGATTTATTTTATGTTTTGATTTTGTTTATGCTGTTTGGATACTTGCAATTGTTTTCCAGCAAGATGGAAAAATAAACCAGAAACTTTGTTTTCAACCGTTTTGATTGCCAGTCTGTATAAGTTCAGTGTGTGGTGAACCCATCCAAGGGGTCACACACCCCGATACCGAGCTAACCCCTCACACCATGTAGACTATTCTTTGTCCCAATGTTGTATTTAATATTATTACACAGGATTTATATATATATATTAACTTTGCCTGCCGCTGTTGCCGTTAAATAAAGAGCAGTGATCAAATAATTTTTTTTAACCCATGATACTCTGACATGGATGCTGCAGTATCACACATAGAACAAGATGAGCATTGTAAGTACTTTAGGCAGTGTTATCATTTTTCCCAACCCCTGTCCCTGACATTTTATTTAGTTACAAAGCTTTGACTGCATATTATATGGAGTAAACTATTAGGCCCCGTTCATACCTTGCAGAATCGCTGCAGTTCCAAATCGCACTGCAGTTGTGGCAAAACAACTTGATCCCAAATTGCCAGATGTGAATGGTCTTAATGAATGCAAGTAAATAATAATAACATTATATGGGTATTAGTATGAAGCATTGCTCATAAATCTGCACTTGATGCCCTATTGTAAGAGAACTCATACAGAACGCCTCCACCTGTCCCTATGCTAGACAATCTGTCCCTAACCAGTGGTTCTATTGCTTACCTAACCACTCACAAAATACATGTCAACCAAAGGGGGGGGGGGCAGTGCTATTTATTAGCACCACCCACACTAAACATGGCAGCAGAGGTCAGCAAGGGCAGTAGTGTCCATTGTTCTCCGCTCTCTCTGCACGGTGACTGCCTGTAGCACCACCATTGTAGGGAGGCCAAACTACACCTGCCTACAAGTTTTCCTGCAGCAGCTCAAGTTTTTGTATATTGAACACTATCATTATCTGTATCAACTCCATACAGTTATCTTTTTGTTACAGGATACCTTTAACATGATCCTCTGGCCAGGTCATTAATTTCAACAACAATTTTCCCATAAAATTCATGTGCATTTAATGTATTTTATTTAGTTAGTTACCAAAAGGCCTGAGAATGCTGCTGGATGTCACTATCTTGGATATCATGTCAGTAGCCCCAGCAGACTCAGAGCTGTCACTCAAGTTACATTCTATAGAAGGGGTCGGCAACCCATTGCTTGTGGGCAGGTGATGGATAGATTGCATCCCTATCGTGCCAACCCTCTGTATGAAGTGGTCCTACCCCCATGTTCAGAGCATCACAAGTAACTAACAAAGCTATGTGTCATGCGCTTATCCTAGACAATCCACCTCTTGCCTTTATCCAAGATGCTTGTATGTGACTTCCCATATAAGTACCTGACATGGATGAGAAAGCATGGCCACTGGAGAGCAGTGTGTCTGAACAGGTAGCAAGGGGAAATCACATTCTACGCTACAAATTGCTAACTCCTGTACATTGCCCTACATACTGCTGACCTCTGTGCTCTGCCCTACATGCCACTGACACCTGTACACTGCGGTACATACCACTGACCCATGTGCTCTGCCTTACACTAACCCCTGCTCTTTGCGCTACATATTACGAGCCCCTGTACTCTACCCTACATACCACTAGCTCTTATACTTTGTCTTATATATTAATGACCCCTGTAGTCTTCGTTACATACTACTGACCACTAAACTCTTGTCATGAAGATTCTGCCAGAAACAGGCGCCTCATCGGTTCCCGATTGCGGGTGCAGGGCGCATGCGGGTGCAACTGCGCATGCGCGCGCACCTCTGTTGGCGTCAGGCAGGCTATTTAAGCCTGCCTGTCACATGCAGTCTTCGCTGTCTGCTCTACAGCGTTGTGTGCCTTTAAACCTGATCTGAGACTGTTACCTGAATTAAGACCCGGCTTACCTTTGACCATCCAGTTATCTGCCTGCATCTGACCTCGGCCCGTTTGTGACTCCTCTTCGCCTGAACCCCTGTACCTCTGCTGTCCATCTGATATCCGACCTGGCCTGTCTGAATACTCCTGTATTGGTCCTATCTGTTCCTGGTTCCGATCCAGTCTGCTAAGCTGATCCAGTCCGTTAAGCTGTTCCAGCCTGCTAAGCTGTTCCAGCCTGCTAAGCTGATCCAGTCTGCTAAGCTGATCCAGTCTGTTAAGCTGTTCCAGTCTGCCAAACTGATCCAGTCTGCTGAGCTGTTCCTAGTCCAGTCCACTAGACCGACCCAGTTCCTGTCTCCTAGTTCCTGCAAGGAAGCTTTGGCTGGGCTGATCCAGTTCCTCACCCTTGTTGATCCTGCCAGGCACCCGTGCCACTCCTTACTCCTGTGCCTACTGTTACCTTACCAGGGGGCCACAAGTGGGAGCCATAAGGGAGGCCGTCCTCTGCAATTCGGGCTCACAAACATCAGTTACGTGACAACCCTGCATTACATACTACTGACCTCTGAATTCTGCATTACAAACTACTGACCTCTAAAACTTGCATTACAAAATACTGACCTCAGAACTCTACACTAAATAATTCTAAGCCCTTCACGTCCTAAAGAAAATGTATACTGCTCATACAGGCCAAACCCTGCCCAGCCATACAGGTCAGAATTCAAACCATCCAGCGAGGATAGAACTCAAACCAGTCAGCCTGGCAAGAATTCAAACCAGTCTACTAGGCCAGTACTCAAACCAATCTGCCAGGCCCGAACTCGGACCAGTCAGGCACATCTGTAGCTGTTCTCTCCCCTTACTTCTATGTTTCAGTGGCTTTGCTGGGACATCGGTAGCCATTGGCTCCTGCTGTTGTCAATCAAAACCAGTGACAAGGGAGTGGGGGTTCCGGGCCGAGTCCTGCTGTCTGTGTCAATGGACGCAGCAGCGGCACTCAGGAGTGAGCTTGCACAAGTACCCCCATGGGAAGCGTCACTGGACAGAGAGGAGGAGGCCAGGAGTACAGGCACAAGACACGAGAAGAGGTTCGGGCCACTCAGTGCAATTCCACTGCACAGAGCATGTAAGAATAAACATGCTTGTTATTTCTTTTTGAAGCAATGCCACCTCATCCCTTTCCAGAGCTATTTTAATGCAGATAAGGCACAGATAAGGCACAGAGTTTAATTACCACCTGTGTAATTAATATGTGTTTGGTTTAAAAGGGATGAAGTGGAAATCATTGAGACATTCTCTGTACGTACAGATAAGCCTTATTATAAGCTTACCTGTAGGTACAAATAAAAAAAAGACTTTACTACCACTTTAACTCAACCCAGTCAGCCATGCCGAACTTGAACCAACCAGTCAGACCAGAACTCAAACCAGTCAAACAGACCAGAATTCAAACCATTCAGACAGGTCAGAACCCAAACCAGCCCTGATGGACTCAGATTTAGGGTGACCAATTACACTGCAAACACATTTTTTTTTAATTAACCACTTACAGACCGCCCGCCGTTGTTATATGCTGGTACTTTGACATTGAATTTCGTGGTTATGGTAGGTAGGTTTTTTTAAAAACGGCGGGCAGTCCACTTTCAGATAAAAGTGTCTATGCGGCTGATTTTCCGCAAGATCACTTATATCGGCAGCAGGAGATGCACCCAACCCCCTACCGCCACGTTTCGGTCAACTCCGCCACTTACCGCAGCCGTCGGTAGCGGCGGAGACGTTCCGTTCCTTTCCTTTCCCCTCTGAGGCTGGAAGTTGAGTGAGGGATTGATGACCCCCACTCGACTCCATACATTGGATGACGGAAGCAACGTCAAACGTCACTTCCGCCCCAATGGTCTTAAAGGGGAAAAAAAACATTATTAAAAAAAGGACATTTTTTTATTGCATTTAAGTGTAAATGTGAGATCCGGGGTCTTTTTGACCCCAGATCTCACATTAAAGAGGTCCTGTCATGCTTTTTTTCTATTTTGTAATAGTGTAATAGAAATTGAAGCTATCCAAAATTCTTTTTTTAAAGGGACAGTGTAAAAAAAATGTTTTTAAGTGCCCTGTCCCGCCGTGCTTGTGCGTAATAGTGGACGCATTCGTAAGTCGCGCCTGCATATGTAAACAGTGTTCAAACCACACATGTGAGGTATCACTGCAATCATTAGAGGGAGAGCAATAATTCCAGCACAAGTCCTACTGTGTAACTCAAACTGGTAACCTGTAGAAATGTTTAAACTTTGCCTATGGAGATTTTTAAGTGTCAAAGTTTGTCGCTATTCCACTAGTGGGCGCAATTTTGAAGCATTGACATGTTGGATATCAATTTACTTGGCGTAACATTATCTTTCACAGTATAAAAATTGGGCTAACTTTACTGTTTTCTTATTTTTTTATAAATAGGGTGTCTGAAAAAAATATTTAGGGGTTCTAAGTAATTTTCTTTTAACTTGTAAACACCAAGGGGCAGATCCTCAAAGAAATTACGCCGGCGTATCTCTTGATACGCCGCTTAATTTCAAATTTTGCGCGTCGTATCTTTGTTTTGGTATCCACAAAACAACGTACGACGGCATCTGGGTTAGATCCGACAGGCGTACGCCTTAGTACACCGTCGGATCTTAGATGCAATTTTTCGCCGGGCGCTAGGTGGCGTTTCCGTCGTATTCCGCGTTGAGTATGCAAATTAGCTATTTCCGACAATTCATGAACGTACGAGCGGCCGTCGCATTTTTTTACGTGGTTTTCGTTCGGCTTTTTCCGGTGTATAGTTAAAGCTGCTATATGGTGGCGTACTCAATGTTAAGTATGGCCGTCGTTCCCGCGTATAATTTTTAAAATTTTACGTTGTTTGCGTAAGTCGTCCGTGAATGGGGCTGGACGCCATTTACGTTCACGTCGAAAACAATTACGTCCTTGCAACGTCATTTGGAGCAATGCACCCTGGGAGTTTTTCCGGCGGCGCATGCGCAGTTCGTTCGGCGCAGGGACGCGCTTCATTTAAATGAAACACGCCCCCTACCTGCCGTATTTGAATTCCGCGCCCTTACGCCGCAAGAGATACACTACGCCGCCGTAACTTACGGCGCAAATTCGTTGAGGATTCAAACCAAATCAAAGTAAGTTACAGCGGTGTAGCGTATCTTACATACGCTGCGCCCGGCGCAGATGTATGTGGATCTGCCCCCAAGTGTAAAAAAATAGTCACGGTCCTTAAGTGGTTAAAGTGAATGCCAAGTTTCTATCTTCAGCTAGCTTTTGCTAGCAAGTTCAGACTTATTGCAGATTAATAAAAACTGCATAAGGAAAACAAAAACACTGCAAGTAACCATTAAAAAGACATACATTTTCTGTTCTTCTACCTGCACTTTTTTAACCCCTTCACACGACGTAACGCTTTTTGTAATAACAACCGATGTGGCTAATCAGTCAGTCAGCTGTTATTACAAACAGAGCGATGGAACGCCCCCCCTTCCTGCCACCTTTTGTGGATCTACGGGCTCTCACATCCTACCAGGAGGCCCAAGCGACCAGCCGACACGTCCGCTGGCTGACCGGAGACCCGACAAGGCCAGACTTGGCTTTGATCAGGTCTCGGATCTAGTAACCCAGAAGAGATGTCATGACATCACTTCCGGTTTACTTGGCATTTTGAATGCTTTTAAGTGCAAAGGAGGGATTATAGACCCCAGATCCCTCCAAAAAATACCTGGCACGTGACTTTTGCTGTCACAAGGGATATCTACATTCTTTGAGACAGCAATAAAAGTGATAAAAAATATATAAAAATTTAAAGGGTCAGTGTAAAAATTAAATAAAATAATTCCATCCCTCCGTGCTCCCGCGCAGAAGTGAACACATAGGTAAGCCATGCTGGCAAATGAAAACAGTGTCCAAACAACACATGTGAGGTATTGCAGCGATCATTAGTCTGAGCGCAATAAGTCTGGCACTAGACCTCCTCTGTAACTCTAAACTGGTAACCGTTAAAAAATTGTAAACCGTCACCTATGGAGATTTTTAAGATTTTTAAGTACCGTAGTTTGTCGCCATTCCACAAGTGTGCGCAATTTTAAAGCATGACTTGTTAGGTATCTATTTACTCACCGTAACATCATCATTCACATTATACAAACAAATTGGCTTAACTTTACTGTTTTGTTTTTATTCATGAAAGTGTCTTTTTTCTCCAAAACAATTTTGTTTAAAAGACTGCTGTGCAAATGTTACATAAATTATTGCAATGACCACCATTTTATTCTCTAGGGTCTTTGCTAAAAATATATCTATAATGTTTGGGGGTTCTAAGTAATTTTCTAGAAAAAATCACTGATTTTAACTTGTAAGCAACAAATTTCAGAAAAAGGCTTAGTCTTAAAGGGGTTAAGTTGGCGACAAGGTATTTTTATTTGATTTGCCTGCCTGATTGTGCCTAGTTTCTTTAAAATATTATTATTATTATTATTATTATTATTATAATACAGGATTTATATAGCGCCAATTGTTTGCGCAGTGCTTAACAAAATAAAGGCAGACATTACAGTTACATTACAATTTGGTACAAGAGGAATCAGAGGGCCCTGCTCATTAGAGTTTACAATCTAAAAAGGGAGGATCAATTGATACAAAAGGTAATAGCTGTGGGCGGTGAGCTGATAGAGGAAGTAAAACAGTTTTACTTAGAAGTAGGATAGGCTTTTTTAAAAAGAAGAGTTTTCAAGAATCGTCTAAATATGGATAGATTATGGGACAGTCGGAGAGATTAGGCTAGGGCGTTCCAAAGGATGGGAGAAGCTCTGGAGAAATCCTGGAGGCGAGCATGGGAGGAGGTGACAAGGGAGCTAGAGAGCAGGAGGTCTTAGGAGGACCGAAGAGAGCAGCTTGGTTGGTATTTTGGGACTAGGTTAGTAATGTAGCTGGGGGCCGAGTTGTGGATGACTTTGTAAATTATTGTTAGTACTTTGAATTGTATTTGTTGGGTGAGTGGAAGCCAATGGAGGGTTTGGAATAAAGGGGTGGAGGACACTGAATGGTTGGTAAGGTGGATGAGTCTTGCAGTGGCATTCATGATGGACTGAAGGGGGGATAGTCTATGTAAAGGTAATCCAAAGAGGAGGGAGTTGCAGTAGTCAAGGCGAGAGATGACCAGGGAGTGAATTAGAAGCTTGGTGGTGTCATAAGTTAAAAAGGGGCATATTCTAGAAAAGTTGTGGAGGCTAAGGCGGCATGATTTGGACAGGGATTGGATGTGGGCCTGAAAGGACAGTTCAGAGTCTAAGGTTACCCCTAGCACCCTGGCATGTGGGGACGGACTGATAGATGTACCATTGATCTTGATAGAGAAGTCAGGGGAAGGGTTACGTGGGGAAGGAAATATTAAGAGCTCAGTTTTAGATAGATTCAGTTTGAGGAAGTGGTTTGACATCCAGGCTAATATGTCTGTTAGTAAATCAGTGATGTGTGAGGAGATTGATGGGGTGAGCTGAGAGGCAGAGAGATATATTTGGGTGTCATCAGCATATAAATGGTAGTGAAAGCCATGGGAGGCTATCAGCTGACCCAGGGAGGACGTGTAGATCGAGAATAGCAGAGGTCCAAGGACAGAACCTTGGGGGACCCCAACGGTAAGAGGAGTTGGAGAGGAGGAAGTGAAGTTGTAAGTGACACTGAAGGTGCGATGAGGTAAGATTCAAACCAATTGATAGAGTACAGCCATAGAGACCAAGCAAATTTCGTTTTTTGAGAAGGAGGGGGTGGTCAACTGTATCAAAGGCAGCGGAAAGGTCCAAGAGTGAGAGTACGGAATAATGACCATTGGTTTTGACTGTTAGCAAGTCATTTGCGAGTTTTAGGAGGGCAGTTTCTGTGGAGTGCTGTGGGCGAAATCCAGACTGAAGGGGATCAAGAAGGTTATTCTCAATGAGGTAGTCGCTCAGTTGGTTGTAGACTAAACGTTGAAGGAGTTTGGAAGCAAAAGGAAGTAAAGAGCTGGGTCTTAGGATGTTAAGATTGGTGGGGTCTAGTGAGGCCTTTTTTGGTATGGGAGTGACTATCGCATGTTTTAGAGGGTTGGTGAAGGTGCCAGTAGAGCGTGAGAGGTTGAACATATGAGTTAACCACTTAAGGACCAAGCCTGTTTTTCAGACTCTGTGTTTACAATTTAAAAACAATTTTTTTTGCTAGAAAATTACTTAGAACCCCCAAACATTATAATTTTTTTTCTATAACACCCTAGAGAATAAAATGGCGGTCATTGCAATACTTTTTGTCACACCGTATTTGCGCAGCGGTCTTACAAGCACACCTTTTTTGGGAAAAATACACTTTTAAATGAAAAAATAAGACAACAGTTAGCCCAATTTTTTTTTATATTGTGAAAGATAATGTTACGCCGAGTAAATTGATACCCAACATGTCACGCTTCAAAATTGCGTCCGCTAGTGGAATGGCGTCAAACTTTTACCCTTCAAAATCTCTATAGGTGACGTTTAAGAAAACTCTACATGTTGCATGTTTAGAGTTACAGAGGAGGTCTAGGGATCGGATTATTGCTCTCGCTCTTACGATCGCTGCGATACCTCACATGTGTGGTTTGAACACCATTTTAATATGCGGGTGCTGCTCACGTATTCGTTCGCTTCTGCACTTGAGCTCGTCAGGACGGGGCACTTTAAAAAAAAAAATGCTCTTATTTATTTTATTTTAACACTGTTTTAAAAAAAATTGGGTCACTTTTATTCCAATTACAAGGAATGTAAACATCCCTTGTAATGTAAAAAAGCATGACAGGTCCTTTTAAATATGAGATCTGGGGTCAAAAAGACCTCAGATCTCATATTTGGACTTAGATGCAATAAAAAAAAGACGTATGGGCAGACGTGACGATTTGATACCGGCGGTTCTGGTAAGCGGCGGAGGGCACCGGAGAGCGGCGGGAGGGGGGGTGCTCCTCTCCCGCCACCAATAAAAGTGATCTTGCGGCGTATCCGCTGCAGAGACCACTTTTATCTTGTAGAGGACCGCCCACTGAAGAAGAGGATACCAGGGTTATGGTAGCTAGCTGCTACTATAACAACGGTATTCCTCTTCAAACAGATCACGTATAATGACGGTGGGCGGTCCGGAAGTGGTTAAAGAGTATAGGATAGAGTCAGATGGTGATTGTAGTATTTGAGAAGGAACAGGGGACAGGAGGATAGGTTGGCGTTGGAAAAAAGTTTAGCGACTTCCTCTGTGGGTTAAAAGAGGAAAGCATTGATTGTGCAGGAGGACAAGGAGTATAAAGTGAGGGAGATATCTGTAGAGAGGAGATCTCGAGACGAATTGTCTCAATCTTATTTTTGAAAAATATACTGTAATGCCCTGTACACACGATCGGTCCATCCGATGAAAACGGTATGATGGACTGTTTTCATCGGTTAACCAATGAAGCTGACTGATGGTCAGTCGTGCCTACACACCATCGGTTAAAAAAACGATCGTGTCAGAACGCGGTGAGGTAAAACACAACGACGTGCTGAAAAAAATTAAGTTCAATGCTTCCAAGCATGCGTCGACTTGATTCTGAGCATGCGTGGATTTTTAACCGATGGACGTGCCTACAAACAATCGTTTCTTTTCTATCGGTTAGGTATCCATCGGTTAAATTTAAAACAAGATTGCTTTTTTTTAACCTATGGATAAATAACCGATGGGGCTTAGGCCTCGTACAGACGACCAGACAGTACGCTGAAAACGGTCCGCCGGACCGTTTTCAGCGGACATGTCCGGTCGGAGATTTCTGTATGATGGTTGTACACACCATCATACAGAAATCCGCACGGACAGACAGCGCGGTGACGTGTCCGTGCCGTCGCGGCAACGATGAAGGGATGGCGGCCGGTCGGACATGTACGGTGAGTCTGTATGTCCGACGGACAGGATTCCAGCGAACAGGTTTCTTAGCATGCTAAGAAACATTTGTCCGCTGCAAAACGGTCGGCTGGACAAATGTCCGCTGGAAACCTGTCCGGTCGGCCGTACAGACGACCGAACATGTCTGCTGAAACTGGTCCGCGGACCAGTTTCAGCAGACATGTTCGGTCGTCTGTACGAGGCCTTACACACGATCGGTTTGGTCTGGTTTGGTTCTCAGTTTGAGGCTTTTTTTTTATTAAATACCTTTATCCTAGATCAGACATGAAAAAAAAAGTATAGTTTAGCATAAGATGTGTGCCTTAAAGTGGTTATATACCTGGAAAAAACAAAACAACAACCTGTAAGGCAAAGGCATAATGAGCTTGTGTGCATCGCATACTAGCTTATTATGAAAAATACTTACCTTAGAACGAAGCCCCTGCGTCGCCTCCTGGTCACCGCTGAGGGAGCTGACATGTTCCCTCTGCGTTTCTTTCGGTTTTTGGGCTCCGGCACTGTGAGTGGCTGGAGCCGCAATGACGTCATGCGCGGGAGTCCTTTTTCTGGCAAGTAGCTCTGATTTTCTGCCAGCGTCCACCGGGACCTTCAGAGCGTATGCACCGCTGAAGTCAGCCGCTGCATGCAAAGTGAATATCTTCTAAATCGTACAGGTTTAGGAGATATTCTTTTTACCTAGAGGTAATGTTTATTATAGGCTTACCTGTAGGTAAAAATCACCTACAGGGATATACAACCACTTTAAATCTATTAGCCAAGAAAGCTGCTTCCCTTACCCACACTGATTTATTTTCAGCTTGCAAATGGTTCCTGGTATTACATGACTTCATAAGTAGTATCCCTCTGTCCAATGAGAGTGCCCTTATTAGCCACTAATGTATTCTGATTGAATATAGATGTAATATCAGACGCCTTGCGGCATGTGCTGCTAGGTAATAGGTTTATTTTTAAACATTAAGGTGGAATTCAAGTTTAATCTAAATTGATTTTGATTCAGGAAACTATTGGAAGATTCTCAGATCACTATGTAGAGCTTGGTTAGGAAGCAGTGTGACATTTTTTTATTCTGCAACAGTTGATAGTGATCATGATTCATATTCATGTGATCACTTGACAGAGCAAATATAGCCGTTACAGAGATTAAATATAGAAGCGTCTATGAGATTTATACAAGCCTTAGCTAACTTTGTTGAATATTACTCCTCTGCAGATTGTGGTAAGCATCAATATTTAAAGCGGGATTCCACCCGGAAATTTTTTTTTTTTAAAAGTCAGCAGCTACTAACAGTGTAGCTGCTGACTTTTAATAAGGACACTTACCTGTCCTACTTGCGCTGATGGCCCCCCCCGATGCCGATCCCACGATCGATGCAGGTCCTGCGCCGCCATTCACACTAGGGGAAACAGGCAGTAAAGCCTTACGGCTTCACTGCCCATTTCCTACTGCGCATGCGTGAGTCTTGCGCCGACTTGTGAATGGGCGGCTGCTCTCTGAGAACACACACAGTTCCCAGAAAGCAGTGCGCCCCATTCACTAGGAGAAGATGAAGAAGAAGACAGACCGTGGCTACGGAAGAGGCAGATTACGAACTTCCGCATAGCAACAGGTATTTCGGGTGAGTATAATTTTTTTTTTCACATTTTTAAAAAAAAAAAAATTTATGATTTTTGGGCAAATGTTTTTTTCCTGGGTGGAACTCCACTTTAACTAAAGCATTGTCACCACTGCATAAGCAAGACCTAATGCAACTGAGAAGAGATCACATCAATGCCTGATTTACTTCGGGAGCAACTGCTGTGCTAAATCTGTAACCATATACTCACTTTAAGCTGGGTTCACACTAGAACACGCAGCAGCTCACAGCAGGAGTCCGATGCATCTCCATCCACCATTTCATGTTCGATTTTGGACACATTTTTAGCTGAATTCGGACCTGAAACGGACCAAAAGACTCACTAGGCTCCTGTGCTATTCGGACCAGAGCAGCTGCAGAGATGTGTGAATTGGCTCCATAGAGAGTCAAAAAACACATAGAATTTCCAAGCTCAACTTACCAACCAATCAGCAACCAACCAATTTCACCTGTCTAACAGTGCGTTAAAAACAGGGGTGTTGCCTTTTTTTTTAAACTTTGCAGGCAAATTCTTTTGGAAAGGGCATGCTCCTTCTCTTCAGACATCGTTCTGTTGCTATAGATGGCGCCGAATGAACTCCCATATTGCACTGCGGTACACTCTGACCCAGCACACAGAACGTCGTCACGTACGATTTTTCTGAGAGGAACGAGCACACACACTGACAAGACGAACGATTATACTGACCAATCTACAGAAGATTTGTTACAACTGAAGGTAAGCAGACCAGTACAATAGTTCTATGATATTAATTGTTTGGTGTAGTTTGTCAACTAAACGATGATACATTGTTTCTTATTACAGAAGCAATGGTGGACAAATTTACATCCCCACATTTCCTTCATTGAAATGTACAGAGAACTTTCATGTTTATGGAACGTACACTCCAAAGAGTATTCAGACCGCCAAAAATGCAATGCAGCTTATACCAAATTAGCAGAACTATGCACTGTTGTGTATTCCAAATCAGATGTAGCCTATGTTAAACAAAAAATATAAAATTTACGTACTATCTTCAAAAAAGAATAAAATAAAATACATGATTCCAAAAAGTCTGGTGCAGGTGCAGACCAAGTATACTTGCCATGTCTGTGGTATTTTGAAGGTTTACGTTTTCTGACTGAACAGGAGGAAGCACGAGCCTCTGTATGAAGTTTAGACACTAGTGTCAATGCAACGAATTCAGGAGATGAAGAAAATGGGACATTGGAGGAAATGGCAAACAGTCGGGTAAAGTAATCATAAACTTTTTTATTATACACTTATATCTGATATAAACAGATAAAAAAATCTAATTTGATTATAATACTTAAGACATTACAACACACATCATATTTTTATGCAAATGTACTTTTGTTATTTTTTTTAAGGCAAACATAACATGACACCTGTATTTACTGATGAAAGAATATATTAATTCAGCCACTGACATTTAATTTTAACATTTAGAGATTGTTTTGCCAATCTACTGCTCCAGGACCAAGAAAATATTGCATATAGTCCAGATGAATCTGACGGGCTAGTTGACTAGAGAGACGTGGTGGGGCACGGCCTAGGTCTAAAAGCCCTTCTGTATCATTACGCCACTCACCAGGCATGACATCCCCAGACAGAGTATCTTCCCGGTTCATCATGGTTTGTGACATGTAGGTGGAGCTAGTACGTCTTAGAAAATTATGTAAAACAGAGCAACAATAAACCATAATGTCAATTTTTGGGGGTTACATTTATTGGTGTATGGAAGATACGAAAGCGATTGGCCAGGTGTAAGGTTTTTAAGGGCAAATGGTTTCACATGTTCAGATAATGCAAATGCGTCATCTGCGACAAATACAAAATTCAGGCCTTCCACTGTGTTCTCTTGGGATGGTATATTTTTTTGCATATTTTTATGCAAATGTACTTTTGTTAATTTTTTTTAAGGCAAACATAACATGACACCTGTATTTACTGATGAAAGAATATATTAATTCAGCCACTGACATTTAATTTTAACATTTAGAGATTGTTTTGCCAATCTACTGCTCCAGGACCAAGAAAATATTGCATATAGTCCAGACGAATCTGACGGGCTAGTTGACTAGAGAGACGTGGTGGCGCACGGCCTAGGTCTAAAAGCCCTTCTGTATCATTACGCCACTCACCAGGCATGACATCCCCAGACAGAGTATCTTCCCGGTTTATCATGGTTTGTGACATGTAGGTGGAGCTAGTACGTCTTAGAAAATTATGTAACACACAGCAACAATGAACCATAATGTCAATTTTTGGGGGGGTTACATTTATTGGGGTATGGAAGATACAAAAGCGATTGGCCAGGTGTAAGGTTTTTAAGGGAAAATGGTTTCACATGTTCAGATAATGCAAATGCGTCATCTGCGACAAATACAAAACTCAGGCCTTCCACTGTGTTCTCTTGGGATGGTAGATTTAGAAGTCCATTTTTTAAACGATGAGAAAAAACTGTTTTCTCGATTACTTCCCAATCTGAATTTCGTCCATTTTTGCCAATGTCCACAAACATAAACTCATACTTTGCATTCACGATTGCCATTAGGACAATGCTAAAGTAGCCTTTGTAATTGTAATAGAAGGAGCCAGATTTTGCTGGGGGTGTTATGCGAACATATTTTCCGTCTACGGCACCACCACAGTTGGGGAAATTCCAATAGTCGTGAAATTGTTTCGCTGTTGCTTTCCATTCCTCCACAGATGCCGGGAGCTGTAAAAGGTAAAAATATAAACATTTTCAGTCTGTAATTCTTAATACATTGTTTGATTTTTCTATATCATACAGGATCTATTTGTCAATGACACACAGACTGTCACATCACCAGCAGTAATCACGAACAAAAAGACAACGCAACAGTCTACAGACAACTTTCTATTACAAGCAACTGCAGCGCTGAATCAGAAGAGGGATGAATGTGATGACCTGGGTGGATTTACTGCCAAGAAAATACACCGGATGTCAGAAGACCAAAAACAATTGCTGGAACCCTTACTGATTCAGCTTCTTAATAAAGGGTTAAGAGGGGAGCTTACCACAAATACTCACTTAGCTGAACACAAACCCACACACACTCAATCATGCCAACAACCTCACCCAATGCATCAGTGGCCCGTACCATATACACAACAGCAGGATTGTCCCCAAAGCAACTGGGGACATGGGCCCAGATTCACAAAGCACTTACGCTGACATATCTAGAGATGCGTGGCATAATTCAAAAATGCGCCGCGCGTATCTTTGCGCCGTATCCTCAAAACGAAATACGCCTGAAAACCAGATTTTTCCGTCCGACGTAAAACGATTACACCGGAACATCTTGAAGTGCATCTGCTACTTTCACGGTGTAAAGTTACACCTTATAAAAGCTGCCCTAACTTTACACCAGCCGTGTAAATATCAGCTAAAGCAACACCGTTAGGGAAGAGCTGAGCACACACACTTGCAGGACAACAATCTGTATGCCAACATGCCAGGAGCATCCATGCTCATAGCTATACTAGTGACTTTAGTAACCAAGGGTACCCCCTCTTCTGAGGGAACAGCAGCCAGGAGACGCCTCGCAGAATGCATCTTTGCACAGTAAACACACACATTAATCATGGCACAATGAGAATGCATGCATGCACACCCACTGTGGTCCCTAGCACAGACACATCACATCCTCATCAAATTGGATTAGACCCAAGTACCCCCCACTGTACTAGGGAGCAGCAACGCCACGCCACGGCTCCAATTATGTTACTGTGCATTCATACACCATTCACATGGACCTGGGATCACTTCTCCCTGGTCCTGGGGATCCCTAATCCACCAAAACTGAGGGTGACACCCTTTTTTCATCAGGAATGTCACCCCCACATTCATACATCATTCACACACATAAACCAAATCATAATCACAGTATAATTAAAAAAATAATAAAAATCAAAAATCAAAAGTACAACCAAAATTTACGGCGGCGGCGTGAACTACGCTTGGGCCGGCCACGGGCACGGGCACGGCCAACCAGGGGAGACTCATGGGGGGGGGGAGCAGGGGAAGGAGGAGCCTCCCCTGGTGACTGTCCTCCTGCTGGCCTGCCCTCCAAGGCCACGGCTATCCTGGTCAGACCCACAGTGAGGGCAGCCGTATTGGCCTGGACAGCCTGGGTGTTTGCGTGGACAGCCTGGGTCAGGGCACTCACCTCCAGGGCCACACCTGCTGTGGCGGTCTGCAGGTCACAAATGCATGTTATGACCGCCAAGGAGTTTGTGCCCACATCATTGACCGAGTCCTTAATTGAGCCCAGGCTGTCCTCCATCTGGGCCAAAGTCCGGGTGACCTGACACAGATGTTGGGTCTGCCGGGCCTGGTCCCTCTGCAGATTGGCCGGCAGAAACTCGGCCACCCCCCTGGTCTTCTGGGTGGCCTTCCTGCCTGCAGCTGAGGCTTGTGGCCTGGGAGGAGGGGAGAGAGAGACCCTTGTGGGGGGAGCCCTGTTGAGGGAGGAGTGGGAGGGGCTACCCCTGATGGAGGCCTGACTGCTGCCAGCCTCAGGGGTAGCCTCAGGGGTAGCCTCAGGGGGAACCACATCCAAAGTCAAAAGGAGTTCCCTGGCAAGGTCCATCCGATCATCCCCATCCTCCCCCCTCATCCTCCTCCCCCTCAACCTCCTCATGATGTGAGGTGTGGCCACTCCCCTCCCCTGAGGACTCCTGCCCTTCTTGGGGCTCTTCTGCAGTCTGTTATCCGGGGGTTGGTGCAGACTGGCCTGATGGCCCAGCAATCTCCTGGCCATCTGTGGATGACACAAAACATACACAGGTTGGAGGATCCACACACTTGGCACATATTCCCTCCCCCCCCACACACATGCTACTCACCAGATAGAAAAAAATAAAAAACGTACCTGTCCTCACGCCCTCCTCGGAGTCAAAGCCAGGCAGGCCCACCACTTGTTGGCTGTGGAAGCACAGGGCCACTGCCCACTCCTCCTCAGTCAGCGTGATGGGGCAGGGTGGTCCTCTGCCAGTGCCCGTGGCATGGGCATTTATCTTGGCCATCTTGTCACGGACCAGGCTCCTGAGATCATTGATCTTCTTAGCTATCCCACTGGTGGTCCTCGTCCCCCCCCCCGCATTGATCTCATCAGTAATTTGCTGAAGGATCGCCTTCTTCCTGGCCGGGGGGGTGTCCCGGCTCTCAGAGCCATGTAAATATCGCCCAAATCGGGTGATGGCCCTGGCAAGTATTTGCTTTTCTCGCACCGAAAAATTCAACTTTCGTCTCTTTGGTGCCATCTCACCCAACACTCAGCACCAAACACACACAAAAAACAAACAGAACAAACAAACACAAATACACACAGAACAAACAGACACAAAAAGACACAGAACAAACACACCCAAAAATCAAACAGCAAAAACCAAACACCAAAATCAAACAACACAAGCAGACAGCTAATACAAAATCAAAAACAAACACAGAAAAAATAAACACAAAAAACAGTCAGAAAAAACAAACACCTACTACAAGCTCCTACTTCTATAAATCTTTAATCTAACAATACTACACTCACCAACAAACACCAACAAACAACAGAGCAAAAGCAACTTGCTTTAGAAAAGGGAACACAGGGATGTACTTTTGCAATGGAAGGGCGTTTGTGTGGGGCTATTTATACACAGGGCTTATCTCACTAAGTAAGCTTGGCCTATTTCCTAAATCACTGATTGCGCCGGGCCAAGTTCTGAGCATGCCCAGTGAGGTGCAGATTCGTGCGCGCATGTGCAGTATGGCCGGCCTTTCATTTGCATGGGGTCACGGCTCATTTCAATGGAGCACGCCCACTTCCTTCCCACTTTCAATTACCCCGCCTTACGCCTCGGAATTTACGTTACGCTGGCGCACATTTGGGCGCAAATACTCTGTGGATACGGCACTTACGCCACAAAATTCAGCCGCCGTAACTTAAATGACATGCGTTACACCGATCTAAAAATGCGCCGCTCTACGTGAATCTGGGCCCTTGTCCTTACCATCCGACTTTTGACATCCGACATGTGATTACAGCAGCAGTAAAAGGAATTTATCTCACTCTGGGATTGTTTTGATTGGTGAAAGAAGAAGTCAGACTATCACAAAGTCGGATCAAAGTAGTATCCTGTTCATTCAAGTCGGATGGATGTAGGACCAACGTAGGACTGATTTAGGACTGATGTCGCAGAGCAAAGTAGGATGAAAGTCGCATGACTGTCGTGTCGTATCAGTATGAACCCAGCCTTATTGCATGATTTGTGCATCTATGTGTAGCGGGGTCATCCTGTCAGAGCCTAAAGACAGGTCATCCCCGCTGGAACTTTATCCACATTTGTAAATATGTAAGATACCTTTAAGGAAGTTATGCATTGTGGGACGGCAAGTAGCAGGAGATATGGACTCCATTGACTCTTAGGAGAAGCAGACTACACTTCCCACAATGCCCTGTGTTATTGGAACATGTGACACCTCCACACAGACTTATGGGGGAGACCTGCACTTCTCTCCTCTGCGGAGCTGCTGACAGAGCACAGCCGTGCTGTTAGACCAGAAGCCTGGGCCTAAATCCACCGAGAGACCAGCCGTCTGGAAGGAAGCAAAACCCCAGCATCCAGCCCGTGTACCCGGGGTTCGTAGAGGCAATCCAGCTGTCAACTGAACCAGTGGAGCACCATCGTCCGGGACCCTTGTGCTGCGGAGCGGTGGTTTACCAGCGCGCCTTCTGAGGAGAACTCAGGCGGATCGGCCTGCCGGGTGAGAGAGCACTTGCTCAACTTCTGACTCTCCGTTTACACGGACACCTAGTGCCACCTCACAGACCGGAGACACGCTTTCGGCCTCAAATAGGAAACTCAGAGGCCCAGTTAACTGTTTAAGTGTTCATGGTAGTGACTGACACTGACGAGTGTTAGTTCACCAACGTTGCTGTCCCAGACATTCTGTTGTTTAAGTTCCCTCATTGATTGTCACCTTGGATTACAATTTCTCACGTGCACCAACCGGCCGCGACGTGGACATTAAGGCCCAGATTCACGTAGGGCGGCGTAAATATAAGCGGGCGTAGTGTATCGTATTTACGCTACGCCGCCGCAACTTAGAGAGGCAAGTGCAGTATTCACAAAGCACTTGCGTCCAAAGTTACGGCGGCGTAGCGTAAATATGCCGGCGTAAGCCCGCGTAATTCAAAGTAGGCTAGTGTGAGCGTGTTTTATGCTAATGAATCGTGACCCGACGTGATTGACGTTTTTAACGAACAGCGCATGCGCCGTCCGTGAACGTATCCCAGTGCGCATGCTCCAAATTACGCCGCAAATAGTCAATGCTTTCGACGTGAACGTAACTTACGTCCAGCCCCATTCACGGACGACTTACGCAAACGACGTAAAATACGACGCTGTTCGTACGTTTCCGACGTCCATACCTAACATGACTTACCCCTGCTTTATGAGGGGTAACTTTACGCCGGCGTATGTCTTACGTAAACAACGTATCTTGCTACGCCGGGCGCACGTACGTTCGTGAATCGGCGTATCTAGCTAATTTGCATATTCGACATGGAAATCTACGGAAGCGCCACCTAGCGGCCAGCGTAAATATGCAACTAAGATACGACGGCGTAAGAGACTTACGCCGCTCGTATCTTAGCCAAATTTATGCGGAACTGATTCTAAGAATCAGCCGCATAGATACGACGGCTCTCATTCGGACTTACGACGGTGTACATGGCGATACGCCGTCGTAAGTCCTTTGAGAATCTGGGCCTAACTGTTCTGCAGAACTGCCCGCTAGAGGGCACTCGCGAGTATAGACTATCTACCTTAGTTTAAATGAGTGGTACCATTTATTAGTTAAGTCTTTCTTACTGTCATTAATTGCTGATTCCTGCAAGGGCCCTTGCGAATCATAGTGAGTCATTGCTTACCATTTGTGTTCATAATTCAAACCTATGCTTGTTCCCTTAATTTTCCATAAAGTAAACTTATCCTTTTCATTTAAATATATATTCACTGTGTAGAGTGTATTTTCTTGCCTGGAGGAACCATCCTTAACAGCAGGTAATTCTATTGTTATACTGTTACTGCTATTGTGACCCCAGCCCAACAGAGGTCACAATATTTCAGCCACCAGGCTTCTGATGTGTCAAGGGTGGGTTCGAGTTAGTTAATAGGGGTGAGCTGAGCCAACAGAGAGTAGCTCCCAAATCAATCAGCGGCTCCTTCGGGGGTAGCGCTACATATGTCACAGTGGGTTTATATTCTAAAAAAAGACCGCTCCATCTTGAGGTCAAACTCTCATAACCTGTAGCTTTTGAAACAAATGTCTAAAGCAGAACATTAAAGATATGATGGTCTCATGCAAACATCTAAGCTTGAGTTGTCCATGGGCGTAATGTCTGTTTACATGCATAGGGAGCTTAGGTTTTGTGACTGGCAAAATGAGGACTCCCTAAAGGAACATTTAATTTACTCACTAATTATGGGTAAACTTCTCTTGGCTATGTCATTCTGGAAACCTCTGGTAGTCAGAGTGTACCTTAGTGCAGAAGGTCTGAAAAGGGAGAGGAACAATCTTCATCTGCTTTTTCAGGAGTGCCTTGTAGACGATCACGGTCTACTTCCCACTCAAGCAGTAGATCTCAAAGGTGCACTATACCCTCACTTTTCTATGTTGGAGGCTGCCTCGTCCTGCTGAATCATACAGTCAGGACCCAGTTCTAAACCTGCGACCTCTGCTGTGTTTGGCAATGTCTCTTCTTGCTGAGCCACCTGAGATAGTAGACAGCACCCTATCTGATACACTGGACAATATTTCCTTGTACCTTGTTTCTTTTGAAACTTGAGTTCCTTGCTCCTCTTATGAACTTTCTATTTCACCAATGCCTTTGGACTTCCTGTTTGCCAGATTATTGTGCTCTCCAGACAATATCTCGCTCTTGTCATTCCTGCTGTCGCCGTATCTCTGCTACCACTCGTTGGCATAGTTTATTGGATCTTCTCTAGTGCATCTTATTTTCTTTCTTCCCCATTGTGGAATGATGGAATGACCTGGATAACCATATTTGCCCTTTTTTCAGATTTTCTGTTCCAAGTACTCTAATTATAATATCTATACTTGTCTCTTTTAGAGATAACTTTACTTTCATTGACCACCTTAGCTGTTTGTCTATATTATTCTGCTGTTGTTTCACCTGGTCCCTAAGGTGATGATTGGTTGTCTTCCGCTTTGCCTAGTTATGGTCTAGCAATTAGAAATTTTGGGGCCCCTTACACAGCTTTAGGACTGCCCCCCCTCTGGACCTGACCACCAACATTCCCCAGGGCCCGCCCACTGGCCGTCTCACCGAATCTGCCCACTGGCCATCTCCTGAGTCCTTTGGTGCACCCACTTTTATTTTAACACTATTTTAATGTTGGAGGTTGATGGGGATGTATTGTGGAGAGGCATGGATGGTGCTGGGTGTGGATGGGGAGGCATTGTGGAGAGGGATGGACGGATGGTGCTGGACGTGGATGGGGATGCATTGTGGAGAGGGATGGATGGATGATGCTGGGCGTAGATGAGGATGCATTGTGGAGAGGAATGGATGGATAGTGCTGGGTGGGGTTGGGGATGCATGGTGGAGAGGGATGGATGGTGCTGGGTGGGGATGCATGGTGGAGAGGGATGGGTAGATGGTGCTGGGTGGCGATGGGGATGCATGGTGGACAGGGATGGATGGGTGGTGGTGGGTGGTGATTGGGGTGCATGGTGGAGAGGGATGGATGGATGGTGCTGGGTGGCAATGGGGATGCATGATGGAGAGGGATGGATGGTGCTGGGGGGTGATGTATGGTGGAGAGGGATGGATGGATGGTGCTGAGTGGGGATGATGAAGATGATTGAGTTGCATTGTGAAAATGGATGAGGATGACTTTGAGTCATCCCCGTCCATTTTCCACAATTCAACTCAATCATGCCAGCTTGTTAGCACATGGGGCACAGCAGCACACTCACAACTTTTGTGACTTACGCTCCATGCTGCTCTCTGGTATCCATCTGCAATGCATGCACCTGATAGGGCTGGGTCATCACGCTGACGAGCTGACCACACCCCCTGACCTTGTCCTGGCCAATCACAGTGTAACCCAGCAGCAGCCAGCCGGCTCCGCCTCAGCAGGGAAGGAAGAGGAGCTAGTGCTGGTCGCGATCACCTGCTAGTTATAAAGGCGGCGGCACAGGGGGAGGGAAGAAGGCTTCTTTCTCTATAACGATCGGGCGCCACGGCGATGCAGTTGATAGATTTCATGTGGTGCTGTAGGTGGAGCGGGCCCTAGCGAGGCGGGCCTCTTGGGACGCTCGGGCCCCTTACTGCAGTACTGCCTGTACCCACCTGATGGCGGCCCTGGGTCTAATGCTCCTTTAGGTTCTTGTCAGGAGTCTGTGACTGAGATGGCCAGATCTGCGTAGCTTCACAAGGGACCAGACCATATATATGTAAAGTGATATTTATTTACAGTGAAACAAAAGACAACCACACACCAACAAACAGTAAACATAAAAATACATCAGAGTCAAAAACGAAATGACAAGATGCCTAACTAGCAACCTAATAGTATAACAAGCCTAATGCCGCGTACACACGACCGTTTTTCATTACGTGAAAAATGATTTTTTTATAAATGGTAATTTAAAATGACCGTGTGTAGGCTCCAGAGCATTTTTCATGACTTGAAAAATGGCCATTAAAAATTTAGAACATGCTCTAATTTTTCGTGTTGTTTTTCACGTTGTCGTTTTTCACGTCGTGAAAAACGGTCGTGTGTAGTCTTTAACGATGTGAAAAAAACGCGCATGCTCAGAAGCAAGTTATGAGACGAGAGCGCTCGTTCTGGTAAAACTAGCGTTCGTAATGGAGATAGCACATTCGTTACACTGTAACAGACTGAAAAGCACAAATACTGAAAAGCGCAAATCGTCTCTCACCAAACTTTTACTAACACAAAATCAGCAAAAGCAGCCCCAAGGGTGGCGCCATCCAAATGGAACTTCCCCTTTATAGTGCCACCGTACGTGTTGTACGTCACCGCGCTTTGCTCAAGCTTTTTTTTTTCACGATCACGTGTATGCAAGGCAGGCTTGACAAGAATCACGTCGAAAAAAAACTTTGTTTTTTCTAGAACATTATAAACGGTCGTTTGTACGCGGCATAAGAAACATATATATACACTGTATACACAAAAGAAGGAACAGTCAGGTAAACAGAAGATGCAAAAAAGCAGATGGAAAGTGGGAACCAGGACTAAGATCGGGAACAAGTGGAGCAACAAAAAGGCAGCAGAGCAGGAGGCAAGAGAAAGATTAGGGTCAGGATCAGAATAAATGGATGGCAACCGGGTCTGGCAGCAGCAAAGCAAAACTAGGAATAGGCAAGAGCAGCAAAAACACTGACACACAGGGCCTGATTTACTAAGCTATGTGCGCTGCGCTGGTTCATGCATTAATTAGTACTCCGGGTGGAGGCTTAATCAGGCGCATGAACCAGCGTAGCAGCCGGCGCATTGAAACTAATATGTAAAGCCGCGCCGAACTCCCTATAGAAGTCTATGGGAGAAATCAAAAGTGTTCATTTTAAAGGCTAATCTGCAAGTTTAGTCCTAAAAAGTGTTTGGGGACCTCAGTCCTGCCCCAGGGAACATGTATCAATGCTTTTTTTATTTTTTAAAACGGCCGTTTTTTCGGGAGCAGTGAAATTAATAATTCTTAAAGTGAAACAATAAAAGTGAAATATTCCTTTAAATTTCGTACCTAGGGGGGGTGTAATGTCAGCATGTGAAATAGCGCATTTTTCCCGCACTTAGAACTCCCCCTGCACAAAGTGACATTCTGAAGGAAAAAAGTCATTTAAAATTTCACACGCGGCTATAATGAATTGTCGGCTCTGACAATTCTAAAGGGATTCATTCATAAAACAAACAAAAAAATGTGTAGGGGTTCCCCCAAATTAAATTACCAGGCCCTTCAGGTCTGGAATGGATATTAAGGGGAACCCCGCCGTAAAAACCAAAAAAAAAAAAGACGTGCGGTTCCCGGCAAATATCCATTCCAGACCCTTCAGGTCTGGTGTGGATTTTAAGGGGAACTCCACCCCAAATTGAAAAAAAAAATGGCGTGGAGTCCCCCTAAAAATCCACACCAGACCCTTATCCGAGCACGTTGACCTGGCCGGCCGCAGAAAAGAGGGGGGGACAGAGTGCGGCCCCCCCCCTCTCCTGAACCGCACCAGGCCACATGCCCTCAACATGGGGAGGATGTCCCCATGTTGATGGGGACAAGGGTCTCATCCCCACAACCCTTGCCCGGTGGTTGTGGGGGTATGCGGGCGGGAGGTTTATCAGAATCTGGAAGACCCCTTTAACAAAGGGGACCCCCAGATCCTGACCCCCCCCCTGTGTGAAATGGTAATGGGGTACATTGTACCTCTACCATTTCACCCCAAAAAAAATGTCAAAGTGATAAAAATGACAGTAGCCGGTTTTTGACAAATCTTTTAATAAAATCTTCTTTTCTTCTTTCCTTCGGGGTTCTTCCGCTGCTTCTTTCTTCTCGTCCACATCTTGCCCGACGTCTTCTTCTATCTTCTCCGTCCGTCCTTCCGCCTTCTGGTCCCGCATCTTGCCCGTTGTCTTCTCCGTCCGCCTCCTCGTCCGCATCTTGGGTCTTCTGCGGTCTTCTTCTCGGTCCGCCGCCTTCTCGTCCCCTGCGTTTGAATTGTAATTGGCCGCCGTTTTCCCGCTCCTGGGACCCGCCCCCCTCTGACGCCACAAGTAAACTCCTTAGAAGGTCATGTGCGTCAGAGGGGGGCGGGGTCACATGAGTGTGACACGGCGGGAACTTCTTCTCCGGGCGGCGCGATTGAAATTGAATTCCCCCGCTGTGTGACGCTCTGCGACCCCGCCCCCCTCTGACGCACATGACCTTCTAAGGAGTTTACTTGTGGCGTCAGAGGGGGGCGGGTCCCAGGAGCGGGAAAACGGCGGCCAATTACAATTCAAACGCAGGGGACGAGAAGGCGGCGGACCGAGAAGAAGACCGCAGAAGACCCAAGATGCGGACGAGGAGGCGGACGGAGAAGACAACGGGCAAGATGCGGGACCAGAAGGCGGAAGGACGGACGGAGAAGATAGAAGAACACGTCGGGCAAGATGTTGACGAGAAGAAAGAAGCAGCGGAAGAACCCCGAAGGAAAGAAGAAAAGAAGATTTTATTAAAAGATTTGTCAAAAACCGGCTACTGTCATTTTTATCACTTTGACATTTTTTTTGGGGTGAAATGGTAGAGGTACAATGTACCCCATTACCATTTCACACAGGGGGGGGGTCAGGATCTGGGGGTCCCCTTTGTTAAAGGGGTCTTCCAGATTCTGATAAACCTCCCGCCCGCATACCCCCACAACCACCGGGCAAGGGTTGTGGGGATGAGACCCTTGTCCCCATCAACATGGGGACATCCTCCCCATGTTGAGGGCATGTGGCCTGGTGCGGTTCAGGAGAGGGGGGGGGGCCGCACTCTGTCCCCCCCTCTTTTCTGCGGCCGGCCAGGTCAACGTGCTCGGATAAGGGTCTGGTGTGGATTTTTAGGGGGACTCCACGCCATTTTTTTTTTCAATTTGGGGTGGAGTTCCCCTTAAAATCCACACCAGACCTGAAGGGTCTGGAATGGATATTTGCCGGGAACCGCACGTCTTTTTTTTTTGGGGTTTTTACGGCGGGGTTCCCCTTAATATCCATTCCAGACCTGAAGGGCCTGGTAATTAAATTTGGAGGGACCCCCTTTTTTTTTTTTTTTTTTTTTTAATGAGCAATGACTCTATTCTTTATAGCCATGAGTACTTTAACCACTTGCCCACCGGGTTAATTCTGGCACTTCTCTCCTTCATGTGAAAATCACAATTTTTTGGCTAGAAAATTAATCAGAACCCCCAAACATTATATATTTTTTTTTAGCAGACATCCTAGGTAATAAAATGGCAGTCATTGCAATACTTTTTGTCACACCGTATTTGCGCAGCGGTCTTACAAGCGCACTTTTTTTGGATAAAAATCACTTTTTTGAATTAAAAAATAAGACAACAATACATTTTGCACAATTTTTTTCTATATTGTGAAAGATAATGTTACGCCGAGTAAAATGATACCCAACATGTCACGCTTAAAAATTGCGCCCGCTCGTGGCATGGCGTCAAACTTTTACCCTTTAAAAAACTCGATAGGCGACGTTTAAAAAATTCTACAGGTTGCATTTTTTGAGTTGCAGAGTAGGTCTAGGGCTAGAATTATTGCTCTCACTCTAACGATCGCGGCGATACCTCACTTGTGTGGTTTGAATACTGTTTTCATATGCGGGCGCTACTCGCGTATGCGTTTGCTTCTGTGCGCGAGCTCGTCGCGACGGGGCGCTTTAAAATTTTTTTTTGGGGTTTTCTTATTTATTTTTATTTAGTTTTATAATGTTTTACACTGAAATAAAAAAATAAAAAAAAAATGATCAGTTTTCTTCCTATTACAAGGAATGTAAACATCCCTTGTAATAGGACTAGTGTGTGACAGGTCCTCTTTATGGAGAGAGGCGGGGTCAATAAGGCTGGAAAGCATGGTATTGCAAAAAAAAAAAAAAGATCTCATGCTTTCAGCTGCAATCATGTTCGTTCACCACAGTGGTGTAGTGTATAGCACTTTGACCTAGCAGCAAAAGAGTCGTTGGTTCGAATCCCGCCCGTGACAGCATCTGCATGGAGTTTGCATGTTCTCCCTGTGCCTGCGTGGGTTTCCTCCCACAATATAAAAACACGCTGTAAATCGGTTCCGGTCTAAATAAGCCCTAATATGCAGTAGTATATTAAGGTTTGGTTCTGCCCAAGGCCTGACTACATATCTGCACCTCCTAATAGAAAAATGACCCACCCCTTCCTGTCAAGGTCACACCCTGTTTTTGTATAACCCCGCCCAGTAATTTTCAGGGGACCCACACACTAGTTCTGGGGGGGCACTGGATTCCCTTAACCACTTCCATACCAGGCACTTACGCACCTTCCCGCCCAAGCCAATTTTCAGCTTTCAACACTGTCGCACTTTGAATGGCAATTGCGCGGTCATACAACACTGTACCCAAACAAAATTGGCGTCCTTTTTTCCCCACAAATAGAGCTTTCTTTTGTTGTTATTTGATCACCTCTGCGTTTTTTTTTTTGCGCAACAACTAAAAAAAGACTGCAAATTTTGAAACAAAAAAACCTTTTTCTTTTTTTAGGTTAATTTTTTTGTAAATAAGTTTTTCTCTTTCAATTACGGGCACTGATATGGCGGCACTGATGGGCCCCGATGAGATGGCACTGATGGACATCGATGAGGTAGTACTGACGGCACAGATGAGGTGGCATTGATTGGCGGCGCTGCTATGCGGCACTGATGGGCACTCATAGGCGGCACTGATGGGCACTCATGGGCGGCACAGATGGGCGGCACTTATGGGTGGCACTGATGGATACTTATGGGCGGCACTTATGGGTGGCACTGATGGATACTTATGGGTGGCACAGGTGGGCACTGTGCATGGATGGGCACTGTGGGGTGGCACTGATTTTCCCAGTCAGTGCCCATTTGTGGGCACTGATTGGCATCTTTTTTCTTATTTTTTAATGCTTTTTGTTTTTTTGTTCTATATTTTTTTTGTTTTTGCACACCCTGGTGGTCCAGGGTGGGCATCCCTGGTAGTCCAGTGTGGTGATCCGAGGGGGGGCTGCGCTGATAAACAATCAGCGCGAACGCCCCCTGTCAGGAGAGCCGCCGATCGGCTCTCCTATACTCGCGTCTGTAAGACGCGAGTGAGGAAGAGCCATCGATGGCTCTTCCTGTTTACATCGTGATCAGCCGTGATTGGACACGGCTGATCACGTGGTAAAGAGTCTCCGTCTCCGTGAGAGACTCTTTACCGAGATCGGAGATGCAGGGTGTCAGACTGACACCCCGCATCACCGATCGCCGCGCTGCGTGCCCCCACAGGCGCGTGCGGCATGAAATCCTGCAGGACGTCCTGTCAGGATTGTGTAACCACTTCCCGGACGTAAATCGGCCATAGGCTGGGCGGGAAGTGGTTAATTTGCATAGTTTTTCTCTCACTTCCTGTTTGGCTATGGGGCAGGAAGTGAAGGCAAATCTCCCCAATTGGACACAGATAATACAAAATAAACTGACAGGGCCTATAACCCTCCCTCACTCTATCCAAAATGAAAGAAAATAAAACTTGTTGATTATAGTTCTTGTCAGGGGCGGACTGACCATTGAGTCACTCGGGCACTGCCCGAGGGCCCCATGCCACTAGGGGGCCCCATCCGGGTTGCCAGGCTCAGTAAAACCAGGGACAGTATGTAAAAATCTGTGTTTTTTTTAGATCTGTCCCTGATATGTCCGAAAATGACATGCTTTTAATGTGAATATCCCAAGATTTTAGCTGCCCGCCTCTGCACTACCTCCTGGCGTGGTGGTCATCTGTAAGCCCAGGGGCCCCATAATCTTCTATTGCCCAGGGGCCCCATGAGTTGTCAGTCCGCCCCTGGTTCTAGTTTAAGCACAAATTTCATAGAGTTTTATTGAGAGCCCTAAGAAAATATAACCATGCCAATAGGCCAGGATAGAGCGTTGCTAATATGTAGGAATGTGTGTGTTAGAGCACCCCACCCAATGTTAACTAAAAAATTATTAATTTGCAAATAAGTATTATCTGCTCATTTTTTTGGGGATGTCTGCACCCCTCATAGTGACAACATTTGTGAGGTGTCTTCACCCTTTCTAATTCATTCACTTCCTGTCACATAGCCAAACAGGAAGTGAGGGTAAAACCTTACTAATATATTTTCTTGTGGACACAGAGATCAATCTAAATAGTTTCCCATTATGTAAATTGCACTCTAGCATTTTGCTGTGTACACCCCAAATTATTAGGGATCTTGGACTTTGGGGTCCATTTACTAAAGGCAAATCCACTCCTACAAGTGCAAAGCAAGGAAGAAAACAAAACAACTTTGCTTCTACAGGATTGGATGTTAAAACCATCAGTGCTTCCTCTCTGATTTTCAGCAACTATGCTTGTACTGCAGAGTGGCTTTGCCTTTACTAAACCCCAAACTAAATAATCATTTGGGGCAGGGATCCTCAAACTACGGCCCTCCAGCTGTTGTAGAACTACACATCCCATGAGGCCTTGTAATGCACTGACATTCACAGACATGACTAGGCATGATGGGAATTGTAGTTCCTGAACAACTGGAGGGCCGTAGTTTGAAGACCCATGATTTGGGGTGTACACAGCAGTGCTGGAGTGCAATTTGCTTAATGGGGACACTAGTTAGATTGACCGGTGTCCCCAAGAAATGACACTGGTAGGGTTTTAACCTCACTTCCTGTTCAGCTGTGTGACAGGAAGTGAAGCCAATTTTAAGAAAAGGGACACAAAGCTCAACACAAAAATAAAAAAACACAAAGCAGGGGTTCTAACACTCACTTGGCTTCCCTCAAACACCCACAATTTGAATAGGATTGCCTTGCGCTAGATTTAAGCACAGTGCTGTAAATCAGCACGTCAAGCCTGTCCACCAATAGCAAACCCCCCCCCCACAGGCCATGTTTGCAGGTTTTCCTTCATCTTGCACATGTGCTTTAAAATAGTCTGGACAGCAATTCTTGATAAGAGAAATCCCCAAAACATGTCCTGTCGGGGGTACTTGAGGGCTGAGGACCACTGCAGAATAAATAAAATACTTACCAGTTTTTGTCTTTAAAGTCAGGGAGAATAAACATGGCAAACATTTCATGATTACACACCAGGAAAGAAGCTTAGACAAAAATCACACATAATTTGTTAGGCCCTAACCTAGTTCAGCTGCAGCTGTCAACATATGTAGCATGAAAAAGTAACAAAAGACAAACTTAACAATTTTAAAGTAATTTTTATTGGTCAACAAAACAAGGAAAGCAAAAAAAGACAAACAAACAAAAATACATTTCAAAATTCTAATTAACCATAGCTTTACACATTTTTCAGAAAATAAGGCCACATAGACAAATACATCAAAGTGAACATCATTTAAAAATAAACCAAAACCATTGGCAAAATAAAACAAAACCCATGCAACAAACCACATTTGTGTTTAGCAACAGCATTTCTGCCAGCCTGCCCCTTCTGAGGGCAGCTGAGGACTGATCGATCCAAGCTTTTTATAACAGTGCTAGTAATGAAGCAATTGAAATCACATGACCAAATTGCAGTCTCTAGTTTGGGTGAGCTTGTAATTGGGCACACCTGCAATTAACCCAAACCACGCTCTATGAGCATCCAATGAGTGTTTTTCACCTTTTAAAAAGAAAGGATATTTTTTTTCTAAGTGTTTGAGCATGCTCAGTTCATCACACATGTAGGAACCAAGCTGCAATGGAATGAGAGCTTTTTTTTTTTGGTTTCCCCTGATCTGATGCTTTCCAGCCTGAAGGGGAGGTGTTAAAGACAGAAGTAAACACGCACATTTAATAATCTATTTGTGTGAAAAAAAAGGTTGCCAATTTTGTTTGGGAGCCACGTCGCACGACTGCGCAATTGTCAGTTAAAGCGACGCCGCGCCGAATCACAAAAACTTGCCCGGTCATTGACCAGAAATATGGTCCGGGCTCAAGTGGTTAAAAATTAACAAAACACAAAAGTGAGCCCAATTTTTGGGGATAATGTGAAAGATGATGTTACACTGAGTAAATAGATACCTTACATGTCACGCTTTACTATTGGAAACACTCCTGCAATGGGGCCAAAATGAATTCCGTGAATATCCCCATAGGTGACCTTTTTCTTTTTTTTCCAGGTTACCAGTTTATAGTTACAAAGAAGGTCTAGTGGTAAAAGTATTGCTCTCGCTCTAACGCACGCGTCAATACCTCACATGTGTGGTTTGAACGATGTTTATATATGTGGGCGGGACTTGCGTAAGTCCCGCCCACATATGTAAAAATTATTTTTACTTTTTGCTATAATAAATATCCCCAAAAATATATATTCAAAAAACTAAAAAAACCCTCAGTTTAGGCCGATACGTATTCTACATCTTTTTGGTTCCAAAAAATCGCAAATAGCGTTTAGTGTTTGGTTTTTGCAAAAGTTATAGCGTCTACAAATTTTTTTTTGTTGTTGTTTTAACTAGTTATTGGGGCGATCAGCGATTTTTATCGGTACTGCGACATTATGGCGGACACATCGAACAGTTTTTTGGAACCATTGGCATTTTTCTAGCGATCAGTGCTGTAAAAAATGCATTGCTTACTCAAAAAATGCCACTGGCAGGGAAGGGGTTAACACTAGGTGCGAGGGAGGGGTTAAATATGTTCCCTGGGTGTGTTCTAACTGTAGGGGGGGGGGACTGACATGTGTAAATGACAGATCGCTGTTCATGAAGGGGAACTCCAGACCCCCGGAAAAAAAATAAGGTGGGTTCCCTCCAGGTGCATACCAGGCTCTTAGGCTTGGTCTGGAACATAAGGGGTTAAACCCGCGCAAAAAAAATAGCGTGGGGTCCCCCCCAAGATCCAAACCAAGCCATTATCCCAGGCACGCAGTCTGGTCAGACAGGAATGGGGGTGGGGACGAGCGAGCGCCCCCCTCCCTCCTGAGCCATACCAGACCACATGCCCTCAACATGGGGGAGTGTGTGCTGTGGGGGAGGGGGGCACTGCCCCCCCCAACCCAAAGCACTCTTGTCCCCATGTCGATAGGGACAAGAGCCTCTTCCCGACAACCCTGGCCGTTGGTTGTCGGGGTATGCGGGCGGAGGGCTTATCAGAATCTGAGAGACCCCTTTAATAAAGGGGTCCCCAGATTCCGGCCCCCCACCCTATGTGAATGAGTATGGGGGTACATTGTACCCCTACCCATTCACCTGGGGAAAAAAATGGAAAAAAATAATACACCACACATGAATAAATTAATTTATTAGTCAGCCGGGGGTCTTCTGCCGGGGCCCCCCACCACCACCCCATTAGGCCCCGGGCTTCGCCATCTTCTGCCGGAACCCCCTTCACCAGTGAGGCTCCTGCCTTTGGGGGAGGGTCCCGGGCTACTACGACGGTTTCTGCGGGGGGGGGGTGCACTGGCACCCCACCCCCGTCTTCAGCGACGTAATTCACCGGGACCCCCTTCACCAGGGAGGCTCCTGCCTTTGGGGGAGGGTCCCGGGCTTCCACGACGGTTTCTGCGGGGGGGGTGCACTGGCACCCCACCCCCGTCTTCAGCGACGTAATTCACCGGGACCCCCTTCACCAGGGAGGCTCCTGCCTTTGGGGGAGGGTCCCGGGCTTCCACGACGGTTTCTGCGGGGGGGGGGTGCACTGGCACCCCACCCCCGTCTTCAGCGACGTAATTCACCGGGACCCCCTTCACCAGGGAGGCTCCTGCCTTTGGGGGAGGGTCCCGGGCTTCCACGACGGTTTCTGCGGGGGGGGGTGCACTGGCACCCCACCCCCGTCTTCAGCGACGTAATTCACCGGGACCCCCTTCACCAGGGAGGCTCCTGCCTTTGGGGGAGGGTCCCGGGCTTCCACGACGGTTTCTGCGGGGGGGGGTGCACTGGCACCCCACCCCCGTCTTCAGCGACGTAATTCACCGGGACCCCCTTCACCAGGGAGGCTCCTGCCTTTGGGGGAGGGTCCCGGGCTTCCACGACGGTTTCTGCGGGGGGGGGTGCACTGGCACCCCACCCCCGTCTTCAGCGACGTAATTCACCGGGACCCCCTTCACCAGGGAGGCTCCTGCCTTTGGGGGAGGGTCCCGGGCTTGTACGGTGTCTTCCGCCGGAGGGCGCCACTCTCCGGGCTTCTGCGATGCCTTCCGCTTCTGCCTGTCTCCTCCGCAGAGCACAGGGCTTGTCTCCGCTGTCTTCTCCCTTCTCTTCCATTCGATGTTGACACGACGAGGTCCGGCGCTGGAATGCCGTCTGAGCAGTGGGCATGGACTTATATAGGGCAATGCCACCATGTGACCTCAACCCATGTGACATCACATTCCCATCATGCCCAGGGAATGTGATGTCACATGGGTTGAGGTCACATGGTGGCATTGCCCTATATAAGTCCATGCCCGCCGCTGACACGGCATGTCAGCGCGGAACCTCGTCGTGTCAACATCCAATGGAAGAGAAGGGAGAGGACAGCGCAGACAAGCCCTGTGCTCCCGGAGGAGACAGGCAGAAGAAGGAAGAGAGAAGAAAGAAGACGGAAGAAAGCCCTGGCTCCGCGGGGGAGCCAGGCAGAAGAGGGAGCAGAGAAAAGACCTGGGAGTTGGCGCACCCCCGGCGGAAGACCGGAACCCTGGCGGAAGGCACCGGAAAGACCGGGGGATAGGCGCCATCCCCCGGCAGAAGACCCCGAAGTCCGGATGCCCCTCCCTAATGAAAAAGAGCTTAAATGGGGTGGGGGCATCCGGCGGAAGGCTCCGGAGAGGACCGAGGGATGGCGCCCTCCCCCGGCAGAAATCACCGAAGCCCAGGGTCCCGGCAGAAGATCGGGAGAGAAGAAACCCCCCCTTCTAAGAGAGCTAAAGAAGAAAGGGGGGGCTCCGGAGCTGATTAATAAAATATTTTATTGTGTGTGGTGTTTTATTTTACTTTACATTTCCCCCATGTGAATGGGTAGAGGTACGATGTACCCCATACTCATTCACATAGGGTGGGGGTCCGGCATCTGGGGGCCCCCTTATTAAAGGGAGCTCGCAGATTCCGATTAGCCCCGCCCGCATACCCCGACAACCAATGGCAAGGGTTGTCGGGAAGAGGCTCTTGTCCCTATCGACATGGGGGCAAGAGTGCTGTGGGGTGGGGGGGCAGTGCCCCCCTCCCCCACAGCACACACTCCCCCATGTTGAGGGCATGCGGTCTGGTACGGCTCAGGAGGGGGGGGGGCGCTCGCTCGTCCCCGCCCCCATTCCTGTCCGGGCCAGACTGCATGCTTGGGATGAGGGCTTGGTTTGGATCTGGGGGGGACCCCCGCGCCGAATCGGCGCGGGTTTAACCCCTCACGTTCCGGACCAAGCCTAAGAGCCTAATGTAGCCCTGGAGGGGGACCCGCGCCGATTTCAAGTTTGAAATTTGGCGCGGAGTTCCCCTTCAGGGCTGAAAACAGCTCGGAGATTCCCGTGCGCCGCGTCACGCAGCGCATTCACGGGTACTCCGCTTGGTATTTACCAAGATTTTCACGGCGTACTGACAAGGCGCACGGGAATCCCTGACTTTTCTCTCTGCGCATGCCCAGTATGCAAATGAACCTCCCGAGGTTCAGGCGCACTGTGCAAGCGTACGGGGATCTGTTTTCAAAAAACACTTTCCCTTTCAATTCGGCCCGCCAAACACTTCAAAACACATGTCACTTCACTTCCCCTGCATCCCCCCACCTCCCCCCCTAATAAACTCCCGCCCAAACCCCCGCAATTTACAGTTTAATGTGCCGTGCGCCAGGTCTGTACTGGTGCACAATGCACCCTCTCCTGGGCGCACGGAGCACATTAGTAACTAGGGAAATACACTGCACTAGCAGCGTATTTCTTTAGTAAATGGCAAAACGGCTGCTACTCCTGCTTTTACTCCATGAGTCATGGAGTAAAGGCTTGGTAAATCAGCCCCACAGTGTACTAGTGCAAAAGGCATTAAATACCCTTCCAGCAGCTAAGACCAGGTGGAGCTGATTACTAGAACCTGCTGGCTGCTGGGAGACACCCGCTGATGGTCACTGGAACTATAGCTTACAGCCCAGAGAACCACAGCGCCACCAGCAGTTGAGCCAGGTCCTGACAGTTCTAATCTCACTCTCTGGGATTATCTGTCCTGGTCTGGAATATCAGGTTGCTCATCAGTGTCATTTACTTGGTTCTGACCATCTCCATAATGGGTTGGCTCTTTTCCTCCAGGCTTTTGTTAATCATTGATTTAATCTACTCTTGTAATGAAATACCTCAACTGTAAGATGTTTCAGTGGCATGTATACTCGGTTGGACTTCTTTTAGACATCCCACATGTCCAATAATAAATACTTTTCTGTATCTCTCAATGACTGATAAAGAAAATAAGATTTTTGTACTTACCATAAAATATTTCAATAAGTCCAATGAGGAACACCTGTGCCATCCCTCTGTGTTTATTGGCCCCAAACTGAAGCATGGGGTTAGTGGCACGCAGGGCCAGATTAAGAACATCATGGGCCTGGTGCTGAGGATTTTGGTGGGGCCTTTTAGGCTGCATTCACACCTCCGCGACAAGTAACGCCGCGTACGCGTATTTTGCCGCGAATAGTGTAACTTTTTTTTTACAAATCCTTCCTATTGCTTTGTATGGCCGAACGCCAATGCCGCCTGAAAAAAAGGGTCCGGGACTTTTTTTCATGCCGCAGGTGTACGGCGTCTATGAGATGTGAACCATCTCATAGACAGCAATGGGAATTCTCCCCTCCAGCGGCACGAGCGGCCGGCGTCGGGCGTTTTGTCGCGGAGGTGTGAATGGGGTGTAATAAATAATAAATAAATGCGTGGGAATGACATGAACGCAGCCCAGCCAAGGCAAGTGACCAAAGGCACAGAACCCAGAAGGAAGACCGGGTGAAGATGGAAGTGTCCAGGCCCCGCCTGATTCATCACAGCACTGGAGGGCTCAGTCTGAAAATGTAAGTGTACACTAATGTGCTAATACGCTGTGCATACTTGTACGTTGTGGCATAACCTACATCAGGGCCTCTAAAAAGTAGTAATGTCAGGAAAGTTTACTACCGCTTTATTATCACAGGATCCCAGGAGCCTCTCATGGGGCCCCCCTACTGACCCGGTGGACGGTGGCCCTTGGGCAGTGCCTAAGTGCACAGTTGCCAACATTTAAAAAATATTTTCAGGGCCACTTTTTTATATAAGTGCTATATTTAGAGTAGCTGAGATCCCTGATGTTCCTCTATACATCATAGTAGTAATCACAAAATTAAATGAGTGCTAATAATGGGGCAGAACAAATATGAGAACTGATATTTCCTTTAGTTGAACTAACAAAAGTGTGTCCATTCTAGAGCTGGTAACATTGAGGATATTCAGTATAATTTTAAAGAACAGTTTTTGTGGGTAAGCGACATAGGGGAGGAGTATGGACGGTATATAAGTGGGAAGTATGTGCAGGTGAGGGAGAGGAATGTGGAGGGTCTAACAGTGGGCACTATGTACAGGAGAGGAGTACAAAGGGTACGGAAAAAAGCACTATGTACAGGAGAGGAGTGTGAAGGGTATGACAATGGGCAGTATGTACAGGAAGAGTGAGGGGGTATGACAGAGGGTAGTACGTACCAGAGAGAAGTGTGGAGGGTATGATGGGGCAGTATGTACAGGAGAGGAGTGTGGAGGGTATGACAGTGGGCAGTATGTACAGGAGAGGAATGTAGACAGTATGATAGTGGGCAGCACAGTGGTGCAGTGAGTAGCACTTTCGCCTAGCAGCAAAAGGTTCGCTGGTTCGAATCCCAACCACGACAACATCTGCCTTGAGTTTGCATGTTCTCCCTGTGTCTGCGTGTGTTTCCTTCGGGTACTCCGGTTTCCTTCCACACTCCAAAGACATGCTGGTAGGTAAATTGGATCTCGTCCAAATTGGCCCAGTATATATGTATATATGTGTGTATGACTGTGTGTCCTTAGTGTGTCATGATCCTACGGGGTAAAAATGACCGCACCAGCCAAGCAGATACTGGCTGGAAAAAGCGCCCAGAGGCGATTCAGTTCGCATGCGTTGCGCTATACAAGTCATTCATTCATTCATTCACTATGTATAGGAGAGGAGTGTGGAGGGTATGACAGTGAACACTATGTATAGGAGAGGAGTGTGGAGGGTATGACAGTGAACACTATGTATAGGAGAGGAGTGTGGAGGGTATGACAGTGGGCACTATGTATAGGAGAGGAATGTGGAGGGTATGACAGTGAGCAGTATGTACAGGAGAGGAGTGTGGAGGGTGCGACAGTGGGCACTAAGTACAGGAGAGAAGTGTATGACAGCAGGCACTATGTACAGGAGAGGAGTGTGAAGGGTATGACAGTGAGCACTATGTATAGGAGAGAAGTGTGGAGAGTATGACAGTGGGCACTATGTACAGGAGAGGAGTATGGAGAGTATGACAGTGAGCACTATGTACAGGAGTGGAAGGATATTTAGGGACTGAGTAGTGGTTAAGCGGGTCATACATGGATTGAAATTACGCCAATTATGCAGAGACCAGCCATAGTCGATCTATGTATGGGCTAGCTGGTTTTACACAAGTCAATCTATTAATCAACTTGAGTACAACCAGCCTGTTTTTTTTTTCTTAAAACAATCAGTGCTGCCAGCTAAAGTTAGCAACACTGATCATTGTACGCACTGGCAGAACACAATAACACTGCAGGAGTGATTCCCCCATCCACAGGTCAGCAGGTGAGAGGGTGTGTGGGGACAGGCTGGGGAGAGATACTAGTCAGTGGCTGGGTAGGCACTGGTAGTATCAGAGCCAGATACACACAGGTTACATACGCCACGATCGTTAGAGCGAGAACAATAATTCTAGTACTAGACCTCCTCTGTAACTCTAAACATGTAACCTAAAAAAATGTAAAGCATCGCTTAGGATACCAAAAAAAATTGTGCTAACTTAACTAACTAACTGTTTTTTTAATGAATAAAACATTTTTTTCCAAAAAAACATGTTTGAAAAATTGCTGCGCAAATACCGTGCTAGAGCTGCACATTTAATCGTTAAAAAAATCGTGATCTCGATTCAACCCCCCTGACGACCTTCAATGCAGAGTTTGCTGATTCTTTCATGTAACAAGTGGAGAGACTTTCAGCTGTCAAAAGAAAATATCTGGGCAGTCTGCCAAGTTTTTAACAGGAAACATTGTAACTGACGCTTCCTTCTTAGATCAAAGGGATAAACTTCTGTGTGTAAAGAACAAATCTGGGCAGTCTGCGAAGTTTGTAAACAAAATGAAACATTGTAACTAACTAACATTGTAACTAAATTTAACCACTTAAAGTCCAACACTTGTTTCTTAAGTTAAAAAGCAATATTATTTGCTAGAAAATTACTTGGAACTGCCAAACATTATATATATTTTAGCAGAGACTCTAGGGAATACAATGGCTATTGCTGCATTATTTTATGTCACACTGCATTTTCCCACTTTAATGAATAATAAAAACCATAAAAACAAAACAGTGAAGTTAGCCCATTTTTTTTTTTTTTTGTTTTGTTTTAATGTGAAAGATGATGTTACGCCGCAACAATCGTGAGAGAATCGTGATCTATCTTCTAAGCAAAAAAATTGCAATTCTCATTTTAGCCAGAATCGTGCAGCTCTGTACCGTGCAACATAAAAAGTGCAAAGACCACCATAGAGTCATTTTCTAGCAAAAAACAAATGATGATTTTTACATGTAGTAGAGAAGTGTCAGAATTGGCCTGGGTGGCAATGGGTTAATTACCATGAGTAATATACAAATAATTATTATAAGCACTGTGATCCTATCAGTCTGCTGTAGTGTGTCAGCTTGTATTTATATTGGCCGCTCTGAATGTAGCTTCTGACAGGCTGTGCAAGCAGGCCCGTATCTCCGGAACCATACATGATAGCCGTCCCATATTTTAACCAGTTGTAGGGTAGCTCTTCCCATGCCTACCCCCAAATGTGGGGTTTCTGTGACCTCTGGTCATCGAGCTACAACCCCCCAAATTCGATCTTAAAAAAAAAAATTCTGGCGGCACGGTTTTATGAGGACTGACCTTCAACTTTTCTCTGTTTGCCTGCTTCTAACTCTTGTAGGCAGCTGTAAATATGTGGATGTAAAATCCACATGTCCAAGAATTACTTCTAACCTGTGTCCCTTAACAGACTTTAAAAGAAGTATGAAAATCGTATTTTTCTATTAAACCCTTCTTAGCCGCTTCATATTCAAAGGTCAATAACTACATTATATTAATAGTTACTTTACAATGCTAAGTTGAAACTCAGTTACTACTTAGCATATTGGTTTTGTAATGAGAATGTCATGATATTCATAGGTAGCTGTAGAACTGGCCTAGTTGTACTATGTTAAAAAGGGTGAGCTCACTATTTCAGGTTGGTAGATTAAAGACTTACCATTTCTTTGATAAATAATTCACAAATATTCTATCCTAACTTTGTGGAAATGTTTGAAGAATTGATGTAATATTTCTCACAAACACTGTTGTACAGCACAAGCTGACATCTATCACTAGACACTACTGTTCTAATGTACTGTAGAAGCCAGAAGTAAAAGCTGTAAAGATTATTTTACTGCGTTTTTTTTTATGACATGTGTTATCACTACTCACTTTATGTAGCATTCTCAGTTATGCACAGTAGCTAATGGCATCTTTTATCTGGAAAGATAAATGTCAAAAGATACAGTGGCACAGAGTACAGAGCAAGGTTAGATGGAAGTTTGAGTGCCAAACAAACACTCTTAGCTTATGCAATTTGAAAATAAAAAATTTAAAATAATAACAGTTTGAAGCTATTTAAAAGAATGTCAATGTTTTCAAATAGTTTAAATTCTGTTTTTGCAGACCTATTATAAAGAAACGAATGCACCATTATTGTGTGCTCAAATCCAACTTGGTCTTACCTAATTAACACCTGCGTAAGCTGTATTGTCAAAAAGGAATAAGTGCTCTTAAAGTGATTGTAAAGTTTTTAATTTTAAATAACAAACATGTTATACTTACCTCCTCTGTGTAGTTGGTTTTGCACAGAGTAGCCCAGATCCTCCTCTTCTCATGTCTCTCTTTGCTGCTCCTAGCCCCCTCCTATTGAGTGCCCCCACAGTTAGCAGGTTCCTATGGGGGAAATGGAGCCGAGTCACAGCTTTGTGTGTCCATTCGTATATGTAGCCCGGACCTGGCCCTGTCCCCTCTCTCCCCTGATTGGCAGACTGACTTTGATTGACAGTCACGGGAGCAAATGGCGCCGCTGTTGTGTCTCAGACAATCAGGAGGAGTGTCCCACATGGCTTAGACATCTGTGGACATCACTGGAGAGAGATGAGTCTCAGGTAAGTAATTAGGGGGCTGCTGGGGTGGCTGCTACACAAAACTTTTTTATCTTAATGCATTGAATGCATTGAGATAGAAAACTTTCTGGCTTTACAACTCCTGTAAGTCTGGTACACATTGACATGAATGAAAAAAAAAAAAAACTGAGGCACTCGCGAGAAGCTCACTGTACTATGCAATGTTAGTACAGTGATCTTCCTGGTGAGCTATTATGTTCTGACAGGGGGACTGTCCCCCCCCCCCCCGTTCCGGCCAGAACACACTGGTCAGTGGTGCCATTGGCTGCCAGAGGTGATCAGATGTTGATCAGCTGCTGATTTTACAGCACGCCGTTTGACATAAGTCAGCCTGTCGGACCTGCTGATGTACACATGGGCCGAATGTTGTCCAGTTTCTGTTGAACCGGCTGATATTTGACCCATGCATACCAGGTTTTAAATTGAAAACTGAGCGTTGACTTTGAGCCATACCACTTTGCATGTTACATGATTTGAAATCCTTGTATCAAGATTAATTTTCTGATTATGTTTTGGGATAAATTTGTGCGGCAGTGCTAATTATAGAAAAGTAGTGCATGATTACTTAAATACATATCTAACCACTTGCTTACTGGGCACATATACCCCCTTCCTACCCCGGCGAAATTTCAGCTTTCGGCACTCTCACGCTTTGAATGAAGATTGCGCGGACGTGTGACGTGGCTCCCAAACAAAATTGACGTCCTTTTTTTCCCCACAAATAGAGCTTTCTTTTGGTGGTATTTGATCACCTCTGCGGGTTTTATTTTTGTTGCACTATAAACAAAAAAGAGCGACAATTTTGAAAAAAACACAATATTTTTAACTTTTTGCTATAATAAATATCCCAATTAAAAAAAAAAAATTCTCAGTTTAGGCCGATATGCATTCTTCTACATATTTTTGGAAAAAAAATCGCAATAAGCGTATAGTGATTGGTTTGCGCAAAAGTTATAGCGCCTACAAAATAGGGGATAGAATTATGAATTTTTTTTTCTTACTAGTAATGACGGTTATCTGCGATTTTTGTCAGGACTGTGATATTATGGCGGACACATCGGACACTTTTGACACATTTTTGGGACCATTTACATTTATACAGCGAACAGTGCTGTATAAACTGTGACTGACAGGGAAGGTGTTAACACTAGGGGGCGAGGAAGAGGTTAAATGTGTTCCCTACGAGTGATTCTTACTGTGGGGGAGGGGACTGACTGGGGGAGGTGACCGATCTGTGTCCCTATATACAAGGGACACACCATCGGTCTCCTTTCCCTGTCAGGACGTGGATTTGTGTGTTTACACACACAGATCCACGTCCTTGGCTGTTTAACGGCCGATCGCAGGTACCTGGCGGACATCGCGGCTGCCAGGCACGCGCATTGGCATCTCAGTGACGCGGCGGGCACGCGTGCGCCCCCCAGTGGCCAGAGGAGCCGAGGATGTCAATAGACGGCCTCCCGGACCTGAAGAGCCACCTTGTGGCCGTCATTTTACAATGGCCCGGGCTCCAAGAAGTTAAAGCTGCTTCCAAATTAATTCCTATGCCTCACTACATGTCCTTTTCCACTAGCAGCAGTGTTTACTGTCCTCCTGAAAAGTCATCTGCAGTGGGACCCAGACTGAACCACAATTTGTGTCTTTGGGTGGGCAGATGTAAATGGACCCTTTACATCTGCTGAGTCTGTTTCTATCCACAGAAAAAAAAGTGAAATAGCCTGCATCCTTTTCCTGTTTTGTGGACATAAACAGATGTAACCACATGTAAACAGATGAAAAGCATTTATTTCCATTTGCATTCGTTTTTTTAGGCAAGAAACATATTTTTTGTAAAATAAACAGATGTAAAAATGGATATAAACTGAACTAAACTGAAGATGGATTTGCAAACTGATGTAAACAAATGTAACCTGAATCAGTATTCATCAGTTTTTTCCTGAGCAAGCATGTGACTGAACTGCTGAGGCCTATGTGAAAGGACCCTTGGACAAGTAAATATTTAGGCACTATTCACATGGGGCCATCTGCTACAGGCAGTCTGTCAAAGTCTATGGTGGGCTGAGGTGGGACGGGGCTGAACGATGTATTAGGTGATACCATCATTTAAAGCACTGTGTGTTCAGGTATAGGGTTCCGAAATGCATGTCTTCTACAGGAACCTCTTCCTTGAAAACACAGGGCTCTAAATCACTGTTTCTCAATTTTCAGTCAAGGCACCTTTTACAATTATGGACAATCTCAATGCACCCTTTAAAATGATGGACAATGTCAAGGCACCCCATTCTAAAATGTAAAAAACTATTGTAATAGTTTTACATAATACGGCAGCATTACCACCCGTAGGACACCCAACATTAAAGGTGATTTATTATTCCAAAGCAAATACACGTTTTCACACTAGCACTGACTAGTATTCTAGTGTTTCTCCTCTACCTCAGTTTCTTTCCATCACTCAGATAATGTGACCCCATTGTTTACGAAGAGGGGCGGGGGAGGGTCAAACAAGGATGCTATGCAGGCGATCGACACCCTTCTTGATGTAGCACCCTGGAGTTTAGTCAGGGAGCTCCTCACAGATTTACTTGCCAAGAGAAGTTATCTTGGTCGATTGATAGGGATCTATTGATTTCTCCCTTAGCTTGTGTTTGTTGCACTTTTCTCTTCTACCAACAGGTGTCCCGGTACTTGGTATTACTAGATACAAGAAGGGCAACCCAAGGTCAGGTTATGGGTATATGAGTGTCCCAGCACAAGGGCAGAGGTTTTCTTTAATCCCTTGGCCTGCTGGGAGAGCCTATATATTCAGGTGTGGTCAGGTGATCTGTGTTCTGCGCCACCTGGACTGCCATCTGGGTGGATGTGTGTCATCTACCCCAGGCTACTGGGCCGAAGATTGGGCCTATCCTGGGGAAATCTGGCTGCCAGGCTGTGGGAGGGCCTATCCAGAAGTAAGAGGGCAGCGCAGGGTTGGGACTGCGGCTTGCAGTCCAACCAAAAGTGATGGTTCTGCTGGCCGGAGAACCTGTCAATGGTCGGAGGCAGAAGGAAAGCTGTTGCCACAAAGAGACCAATCGCCTTTACCAGGGACCAGTGAGTAACTGAAGCAAGAACTGAAGCAGCATTCTCACCAAAGGGCACAGTGGAGAATCGGGAAACTTCAGGCGGTGATCAAGTCAGGGACCTAACCAGCGGAGGTGACGCTTGCAGAGGAGCCTTGTGTGTCAATCCAGGGACCGAGCCGGTCAGCAGGGGTTGTTAGGATGCCATTTGCTGGAAATGGTACACAGTAAAAACCTGTGGCTTTGTATAACAAAAAGGCAAGCTTGATTCTGTTGTTGGCTTGTATGCATTTTTGATTTTTTTGGGGGCATTTTGCCAAGGCACCCCTAAAGAAACCTCAAGGCACCCCAAAAGGCTGCTCTTAATTGTCAGTACCACCCAATACAGCGTTCAGTCCTGTTCGGCTGCAGTCTGCCATAGGCTTTAACAGGCTACCTGCAGTGGGACTGCACCTGTCCCTCCCAGCTACACTAAAGCACCAGAGGGACGCACTTCAGATAGGTGACCATGTGTGCAAGGAGCCTTAGTTAAAAACTTCAGTTTTATGTATTAGGTAATAGTATATTTGTAGTATTGGCAATGACATCCTTCTCTCCTCTTTGCCAGTTCTTTCCTTCTCCACTTTAGAAACACATACAGTGCCTTGCAAAAGCATTCACCCCCTTGGCTTTTTACCTATTTTGTTACATTACAGCCTTTAGTTCAATGTTTTTTTAATCTGAATTATATGTGATGGATCAGAGCACAATAGTCTAAAATTAGAAAAATATATACATAAAACTATTTTTCAGAAATAAAAAACTGATAATTGACATGTGCATATGTATTCACCCCCTTTGTTATGCGAGCAACCAATTACCTTCAGAAGTCACATAATTAGTGAAATGATGTCCACCTGTGTGCAATCTAAGCATCACATGATCTGTCATTACATATACACACCTTTTTGAAAGGCCCCAGAGGCTGCAACACCTAAGCAAGAGGCACCACTAACCAAACACTGCTATTAAGATCAAGGAACTCTCCAAATGAGTAAGGGACACTGTTTTTGAGAAGTACAAGTCAGGATTAGGTTATAAAAAAATATCCAAATCTTTGATGATCCCTAGGAGCACCATCAAATCTATCATAACCAAATGGAAAGAACATGGCACAACAGCAAACCTGCCAAGAGACGGCCGCACACCAAAACTCACGGACTGGGCAAGGAGGGCATTAATCAGAGAGGCAGCACAGAGACCCAAGGTAACCCTGGAGGAGTTGCAGAGTTCCACAGCAGAGACTGGAGTAGCTGTACATAGGAGGACAATAAGCCGTATGCTCCATAGAATTGGGCTTTATGGCAGAGTGGCCAGAAGAAAACTAATACTTTCAGCAAAAAACAAATTGGCACGTTTTGAGTTTGCGAAAAGGCAAGTATTAGACTCCAAAAATATATGGAGGAAGGTGCTCTGGTTTGATAAGACTAAAATTTAACTTTTTGGCCATCAAAGAAAACGCTATGTCTGGCGCAAACCACATCACATCACCCAAAGGCTGGACAAGGAGGGCATTAATCAGAGAGGCAGCACAGAGACTTAAGGTAACCCTGAAGGAGTTGCAGAGTTCCACAGCAGAGAGGGGAGTATCTGCAAACCACATCACATCACCCAAAGAAAACCATCCCCACAGTGAAACATGGTGGTGGCAGCATCATGCTGTGGGGATAGATACAAGGAGAAAGTGGGATTATAACGGTGCTCAGCACCTTGAGCACCATTATAATCCTACTTCCTCCTTGTATCTATATCTATTTTCTTGGCATGAGGTGCAATCTATTTTAGACTTTTTCAGATCGTTCCTCTTTTCTTTTATGCTGTGGGGATGTTTTTCAGCAGTCGGGACTAGGAAACTGGTCAGAGTTGAGGGAAAGATGGATGGTGCTAAATACAGGGATATTCTTGAGCAAAACCTGTACCACTCTGTGTGTGATTTGAGGCTAGGACAGAGGTTCACCTTCAAGCAGGACAATGACCCCAAACACACTGCTAAAGCAACACTTGAGTGGTTTAAGGAGAAAATTGTAAATGTGTTGGAATGGCCTAGTCAATGCTCAGACCTCAATCCAATAGAAAATCTGTGGTCAGACTTAAAGATTGATGTTCACAAGCGCAAACCATCCAACTTGAAGGAGCTGCAGAAGTTTTGCAAGGAGGAATCTGCAAAAATCCCAGTGGTAAAATGTCGCAAGCTTATGGAGACTTATCCAAATCGACTTGGAAACGTGATAGCCGCAAAAGGTGGCTCTACAAAGTATTGACTTTAGGGGGGTGAATAGTTATGCACATTGACTCTTTCTGTTATTTTGCCCTATTTGTTGCTTGCTTCACAATAAAAAAAAAACATCTTCAAAGTTGTGGGCATGTTCTATGAATTAAATGATGCAAATCCTCAAATAATCCATGTTAATTCCAGGTTGTGAGGCAACAAAACATGAAAAATGCCAAGGGGAGTGACTACTTTTGCAAGGCACTGTAGTTGTATATATCTAAAATAGAAAAACAACTATAAAATACATTTTAAAGTAGCTCACAATATACATCTTAGTTTATATGTCTTGACTGATATTGCGTGTAACAGCTTGTTCCTTTTTGTTGGTATGTTTTATGTCTATGCTATTTTGGTATTTCTTTAGTTTAAGAAACTAAAAAACACAAGCCGAACAACATATGACTACTACCCACCTATGGGGTGTTTCTTCAATGGGTTAATGTACAAAAGGATTAGCGACTCCCCAATTTACAATGTGAATGATCACTGAGCTTAGTAAATACTGTGAAGCTGTATTCACACTAATCATTTGCAAACAAAAATAATGTTTTTTTTTTGTTTCCCTTGCACTTGATTGAACACAGCTGCACCATACTTTAACTTACAACCTAAGTTTTGGATGGGAGAGAGGGATTAGAACACCTGTCAGTTTTTGTATTGCTCTCTGTTCCCCCAGGCAGATTCATCCTCTCTATTTGTCTTGTTTACCATCATCATTAAAAGTGAAAGTAAAAGAAAATCCCAAATTTTGGGCTGTCCCCAGAAAAGTAATAGAGAGGAAGTTTTCCAATCACTGGTTCTGGTAACCTGGGGTTCCCCAAGGGATTCCCTTAATTAAAAGGGATGGGACAGGAAGTGAAGGTAAATCTCCCCAATGGGACACAGATGGCAAAAAATAAATGGACAGGGGTTATGACCCCTCTCCTGAACCGTACCAGGCCACATGCCCTCAACATGGGAAGGATGTCCCCATGTTGATGGGGACAAGGGCCTCATCCCCACAACCCTTGCCCGGTGGTTGTGGGGGTCTGCGGGCGGGGGGCTTATCAGAATCTGGAAGACCCCTTTAACAAAGGGGACCCCCAGATCCTGGCCCCCCCTATGTGAATTGGTAATGGGGTACACTGTAGCCCTACCATTTCATGAATGAAGTGTAAATTCTTGTAAAAAAAACCACACAGACACCGTCGAAAAAAGTCCTTTATTAACCCCCCTGGCGGTATTCCCGAGTCTGACTCGGGGTTAGATTTTTGTGCTAGGATCGGTAACCCCGAGTCAGACTCGGGCTCGCCTCGCTGGATCCACAGGCAGTGTTTACTTACCTTGTCCCTGGATACAGCGATGCCACCGCGCTGTGAGCGAGCGGGACCCCTTAAAGGGGTCTTCCAGATTCTGATAAGCCCTCCGCAGACCCCCACAACCACTGGGCAAGGGTTGTGGGGATGAGGCCCTTGTCCCCATCAACATGGGGACATCCTCCCCATGTTGAGGGCATGTGGCCTGGTACGGTTCAGGAGAGGGGGGCCGCACTCTGTCCCCCCCTCTTTTCTGTGGCCGGCCAGGTTAACGTGCTCGGATAAGGGTCTGGTGTGAATTTTGGAAGGAACTCCACGCCATTTTTTTTTAATTTGGGGTGGAGTTCCCCTTAAAATCCACACCAGACTTGAAGGGTCTGGAATGGATATTTGAGGGGAACCCCACGTCATTTTTTTTTAAATTGACGGCGGGGTTCCCCTTAATATCCATACCAGACCTGAAGGGCCTGGTAATTGAATTTGGGGGAGACCCCCACGCTATTTATTTTTTATTTTTATGAATGAATCCTCTCTGAATTGCCGAAGCCGACAATTCATTATAGCCGCAAAGCCGGTTTTAAATGACTTTTTTACCTTTCAGAAATGACACTTTGTGCAGGGACAGTTCTAAGTTTATTTTTATGTATTTTTAAGTTATTTCCCTATCCACAGTTGTTTGCAGAGTACTTGCCATGCCCTCTAGCCCTTTCCATTCGTTTTTTTTTTCCATCAAAAATCTGTTTATTGAGCAAAACAACATTGTACAAGGTATACAAGCAGCGTACAATTTACAGTAAGCATCACATTTTCTCAGAGAGAGTGTACACGTGGACACTTTCCATTAGTTTTTTAGAGACATTTTAGTAGTCAAAAGTCCGGGTCACCATTGACTTCAATGGGGTTCGGGTCCCGAACCAAGACTATTTTTTAAAGTTGGGCCGAACCCGAACATCCAGGTGTCCGCTCAACTCTAGTTATGACCCTTCCTTACTCTATCCAAAATGAAAAAAAAATTTTGCTTATAGTTCTACTTTCAGCTCAGTGAATATTTACTTACTGCTCATAGAACAGTCTATATTTCTTTAATAAATCAACTCCTATTGAAACCCATGACAACTATAGTTAACAAGACAAAGAAATACACTTCGGATGAATTACTACAGATGAGTTTGTTTAATTAGTAAATAAGGAGAGGATGTACTGACTCTGAATGCCCAATCACGAGCAAGGGAATTTAAAAACATTTTCTTTTGGCATACGATTGAATGATTTATGTGAATTCAGTATTAGTACCATCAGTGAGCATTTACTTTCAAGTAATTCAAAAGTTCCTATTTCTAGAAAAGTGGCGACAGTGCTACTTGTGTGCGTGTGTGTATGAAAGAGCAGCATTGTCACACTTAAAAGTGCGCTCTTGCTAGGATTACAGGCTAATGTGCTAATGCCTCAGCACATTTGGCTCAAATTGTGTAAATTGAATGTGCTTTCAAAAATAATGCAGTGACTATCACCCATTGCTTTCTTAAAAACTCACTTTTTTCAAAGGTACTCGCAAATTCTTTCATACTATATATGCAACAACTCAATCATGTTGACCAAGTGGAGTCCAAACTTTCACCAGAACAGTGAGATAACATCATGAGTGTTTCACTTGCCACCGTTGCCTGACGCCAGATGCAGTGTGCCACTTTTCACCCGTAGCCTGGCGCCAGATGCAGTGTGCAACTTGTTACCTATAGCCTGCCATTGTAGAAAGAAATGTTTAGACAGCCGCACTCTGGAAAAACCTTCTCGGTTGCCTTTTATTGATAAAAGTTATCAAACACCATACATCACAGCAAAGACAGGGGCATACAGCTGACGTTTCGCACTACAATCAGTGCTTACTCATAGCACCTGGGTTTCTCTGAGAGGATACGGATTTATCCACATACCAAATTGGAGCGGTGACTATCTTCTCTCTATTTCGTTTTGGACATTACCTATAGCCTGCCACCAGTCCGACACACCAAAGCCCCGGGAAAGTGAAGGCCCCCCGCCGCTGGCTGCTAATGTGACTCCTCCTATGCGGGGGCCGGGGTTGTCACATTTTCAGCTCTGAGGGGTTCATGCTGGGACCTGTAGTTCTTCACTTTTGGGGTGTTACATTCCCCAAAAGTGAAGGACTACAAGTCCCAGCATGAACCCCTGATATCTAAGGATGTGATGCCCACCCAAATTGAAGGACTACAGGTCCCAGCATTGACCGCTGAGAATTAAGGGTGTGAGCCCATAGATTTCACATGCTAATGCTGGGACCTGTAGTTCTTCACTGATTGGGGGGGCATCACATCTTCAGTTCTGAGGGGTTCATGCTGGGACCTGTAGTCCTTCACTTTTGGGGGGTCACATCCCAGCATGAACCTTGCCCTGATATCTAAGGATGTGTCCTCCTTCCATCCCTCTGAGGGTGTAATCTCTTCTGTCAGTGTCCTCTCCTCTTCTGTGGACCCCTTATCTGCCTACCATCCTTTTATCAGTGCTAGCTCCAGGCTGACACACACTCTGAGCTCCTGTGAAGTGCTGACAGTTCAGCACAGAACACTGGCTGCTGGGGGAGAGCTGACTAAGGATTTTAACCCCATCTGTCATGGTGAGTGCTTTGAATTGTACTTGCCTTTCATTCATCTCTTCTTTGTGAACTTCTGCATGCTGCTGGCTGGACGATGCAGAGAGGAGGTAGGTGGAGCTAATCAGTAGGTGCGGAGGAGGTAGTTAAATCTTCCCCGCTCACCCGCTGTGAATGCTGGGGCTCTGCCAGTCTGCCTCTCTCCTTCTCATGATGTCACTGGTTGCTAGACACCAGGCGGGCAGCAGCTAGCAACCATTTGGGCACTGAGCCAGCGGCTCATGTAAAAAGGGGTCTCACCAGCCAGGGATCCACCACAGGCTGTCAGTGAGTGATTTTAGGGGGCATCAGATCTTTCCAGGGCCAGGGGGCAATTCTGGGACACTGTATTGTCCCGGAATGAGGATGCCCGGGACAGAGCTGCCAATTGCGGCAATGTCACGCAGAATCAGGGACGGTTGGGAGGTATGGGACATTATTGTTAGGATCCTTCCAGCACCAGAACCAGCTCTGTGATATCAGCTGACAGCATTTTTTGAAATATTGCAATTGTTTATTGAACACAAAGGGACATATTTATAAAGAGGTAAACCTGAGTTCACCAAACAAGGTGAATCTTCCAGGTAAATTTGTTTCAAACGACAGTGATTGATTCACCACCAATGACTCTTTGATGAAAGTCAAACTAACTACTTTATAAATAAGCCGGTCATAGATGAATCGTTTCCTGGGCGTCCTACGGCGGCACACCATGGGTTAAGCTTTCCCTCTAACTCCTGGAGGAAGAAAACTAAACAAGCAGTGAGACAAGTTAAGTTAATTAATTAAACGCAGCGAGTCCACCTGTGCTGCATCTATAAATTCCCCCCAAGAACACAAGCACACGTATTTTTTTCTTTTCTTCTTACCACAGATGAAGAAGTCGTGAGGCAAGTTGCTCACACCCGGTGCTTCTGGGTTGCTGAGCGTAGGGGCGGCCGTATACCGGGTGCTATCTCCGGTCCCTCAGCCTGCACCCCGTCAATCCTCGGTCCGGTGTGAGAGGCCGCCATGTATTACCGTCTGAAAGACCGGTACGAGATGGTCACCGAGGATGTATGCGCGCCGCAGTACCGGAAGTCCCCGGAGAGGACGGCGCAGAGGTATGACGCACTTCCGGAAGCGCCGGAGTTCGCGTCAGTGATGGGGACCACAATCGGTAAGCGCTCTTCCAATGAAAGGTAATTCGCAATACCGCTTTCGCTGCTAGGTTAATGTATGGGCAGCCGGAGTTTCTGTGTGGGATCCCCAGGGTCTATCCCTCTATACCAGGTCATTTCCGGTTTTGGGGCCTTTTTCTGACCGGTGGGGTCTGCAATGGCTGCACTCAGCCTAGGCAGCAGATCCCTTGGACGGTCAGAGGTAAGACACTGTCTGAGGTTTGTCTTGCAAATTGCATTACAGAAGTGGGGCCTTTTCTCTGTCTGTTTTTTCCAGATGGCTCCCTCTGGAAAAGCTACAAGGAAGTCTAGACATAACATGTGCAGCAAATGTGAACAACCTTTGCCAGAATCATATACAAGAGACACCTGTGAATCTTGTTTGAATCATTCGGATAGTGTGCAGACCAATTCTTTTCTAGCTTGGTTCAAAGATGAAATGTGTAATACCTTTAAAGAACTTAAAGACTCCCTGGTGCAAAAGAAAAGGAAGAGAGTTTTCAGAGATGTGTCCCCTGCTGCATCCGGCTCTTCTGGGGAATGTTCTGCCTCCTCATCCTGTCCGGAGGTATTGTTCGATGATTTGGATGACGATTTATACTTGTTGCCCAGGGATAAGTTTCCTAAATTACTCTCTGCAGTAAAGGATACTATAGAGTCTTCTAAGGACGTGTCGGCTAGACCAAAGAAGGATCAGTTGTATTACTTTACACAGATCCCAGATATGAGATTGCCTTCTCACCCTATTTTAAGTGACTGCTTTAAGAAGGACTGGGCCAACCCTGATAGAAGGTCTGATGCGGGGGCCCGCTTTAAAACTACATATAGGTTGGACCCCAAGAGTTCATCTGAGTGGGAGAATCCACCTAAGCTTGATCTGGCGGCTGCCCGGAAGGTCAAAAAATCTCTATTTCCCTCAGACGAATCCTCCAAATTGTCCGACCCATTAGAGCGCAAGGCAGATGGCCTGGCTAAAAAGAACTACCTAGCCGCAGCTTCCGCTTCCAAGGTAGCGGCATCCTCAGTTCCTGTAGCTAGAGCTCTTAGGATCTGGCTAAGCCAATTATCTTTGGATATAGAAGAGGGAGTGTCCAGAGACTGTTTGCTGAAAGGAGTTGACACGATGAAGTCTGCTGCGGAATTTTTGTGTGATGCGCCTGTGGATGTTCTGAAGTTTTCATCCAGATCCCTCGGCTTTGTCCAATGCAACCAGAAGGGCGCTTTGGATAAAGCAGTGGACGGGTGACATGTCATCAAAGTTCAGTTTTGTTAACATGCCGTTTCATCCTTCTTCTATGTTTGGCCCTCATCTGAAAGATATTCTCAAATCTTACAATGAGGAAAAAGATGCTGCTTTTCCCTTAGATAAGAAGAAGTCTAATAAACCGTTTTATGGGAGATCCAGATACTCCCCAAAAAGGAACTATTCCTTTCGGGGCAGAAGATCCTACTATAGGAAAAGGCAAGACCCGGCAGCAGCCAAGAAGCAGCCTTTCAATAAACCCAAGGAATCCTGACGCCATCAGCACCTCTCCTCCAGTGGGCGGCAGACTGAGGTTTTTCTCTCAGGTCTGGCTAAAGACGTCATTGGACTCCTGGGTGACGGGCATTATCACAAGAGGGTACTCTCTAGAGCTGAGTTCTTTCCCACCTCAGAAGTTCATGCTCAACAAACCCTGCAATCCAGTAGTTCTAGAGTTGGTAGAGGACTTCATAAGAAAGCACGCTCTAGAAAAAGTTCCAGATCAAGAGAAATTCCTAGGTCTCTACTCCCCGATATTTCCAGTACCCAAAGCCTCAGGAGGGTGGAGGCTAGTAATAGACCTGTCTTATCTAAATCATTTTTTTGTCAAACGCAAATTCAGAATGGAGTCAATTCGGTCTGCCATCGCGAATGTGGAAAAGGGAGACTTCCTAGCGTCAGTCGACCTTCAGGATGCATACTTGCATATCCCTATCCTCAGAGCACACAGGAAATATCTTCGGATCGCTCTCCTCCTCGATCACCAGATTCTCCATTTTCAATTCACATGCCTGCCATTTGGCATCACCTCGGCACCTCGAGTTTTTACAAAAGTGGTGGTGGTCCTGACTGCGGCTCTGCGGTTACAGGGGATATGTGTGACTCCCTATCTAGACGACTGGCTGGTCAGGGCCCCCTCAGAAGCCGTCTTGAAGCAACATCTTCACAAGACTCTTCAAATACTGGACACCCACGGTTTCATAGTGAACCTGAAAAAGTCTTCTCTGAACCCTACTCCAGTCATTTCCTACCTCGGGTTCACAATAGACACCCTTCAAATGAAGTTGTCCCTTTCAGATCAGAGGGCTACCAATCTTCAACAGGCGGTGCAAGATCTCCTGTAAACCGATCACTGCTCAGTGAGGAAAGCGATGAGAATACTAGGAATGATGACATCATCAGAAGCTGTTCCATGGGCCAGGGCTCATTTCAGGATGCTACAGAACTGCATTTTGACCCAGTGGGACAAGAGCCGAGACTCTTTGGAGAGGAATATCAACATTTCTCTTCCAGTGAAGAAAGATCTCCTGTGGTGGTTGCACCCTCAACGCTTCCTACAGGGCAGATCTCTCAAAACTCTGATTCAGATGGTCCTCACCTCGGATGCCTCAGGCTTAGCCTGGGGTGCCCATGTAGAGGATCATTGGGTACAAGAAGCCTGGTCACAGAAGGAGCTTCAAATGTCATCGAATTTGAAAGAGCTCACGGCGATCAGGAAAGCGCTCATCCATTTCAAGTCCAAGGTTCTCCACAAGGCTGTTCAGGTACAATCAGACAACTTAGCTGCAGTATTCTACCTGAACAAACAGGGGGGAACACGAAGCCCCTCCATGCAGAAGGAATGTGCCCTCATCATGCGCTGGGCGGAGGAGAACCTCCTTTACCTATCGGCCATCCACATCAGAGGAGTGGACAAAGTGAGAGCGGATTGGCTCAGCAGGAATTCGATCTGCCCGGGGGAGTGGGAGCTGAACCCTCTGGTCTTCAGGAAGATCACGTCCATGTGGGGTCTGCCAGATTTGGATGCTATGGCCAACTCTCGGAACAAGAAGCTTCTCCAGTTCTGCTCCCTATCCAGAGTGGGGAACCCGCTAGCGATAGACGCTCTGTCAATAAACTGGAAGAAGTTTTTCGTCTATATCTTTCCCCAGATTCCGATGATCCCGAAAGTGCTGCAGAAAATTCGGGACGAGAAGGTGAGGGCAATAGCAATCCTGCCATTTTGGCCCAGGAGGGCATGGTTCCCGCTAGCCTTGAATATGGCAAAGGATCAGGTCTGGAAATTACCCATCCAGAAGGACCTTCTTCTTCAATCGGAGATGCTCCATCCAGACCTCGAGAAACTTCGGCTTGCGGCATGGAATTTGAACTCAGAGCCTTGACGCTCAAGGCCTATCTCAGGAGGTTATAGCTACCCTTCTAGCCTCTAGGAGGAAGCCTGCTACCCTGAAGGTCTACAATAGAGTGTGGACCCTCTACTCTTCTCCTGAGCAAGTGGCGTCTCTCTTGCAGTTCTTCCAAGAGGGCTTCCAAAAGGGTCTGAAGCCGAACACTCTGAGGGTACAGCTGACCGCCATTAACTCCTGCCTGAACGGAATATTTTCGAAAACACCTCTCGTCAGCAGGTTTTTCAGAGCAATTAATAAAATATGACCATCCTTCCATAAACCTTTACCAGCCTGGAGCTTACCCTTAGTGCTAAAGAGGCTAACATCACCTCCCTTCGAGCCTCTGGAGAGTTCTTCCTTAAGATTCCTGACCTTCAAATGTATCTTTCTGGTAGCAATTACATCCGCCAGAAGAATAAGTGAGCTTCAGGCCCTGTCGTCCAAAGAACCCTATCTCAGGTTGCTTTCGGATGCAGTCGTTCTAAGAACTATGCCGGGTTTCCTTCCCAAAGTCTCCACGTCCACGAATATCAATCAGGAAATTGTATTGCCTGTGTTTGAAGATGATTCTGAGGATGACCTGCACCTCTTGGATGTAAAGAGAACCATCTCTACTTACTTACAGAGAACCTCGGAGTTCAGACAGTCTGAGGCCCTGTTCCTACAGTTCCAAGGGCCAAACAAAGGGAAAAAAGCGAGTAAATCTTCGCTAGCAAGATGGATTAGAGACACCATCAAACACTGTTATCTTCTAGAAGACAAGGAATCCCCTCTTCTCTTAAAAGCTCACTCCACAAGATCTACAGCTGCGTCCTGGGCTGAGAGGTATCATGTCCCAATGGACCAGATCTGTAAGGCGGCGACGTGGGCTTCACCGAACACGTTCATAAAACACTACAGGATCGACGTAGTATCGTCCGAGGGATCGGCCTTTGGCTCAAGAGTGCTTCAGGGTGCCTTAAAACATTGATGTCCCTTCCCTTTCTTTTGCACTGCTTTGCAAATCCCATGGTGTGCCGCCGTAGGACGCCCAGGAATAGGAAAATGTATTCTTACCTGAAATTTTATTTTCCTGTAGTCCGTAGGCGGCACAGGTTTTCCCTCCCATTAAAATGACTCTATTGCTGCATAAAATACGTGTGCTTGTGTTCTTGGGGGGAATTTATAGATGCAGGACAGGTGGACTCGCTGCGTTTAATTAATTAACTTAACTTGTCTCACTGCTTGTTTAGTTTTCTTCCTCCAGGGGCTAGAGGGAAAGCTTAACCCATGGTGTGCCGCCTACGGACTACAGGAAAAGAAAATTTCAGGTTAGAATACATTTTCCTAATCTTGGCCGATTCAACATGGACTGTCCGAGATTCCATCCATCTATAGGCAGGCTGATAGTACCCAAGTCAATCCATCGATCGATTTTGGTACAGCCAATAGCTTTGTGTGAGGGATTCCCTCATCAACACTGTGTTGATGAGAGAATCGAGGAAATATCTGGTTGCTACTAATGAAGCAGTTAAAATAGTATGTAATAACATTCATACCAGGTGATAAAAGAAGCTCCAAAGATTAACATTTTAGGATTCACACTGACATTTTTAATTTGAGACCTTCCACTTGGTCTGTTTGCCTATGCATCCTCCAGCATGACTATTTCTCTCCCTTGTATTACGCACAGAACATTTTCAATAGAACTGTAGCTGCTACTAAGCAAGGAAACAGCTGATAGAATTTGACACTAGATCAATTTGTCTAGTCAACCTGACAGTCGACCTATGCTGGGAGCCACTTAACCTGCCTCAGGAAGTGTATTTCCCATAGTTCACTCACATTGCATTGGTTAAAAAATGAGTCTGAGTTCTGAGTGTAATATAATGTACATATTTGCCAGCACACCAAAGATCTTCAATTTTGTCCAAATGGTTTTTATTAACCACTTGACCTCTGAAAGATTTTACCCTCTTCGTGACCAGTCCATTCTTTGCGATACAGCACTGCGTTAATTTATTTGACAATTACACGGTTGTGTGACACCCAAATAATGTCAGTTTTATACCACAAATAGAGCTTTCTTTTAGTGGTATTTCATCACCTTGGCGGTTTTTATTTGTTGCACTATAAACAAAAAAAGATCGACAATTGGCACAGCGGCATGAATGGGCACAGTGGCGACAATTAAAGAGCACAGTGGTGAAAGAGACATTGCATGTGGGAGCAGGACTCCCTTTTACTGACATCTGGATCTGCTATTTTCATTTCTACTAAATCTCTACTCTTCACCAAAGTTTTATGGTTTTTACCCGGCTGTGTAATAAAGAGCACAGAAAAAAACACCTGTCGTGGACATTCCGTTACTACAACTTTCACCAAACACCCCTAGACACCGGAGAAACACAAGGTAACATTCTGCCCAAAACAAACCAGCAGCTCCTTCGGGGGTAGTGCTACACGTGGGGGCTCGTCCGGTATTGGCTGTTACCTCGGGCAACTACATTGAGAAATTTATTCCACCATTAAGAGCCAGGAATTGTCGTGGTGTTGGACTGTGCTGGTGAGGAAAGAGTTAACTTCAGGTAGTTAAAGTCTGGGCACACGTGCAGTGGAGTGACATGTGCCTGCAACATGCCCAGAAAAGAACTCGAAGTGGGAGGAGTTACCCACCCCTGCGTGAGACGTAGGGAGAGTTTGGCTCCAAAGGACAGAGTGATTGCCCGCCCACGAGAGAGGGTCGTGCAACATGTCTGTGCCCCCGACGCCATATGGAAAATTGAGGCCTCCGATGTCTATGGTGGGAGTCAATCCACCGATGTCTGCTGTCACCGGAGCCTACTTGACTGATACTTGGATCCGAATGGGGACGCAGGGGCAGGTTGTGCTGTTTACCAGTGGCAGTGTGGAGGCCCTTGGACTGTCCTGCCCCCGATTTGCGGAGCTAGCTGTCCGAATCCTGCCCTTTGCTCGATGCAAAAAGTGCAGAGAGTATTTGTTCCGAGTGGAACATCCAACGGAATCTCCTGGCGAGTAACAGGTTGATTGGATCACCGGAACGGTGACCGCGGAGGAAGAGACTTCCTGGCCTACTACTACTACTGCTGCGGCTGATGTCATTACCATTTCTTCCACAACTGCGATCACCATGTCATCGGCCGCCACTCCAACTGTGTCACCTGAAGTAAGTGACTCTGATATCAAGGAAAGCTTGCTTGCTGTGAAGGTGGATGCTTCCACCAAGAATGTGTGTATGGCGGTGGTCCCTGTTTGGCTCACCTCTGGAAAAATGGGCCCGCAACAGTCTCCAGCGGCTGTGGTCGAGGCCTACCTATGTGCGGACATGAGAAGGACTCCAAGGCAAGTGTCGCCCCTGCTGAGCCCAGAACCAAGGATAAGGTCAGTGCACCTGTTACCGAACGTGTCTGCCTGCAGAAGAATACAACACTTCTGAAATTGACTCTTCCTCTGATCAGGGGGATGATCAGTGGTTTGAGCCAAGTTACAATGGGGCAGAAGCTCCCGTGTTTTAAAACCCTGCAGGTCTAAGAGATGTTCCTGGGATACCGCGCCAAGGGCAGATATCCCGCAGTTAACCTGGGGAGTCACAGTGCCAAAAGTCAGTGACACCAGGGAGACTGCTCCAATACCAGGTGAACTGCCTGTTGTAAGGAGAGCTCCGGATGCAATTGTTATGCCGGGACTAGGTCGCCCCCATAATCTGCCAAAGCTAGCTCGCCTTCAGCGCATTGTGATGAAGAAGGTGGCTCTGGACTACGAGTGGGAATTTCCTTAAGTGCCCCCAGCTCTTATGGCACTGATTGAAGAAAAGAGGGAGGATTGGTGCAAGGATGCCATATGGGAGTACTTGAATGTCCCAAAAGCTGCTCGTGGCACGGACTATACATTTGTTACACTTGGTCACCAGTTTGAAGGTTGCCTAACCAACTGGAGCCCCGGTCGGTACATCTACCATGACAAAGTAGTCATTAAGAGTCGGGTCGGGTGTATTCAGTCACCACAGTGAATACCAAAGGGGGACGTTATCACTCTGCCAGATCCCAGGTTTTACCTGTAAGTCCAATACCTGCAGTTTGTTTGTCTTTGCTGCTGTTGAAGAAATGAAGGACAGGAACGATCACCCCTTTTCAGTTTTGTTTTTATTTCTTTCTCCTGATCCACATTTGGCTGCGGTGTGAAGAACTTCAGGGGGATGGAATAATATGTTAGTTACTGAGATTAGGGTCCTGCGGATTTCATCACAACAAGGAAAAGAAGAAGAGGACGTTTTTTTTCTTTCCTCCTGATCACTCTATTTTTGAGTATGGACTGCACTATAGTGGTAATACCAGCACACTCACGCTAGGTAGCAGTGTTCTGCAGCTTTACTCTTGCAGAAAAGACAATTCTTCAGTATTTCTCTTAGGCCCTTGCAGTTTGAGAAAGTTTTAGCACTTATCTTTAGAAAATGTCTCTTTGGGAGGAAGAAGGCTTCGTCTTAAGTTGGCAAAGGTGCAGCCTTGTTCACCCTCAGCGAAATAGTGTATATTGTGTGTGTATATTTTTCTATTTTTGTTTTGCAGGTTGTTGATCATCTATCAAGACTGTTGGAGAATGGGGCAGGCTAGATAGACAGGCATGGCTATGTCAGAATGTATCATTGTGTGAATTGTTAAAATGTCTTATATATTTTTTTATATATTCTTTTCTATATTTCCTCCCTTTACTTTACTGTTAAAGCAGATCCAGGTAAGGTGTTCAGGAGTGAACACCATTTTGTTGTTTGGACACTGAGGACAGTGTCTATTCAAGTGGGGGGAGTGTGTAGCCCCTGGTTACTTTTTTGCTATGTGAAATTTAGAGGGGGTCAGACAGTTAGTTAACTCTGACCAGTTTAATTTGTTCAAATTTGGGTCTCTGTCTCAGCTTTGGCTGTGCTGTGGGTCCATTCTGTTGTTTCTGGGGTGCTTATCTCACCCCAGGTCGCCAGGTGGCAGCAGTGGAGTCAAGGATTGGGTGCTCTTGCCCAGCAGCCTATCAGGAGGATTTGGCCTCACTGTGCATGCTGGGAGAGAGTATTTATGAGGCAGACGCCATTTTCTCTCCTCGTTTGGCGCCCACCTTTAGGATAGCCGCTTCACGCCGCCACGGCAAATTGCCTTCCGGGCCGGGGTGCGCGTGCAACTCAAGGATCCTGGTGTCACTTTAAACCTAGTACACATGGGCCGAATGTCGGGTGGCATCGGCCGGTTCACTTAAAGGGGAGTTCCACCCACAATTTCACTTTTTAAATATAAATACCCCTGTAATACACAAGCTTAATGTATTCTAGTGTATTCTAGTCTGTAAACTAAGGTCCGTTTTGTTAGGTTGTTACAGCATTTAGATAGTTTATAATCTAGAAATAGACCGTGGCCATCTTAAGTGTGGGCATCATGAAGCCAGACTGTATGACTTCCTGGATTTCAGCTTTGCATATCTCGCACATGCTCAGTGCTGCACAAGCAGTGTAATAGGTTTCAGTCAGGTTTGCAAGGACTACTGGGAAACATGATGCCTATCCCAGAAACCCTTGCAAATAGCCTTGTGACTTAATAGCCTAGGCTAATAAAGAGGAGGAAGTAATGAAGGACTACAAAATAAAGGTATTTACAAGCAACAAATTAAATAAAAATTGTCCATTCTGAACACTATGAGATTAGGGCATGCAGCACAGACAAACATAAAAAAATGGGTGGAACTCCACTTTAAATCCATCCGGCATTCAGCCCGTGTGTATGGCATCCAGTCCGACAGAAGTCGGCCAGCTCACGATCAGTGCTCTGAGCCAAAGGCAGAGAGCGCTGACCAAAATGTTCTGGCGGGGTAGGGGGGCGTCACCCTGTCAAAACACAATAGAACAGTAGGGGAGATTGCTGTACTAACATCAAAATGTTAGTACAGCAGCTCTGACCACTAGTGGTATGTACTGAGCTTTAGGTCTCTTGCACATAAATGAAAATAAGGCCACTATTTTTACTTATCTGAACACAGGAGCATTGTCTTCTGTGAAACAATGCACAGAGCTACAGCTGGTGGATAGATGGTGTTAGTTCATCTTTTCAGTTTTTCTGCTCCCACCCCCCTTTTTACTCCTATTCTAACTACCCTAAAAAAAAAAAGATGCATATACTTACCTATTCTGAGAGAGCTCTGATCCAGTCATGTGATCTCCCCAGCAGCCAGCTTCAGGGGAGAGGAAAGATTGCTGTCACCCATAGGCTTACTATGGGGCATGGATTGTTGGCTGTCCATCCTCTGCACTTGCATATGTCTTTTCAGCCTAAGAGGGGGAGGGAGGAGGGGGGCAGTAAAAACATGCACCCCCCCCCAAATACTCCCTTTAGCTGCAGAAGCAGTGGGCGGGGATGTACACATGCAGCGGCCACAATTATATCCCCTATCGCTTTTCGAGGGCGTAGCATTCACTGAGTGCTACCTATTAAAGGTAATGGGGCTGCTCTACATGCATGTGCAAGGCATGGGGTTGTGGCATGCTAATGCAGGGTTTAAGGTGTTAAACAAAGGCGATGAGGAGGCGATACAATACCTCCTCACCACCTGTCAAATGCTGTCTCTAGACTAGAGTGATCTGAATGTGAATTGCATGAGCCCTAACACTGCATGCAGAGTTCAACAGGTGTTAAAAACGTTGGCACCCGCTCTAATGACTTCTGTTTTAACATTCCTTAAATGTGTCTACAGCGTTTCTGGTGCGTTTAACCACTTCAGCCCCAGAAGGATTTATCCCCTTAATGACCAGGCAATTTTTTGCGATACGGCACTGTGTCGCTTTAACTGACAATTGCGCGGTCGTGCGACATTGTACCCAAACAAAATTTATGTCTTTTTTTTCCTCACAAATAGAGCTTTCTTTTGGTGGTATTTGATCACCTCTACAGTTTCTATTTTGTGTTCTATAAACAAAGAAAGACCAACATTTTTGGAAAAAAAAAACTAAGGGGGTAATCCACAAAGAAGCGGCGCAACGTAATTTTTCCTATTTAAGTTACACAGCCGCAAAATTTCTACCTAAGTGCCCAATCCACAAAGCACTTACCTAGAAATTTTGAGCGATGTAACTTAAATCCGGCCGGCGCAACGCGTTCCTCTTCTCCAGGGGGCGATTCCCATTTAAATGAGGCGCGCTCCCGCGCCGGCCGTATTGCGCATGCTTGTGACGTCATTTTCCCGACGTGCATAGCGCAAAATTACGTTACGTCGGGCTTTGTGGATCGCGACGGGACAATAAAGTTGCGTCGGGTAAAAAAAAAGATACGGCGCCAAAAAAAAATATTTAAATTAAAAAAAAATCGCGTCGCTAGCAAGAAAGGTCTGTTTTTACAAGGTGTAAACAGTTTACACCTTGTAAAAGCAGCCCTAATTTTGCGTTTGCAAAATAAAACTTACGGAGAAAAAACGAAGCTGAAAAGCTTCGTGGATCTCCGTAAGTCCTAATTTGCATACCCGAGGCGGCATTTCGACGCGAAATGCCCCCAGCGGCGGATGCGGTACTGCATCCTAAGATCCGACAGTGTAATTCAATTACACATGTCGGATCTTCGTCCTAACTATGGGAAACTGATTCTGTGGATCAGTTCCATAGTTAGGACCAGGGATACGACGGAGTAACAGCAGTTACTCCGTCGTATCTCTTTTGAGGATTTGGCCCTAAATCTTTTACTTTTTGCTATAATAGATTTCCAAAAAAAAAAAGTTTCTTCATCAGTTTAGGCCAATATGTATTCTTCTACATATTTTTGTTAAAAAAATAAAAAAAATATCACAATAAGCGTATATTGATTGGTTTGCGCAAAAGTTATATTGTCTACAAAATAGATTTATGATTTTTTTTTTACTAGTAATGGCGGTGATTAGCGATTTTAAGTAGGACTGCAACATTGCGGACACTTTTTTGGCACCAGTGACATTTATACGGCGATCAGTGCTATAAAAATGCACTAATAAGTGTATAAATATCAATGGCAGGGAAGGGGTTAACACTAGGAAGAAGGGATGAGCTGAACATTTGTTCTAAAATGAACAGAACATATGGGGCGTTCACAGGAAATTCGAGAGCCGCGGAACACCCCATAATGCACTGCGAGATCACAGTGCATTGCTGTATGATGATTGGCCAAAGAATGCACCTGACCTGCATGCGTTGGCCAATCACAGCGCGCTCTGCTGAGAGAGCCATAATTTGGCCAATCATGGCTCACGGGGACTAAGCAAAAACACAACAAAACCCTCCTGCGCTCTGGTGTTACGCCAAACCGGGTACAGCAGTATAGTCTAACGGCAAAGTCTGAAGTCTTGCAGCCCTCCACAGAACAAAGGGTGTTCATATGGCTAAAACAAAAAGAAAAGTCAATCTAGGCTTTGAAGAAGGGGGCACGCCCCAGAAACACGTCAGTCGTTCAGATGTCTGAAGTTCTACTGGCAGGTGTCGTCAGGTCCAGTCAAGCTGTCTGAAAAGCGCTTACTTATGATTGTCTTGTGAGTAGGACCATTGCTTTTTATTCTGTTTTAATAAAAAAATTTAAGTGGTAATGCACAAGGTCGGTGCGCCCTCCTTTTCTCTTCTTCAGGGGGACTAAGTCCACGCCCCACACTATATAAAGTTGCTTACATAGCGGCCGTGGATAGCTTGAGTTAGATTAAGCAGGCAGGTTATTCAGTTAGTGGCAGTGTATTTTATATACAGTATATATAGTCAGTCTAGTGTATATATATATATATATATATATATATATATATATATATATATATATATATATATATATACACACTCTGCATTTAGCATAGACTTTATATTCAGTGTTTACTCTATATTCAGTCAGTTTATAGATATATACACACACACACACACAGTCTAGTATGTGTGTATATATTAACAGGGGCATGTAATTTAAATTTTTGAACAAATTCACAGCAGGGCCCGTTCCTGTGCCCAACAAGAGTAACTGTGAGGGCTTACAGTGTTCTGGCGCCACCAAAACCAAAGGCCCAATTTTTCTACCACTGTTTAACAGTAGCAGAAAAATCTATGTAATTAACATTTTTGATATTTCACAGCATGGCCCGTTCCTGCGCCCAATAAGAGTAACTGTGAGGGGTTAAAGTGTTCGGGCACCACCAACACCTAAGGCCCAATTTCTCTGCAGAGTATATAGGGCAGGCCTTATAGTATATATACTGCTATGTTCAGAGTATATAGTGCCTGGGGGCCCCCCACGCCGTTTTTTTTCTCGATGATGTCTATCTACAGCTTATTGCCGGGATCCGAAAATACATTACAAAAAACAAACAATTGCCCCCTTCTTCAAGGTCCAAGTGGTACTAATACACACAGTTTTAGAATATTAAAGACAAACTTTGTGTATTAGCACTGATTGGAGCTTGAAGAAGGGAGTACACCCTGAAAGCTTGTCCTGAAAATGTAGGTCAGTGCAAATAAAAAAAAAATATAGTTTTATGGTCAGTACTAGAGATGCACTGAAATTTTAGGGGCCGGAAATTAGGTTTTTGGTATTTTCTTGGTATGGTGTGTTTTTCATAGGTCATGTGATTCAAAAACAGTAAAAACATAACACAAGTGTGTTATTGATGCATTCTTGCTGCACTTTCAATGCATTTGAACGGGGAGGTGCTTTTTTTTTTTTTTTAATGGACCAAAAATGCTGCAAGATAATGGCCGACAATAAATTCACATTCATTTAAATTCATGATATTAATTAAAAAGTTGAATAGAATACAATTATACAGCGGATAAAATAAGTATGGAACACATCACCATTTTTCAGGGGAAATATATTTCTAAACGTGCTATTGACAGGAAATTTCACCACGTCAGTAACAACAATCCATACATACTAAGAAACCAAAACAAATAAGTGCAGAAATTAAGTTATGTGTCATAAAATGGAATGACAGAGGGAAAAAAAGCACTGAACATGCTAACTGAAATGTATTTAATACTTCATATAAAATTCCTTTGTTGGTAATGACTGTTCAAAATGCCTCTTGTTCTTCTTTTTTTTTCTCTTTTCTTCTCTTTCCTTTTCTATTGTCACATGTTTTTGTTATTTTATTGAATCAGCTATTGTTTGTTATTGTCTGCTGGCCCCCTTGGGACTAGTCAGTGCTCCAGTTAGGAGGCCCTGAGTTGGGTCTGATTTGGATCTCGTTGGGCGACAGATGTAGTAGGAGCACCCAAGGCAATAAGGTGTGCTAACGTTGTGTTTGTATTCGCAATAACTTGTATGCGGAAGCCGCCTGGAAAAGAAGCGCTTCAGAGGAAAACCTCATCATCTACAAGGCAATAGCAAGAAAATATCATAAAGAAATCTTCAAAGCCAAGAAACAACATTTTTCTATGGCGATCAACAGTGCCCTAAACCGCCCCATGAACTTTTCAAGATGGTCACCCAGACCATGAATCCAGGATGCCTTGAAGCCCCCAATTCAGACACCCAATAGTTTTGTAATGAATTATCGGATTTCTTCATCAATAAAATTGAGGGAATCCGGGAAAGCATTCTGCAAAACAATACCCCCCTCAGCCCACCACATAACACCCAGAGAAACTTTCTACAGGCAACAAAGTTCACTCTGAAACCCATCTCCATCGATGCTACAAAAAATATCATCGGTACTCTGCGAAACAGCACAGCGCCCAATGATATTATCCCCACTAAACTGCTGAAGGAATGTGTTGACATCCTGGCACCACCTATCACGCAGCTTATAAACCAGTCATTTAAGGAAGGCATAGTGCCCTCCCTGCTGAAAGAGGGCACAATCCAGCCCATCTTGAAAAAACCGACCCTCGACCCCAACTCACCGTCGCCCCATAACAGGCCTAAATGTCTTCTCTAAGATAATGGAGAAAACAGTGGTACAACAGCTGCAACAGCATCTAGATACCCATAATCTACTGGATCCATTACAATCAGGCTTCCGTCCCGGACACGGGACAGAAACAGCTTTACTCAAAATATGGGACGACGCCCTTGAGGCCGCAGACGAAGGAGAATCTTGTCTCCTGGTTCTGCTGGACCTAAGCGCAGCCTTTGACACGGTAGACCACAAACTGTTACTGAGGCGACCGGCTGAGGTAGCCAGTTTTGCAGAAGGTGACTTACCATGGTTTTCCTCCTTCCTGGAAAACCGATCACAAACAGTTAAACTGGGATCTTTCATATCTGAGAGGCGCACGGTGTCATGCGGAGTCCCCCAAGGATCCCCCCTGTCACCGGTGCTTTTCAACATCTATCTCCGCCCTCTCTTTGATATTATCAGTAGCCAAAAACTACTCTATCACTCATATGCAGACGATACGCAACTGTATTTTCGCATCTGCAACAAAAAGAATCATCATTCCAGTTTAGAGAAATGTCTCTCTTTGATAGAAAACTGGATGTCTAATGCCGCGTACACACCATGACTTTATGTGATGAAAAAAAACTACACTTTCTGTGAAGTAAAAAATGACGTTTTTGAAACTTCAATTTTCAAAGACGAAGTTGCCTACACACCATCGTTTTCTCACAATGATCTTGCAAAGTGAGGTTACGTTCCACCACGTTTTACCATTGAAGCTTGCTTCATAAGTAGCTTCTGGGCATGCGTGGATGAAAAAACGTCTTAGAAAACAACGTTTTTTGCTACACACGGTCAATTTCTGTGAAGTAAAAAGTGCACTTTTGAAAAACGACACATAAAATTGAAGCATGCTTCAATTTTTTTTGGTCGTTTTTTACAAGACATAAAACGACGTTTTCCCCCACACACAGTCAATTAAAGTGACGTTTTTAAAAACGTCATTTTTTTTCATCACATAAAGTGATGGTGTGTACGCGGCATAAGAGTTATCTTAAACTCAACAATTCCAAAACAGAACTTCTCCTGTTTCACGCCAGTCACAAGAGTCAACTGGCAACAACCTGGACACCGCCGCCCATTCTGGGCCAAATCATCACCCCTAGCTCCAAAGTCAAAAGTCTTGGGGTCATTTTCGACACCTACATGACAATGGATGCACAAATAGGGTCAGTAGTCAGCAGTTCTCACCATCTGCTGCGCCTACTACGCAGACTTATCCCATTTATCCCCAAGGAAGACGTAGCAGTCGTGGTGGGAACAATTGTGAACTCCAGATTGGATTACGCAAATGCTCTTTACCTCGGACTCCCAAAGTACCAAATCTCTCGTCTGCAAGTCGTTCAGAATACGGCCGCCAGACTTGTGACTGGGAAAAAAACATGGGAATCAATCTCACCTTCGTTGAGAACCCTTCACTGGTTGCCAGTAAAGGACAGAATTGCTTTTAAAGCACTCTGTCTGACACATAAGTGCATCCATGGGAAGGCTCCGCAATATCTTTGCGACAAGATAGAACCCCACAATTCCAATCGCCTTCTGCGATCCACTGGCCAAAACCTGGTCAAGATACCCAAAGCCAGATACAAGTCCAAAGGAGAAAGAAGGTTTGCATTCCAGGGTCCAAGACTATGGAACGCTTTACCAACCAGCATTCGGTTGGAGGAAAACCACCTGGCCTTCAGAAGACAGATTAAAACTCTGCTCTTTTGATGTCAAGAGACAGGAACCATCAAGCGCCCAGAAGCGATTCAGTTCGCATGTGCCGCGCTATATGCCATTCTAGCAACTATTTTCCATCTTTGAAACCAATGGAGTTTCCTTGGCTTTGCATTTGGGATCATTAGGGGGTTATTTACGAAAGGCAAATCCACTTTGAACTACAAGAGCAAACTGCACTTGAAAGTGCGCTTGGAAGTGCAGTCGCTGTAGATCTGAGGGGGACATGCAAGGAAAACAAAAAACAGCATTTTAGCTTGCACATGATTGGATAATAAAATCATCAGAGATTCCCCTCATTTCATATTGTGAAGGAATGCAATGAGCATAATGATAAATGAGAAAATGTCTATTCTCTATGCATCTTTATTATACTATAAAGTCTATATTGCTTTTTCATGTTTGCTTGCTCAAATCAGTTCCTAATAACACCCCTCCCTCCGAAAACACTGGAGAAGACCAAACATGACGAATGTCTCCCTCTCCCACACAGCTTTAGGAATGCGGAGGTGAAGACACATCAGAGGGCCGGCTAAGATCGACACCCCATCTTTGTATTCTTCTTGTATCTCGGCCAATTAGATGCGCTTTCTAGTTCACATTAACATAATAGTGACGTATCATGCTGTATGTAGAAGTTTGTATTGCCTGCAATAAAGCAGAGATACCGATGTAGTTCAACTGAGACGGTCATGTCAGTGAGTTATTCCTAGCCGTGCATGCAAAGTTATCTGAACTTTTAATTTGGAACTGCAGTAGAATCCATATTAACCCCTTTGCGGTTAACAAAACTATCACAAATGGCGCCCAACGTGGGGCTCCAGGTTTTTGACTGAAGGAAGTCCGCAATCTAAAGGCTGAGCTGCCGATCGGGACAGCCGAATACAGGGACTACACACCCCTGGTTATCGTGAGTATTTATTTATATATATATATATATATATATATATATATATATATATATTATATTATATATTTACCACTGTACAAAAATTCGCTCTGTCTGGATTGGCAATTGGCTTGTGTCGGCTTCCTAAAAGTTAACAAAGAGGCAGGTAGTTTTTATATCTCGCCTGGGGTTGCTTTAACGAACCTGTTATTGGATTTCTACTGACTGTATTTGTTTAATGTTTGTATTGTTCAGTGTCTGCTGTCCTTTAAATTTGCAAATTCAGCAAGCTGAAAGTTGTTGCAAGTGATGATTACTCTGACCCAGGAGGTAAAAGCTCATTTGCCTCTGGGAAGATAGGTAGGTGTCCAGGAGGCTTGCCTTACAGGACGAGGAACTTTTCAACAAATGTCTTTTTAGACGAGTTTCTCAGGGTTAATGGTTAACCCATGAGGGTGTATCTCAGCTGTTGATGCTTTTGCGACTTGACAGGCAGCAGGTGTTATGTTTTGTTCTCATTGTGTTTGTGTGTTCTGAGATTAAACATACATTTCCCAGTGAAAGAGGAAATAGGAAAGAAACTTGCTATAGTATCTCTACGCAGCGATAGGAGCCCCCCCACCCTTGCGTTCTTGTTTTAGAAGGAGGGGGGAGGATGGGTTAGAATGTCTCGTGGATAGATTCCTGTGTATAATAAATGTTCATCCTTGACTAGATATGAAATCACTAGTGTAGCATGTGATGAGATATAAGGAATCAGCAAGGAAATGGTTAAAGTATTTGGAAGTGGAATGCACTGCAAGTGAACAGAAGGTTAGAAATATGAACAAGGTTTGTCGGATGTGAAACAAGTACATTGTAAAGAGGACAGAAGTTACTCAAGTGTTGGTTGTTGTAATGAAAGTTTGTGAATTGGAAGACTGCCAGACTGAAGATAAAGAAATTCTATGTGCTGTAAAGGGGTTAGCTCGGTAGCGGGGGTGTGTGACCCTCTGGATGGGTTCATTACACACGGAACTTATACAGAAAGGCAGTCGAAGACGGTTGAAAACAAAGATTTTGGTTTATTCTTCCATCTTGCTGGAAACAAGTGCAAGCATCAAAACAGCATAAACAAACTCAAACATAAAATAAATCCTGGCCACTTTGGGCGTCTACTTTCCACACAGGAACCTATCTATGGAGTCTAGCACAGCCTACTGCTGGGTAGACACTGCTGATCATACAGCAGAAAACAAAAGTCTTTTTGATTTTTATCACGCAGAAAAATCAATAGCACCTCACCTCTTCAGAAGTATTTCAGTTCACTGCTCTCCTTCACCCAGAAGGCCTTAATTGCCTCATTCTGAACAGCTGAAGTTTTTCCAACGCCCTTAAACCTTTCTGGCTACTTCTGCAGCCGACACCCGATAATAATTGGTGTATTGTCTAAACAAGGCAGAAATGTATCTCCCGTCTGTGACAACACCCACAGATTTACCTGACTTCCTGTCACATACCCCCCCCCCCCTCTTGTTTCAACCCTAGGGTTGGGACACAGGTTGCCAGGCAGGCATGCACTCGGGACAACCCATCTGCATTCCCCATTTTCGCACCGGGGTGATGCGTTACCACAAAACTAAATTCCTGGAGGGCCAGGAACCACCTATTTATTCTCCTATTGGTCTCTGTTTTTTGCCATCCACTTCAATGGGGCATGATCCGTCACCAGTTCAAACTGTCTACCCACGAGGTAGTACAGGAGAGAATCCAAAGCCCATTTCACCGCCAAACACTCTTTTTCAATGGTGGCATAATTCTCCTCATGGGCCTTCAACTTTCGGCCGAGGTACATAACAGGGTGTTCCTCCCCCTTGATAATCTGGGACAGTACAGCTCCTAATCCCACATTTGACGCATCTGTCTGAACCACAAAGTCCCGTGAAAAATCAGGCGAATTTAAAACTGGCTGACTACATAAGGCCTGTTTTAAAGCCTGAAAAGCTGTTTCTGCTTCGGGAGTCCATTTGGTCATTGCAGACTCCTTCCCTTTGGTCAAATTGGTCAGGGGAGCAGCCTGTGAGGCAAAATGGGGGATAAAGCAGCGATAATAGCCCGCAATCCCCAAAAATGCACGAACCTGTTTCTTGTTGGTGGGACGTGGCCAATCCTGAATAGCCTCAACTTTGTTTATTTGGGGCTTGATTAGACCCTTTTTCAATGGTATACCCCAGATACTTTGCCTCTTCTAGCCCAAGGGTACATTTTTTTGGATTGGCTGTAAACCCGGCTTTCCAGATGGAATACACCACAGCCTGAACTTTTGGCAAGTGTGATTCCCAATTCTCACTGTGGATGACAACGTCATCGAGGTATGCAGCAGCATAAACTCGATGAGGCCGAAGGGTCTTATCCATGGTGCGTTAAAATGTGGCGGGAGCTTTCTGTAACCCAAAAGGCATCCTCCGATATTGGAAAGATCCGTCTGGAGTTACAAATGCTGTTTTTTCCCTGGCCGACTCCGAGAGAGGAATTTGCCAATAACCCTTGGTCAGGTCTAACGTCGTCATGTACCGGGCAGTGCCTAGGCGATCAATTAGTTCATCTATGCGGGGCATAGGATAGGTTTTTAAACCTAGTGATTTTATTCAGGTGGCGAAAGTTATTACAAAACCGCCAACTTCCATATGGTTTGGGCACTAAGACAATGGGACTGGACCAATCACTATTTGACTATTCTATCACCCCCAGCTCAAGCATTTTTTTTACTTCCTGGCGAATTGCCTCTCGCCGGGATTTTGGAATTCTATAAGGCTTCAACTTGACCTTATCCCCTAGTGTGGTGATAATGTCATGTTCAACTCCGGAGACCCAACATGGCAGGTCTGAAAACTTCTCCTTATTACGGAGCACAAATTCTTTAACCTCCTGTTGCTGAGTTTTGGATAGAGTCTCCGCTATCCCAACTTCAGGGACAGCCAGGTTAAATGGAGCAGAAAATCGGGTATTCTTAGCGACCAAGGACTCTCTATCCTTCCATGGTTTCAGCAAGTTCGCGTGATAGAGCTGCTCAGGTTTTCGTCTTCCCGGTTGGCTAATTTTATAATTCACCACCCCCATTTTCTCCAACACTTCATAGGGACCCTGCCATCTGGCTAGGAATTTACTTTCGACCGTGGGGACCAGCACCAACACCCTATCACCAGGTGCAAAGGAACGGACCTGGGCCCCACGATTGTAAATCCTTTGTTGAGCCAATTGGGCTTGGGCTAAATGTTCCTTCACAATCGGCATCACTTGGGCAATTCTATCTTGCATTTGGGCCACATGTTCAATCACACTTCGATGAGGGGAACTCTCACTCTCCCATGTTTCCCTGGCAATGTCCAGTAGGCCCCGGGGGTGCCTCCCATATAGTAGCTCAAACGGAGAGAACCCTGTGGACGATTGGGGAACCTCTCTTATGGCAAACATCAGATAAGGGAGCAGATAATCCCAATTCTTTCCGTCTTTATCCACCACCTTCCTCAACATTTGTTTTAAGGTTTTATTAAACCTTTCCACTAACCCGTCTGTTTGAGGGTGATATACTGATGTACGTAATTGGGTTACTTTCAGGAGTTTACAAAGTTCTTTGGTCACCCTAGACATAAACGGGGTGCCCTGGTCAGTTACGACTTCCTTAGGAAGACCCACACGGCTGAAAACCTGAAACAACTCTTTGGCAATGGTTTTAGCAGAGGTGTTTCGGAGAGGAATCGCTTCTGTGTCACGATGGCCTCCATTTGCTGCTGGTGTCTGTTCCAAGCCTGCAATGCTCTCTTGGTTAACCTTTTGTTGAGCTGCATGCTCTCTTGGTGAGCCTATTGTTGAGCTGCGTGAGCCTGTTGTTGAGCTGCAAGGCTCTGCTGCAAACCTGCATTTGTCTGTTGTTGATTTTCATTTGCCTGTTGTTGATTTGCATTTTCTAAAGCCAGCTGTTTCAGTATCTCCTCCATTTTGGGTTTACTTTAACTGCCCGCGGCACTCCACCATGTGTAAAGGGTTAGCTCGGTAGCGGGGGTGTATGACCCTCTGGATGGGTTCATTACACACGGAACTTATACAGAAAGGCAGTCGAAGACGGTTGAAAACAAAGATTTTGGTTTATTCTTCCATCTTGCTGGAAACAAGTGCAAGCATCAAAACAGCATAAACAAACTCAAACATAAAATAAACCCTGGCCACTTTGGGCGTCTACCTTCCACACAGGAACCTATCTATGGAGTCTAGCACAGCATACTGCTGGGTAGACACTGCTGGTCATACAGCAGAAAACAAAAGTCTTTTTGATTTTTATCACACAGAAAAATCAATAGCACCTCACCTCTTCAGAAGTATTTCAGTTCACTGCTCTCCTTCACTCAGAAAGCCTCAGGATGCAGCAATCAGTAGTAATCCTCTGGATTACTTATAGAGGCCTTAATTGCCTCATTCTGAACAGCTGAACTTTTCCCAACGCCCTTAAACCTTTCTGGCTACTTCTGCAGCCGACACCCGATAATAATTGGTGTATTGTCTAAACAAGGCAGAAATGTATCTCCCGTCTGTGACAACACCCACAGATTTACCTGACTTCCTGTCACAGTGCTTACTGCAAGTATCAGAATGTTGGTTTTGTGCAGCAAGAATATTGCACAAAGAGGCGAAGAAAGATGGCGATTGTTTTGTATATGTTTATCACAAACCTGATGTTTCCAAACCACACCCCCCCTATGGAATTTGGAAGAAAGAAGGACAGGGAAAACCCAGCCCTCCACCTAACGCCCAGTTTCTTCCCACTACCCAAGCTCAAATACAGCCCAGTGAACTTCCTCCCGGCAGCCATCTTAGTGCACCCATGCTCTCACTTCCTGCCCAGCCCAGTGCACTTCCTGCAGGTGGCCATCTTGGTACACCCAGAAGGCCTAACCAGTATGGCTCCTACCACACTCTTGTCTTCCCCAATACGGAAGTGTCACCTTCACAGGCCGGATATATTAATGATGAAGAAGCGTCTGAGTGGGAAGATCAACAACAGGCGGCGAGGCCACCCACTGATTTAACCCCCAATCCAGCTCCAGACTCACAGTTCCGAGTGAATCTCGAACATATGCTAGCAACCATAAAGAACAGTACCCCTCGTCAGTCCCCACAACAACAACAACAATCTCAGTTGCCAGATGGGGCACCGGTGATGTATGTTGCTTTTACCCCATCACAAGCAGCGGCCTTAGTGACAAGTCTGCCTGACCCGGAGAAACATCCAATGCCCTTCTACCTAAGGATGGTGCAAATACAAGAAACGTATTCAGCTGCTTGGAGAGATTTGATCAGTTTATGCCAAATTAAAGCAGGACATTTTTTTTTTTTTTTTTGGCCTGTCATGCAAGCGGCCTTCAATGATGCCTGCTTGACAAGTGCCACTTCCTGTTCCTCGGGTGTGGAGTTTTGTGCCCAACTCCACGAATGGGAAAAGGAGAAATTGGCGGATCAGACAACCACCATCCAAGATATTACCCAAGATGAAGGGGAGTCTGTGGAGAAGTATGATGACAGACTCGTACAAGCCTTTGATGATCTGGGCTTCTCTCGCCATGAAAAGGCACACACACTATCAACTGTTTTTGTCTCAGGGCTCAGAGAGGATACCAGAAAAGGCCTGATGGTGACTCGCCCCGAATACCGCTCTATGTAGATGTCCAATCTACTGTTGGTGGCCAGAGGTATAGAAAATCAATGTCCCTCATGGTGGCCCATGATGAAGAGAATGTAGAGCCCCAAGACATCCCAGACAAGACACGGACCCCCATAAAGAACAACGCGGACATCAGCAACCACCACCACCACTACCACGCCCCAACTCTCGCTAGGAAATGGGCAAACCTGTGTCACCCCTTATGGCAGTGTCCTCTACCTGTCCCATGAATTTGCTTGGAGCTGATGTGCTGTCCAGACTACAGGCCTCAATCAATTTCACGCCTGAATGAGGAGTGCAGCTACATACTCCCTTATCCTCAGAAGACTTATCTGCCTTGTGTTCTCTGCCTCGCATGATGATACTTCATGAAGCAATACCTCCAAGTACAATACCACAAGACGTACTTGACAGAATCCCTGCGTGCCTATGGTCCACAGGACCGGAAGACATTGGTCATTTGAAAGTGCCACCAGTTTTAGTCAAGCTCATTGCCCCGGAAACCACAATACCCCTTGAAGCCAGCTCAATCCACAGCCTTCTCAAAACAGGTCAAGACTCTTGTGTCCAATGGAGCTCTGATACCCTGTACTTCTGAATGCAATACACTCTTGTTCCCAGTGAAGAAACAGACCCCAAGAGGAGAACCAGAGAAATACAGAATGGTCCAAGACCTACGAGCAGTTAATGAAGCCACAGTGTTGAACACCCCAATTGTGCCAAATCTCCAAGCCAGTTTGCCAAAGCCATAACTTCAATACTTGATACATGGCAAAAAGAACACCCTGCAGTGACTCTTCTCATATATGTGGACTACCTTCTTCTCTGCACAGATGACCAACCCACTGCAGAAGAAAATTCAGAAAATCTACTATGCTACCTTGCGGAACAAGGCTGTAAGACCTCCAAAGCCAAAATATAGTGGTGTTCCAAGACAGTCACCTTTTTGGGCCACTGCATTTCCAAGGGCACAAGACATATCACATTGGACCGAGTGGCTGCTATCCAGGACATTCCCCAACCTCAGGCCACTAAACAACTGCATGCTTTTCTTGGGCTCATATCTTACTGCAGGGCGTGGATCCCTGATGCATCGATCCTCATGCAACCACTCTATGATGCTCTCAAGTCTGTGCCGTTTAACCTGTCAAGCCCTGGACAATTTCTTTCTGCTGAAGCAAGCAATATCTACAGCTCCTGCTTTGGGCCTCCCAGATTATGGAATACCCTTTAAGCTGTTTGTGTCGGAAAGAGGCAACAGGGGTCCTAGCTCAACCACATGGAGGCCGGACTAGACCCATTGGGTACTATTATAAATAGGGTAAACTCCTGCGCTGTCTGAAAAGTGAAAGGAAGGGGAACAAACTAAAAATACTGCTGCAAATATAAAAGTCTACCTCGATAGACTAAAGTGAAACAGAAAGATTAAATTGCAATACTTGCGCTGTAAAGTGTGGGGCAGGGAGTATGTAGTGGGCGGTAATATTTATAAGTGACTAGTGAAAATATTATTTAGTGAGAACAGTATTATAAGACATATATAGCAATGAAACCAATACAAGGATAGTCCTTAATGAAAAAATCCTTAATGAAAAAATCTGCACTCTGAGGAGGTCCAGATCCAGTGCAGTCCTGCCGTGTATTAGTGTGCTCCAAACAGAGATAAATCCTAATCTCCAACGGTGCAGGTATTGTGTAAAAAAATAAATAAAAGTAAAGAATGAAAATGCAAAAGGTACACGGAAAAAAGTTCTGAAGAAAATATATATGCGACCCTTAGATCCGTAATATAGGTGAAATAGGATAGTTGAGCCAACACCAAAGTTACATATAAACACCTTTGGTGAACCCAGCTGCTCACCTCGAGTTGACCACAATATGTCCAGGTCAAACTGGTCTAGATGGTTACAGTCCACAAATAACACATGTAAATCTCCATCCGATGTTTAACATGAAAAAACAAAGTAAAAAGACAAAAAGAGGCTGATGGTGAAATACCGTCACAAAAAAGATGTTAGCAATTTGGGATCTTGGCGGGTGGGAGTGCACTCACATGTGAGTGAGAGATCTCAGACTCATATCCACGAGTACCGCACTCGTCGGTCCCTCTATCTTTCCTCTGCTTCTTTCCACTAATTCTCAGGGTTCAGATGCTGGCTGTTTTGGTCTCCCCAGGATTTCTCAGTGTGTAACGCTGTCTCAGCTGCTGTGGGCTTATGGTAACTCCTATCCCTCTCTCATTAGCTCAGGTGGAGCGCTCAGGTGGCGTTGTAATGGGAAAGGGGTGAAAGAAACACACCCATAGTATAGCCCAGTCAGCAATGTAAACCGATTTTATTAAAAACAAAAGTTAAAACTCACATATAGATACAGGAACTCTGCAACAATCCTTACGAGCGGCGAACTCGTATGTCCGTTCGTCAGATGCTGTGGTGTGTCCTGCCTACCAATCCAGGACACACCACAGCAGGACACACCACAGCATCTGACGAACGGACATACGAGTTCGCCGCTCGTATGTATTGTTGCAGAGTTCCTGTATCTATATGTGAGTTTTAACTTTTGTTTTTAATAAAATCGGTTTACATTGCTGACTGGGCTATACTATGGGTGTGTTTCTTTCACCCCTTTCCCATTACAACGCCACCTGAGCGCTCCACCTGAGCTAATGAGAGAGGGATAGGAGTTACCATAAGCCCACAGCAGCTGAGACAGCGTTACACACTGAGAAATCCTGGGGAGACCAAAACAGCCAGCATCTGAACCCTGAGAATTAGTGGAAAGAAGCAGAGGAAAGATAGAGGGACCGACGAGTGCGGTACTCGTGGATATGAGTCTGAGATCTCTCACTCACATGTGAGTGCACTCCCACCCGCCAAGATCCCAAATTGCTAACATCTTTTTTGTGACGGTATTTCACCATCAGCCTCTTTTTGTCTTTTTACTTTGTTTTTTCATGTTAAACATCGGATGGAGATTTACTTGTGGACTGTAACCATCTAGACCAGTTTGACCTGGACATATTGTGGTCAACTCGAGGTGAGCAGCTGGGTTCACCAAAGGTGTTTATATGTAACTTTGGTGTTGGCTCAACTATCCTATTTCACCTATATTACGGATCTAAGGGTCGCATATATATTTTCTTCAGAACTTTTTTCCGTGTACCTTTTGCATTTTCATTCTTTACTTTTATTTATTTTTTTACACAATACCTGCACCGTTGGAGATTAGGATTTATCTCTGTTTGGAGCACACTAATACACGGCAGGACTGCACTGGATCTGGACCTCCTCAGAGTGCAGATTTTTTCATTAAGGACTATCCTTGTATTGGTTTCATTGCTATATATGTCTTATAATACTGTTCTCACTAAATAATATTTTCACTAGTCACTTATAAATATTACCGCCCACTACATACTCCCATTGGGTACTATTAATGCCGCTTAGACCCCGTGGCTAGGGGTGGCCCTTCCTGCTTAACAGCTGTCTTTGCTGCCCAAGCACTACTGGACAAAACTTCAGACCAAGTTTTAGCACACCCCCTGCTTCTTCTGGCACTGCATGACATTGCTGCCATCTTGAATCAGGTGCAACCCGACACCTGTACACCGCCAGACATCTTCGGTTGCAAATCTCCCTCCTCCTTCCAGACAATGTGACCCTCCAAAGATGTCTCACAAGATAGAGAAGATGAAGAAGGAATCAGAGAAGGTGAAGAAAAAGACCCCTGTACTGTTCCACATGACTGCCTTGAATCGATGCGCATGGAAACCACACATTTATCTACAGTGAGTGAAACTCCTCTGGAAAACCCTGACGACATACTTTTTGTGGATGGCTCCAGATATGCGGATGAAGAAGGCAAGTACCACACAGGTTATGCTGTGACCTCAGAATTTGAAATTCTACAATCAGGAACATTACCTATATCTGCTCAGGAAGTGGAGCTCCATGCCCTCACTACAGCGTGTAAGATAGCAAAAAAAAGAGCCAACCTTTACACAGACTCAAGGTATGCCCTGCGAGTGGTTCATGACTTCAGTATCATCTGGAGGGCTACAGGATTTCTGACAGCGGCCGAAACACCGGTGAAACACGGCCCAGCTATCAAGGAGTTAATCGATGCACTACTCCTGTCTGACCAAGTGGCTGTCTTGAAGGTTAAAGTACATGGCAAACTGAATTCTCAAGAAGACAGAGGGAACCACCTAGCGGATATAGCTGCCAAACAAGCAGCGAAAGACCAACGAAAAACGGCTGAAGTGGCCGAAGAGGAGAGTGAATCTTTAGCACAGATGCCTTTGGCAGTCCATGTGCCATCTGACAGGCTATACCTAGCCTCTATGCAAAATGCAGCTCACACAGAAGAACATTTGGAATGGATCAATAAAGGAGCAGAATATGATGGATATCTATATCTGATGAGAGGGAAAACCTGTTTACCAAAATATATGTATCCAGCAGTCGTCTAATGGGCACATGGACCTGCAAATCTCTCTAAGAACTTAATTAATTCACTAATAAGCAAGTATTACTGGGCCCCAGGGATAACCACCCTAACCAGAAATTACTGCGCCTCATGTGCAGTATGTGCAAAATGCAACCCTGCCTATACAAACCCACTGCAGAGATCCCTGAGTTGCTGGATTATCGTCAGCGCCCCTGTGTTCCTGCATTCTGATCTTGGACTTCCCATTGAACGACCCTGCATCCTCTACCCGCTTATTCTGATCTCCTGGCTTGACCCCTGGCTTATAGTCTGACCTAATTCTGCCTGCTCCCGGCTTGGCTTACTGACTCTGCCCGTCTTACCGTAAATTACCTTGGCTTGTTCCAGTGACCCTATCTGAATCTGTTTAACCACTTAAGGACCGCCTCCTGCACATATACGTCGGCAGAATGGCACAAGCACATACCTGTACGTCCTCTTTAAGTGCCCAGCCGTGGGTCGCGGGCGCGCGCCCGCAACGCGGTCCGAAGCTCCGTGACCGCGTACCCGATCGCCGCTGGAGTCCCGCGATCGGTCCCCGGAGCTGAAGAATGATGAGAGCTGTGTGTAAACACAGCTTCCCCGTTCTTCACTGTGGCGCTGTCATTGATCGTGTGTTCAATGATATAGGGAAACACGATCAATGATGTCACACGTCCAGCCCCGCCCCCTACAGTTAGAAACACATATGAGGTCACACTTAACCCCTTCAGCGCCCCCTAGTGGTTAACTCCCAAACTGCAATTATCATTTTCACAGCAAACAATGCATTTTTATAGCATTTTTTGCTGTGAAAATTACAATTGTCCCAAAAATGTGTCAAAATTGTCCAATATAATGTCGCGGTCACGATAAAAATCGCTGATCGCTGCCATTAGTAGTAAAACAATTTCTTTTTATAAAAATGCAATAAAACTATCCCCTATTTTGAAAACATTGCGCAAACCAATCGATAAGCGCTTATTGCGATTTTTTTTTACCAAAAATAGGTAGAATACGTATCAGCCTAAACTGAGAAAAAAAACATCATATACCCTTCAGCACGGTGATATTTGCTGACGATGTTGAGACAAATCAATATTTCATGTACTATATATATTTTTAACGATGTTTAACTATTAACCACTTCTCTACTTTGGGTGTTTTTCAGATTTGGTGTTTACAAGACTAAAACTGTTTTTTTTGCTAGAAAATTACTTAAAACCCACAAACATTATATATTTATTTTTTTCTAATACCCTAGAGAATAAAATGGCGATCATTGCAATACTTTTTGTCACACCATATTTGCGCAGCGGTCCTACAAGCGCACTTTTTTTGGAAAAAAATCACTTTTTTGAATTAAAAAATAAGACAGCAATAAATTTGGCCCAATTTTTTTATATATTGTGAAAGATAATGTTACGCCGAGTAAAATGGTACCCAACATGTCACGCTTACAAATTGCGCCCGCTCGTGGCATGGCGTCAAACTTTTACCCTTAAAAATCTCGATAGGCGACGTTTAAAAAATTCTATAGGTTGCATTTTTTGAGTTACAGAGTAGGCCTAGGGCTATAATTATTGCTCTCGCTCTAACGATCGCGGCGATACCTCACTTGTGTCGTTTGAACACCGTTTTCATATGCGGGCGCTACTCACGTATGCGTTCGCTTCTGCGCACGAGCTCGTCGGGACGGGGCGCTTTAAATTTTTTTTTTTTTTTTCTTATTTATTTTTATTTGTTTTATTATTTTTTACACTGGAAAAAAAAAAAAAATGATCACTTTTATTCCTATTACAAGGAATGTAAACATCCCTTGTAATAGAACAAAGCATGACAGGTCCTCTTAAATATGAGATCTGGGGTCAAAAAGACCTCAGATCTCATATTTAGACTAAAATGCAAAAAAAAAATTGGAAAATGTCATTTTTTCAAATGACAAAAAAAAAAATGTTTCTTTAAGAGGCTGGGCGGGACTGACGTTTTGACGTCACTTCCGCCCAGCCGAGCTATGGGGACGGGCGAAGGAGATTTTTCCTTCAGTCTCGTCCCCGCTCAGCTCCCGAACAGTCGCGATCTCCTCCGCCGGTACCGACGGCTCCGGTAAGCGGCGGAGGGCGCGGGAGGGGGGGGGGCCCCTCTCCCGCCACCGATAATGGCGATCTCGCAGCGAATCCGCCGCGGAGACCGCCGTTATCGTTACCAGAACCGCTGACAGTAAAGATAGATACCTCGGTTGTGGCAGCAGCTGCTGCCGTTACCGAGATATGTATCTTTAAAGTTAGGCCGTATATAGTCGTACAGCGGTCTGGAAGTGGTTAATAAAATCTTTTTCTAGTTTAACAATCTTGTATACTTTTACATCAATACTAAATAGTGCCTTAAAAGTCCGCTTAGGGGAAACCTTTCTCTTGATCTTACTGTGTATGACCCCTGGCCTGGCTTCTGATTCTCTTACCGGATTTCCCAGCTACCTGTTACGTCTGGCTCCTTTCTAGCACACCTGCCACACAGTGCATCCAGCTTGCTTCAGCTGCTCCACAGTGATCAAGTCACCAGGCCACAGCCGCCGGAAAACCCCACTTTTTTGTGCACTGCATTCGCTGTTCCACCTTGCGCTGAACTCAGCCGCAAGGGGAGCCCTCTCAGCACATTGGCCTCCAACTAGACTCCTGACACTGGCTGTGATTTTGGAAAGCTTCAGTGCCAGTTTCACTTACCTAACATGCCAGCTCCTGCACCCAAAGCCGATTGACGAGTCGACTCAGGTGCCGAAATTGCTGGTTCCCTAGACAGGCAAGTGTCCTTATATGAGTATTTGTAGCTGCTGACTTTGAATTTTTCTGCCAGACTGGAGCTTACCATTTGTCCAACTGCGATATAGCCAAATGATGGCTACAGTGTGGTTGTCCAATTCTGGGAGGGCATCATACAACGTCCTCCCAGAACCGTGCCCCCATCCATAATGCTCTGTGATCACTGTGTCCATCACAATGTAAACACAGTTGCCAGTTATCAGCATTTCCTTCCTCACGCTGCCACAGCGTGAGGAAAGAGTCAGTAACAACCTAGTGTGAAAGGGGACATCTCCACTGATAATCAGGGCACTAATCATCAGTGCAGCACCAACAGTGTCCATCAGTGCTGCCAATGAGCGCCGCCCATCAGTGCTCACAGAGCTTTGTGAATGGCCCGGCGGCAGGGTAAGGAGGGAGGATGATGATAAAAAAAACTTAGTTAGACTTACCGGTGACGGTATTTCTAAGAGCCTTTCAGGACAACCCTGGAGAGAGAGCGCAGCTCTGCCTCTTTTTCAGGAAACACATGTGATCCTTTAAAATCCCTCCTCTTCCACCATGGCCTCAGTTATTGTGTGGTCTTCGACAAACTGGAAAACAAAGCACAGAAGAACCACAACAAACCATGATAGACATTTAAAACATACTTCTAATCAAATACCTAGGGAGGGAAAATAGCGGTTGTCCTGAAAGGCTCTTAGAAATACCGTCACCGGTAAGTCTAACAAAGTTTTTCTCAAATCGCCTTTCAGGACAACCCTGGAGAGGATAACTGAGTAACTTACCCTAGGGTGGGACTACTGCCTGCAGTACCTTCCTGCCGAAGGCTTGCCCTGCAGCGGACAGTGGGCCAGAGTCAGAAAGATGCGCGCATCTTTCTGCTGGCGTAACGTATCTCCGATACGTTACGCCGTTCTAACTTTGGGCGCAAGTTCTGTATTCAGAAAGAACTTGCGCCCTTAGTTACAGCGGCGTAACGTATGTGTTGCGGCGTAAGCCCGCCTAATTCAAATGGGGATGTTGGGGGCATGTTTTATTTAAATTTGAGTTGACCCCGCGTATTTAACGTTTTTTTATTACGGCGCATGCGTGAAAAAATCCCAGTGCGCATGCTCGAAAATCCGCCGCAAAACGTCATTGCTTTCGACGTGAACGTAAATTACATCCAGCTCTATTCAGGACCCTGTGAAAAAAGGTCTTTCCTGAAAGGTAGTTTCCACGGTGGTTTTGTGGCTAAGTTTAGAAGTATCGCAAACCAAGGTCTTTTTGGCCAGTAGGGAGTAACCAGAATCAAGTTGGTTCTTTCTTCCCTGAATTTCCTCAGAACTAATGGGATTAGTGGAAAGGGGGAAAAGCGTAGCACAGCTGGTAACGCCATGGGTGGGCCAGCTCATTTATGCCTACCGCCTGGTCCTCTCTGTGAAGAGAGAAGAATTCCTGAACTTTTGCATTTTCCTGGCTGGCAAACTATACTGTCTATTTGTGGTTGCCCCCATTCCTGGGAGATTGTTGTGAAGATTTCCTGGTTGAGACTCCACTCTGCCTCCACTATGCTTCTTCTGCTTAGAAGGTCCGCTAACAGATTCTGAGACCCTTTCAGATGGACTGCTGACAGGGAAGTCACATTTAGTTCTGCCCAGGACAACAGTTGATTGGCTAGCTCCATGAGGCCTTTGCTCCTGGTTCCCCCGTTTGAGGACATAAGCCACTGCTGTCGTGTTGTCCGACAGGATTTGTACGCGACGCCCCTTCACTGCTTGTTGGAAAGCAAGGAGACCCAGGAAGATGGCTTTTAACTCCCTCCAGTTCGATGATTTCCTGGTTTATGATTTGGACCAGGTGCCCTGTGCAGTCTGACCGTCTAGGTGGGCTTCCCAGCCCCAGGAACTTGCGTCTGTTGTTAGACGTTTGTCTATAGGAAAGACCCAGGGAAGGTCTTTTGTCAGGTTGTTTGAGTCTCTCCACCACCAGAGTGCTCGTTTTACGTTAATCTAAAGTGTTTTTCTAGCGACTCTTGGTGCGACCAGGCCTGTAGGATGTTCATCTAAGGGGCTGGGAAAGCAACCTCGCCCATTGGACTGCCGGGATCGAGGCCGTAAGTAGACCTAAAACTGCCATAGCTGACCGGACTGAAATCCAGAGATTTGTCTGAACCTGACCCACGGCGGAGAATACCTTCTCCATTTTTTCCTGGGGAAGAAACACTTTCTGAAGTACCGAGTTTATGGTGTAATCCAGAAACCTTGTCTCCTGTGTTGGATCTAGATTTGATTTTTCCAGATTTAACAACCAGCCTAGACTCCTGAAATGAGTCTGCGACACTTGAAGGTTTGTCACAACCTGATCCCTGGAATCCGCAAAAAACAGCAGGTCGTCCAAATATGGAATGACCGAGATCCCTCTAAGTTTCAGAGGCTCCAAGGCCTCCGCCATAATCTTTGTGAAGATCCTGGGGGAGGAGGAAAGACCGAAGGGAAGGGCCTTGAACTGGAGATGCCAAACAGTGGTCCCTAGGTTTATGGCCAGGCGAAGAAACCGCTGGGAGGCCGGTGCTATCGGTACATGCAAGTAGGCATCCCTCAGATCCAGGGATGCCATGAAGCAATCTGGGGTAAACAGCTTCGTTATGGAATAGTGTCCATACGGAAGTGTTTGTACCGTATTGATTTGTTTAAGATCTTCAGATTCAGAATCAGACGGTATTTGCCTGAAGGTTTCTTTACCAAAAATATGTGGGAATAAAACCCCCGACCCTCCTGATGTTTTGGGACTTGGACTATTACTTCCTGTTGTATCAGATCCTGTAATAGGCTCATCATAACGGAAGACTTTTCTTGATCCTGTGGGAGTGCTGTGACATAGAATCTGCTTGGGGGCATTCTAAAAATTCCAGACTGTACCCCTTTGCAATGATCCTTTCCACAAAGGGACTTCTGGACATCTGAACCCACTGTGGAAGGAAGGCAGATAATCTTCCTCCCACTGGGGTCAGATTGTCACTTACTTTTAGGGGTTTGGTCTGGGGGAGATCTGAAAAGAACACCTTCCCTGCCTTTTTGGGGAAGCTAACGCATTTTATTTTCTTCCTTATTTTTGTAGGACTGCTGAAAAGGACGAAAATTCTTTTTTGGGGTCTGATTCTTTTTAATAGGGAAAGCTTTCTTTTTATCAGCTGTTCTGTCTAACATTTCTCCAGATCTTGACCGAACAGGAAATCACCTGAAAACAGTAGGCCACATAGTTTGATCTTAGAGGGTGTGTCCCCTGACCAAGTTTTTAGCCAGACTGCACGCCTGGCCGAATTTACTAATGCTGCTGATCTCGCCGCCATCTTAATAGACTCTGCTGACGCATCCGCCATATACTTGACAGCTTTTAAGATCAAGGGAAAGGATTCCAGGAGGTCCTTTCTTGGCGTGCCTGCCTCTACACTCATCAGCTTCTCTACCCAGCATTCTAAGTTTCGGGCGACCATTGTGGCAGCCATAGCAGGTTTGAAACTGGCTGGAATCCCATGCCTTTTTTAAAAGGGAATCGGCTCTTTTGTCCATTGCGTCCTTCAAGACCCCCATGTCCTCAAAAGCAAGGTCTGTACGACGTGACACCTGTGAGAAAGACGCATCCACCCGTGGCTTCCTTTTCCACACCTCCGTGTCTTTATCCTCAAAAGGAAATCTTCTCTTAAGATTTTTAGAAAAGAAGGGACCCCTCTCAGGGTCTTTACACTTCTTTTTAATTGTGTCCGACAGGACTCTATGAACTGGAAAGACTCGCTGTTTAGAGTCGTCCAGACCTTGGTACATTTTATCATGAATAGACAAGTGTACCTTCTCCTGGATATCCAGAGTAGTGTAGATTGCTTTTAGTAAATCATCCACTTCATCTAAGGATAATTTATATCTGGAGCTTCTGCTATCATCTTCCTCCTCATCCGAATCCCTGAGAGAGGGAAGAGTACTAGCCCCTTCGTCCCCAGAGTCCCCTTCTGTTTGTCTAGATAAGGAGACTTTCGGGCTGGGTGGTGGTTGCTGAGGTTCCGCTTGAACTACAGGACCCTGTGCCAGAAAAGATTTAACTGAACTTAGAGAGCTTGTGAGTTCTTGTACTGAGGAAAATAAGTCCTTGTACTGCTGTGATGTTTCTTCTTCAACCAAATTCTTAATACAAGACCTGCACATTGCCTTTTGCCATGAATCTCTTAAAGGATTCTTGCAGCAGGGACACTTTCTTGGTGGATCTAAGGGCCAGATTCACAGCCAGGCGGCGCAGGGTAACGTAACCGATTTAGGTTACACCGCCGCAAATTTTCTGGCTAAGTGCCCGATCCACAAAGCACTTACCTGGAAATTTGCGGCGGTGTATCCTAAATCCGTCCGGCGCAAGGCGGGCCCAATCGAATGGGGCGAGTACCATTTAAATTAGGCGCGCTCCCGCGCCGGACGTACTGCGCATGCTCCCGTCGCAAATTTCCCGACATGCTTTGCGCGAAGTTACGACACGCCAATGTTTTGTGAATTGCGACGGGTAAAAAAGACTTGCGCCGGGAATTATTATTTTTTTTTTAAAAATCGAAAACGACGCGGGAAAGACGGGTATACTTTTACATGGTGTACTAAGTTTACACTTTATAAAAGGTGCCCTATCTTTGCGACGGCAAACTAACACTTGCGGCGACGTAACGACGGGAAAAAATTTAGTGGATTGCCGTAACTGCTAATTTGCATACCCGACGCTGGTTTACGACGCGAAAACCCCCCAGCGGCGGCCGCGGTACTGCATCCTAAGATCCGACAGTGTAAAACTATTACACCTGTCGGATCTTAGGGATATCTATGCGTAACTGATTCTATGAATCAGTCGCATAGATAGAAACAGGGATACGACGGCGTATCAGCAGATACGCCGTCGTATCCCTTTTGTGAATCTGGCCCTAAGTGCCTAGTTTTGCCTACAGATTTTTCCTGCAACGAGATAAATAATAAAAAACTCCTTTCCCTTTTTTTTTTTAAATCTAAAACACCTTGAGTGACCTATACCACCATCACCAGAAAGTGTCCCCAGTGTTTTAACCACTTAAGACCCGGACCTTTAGGCAGCTAAAGGACCCGGCCAGGTTTTGCGATTCGGCACTGCGTCGCTTTAACAGACAATTGCGCGGTCGTGCGACGTGGCTCCCAAACAAAATTGGCGTCTTTTTCCCCCCCCACAAATAGAGCTTTCTTTTGGTGATATTTGATCACCTCTGCGTTTTTGATTTTTTGCGCTATAAACAAAAATAGAGCGTCAATTTTGAAAAAAATTCAATATTTTTTACTTTTTGCTATAATAAATATCCCCCAAAAATATATAAAAAAAACATTTATTTTCCTCAGTTTAGGCCGATACGTATTCTTCTACCTATTTTTGGTAAAAAAAAAAAATCGCAATAAGCGTTTATCGGTTGGTTTGAGCAAAATGTATAGCGTTTACAAAATTGGGGATAGTTTCATTGCATTTTTATTATTTTTTACTACTAATGGCGGCGATCAGCGATTTTTTTCGTGACTGCGACATTATGGCTGATGGGGTTATGTGTGACCTCATGTGTGTTTACATCTGTAGGGGGGTGTGGCTGTAGGTGTGACATCATCGATTGTGTATCCCTATAAAAGGGATCACACGATCGATGACGGCGCCACAGTGACGAACAGGGAAGCTGTGTTTACACACAGCTCTCCCCGATCTTCAGCTCCGGGGACCGATCGCGGGACTCCAGCGGCGATCGGGTCCCGCGGTCCCAGAGCTTCGGACCGGGTCGCGGGCCCGCGACCCATGGCTGGGTACTAGCACAGGACGTACCTATACGTTCATGTGCCCAGCCGTGCCATTCTGCCGACGTAAATGTGCAGGAGGCGGTCCTTAAGTGGTTAAGCAACAACCCCCTTACTATTACAAGGACCGAGGATATAAGCCTCTGTCCGGTAACCACAGGCTCCCTCAGGGAGGAGAAAAGCATACAAAACACAATAAGCCCATAAGGTATAGAATAAAGGCACCGCTGTACCCCTCTTACCTGGGCCTGACCGATGCTTGCGGTGCCTGTATCCGCCGACGCTGTCTCTCTCTCTTCCATCTTGCAGAGATCGCAGCGGAGCTCAGAGGGAAAGATGGCTTTTTAAATTTTCCTGGCTTCCACGTCATCGACGAGGGCCGTAAACGAAAGCACCGGTCAAAGGACCTGCCCCCTGGTTGCTGCGTTCCAGGCGCTGGGAACCACGAGCGCCACGCCCCCACAGGAAGCCGTGTTACCATGCATGATGTCACCCGCCAGCCGGGACCCGGAAGCTGCGGTATAACTCGGGTGGTCGGGCGGTAGTCGTTGCAGGTCAACGGCTTACTCCGCTATCAGCTTCCGGGTCCCGGCTGGCGGGTGACGTCATGCACGGTAACACGGCTTCCTGTGGGGGCGTGGCGCTCGTGGTTCCCAGCGCCTGGAACGCAGCAACCAGGGGGCAGGTCCTTTCACCATGATGCTGTCTCCTGAGGGTCCATAGCTCCACTGAGCAGGAACGACTGGGGACTCCGGAGCACCCCCTCTAGAGATGAAGGGGGCTGGGATGGTCGCTGCACTCCAAACAGAAAACATAAGGTATGCCTGCCCCCTCCGCCCTGGAGAGAGCTCAGCTCCCTGGTTCCTCATGCTGCTTCCACCATGGCGGAGGAAACACAATAACTGAGGCCATGGTGGAAGAGGAGGGATTTTAAAGGATCACATGTGTTTCCTGAAAAAGAAGCGGAGCTGCGCTCTCTCTCCAGGGTTGTCCTGAAAGGCGATTTGAGAAAGTTCATACGGGTACAGTGCTACAAAACTAAGTAATTGTCAAAGTGCAATAGCGCTGAAAGCTAAAAATTGGCCTGGGCAGGAAGGGGGTGAAATTGCCATGTAGGCAACTGCTTAAAGCGGAGCTCTGCCATAAAAAAGAATATTAAAAGCCAGCAGCTACAAATACTGCAGCTGCTGACTTTTAATAAATGGACACTTACCTGTCCTGGAGTCTAGCGATGTCGGCAGCAGAAGACGAGCAATCGCTCATCTCTCGGCTGCCCCCACCGCCATCATCGGTGAGGGAATCAGGAAGTGAAGCCTTGCAATGTCCGGTTCCCTACTGCGCATGCGCGAGTCGCGCTGCGCCCTCCTCACTGTTTCCCGCTCTGTGTTCTGGGAGCCATGTGTTTCCCAGAACACAACGGGGGGAGACGGGAACTGACGCACTACCCGCAGTCTATGCCGGAAGTGGGTGCAAATACCTGTCTTAGACAGGTATCTGCACCTCCCTCCCCCCTGAAAAGGTGCCAATTGTGGCACAGGAGGGTGGGAAGAATCCGATGAGCGGAGGTTCCACTTTAGGGTGGAGCTCCGCTTTAAAGCAAAGCTCCAGGTTCCTTGTAAACAAAATGAAAAGTCAGCAGCTACAAAAACTGCAGCTGCTGACTTTTTAGACCCCTTTCAAACTGAGGCACTTTACAGGTGCTATAGCGCTAAAAATAGCGCCTGCAAAGCGCTTCACCTGTCACTGCGACGTCCAAAAAAGTCCTGCAAGCAGCATCTTTGAAGCATTGTATACACTGCTCCTGCCCATTGAAATTAATGGGCACCGCTGCCGAAAGCTCCTGCAAAGTGTATCCGCAGCGGCGCTGCACTGGCACATTTAACCCTTTTTTTGGCCACTAGTGGGGGTAAATACGCCCCGCTAGCAGCCGAATAGCCCCGCTAAAATGACAGTAAAGCGCTGCTAAAACTAGCGCGTTTTGCCGTCAACGCCCACCCAAGTGTGAGAGGGGTCTTAATATTAGGATACTTTCCTGTCCAGGGAGCAGGGGCGGATCCAGGGGTGAGTTGAACCATTTCATTATATATTACAATGTAATAATATAAATAATGCGCTTCAATGATGATGCCGTGATGATTGAAGCGCTAACACCTGTAATTTCCCTGATAAATTGCTCCCCAAAAAAAATATTTTCTGGCAGTGTTCCTCCCGAGACTAGGCTCTGGATCCGCCCCTGCCAGTTAGCCCGCGAGGTCGGCACCCCAGCCGATTTTTTATTCGGCTGCTGCCGTTTCCTTGCTGCGCATGCTTGAAGCGCGCTGCATTTTGTGAATGGCCCGGTGGCAGGGGAAGGAGTAGAGCTGAACTTCTGGGGGACCTCGCCGCCCCCCGAAAAGGTGCCAAATGTGACAGCGGAGGAGAGAAGCAAACAAACAAAGCTTCCCCTTTTGGGTGGAGCTCCACTTTAAGAGGAAAATATGCTTTTTATTTTGTCCCTTACAAGGACCCGTGACAATTTTAATGCACATAAAAACGTACGTCAACTCACATAAACATGTACGCCAACGGAACGCGAGGGATATCCATTTTAATGCACGTTTATGTGTAAACAGTCCCTATTCAACGCGTCTCTCCTGTCCAAAAATGCAGGCCGTCACTTGTTTTTTTTAAAAAAAAAAAAGGAACCCTGTAGTCCTCTTATCTTCCCAGGCCAGTTTCCTTCAGAAGCCCCTGAGAAGAAAGTTCCCGCTTCCACACACAGCCCCCGAGGCGTGACGCGCCAGCTGTGGGTAGGCAAGTAACCTGTTCTTGTATCCGGCCGCTGGCATTGTGTGAAATAGAAAGTAAAGACAGGGGGCGCTGTGCAGGCCAAGTACATGGCATGCGTGTATGTGTGCACAGGAGAAGAAAAACAAGGAAATGGTGGAGGGAGAGCCTGCTAGTTTTCCCATGTAAGCGCCGGTAGCCCGCTCGGGGGGGCGCGCATTGATGGGTTAAACAGCGGCTGGCCGTGGAGGATGGATTACGAGTTCAAGAGCAAGCTGTCTGCCGAGCGAGAGCGGGTGGAGGACCTCTTTGAGTATGAAGGCTGCAAAGTGGGTCGTGGAACGTACGGGCATGTTTACAAAGCGAAGAAGAAAGACGGGTGAGTGTCACGGGGAGGCGTGTCCTGGGCGGGAGGGGGCACCGCACCTTATCTGTCACACAGCTCCTTTGTGTGTAATGCATTGCAATGTCCGAGGTGGCTGCACACTGCTACTCCTGTCAGCCTGGCACGTTATTGATGGCAAGCCTGTGCTAGTTATGTGTTTGTAGCGCCCTCCTCCTCCTCTGCACACGCCCGGGATGCTGAAGTTGTGTTGGGGGGAGGGGAGAGACTGAGCTACAAATGTTTATGTTGGGGTGGTCCCACCTCCTCCATTGCTCCCTCCTCCCTTCCCATGTGTGAATGTTATTCACCAGCTCTCTCACGTCAAGCTCTCTTACGTCAATGCTAACAGTCCCACTCTTCTCCTTGTGATAGAGTGCTGGCTTCTGTACTTGTCACCTTCCAAAGAGCACACTCCTATGGGGAACACAGCCCCTAGAAGACCCCTTAATGGAAACAGTATCTGAAATAGAAAAGGGTTACTATAGTATTATTAGACTGTATTCATAGTGAGACAGGAAATGGACAAAAAATAAAATAGGAAGACTCCAAGGACTACTCTATCTTTTTCTGCCGTCACTTTTCTAGGTTTCTAATATACGAAAGACAATACAGATTGGAAAATATTAAAGTGATTGTTAGCTGTAATTCACACTGGAGCGTTTTGACATGTCAAATCGGCGCACCAATTTCAGAAAGTAGTTTCTGTACTACTTTTTGCGATTTCGGGCTGCGATTTACATCGACATCTGTGCAGAAACCTGAAATTGTGGCTGACATGCGGGGCTTCATTCCCGCAGCTCAGTGTGAACCTGGGCTAAAGTCTCTTTTTATTTTCCAAATAACAGACATGTTATACTTACCTGCCCTATGTTGTGGGTTTGCACAGAGCAGCCCAGATCCTCCTCTTCTTGGGTCCCTCGTCGGTGCTCCTGGCCCCTCCTTCCTGTCACGTGCCCCTCGCAGAAACAGCTTGCTATGGGGGCAGCCGAGCTGCAGCTCTGTGTGTCCATTCAGACATGGAGCTGCAGTTTGACCTCACCCCCTCTGTCTCCTGATTGGCTAACTGACTTTGATTGACAGCAGCAGGAGCCAATGTCAGCCAATCAGGAGGGAGAGTCCCAGTTGGCTGAGGGACTCTTGGACATCACTGGACAGAGTTGGACCTCAGGTAAGTATTTGGGAGGGGAGGGGGGCTGCAGCACACAGAAGGCTCTTCATCTTTGACCCGATATACGTCTGCAGCATGGCACGGGCAGGCAAAAGGACGTATATATATATGCCCCCTTTAAAATAGCGGCATTGTGGACACACGCGCCCGCCGTGAGCTCCGTGACTCCGACCGCGGAAATTTGAAACATTTCCTAGGGCACACTTAACCCCTTCAGCGCCACCTAGTGGTTAACCCCTTCACTGCCTGTGTAAATTTCAGAGTAATCAGTGCATTTTTATAGCACTGATTGCTGTAAAAAATGACAATGGTCCCAAAAATGTGTCAAAAGTGGTTGATGTGTCCGCTATAATATCGCAGTCACAATAAAAATCGCAAATCGCCGCCATTACTAGTAAAAAAATTATAATAATAAAAATGCCATAATTCTATCCCCTATTTTGTAGACGCTATAACTTTTGCGCAAACCAATAAATACACGCTTATTGCGTTTTTGACTCCCGCTGCTCTCAAATTCAGTGACATGGTAGCGGGGCCAAGTCCTGCTGTCTGCATCCATTGACACAGACAGCAGGACTCTGGAGCATGCCCGCACGGGTGTCCCCATGGAAAGTGTCTCTCTGTGGGGGAACCTGATGAAGAGGAGGAGCCAGGATCACCGCCGGGACACCCCAGAAAAGGAGGATCGGGGCCGCTCTGTGCAAAACCCTTGCACAGAGCAGGTAAGTATAACGTGTGTTATTTTACAAAAAAACACATTTACAATCATTTTATCAACACACTAAACGCAGGTCGCCAATGCAGTGCATTTGCCTACACCAGGTCGCATGGTAGGGTTGTTGTTTTTGTAAATTAGTGCATGTACTACTTTCGGTGTGGTCTGGGCTAGCACATTTTTACCTGGATTGCATGTGAGTCACACAGGAACGTGCTGTGTCCTGTGTGATTCATGGTGTGAACTGGCCCTAAGAGTGCCCCCACTCTGGATAAAGGAACACAGGGCACCTTTGGACAGCAGCATTTTCAGTCTGTGGGGGGGGGGGGGAGTGTTGGATGGACTAGCAGATTTAAATGCATTACAAATTGAAGCAAAACTCCACCTCACACTTTATAATAAGTTGCAGCAAAAATAGTTTTTTTTCCCTTTTGGGATAAAGGTTTTAAATTAATAAATAAAACGAATAATTTTATTCACCCTGTCAGTGTTTAATGGTTTGTCTCATCCCTGTAATGGAGGGGTGGCAAACACAAGGCCCGCCAGACCTTGCCATCTGGCCCACGCAACGACCGGCAGGTCGCCACCTCTTTTGTCTCCCAGGCAACACGAGTAAACATCCTCCGTCCGTTGCCACCTTGTCCGGTTTTTAAGTCATGTGTCTGGTTTCAGCAAGCTTGAAACCCGGAAGCACATTCAGACCGGATGGTGGCTTCCTCTATGCAGGCTTTCCGGAGGGTGTTTATACCAGCCGGCACAGAACCTGCCCCTGTCACCTCACCGCTCTCACTATCTCTCTCTGTCACTGTATTCATTTCCGGGATTGAGGGGACGCTGCTGAGCATGGAATACTAGCAGATATGTGTGCGGGCTGCGGGGTATGTGTTCACCCCTGGTGGAGTGTCCTTTCCATCTCCGAGCGCCATGCAATGTGACTGTCAGAGGATACGTTTCTGCAGAGTGAAGACAGCGGTGTAGCGGGTGAGGGGCACAGGATTAGCCCAGGTGACATCGTACAGGCTCTTGCAGGTACATGCGTCCCCTCGTTCATCACAGCTCAGAAAGAGGCAGCGGCAGTGCAGTGAACAGGAGGTGGGGAGGTTATGCTCTCTAGCAGTAGAGAGCCGGTGGAGGAAGCAGTCATCGTGCAGCAGTGGCACCGAGCAGGTCTGTGCAAGTTACAACACACACAGGGGCTGGGGGCATGGATACTTACTGTGCTCTCTATTGGTCATGAGTGAGATCTGCAAGACTTCCACACACACCAAACTCCAATCCCATCCTACCCCATCCACCCCCATCCCGACCCGACCTCTTCCCGTCCCCACCCCACCCCATCCCGACCCCATCCCATCCTACCCCATCCCAGGGTGGATGGGAGGATGGAAGGAGAGTGGAGGGTGCAGAGGTCAGATATTGCACACGGTCCATAGCAAACTCATGAACCCTTCACTCCATACGCATCAAACTCCTGAACCCTGCACTCCATAAAACCAGTAATAAACAAATGCAGTGACAATTATTTATGATAATAAATAGTGGACACATAGTCCTACAGATACAACCGGCCCATTGAGGGCAACCATACTGCTAATGCGGCCCCCGATGAATTTGAGTTTGACACCCCTACTGTAATGGATACAATCTGCATGAGAGCTTGTTCTGTTAAAAAAATAACAGATTTGCTGGCCAGCAATGTTAATTTTGTCTATGAAAATAGTTTCGTCATAGTTTTCGTCAGCTGCATGTTTTCACTGATGAAAACGAAACAAAAATAAAATTAATTTTCAATTCAGATGAATAAAATGTGACTAAAACTAAAATGGTATTTTAGTAAAAAGACTATGACTTAAACTAAATTGAAATTTGACGTCAAAATTAACACTGGTCAAAAAGCAATATTTTTGTTTGTTTACAAAACTTGGTTTTATTTATAAAGATGTTACTTGATATTTGTCTTCATTATTAACCACTTCAATACAGGGCATTTTCACCCCCTTCCTGCCCAGACCAATTTTTAGTTTTCAGCGCTGTTGCATTTTGAATGACAATTGTGCGGTCGCGCGACGTGGCTCCCAAACAAAATTGACGCCCTTTTTTTCCCCCACAAATAGAGCGTTCGTTTGGTGGTATTTGATCACCTCTGCGGTTTTTATTTTGTGGCAAATAAACAAAAGAAAAGCGACAATTTAGAAAAAAACACAAATCTTCTTTTACTTTTTGATTTAATAAATATATATATATATTTTTTTAAAACATTTTTTTTCCGCAGTTTAGGCCGACATGTATTCTTCTACATATTTTTGGTAAAAAAAGAAGCGTATTTGATCGGTTTGCGCAAAAGTTCTATCATCTACAAAATAGGGAATAGAATTATGGCATTTTTATTTATTTTTATTTTTTTACTAGTAATGGCAGGCGATCTGTGATTTTTATTGTGACATTGCGGCGGACATATCGGACACTTTTGACACTTTTTTTGGGACCATTCACATTTAAACAGCGATTAGTGCTATAAAACTGCACTGATTACTGTGTAAATGTGACTGTCAGGGAAGGGGTTAACACTAGGGGGCGCTGAAGGGGTTAATATGTTCCCTAAAGTGTGTTCTAACTGTAGGGGGGAGGGGACACACTGGGAACACACATCGGTCTCCTCACCGCTGACAGGACATGGATCTGTGTGTTTACGCGTACAGATCCATGGTCCTGCCGTTATTGCGGGCAATTGCAGGTGCCCAGGGGACAACGCTACCGCCGGGCACGCGCATTGGGTCCCGAGCAATGCGGCGGGGTGCGCATGCCCCCTAGCCACCCGGGAAGGCAAGGACGTCATATGGCGTCCACCCGGAGGGAGAATTCCGGCCGACGTCATTTTACAATGACTCGGTAGGGAAAGGGTTAAAGTGGTTGTAAACTCAACCACACAACTTGCACCTATAGGTAAGCCTAGATTAAGGAGTTCAGCTATAAATCTACAAGGATAGCACGTTTTAAAACTATAGTTGTTATTTTAGCTTTGGGATCAAGAACTTAGTTTAATTTACACAGGTTGTGAACCCGGTTTTTCTTAGAAATCTAAGTATTTAATTTTCTTTTTTGTATCTTTTATAAAAAAAATTGTATGAGAAAGCTACCTACAGTAGGCATAGCATAAAGCTCATCTGTGGGCAAAATTATTCCTCTTACAATCCTCTCCACTACCATTTATTAAGGGCCAAGTTCACCTTTTAGAACATGTTATATGGCACACCTGTATTTAGAATGTGACATGTTCCAGCTTATGCCCCGTTCACCCCCTTTTCCCCTGTGACAGTGGGTGGGAGATCCTTTCTAAGCACCCAATGTCACAGCCACGTCATTTATTCACAGCAATCTGTGAATGAAGAAGCTACAAGTCCTGGCTTCCACGATGGCAGGTAGCTTGTCATTTTCTATGGACTGTGAGGGCATTGATGAGCGCCCTCATAGTCCATTCATGATTCCTCCAGCTTAGTGACTGAAAGCTCATATGGAAGTATGGGCACAAAGCTGGAGGCAGAATTTGCAGGAGCCTTACATTGCACCCGCTATCCACTGACATGAACTAAAAAATCTATAGTGCAGCTAGTCTTAAAGTGATTGTAAACAATCACCTTGTAAAACATTCAGTCTTAAATCGAAATGAAAGGCAATACATTATAAATTATTATTATTATTATTATTATTATACACGATTTATATAGCGCCGCCTTTTTACGCAGAGCTTTACAATGCAGAGGGGGGGGGCAGCACAATTACAGTACAGTTCAATACAGAAGTGACAGGAGGGCCCTGCTCGTATTATAATATTATTATACAGGATTTATATAGTGCCAACAGTTTGCACAGCACTTTACAATATGAGGGCAGACAGTACAGTTACAATACAATGTAGTACAGGAGGAATCAGAGGGCCCTGCTCGTTGGAGCTTACAATTTAGAGGGGAGGGTCAAGTGAACCAAAAGGTAATAACTGTGGGGGGTGAGCTGATGGAGAAAAAAATACAGTTAGGTGTGGGTAGGATAGGCTTCTCTGAAGAGGAGGGTTTTCAGGGATCGTCTAAAAGGTTATAGAGTAGGAGATAATCAAACAGATTGGGGTAAGGAGTTCGATAGGATTTGAGAGGCTCTGGAAAAGTCCTGGAGGCAAGCAAAGGAGGAGGTGATGAGGGAGCTAGTGAGCAGAAGGTCTTCAGAGGAATGAAGAGAACGATTAGGTGGGTATTTTGAGACTAGGCTAGTGATGTAGCTGGAGGCTAAGTTGTGGATGGCTTTGTAAGTAGTTGTTAGTATTTTAAATTGAAATTGTTGGGTGAGCGGAAGCCAGTGAAGAGTTTGACAGAGGAGTAGCAGATATTGCGTTTTGATGGTATAATCCGGGAACAGGAGCAGCATGCCATTGTGATATGAGAGCTCCTTCACTCCCCGTGCAGCCCGCAGAAGCTCATCTCGATCCCTGAAGTTGAGCAACCGCAGGATCATGGTATGTGGAGGGGAGCCAGCTGGGCCACGCTGTGGAGGTACTCTGTGTGCCTTCTCCATTACAAAGTATGGAGAAAGCTGGGCCGCAGGGAGCGCAGTAGATCCTCCACAAAGGTAGACAGATTTGCGCCCTCATCCCCCTCAGCCAGTCCCACAATGTGCAGGTTATTTCTTCGGCTCCTGTTTTCGGCGTCCTTCGCACGATACTCCAGAGCCTTTATCTTTGTCTGCAGGGTGCGGATCGAGGTGGTATGCTCCTCTGTGATATCCTCCACGCGGCCGACCTGCTGTTCCGCGGCCCCCAGCCAAGTACGGATTTTATTAAGGTCTTGTCTGAAGAGACCAATGTCCATCTGCACGGCCTCCAGCTTCCCCGTCAGCGCCGTCTGGCAGGCCGCTATATCCACCATAACCTCAGGAATACCGGGGAGAGACGGAGAAGCTTCCTCCATAGATGTCTACTGGGTAGCCATGTTGGATCTCGTTCCCAGGCTTCCCGACACCCTCAGAGTAGGGCTATCGGGCTCGGGAATGCACTGGGGGAAAACATTTTTTACTCCCCTTCGATCTCCCAGCCGACTTGGAAGGCATATAGAGTCCGATTACCCTACACAGGATTAGGTAGACCAGGCAGGAGAAAATATATGGATGATACTCTAGCAGAGTTTCGGGAAGCATGTCTGCTCACGCCGCCATCTTGGACATGCCCTGGAGTAGCAGATACAGAGTGGTTGGTAAGATGGGTGAGTCTGGCAGCAGCATTCATGATGGATTGAAGGGGGGATAAACTATGTAGATGTAAGCCAATGAGAAGGGAATTGCAGTAGTCGAGGCGAGAGTGAATTAAAAGCTTTGTTGTGTCATTGGTTAGAAAGGGGCATATTTTGGAGATGTTCTGGAGGTTGAGGTGGCAAGATTTGGACAGTGATTGGACGTGGGGCTTAAAGGAGAGTTCAGAGTCCAGAACTACACTTAGGACCTTGGCATGCGGGGATGGGCTTATAGTTGTACCATCGAGTTTGACAGAGAGATCAGGGGAAGGGGCATGTGGGGGAGGAAAAATTATAAGTTTGGTTTTGAATAGATTGAGTTTGAGGAAGTTGTGTGACATCCAGACTTCCCCCCCCCCCCTTTTTATAAGTGATCACATTCCCTCTGTTCTCATTTTCATAGGAGTAGGGGAAAGAGAAGCAGCAGCACCACTTGCCTGTGGTAAATGGGTAGATTGCAATTGATGGGTTGCCAAACCCTACTCTAGAGGCAGTAAGGGTAATATAAAGCTACTATTACACTGCGTGCAAAACCGTTGTCTCCCCAACTATTAAAACAGAATATAATAGTATTATGGTATGCAGAGTTATAAAGCATAGCACAGTTAGCATAGTATTTACAGATAGTGTTTCTCTATTGAGATCATAATTCAAGGTCCTTTAGTCCCATACTTCATTTAACATTTTTTTTTTTTTTGCATGGGCAAATGTAAAAGAATTGCACTGATTGATGTTTCCATTTGCTATTGCTTTTTATGGTGACATTGAGTGCCAGAAATACATTGATTTGGTTCACATGGAAAATCCCTTCTGGCTAGGTTTACGCGTTATTACCATTATTGTTTGTGTTGAGTGAACATATGAAATGCCAGGAAAGTTTATAAACTGTATGGCATAATGCAGTTTTTCTTTATAAGAACCTTTATTACCCACATATGAATTCATGTGTTTGTATATGCAACTTTGTATCACCTTTGCTTTAGAATATGAATGCGCAGTCTTCAAACAAAACTACTTTTACATTTAAATGTTCTGAGCCTGGGGATATTTACAGATGTGACAGTGCTATGTTCAGGAGTGGGCAGATATCACTCAAATTGTTTAAATCAGGTTGATGTCTCAAGATACAAAGTAACTAACAGTAATTCCAAAGAAACTGACATGTGCAATAAAGCATTGTAATGAGCAGAAATGATGTGCAATGTTAGTTCATGGAAATATGCTTGCTATGCATTTAATAAAGCTACTCTAAATTATAAAGTTTAAAGCTGATCCAAAGGCAAACGGCTAATTATACGGATGAAATCCATACACAAAAACTCTATTGCACGACAAAGGTTTTGACTTTCTGACCAGTCCTGTCTAGCACAGGAGGAGACCTGATCTTTCTCAGCTTCAGTTCACACCCTGTGTGTGGACAGTGAAAAGAGAAGCAGCACATTGATCAGCCGATCTCTCAGGCCTTGTACACACGGTCGGACCAAACCGATGTGACTGGTCCGTCGGACCGTTTTCATCGGTTCACCTCTGAAGTGGCTGTACGGCCTGATATGCGTACACACCGTCAGTCCAAAATCTGATCGGGTCAGAACGCGACGTAAAACACACGGCGTGCTGAAAAAAAACGAAGTTCAATGCTTCCAAGCATGCGTCGACTTGATTCTGAGCATGCGCGGGTTTTGAACTGATGCTTCTCTGTACTAACCATCGGTTTGGTCCGATCGGGCAGCGGTCCACCGGTTCGGTTTTAAAGCATGTTTTACAATTTTGGACCGAAGGAAAACAGACCGATGGCCTATACACACGGTCGGTTTGGTCCGATGAAACTGAACTTCGGTTCATTCTCATCGGTTTGGTCCGACCGTGTGTACGGGGCCTCAGTCACTCTGCTCTGTACAAGGACTGAAAGCTTATACCAAGTCAAATTCAAGTACTTACACTGCTTGAATTTTAAAAATAAACTTGATGATGTATTTAGGATTAACACACAAAAGGTCGATATTTACCTGTCCACGGAACTGATCTTCGTTCTGCAGAGGCGCAGTGGCATAAGAATTTTCAATGGCCAAACATGCTTTCATATGTAGCTGTTGCCTGATACCCCTCTGTGTTTTGCGTTCTGTGTTAAAACTGCTCCTAAACATAGCACTGCTTCTGAGTTGATTTCAATATCTATTGTGAAAAGCTATTAAATACATAGCACTTTGATAGAACATAGATTTATTTCCCTATCCATTTCCTTTGAATTGGGGAAGTTAATTACAGGTTCTATGAAGTCACATGAGACTTTCTTTGCACATGGTGCTGCTAATTGTATAAGAACATGAAACCGCAAATACACCCAACTTAAATATTTTGCAAATATATTTGTGATATACCGTATATCGCCTTTAAAAAAAACGATGTTAAGTGATGACTGTGTGGGTTGCTAATACTAGTAATTTTTTCCCTGTGTGTTTGAAAGAGAGAATCTGAATGACTACTGTGGAGACAGTTCTGGTTTTTATTCTCACAGATACAAAGACTATTGTTCTATATATTTGGCCCCATAGAAGCTTTCATGTTCTACCTATGTTCTTTGTAAGGCTCCATACACAGTGGGCTTAAAAAAAACACTGTTCTCTTGGCAGTAAAAAACACTCATAGAGAGCTTTTTTTGTACAAAGTTTAGATAAGTTTGGGGGAGTTTTATGTTTTTTCTGCCAGTGAGCTCCATACAGAAACGCAAACCAGAAGAGTTTTTTTTCCCTGCCTCTAATGCCTTGTACACACGATCGGAATTTCCGATGAAAAACGTTTTTTCATCAGATATTACGGCCGTGTTGGGGCCCTTATCTGACTTTTTTCCATCGGAGTTTAGAAATAGAACACGTTTTTATTTTTTCCCGATGGAAAAAAATCCTATCAGGAATTCCGATCGTCTGTGTGGAACTCCGACGGAGAAAAAACATGCATGCTCAGAATCAAGTCGACGCATGCCTCGGAAGCATTGAAATGCGTTTTTCTCGGCTCGTCGTAGTGTTTTAAGTCACAGCGTTTTGGACGGTCGGAATTTGGTCTGACAGTGTGTATGCAAGACAGCTTGAACGAAATTCAGACGGAAAATTCCATTAGATTTGATCCCATCAGAAATTCCGATCGTGTGTACAGGACATAAGGCTTCATGTACACTACTGCTGGTGAACGAACGTTTAGGAGCAGTTGGGCGTTTTTTTCAGCTGCTCTTGAACTCTCCTCTGTTATCTTATCAGTAGATGTACACAGGGTCATTTAGAGTAGTTTGTAAACAGTTGAGGTTATGAGCATTTTTTTGAAAGCATAAAAATGCCTTTAAGATGGATGTTCAGGGGCATTTTAAATGCCTGTAGCAGCTTGTAAATGCGGTAAGTCACGTTTAGCCGCGTTTTTGTTTACAGGCATTTTTAATGGAAATATATTTTTGACTACTTGAAAAAAAAAAGCTCCTAAATGCAAATGCTGCTAAACACAGCATGTAACTAGTAAGCCCTCATTCACACGAGGCGGACTCCGTTGCTACGGAGTCCACCACCTCAGCGGGAGATCTCTCCGCTGATCTTCGCTGAGCCGGCGGATGACAAGTCCCTCTCTGCTCACTGAGCGGGGAGGGGCTTGTGCAATGCCGCTGTTTCCTATGGGGAGATCTGATGAAAACGGACAGCATGTCCGTTTTCATCAGATCTCGCCCGATCCGCTATGGATGGATGGCGACGTATCGCCATACTTCTTATATTCGCGGATCGGCTCGGATGTCAGCGGACATGTCTCTACTGACATCCGACACTCCATAGGCTTGCATGGAGCGGCCGTTCAGGTCCGCCGACAAAACTGACAGACGGACCTGAGCGGTTTGACAGTGTGAAATGGGCCTAAACGTTAAGCTCAAAATATACCTGTTATCGTCCTAATGTGCATGGACACATACGATAACATTGAGCTGCTTCTACAGGCAAAACACAAAACTCCTGTTGAAGCAACGTTTTTTAAGCCAGTGTGCATGGAGCCTTAAAGAGGAGTTCCCCCCGCCCCATTGAAAATTAAAAGTCAGCAGCTACACATACTATAGCTGCTCAATTTTAACATTAGGACACTTAACTGTCCTGGAGTCCAGCGATGTCCGCACCACAGCGAATGTTCACGATGGTTGGGTGCTGCCACGGCCATTGCTGCCTTTCGGCTTCACGTCCGGGTCTCTACTGCGCATGCGCAAAGCGCACTGCGCCCTCTTAATGGGGAGGTAGGAGGGCTAAGCTGTGACGTTTTTTTTCGCGGCGTGGTCTCCCAGAAGTGGGAAGAGGACCTTTTCAAAACTGTGTCCCCACCCCCCCTCCCAGTGAAAGGTGCCAAATGTGGCACGGGGGGGGGGGGGGTTTGGTGCTTGACGAATAAGTGGAATTTCCACTTTTGGCTGGAACTCCGCTTTAAGATCCAGTCTCTTGATCCTTTTTTAGAGATAAAGAGTTTTGTAGACATAGCCCAAGGTTACCATTTCTAAAGCTCATCTCCAGCCCAAACTTTGTTGCTGACTCTTGCTTTAGCATAACTTCTATGCCCATGACACACTGTCATCAGGGCATGAAGTTAGAAGAAATGGCTTACAAAAGGAGGGAGGGTCTAGCTTAAAGCGGGGGTTCATCCAGAATTATTTTTTTTAACATTAGATTCAGGCGAGTTGTTGGAAGCACACTCGGGTGTTTTTTTTTAAATCATTGCCGTACATACCGTTTTAGAGATATATGTTCTCCGCGGCTTCCGGGTATAATCTGTGGGACTGGGTGTTCCTAATTGATTGACAGGCTTCTGACTGTCGCATACAGCGCGTCACCAGTTGCCGAAAGAAGCCGAACGTCGGTGCGCAGGCGCCTTATAGAGCCGACTCGCAGTCCGTCTTCTTTCGGCAACTCGTGACGCGCTGTATGCGATGGTCGGAAGCCTGTCAATCAATTAGGAACGCCTTACACTTGTACCCTTTCCCCTTCTTGGACTGAATTGCAAAACATTTTACACATTGCCAGACTTCACCCAGCTGCCCCTAGAACAGCGTGATTTACTTGCAATTCCTATCATTCTACAGGAGATTACATAGATTTCCCAATTATAAAATCTCATATCCTGATGGCCTCCCTCTGGAGTGGAATAAAGTCAATAGTGATCTTATACCCCCCCTTTCCCCCCCTAATTTCCTTATTTTAAGAAATTGGACATTAAAGGAGTTGTAAAGGGAAAAAAAAAATTTGCCTAAAATTAATGTCTGCAAGGTAGACAGACAGAATAGTGTAATGATTCTGTTAAAAAACGAGTAAATACCTATTAAATTTCTTCATCTATATCACCTCCAGCATTCTAGTTTCTGTTCTCTCATTCACTTCCTGGTTTGCGGCGCTTGTTCATGTAAGAACTACATTTCCCAGTATGAATTGTAATTCACACCTCCTTGAGGTCTCTAACACGTAGAGAGCGTCCTGCCGCACAGATGTAGTTCCCAGGAGGGGGCGAGCACGTTACTGACCACCGCAGTAAACCCTCCCATCACGGTGGTGAGTAACAATCAGACAAGCAGGAAGTGAACAGAACAGAGAAGAAATAGAACAACTTCTGATCAAAAACGAACAATGAGGAAGTGAAAAGAGGAATGTCTGCAGGTAAAGGATGCTTATTATGAATTTTTTTTTTTCCTTAACAACCCCTTTAAGTCCCAGTTCACTTTATTGCTGTGCAGGAAACCGCATATGATTCAGTCAGGAATCGCACCGCATTCATGTTCAAATCACATGTGATTCTTTGCAGTGCGATTTGAGCCATTCATTTTGTATGGCTCAATTTGCACCGCACCCATGCGAAAGGTGCCGGCACCTCCCTTTTTTTTTTTTTGCACTGGAATCGAATTGCATGGGTGTTCACACACATGTGATCGAATTCAGCCAATCGCACTACGAGCCATATTTGGGGCATGGTTAACGTAACAGACGCCCACAGTGGTTCACATGAATGGAGTGCGATTGTGATGCAGTGTGGGAAACGCACAAGAATTGCTAAGAATCCTGCACCACATCAGTGTGAACCAGCACTTAAAGAATGTTTGATGCTATGAAGACTTTAATTCCCAGAAAAGGGAGGAATAAAGAATATTGGGAATTGTATAGGCCAATTTTTTAATGTTATTTTTTTAAATGGAAATGCTATCAAAAGTTATCTCCTTGTGACCTCCAAAAGTTTTACTTTCGCTTATCCATCCAGATCCGACTGGCTTTAAGCTGGGGAAAGGCACTTATGCTAATATTAGGGGCCTATACCCCAATATCTTCAACATTTGTCAGTGACAACAAAGTGACTTGGTGGTGAATGTGGCAAGATCCAGCTGCCATTTTGTTTAATTGACTGTTGGTTTAGATTAGTTGTTCCAACTGTGTTGGTGCAAGAGACAGGGAGAGACGTTACCTGGCCCCATTTACACTATGTTGTCAAGTGTGTTTATGTGTATATGTCCTTACAGTGATTCTAATTCTATGCATTAAGATAAAAATAACCTTCTTCATTTAGCAGCCCCCCTAATTCTTACCTGAGCCCCATCTCGATCCAGCGATGTTGCACTAGAGCCTCGGCTGTCTGGGACTCTCCCTCCTGATTGGCTGAGACACAGCCATTGGCTCCCGCTGCTGTCAATCAAAGTCAGTGAGCCAATAAGAAAAGAAAGGGGGCAGGGCCAAGCCATGTCTCTGTGTCCAAATGGACACACAAAGCAGAAGCTCAGCTCGGGTGCCCCCATAGCAAGCTGCTTTCTGTGGGGGCACTCTGCAGGAGGGAGAGGCCAGGAGCATCGGCAGGGGACGCTAGAAGAGGAGGATCTGGGCTGCTCTATTCAAAAAAATAAAACTTCACAGAGCAGGTAAGTATAACATGCTTATTATTAAAAAAAAAAAAGACTTTAATATCACTTTAATTGCTGTTTAGCTTTTTTTGTAAAATGAAAAGAAACACACAGAAACAAAATGTGATGGAATCAAACATTTCTTCACTTGTGTCCCAATACTGCTTTGCCATTATGCTGAGCAGTCCATTTTACATTTCAGCTGGCTGTGAATAAAAATAGATTTACTAATGGTTCATTCTTGGATTTGGATGTATATGAGAAAGATACATGCAACTGCCTGTTTGGCTTAGACAGTTATGAAAAATGTAGCCATTCACACCTGGCTTGTAAATAGGCCATGCCAGTGTGGCAGTTCTAGGTTTTTGGGGCAGTTGAGCCATACCTGACACAGTTACTAAATCCCAGATCTAGTTCTGAGATATTCTAGTAGTTAATTTCTGTACTGATGAGGCATGCACAAATTTGGCACAATAAATATCATTTTGAGTATGGGCTCTGTCTCTTTCTTCATACCTCACCCACATTTATTATTGCTGCATGCCCAGTCTTCTCTGAAAAAGACGATACTATTCTTTGTAGACACACCTATAATTTAATTGAGTCACTTGCTATGATACACAATTTACTAACTTTACTAACACAGTTGATTATTAACCAGTCTTTTATTTCCAAATGAGTTAAAGAAGTAAGGTATTTCTAAAATAAACATTGCTGAGTTTTTTTTTGTTGTTGAAAACGAATCTGTATGCAAGGGACAAGGCTGAAACAAATCATTCGATGCTCGTGATCTTCAGGGCCTCAGATAGCACTACATTAAAACCAGGCATGACTCTGTGATAGGCGTCTCTGCATGGGCTCAGGAATACTTTGGATAGTAGCCATGCCATCCAAACATGTATGGTAAAGCTCAGGGCCGTTTGAAGGAATTTGGGGGCCCCAAGCAAAATGGACAGACATGGAGGCCCCCAAAACCCAGATCCCCCCCCCACGCACACACGCAAAGCCTACAGGAACCACCGCATAGCGATACAGTTTAAGTTCACCCGTACGATATATAAATAAAAAATGTTTACAGTGCAAATACTGCTGTTGCATATAATGTGCATAACATTTGAACATTTTCAACCATTGGGCATTTGCAAAAAACACCATAAAATCAATTAATATACATAACAAAGTGCACAATAACTAAATCCAACATACTTCTCACTCCCCCCTCCCCTCCCACCCAAAAGCAGGTGTCTCCATCAGAGCCCACCCCACAGCAGGTGGTGTCCCCATCAGAGTCCCCCCCCACATCAGGTGGTGTCCCCATCAGAGTCCCCCCCCCCCACGAGGTGGTGTCCCCATCAGAGTCCCCCCCCCACATCAGGTGGTGTCCCCATCAGAGTCCCCCCCCCACATCAGGTGGTGTCCCCATCAGAGTCCCCCCCCACATCAGGTGGTGTCCCCATCAGAGTCCCCCCCACATCAGGTGTCCCCATCAGAGTCCCCCCCACATCAGGTGTCCCCATCAGAGTCCCCCCCACAACAGGTGTCCCCATCAGAGTCCCCCCACAACAGGTGTCCCCCCACACAGCAGGTGTCCCCATCAGAGTCCCCCCCACAGCAGGTGTCCCCATCAGAGTCCCCCCCACAGCAGGTGTCCCCATCAGAGTCCCCCCCCACAGCAGGTGTCCCCATCAGAGTCCCCCCCCACAGCAGGTGTCCCCATCAGAGTCCCCCCCCCACAGCAGGTGTCCCCATCAGAGTCCCCCCCCACAGCAGGTGTCCCCATCAGTGTCCCCCCCCCCCCCACAGCAGGTGTCCCCATCAGTGTCCCCCCCCCCACAGCAGGTGTCCCCATCAGTGTCCCCCACAGCAGGTTTCCCCATCAGAGTCTCCCCCACAGCAGGTGTCCCCATCAGAGTACCCCCCACAGCAGGTGTCCCCATCAGAGTACCCCCCACAGCAGGTGTCCCCATCAGAGTACCCCCCACAGCAGGTGTCCCCATCAGAGTACCCCCCACAGCAGGTGGTGGGGTGGAATGAGTGGCAGTGGTGGGGTGGAATGAGTGGCAGTGGTGGGGGGGAATGAGTGTCAGTGGTGGGGGGGAATGAGTGTCAGTGGTGGGGGGGAATGAGTGTCAGTGGTGGGGGGTAGGAATGAGTGTCAGTGGTGGGGGGTAGGAATGAGTGTCAGTGGTGGGGGGTAGGGATGAGTGTCAGTGGTGGGGGGTAGGGATGAGTGGCTGTGCTGGTGGGGGGTAGGGATGAGTGGCTGTGCTGGTGGGGGGGTGGGATGAATGGCTGTGGTGGGGGGTAGGGATGAGTGGCTGTGGTGGGGGGTGAGTGGGATGGAATCAGCGGTGGTGATGGGGACTGACTGGGTACATTGGCAGCGCTGGGTGCCAGAATCAGAGACACTTACTTTCTGTCAGTGTCCTCTCGGTTTTCCCTGCGTGGCTCCATGTCTCTCTCGGCTTCCTCTGCTCCACGTGTCTCTGCAGCTCCTCCCCCACGACCTTCTCTTACTTGGTGTCAGCAGTGTTAGGCTGCCTCTACCTTCTCTCTCTCCCCTCAGTGAGCGACAGCCCAAATCCCTGCGGTGTAACAAACCAACACATGCCGCCCTCGCAACAGCAGCCAGAGTGGACGGGCGTGCGGGCTCCTGCTTGGGGGCCCCAGGCCAGCTCGGGGGCCCCAAGCAGTTGCTTGTTTTGCATCAGACCGTTCTCATCGGATGGACCGATCGTGTGTACAGGGCTTCAGTTGGTGAAGTAAAATGAGAAAAATATATACATAAAACTATTTTTCAGAAATAAAAAAACTGATAATTGGCATGTGCATATGAATTCACCCCCTAAAAAGCTCTGGTGCAACCAATTACCTTCAGAAGTCACATAATTAGTCAAATGATGTCCACCTGTGTGCAATCTAAGTGTCACATGATCTGTCATTACTAGGGTTGTCCCGATACTAGTATCGGTATCGGGACCGATACTGAGCATTTGCGCGAGTACTTGTATTCGCGCAAATGCTCCCGATACTTTTTTTTCTTAGGTGACAAGCGGGCTGAGAGGGAACGGAGAGAGGGGGTGGAGAGCGGGGTCTGAGAAGGGGCGGAGAGCTAGCTGAGATCGTGCTAACTGCTAAGAGGGGCGGAGAGCAGGACGGACATCATAGCAGCCCTCGGCAAGTAAAATAGATTGTGTGAACAACGCTGAATGAATACTGTCACTAGTACACAGTTGTACACACTATCACAGTTGCATAAGTGCCAGCCACCTGTCAGTGCCTATATTTGCCGCCTATCAGTGCCCATAACTGCCGCCTATAAGTGCCAGCCACCTGTCAGTGCCATTAGTGCCCATAACTGCCACCTTTCAGTGCCACCTGTCAGTGCCATCAGTGCCCATAACTGCCGCCTATCAGTGCTACCTGTCAGTGCCAGTGCTCATAGGTGCCACCTATTGGTGCCCATCAGTCAGTGCCATCTATCAGTCCCATCAGTCGGTGCCACTTATCAGTGCCCATCAGTCGAACTGACACTTGGCATTAAAAAAAGTATCGGTATTCGGTATCGGCGAGTACATGAAAAAAAGTATCGGTACTTGTACTCGGTCCTAAAAAAGTGGTATCGGGACATCCCTAGTCATTACATATACACACCTATTTGAAAGGCTCCAGAGGCTACAACACCTAAGCAAGAGGCACCACTAACCAAACACTGCCATGAAGACCACGGAACTCTCCAAACAAGTAAGGGACAATGTTGTTGAGAAGTACAAGTCAGGGTTAGGTTATAAAAAAATATCATGGCACAACAACAAACCTGCCAAGCAGGGGCGGACTGACAACTTATGGGGCCCCTGGGCAATAGGAGATTATGCCCTCCCCGGGCAATAGGAGATTATGGGGCCACACAGTATACACCCACATACAGTATACATACACACACACACACACACACACACACACACACACACAGAGAATACACATATACACATACTGAAAGGGTACTGGAGAGGAGGGGCAGCTATAATCGTGGGATTTTTTTTTTAAAACACAGATTTTTACATACTGTCCCTGGTTTTACTGAGGCTGGCAACTCTGATGGGGCCCTCGGGCAGTGCCCGAGAGCCCAAATGGTCAGTCCGCCCCTGCTGCCAAGAGACGGCCACACACCAAAATTCATGGACTAGGCAAGGAGGGCATTAATCAGAGAGGCAGCACAGAGACCTAAGGTAACCCTGGAGGAGCTGCAGAGTTCCATAGCAGAGACTGTAGTATCTGTACATAGGACGACAATAAGCTGTACGTTCCATAGAGTTGGGCTTTATGGCAGAGTGACCAGAAAAAAGCTATTACTTTCAGCAAAATACAAAATGGCACGTTTTGAGTTTGCGAAAAGGCACGTGGGAGACTCCCAAAATGTATGGAGGAAGGTGCTCTGGTCTGATGAGACTAAAATTGAACTTTCTTTTTATTGCATCACAGGACAGAGTGGCATAGCAATAACTATGTGGGTTATAGGCCTTCCTTCAGGTGATGGACACGGGTACACTCAAGACAGGAAGTCCCTTCCCCTATATAACCCCTCCCATACTGGGAGTAACTCAGTTTTTTCGCCAGTGTCTAAGGTGTTGGTCACTGTTAATGTTGTGTTACAAAGCTGTGTTACGAAGCTCCGCTGGAAAGATCTGTAGGTTTTAAGCACTTAAGCCCCGGACCATTTTGTTGCTAAATGCCCAGGCCAGGTTTTGCGATTCGGCACTGCGTTGCTTTAACAGACAATTGCGCGGTCGTGCAACGTGGTTTCCAAACAAAATTGGCGTCCTTTTTTCCCCACAAATAGAGCTTTCTTCTTATTGGTATTTGATCACCTCTGCGGTTTTTATTTTTTGCGCTATAAACAAAAATAGAGCGACAATTTTGAAAAAAATGCTTTATTTTTTACTTGTTGCTATAATAAATATCCCCCAAAAACATATATAAAACATTTTTTTTTCCCTCAGTTTAGGCTGATACGTATTCTTCTACCTATTTTTGGTAAAAAAAATCACAATAAGCGTTTATCGATTGGTTTGCGCAAAATGTATAGCGTTTACAAAATAGGGGATAGTTTTATTGCATTTTTATTACATTATTTTTTTTACTACTAATGGCGGCGATCAGCGATTTTTTTTTTGTGACTGCAACATTATGGCGGACACTTCGGACAATTTTGACACATTTTTGGGACCGTTGTCATTTTCACAGCAAAAAATGCATTTAAATTGCATTGTTTATTGTGAAAATGACAGTTGCAGTTTGGGAGTTAACCACAGGGGGCGCTGTAGGAGTTAGTGTTCACCTAGTGTAGGGGGATGTGGCTGTAGGACTGATGTCATTGATCGAGTCTCCCTATAAAAGGGATCACTCGATCGATGCAGCCGCCACAGTGAAGCACGGGGAAGCCGTGTTTACACACGGCTCTCCCCGTTCTTCAGCTCCAGGGAGCGATCGCGAGGGGGCGGCTAGAAATGAATAGCCGCGCTCTTGTCCCGGATCGCTCCCCGCGGGTTACCGACCGCCGCTTGTACCGGGGGGGGGGGGGTCCCGATCGGACCCCGACCCGCAGAAAGGCGGGGACGTACCTGTACGCCCATATGCCTGTACGTGCCATTCTGTGGACGTACATGTACATGCGGCGGTCGGCAACCGGTTAAAGCAGCATATGCCCACATCCAGAGGCCTTGCATATTTCAACAAGACAATGCTAAACCGCATACTAGAACACAAAAGACGGCGCTTCTATGTGCAGTAAAACCAAGACTTTATTTTCCCAAAACAGTTAAAAACACTTAGAAGAGGGGATGTGTATATAGGCTCATCAAATAATAATAGACGCCCAGCTGGAGTTCTCCCTGGATTATCCAATCGGCACGTCTCCTTGCCGGCTAGCGGTGTAGAGCTGTGTGTCAGATGCCCTGGAAGATCCACCATGCTGCTGTACCAGTGTGGAACGCAGTACCCTGATGTGACGTCAGGAGGTTACTGCATTCCACGCTGGTTACAGCAGATTGGCGGATCTTCCAGGGCGTCTGACACGCAGCTCCACAGCGCTGGTCGGCTAGTAGACACGCTGCTTGGATAATCCAGGGAGAACCTCTTTGTCATGACTCTGCAGTAGTGTTCTTGTCTGCTCACCTTTCTGTTGTATTCAGCGTAGATGCCAGTCACTGTTTACTTGTATGCTTAAGTAATCTTCCCTCAAGCATGGCTCCACCCCAGCCTCTAATTAGAAACACAATATTTCCTGTGCACTGCAAGCCAAGCCTTGCTGATCAATATTGTGTGTTTGGCTTCTGTGTGCTCATTTCTGCGTGTCGTACGTCTGATCCTGTTTACTGACCTTGGCTTGTTCTTGACTGTCCTCGTCTGCTTCATATCCCAACCTTTGACTATCCCTATCTGATTGTTGCCCTGACCTTTTGTCTTATCTCCTGACTATCCTTGTTGTCCCAGGCTGCTGATTCCTTTTTATCCTCCAGTAGTCTACCGTGAGCATGAGCTGGGAGACCCTGGGGGCCGCGACCTGGAGCCAGACTGCATCAAAGTCAATCCCCACCATCAGGGGCCCTGGTGAACACCCGCTGACTCTTAGATTCCGTGTCCTGGGAAATCTCATGCTCTAGCCCCCAGTGTGACCCGTGTTGGTGCTTCAGAGTACCTGCTTTCCTGAACCACCCAGAGCTCCATCCGCAGCAGTCAGCTTTAGGGTCCACTACCTCAGCGGTGCACTCCTGACCCCAACGGGAGGCATCTGACACCTGGCCTAAGGTGACCTGACACTTCTGCTGGGTGTCTATTATTATTATTTAATTAGCCTGTATATACACATCCCCTCTTGTAAGCGTTTTAACTGTTTTTGGCACTTAAAGTATTGGTCTTACTGTACTTTGAAGAGCCTTCTTTTGTGTTCTTTTTCTCATCAGAGCTTGCTTCTCTCATGGAGTGCTGCTAATGTGCACCTCAAGACACCTACATGCTGTTCTACTTTTCTTTACCATGTCATAGTCTTCAAACTTTTGGATCCCGTGAGGGCCTTTGCCACAGGGCTCCCTGTACCCAACCACTTTTTAAACTGCATACTGCATCCGACAACCAGCATGTTTTTTGTAGTAGTAGTAGAGTCTGGATGCTTAACTAGTCTGACTGCAGTCCAGACCTTTTACCAATTGAAAATATTTATCACATCTTGAGGCTGGGTTCACAAATGAGCATGCAGCGGCTTCGTTCATCATTTCAGGTTTAAATTCAGCCTGAATTTTTGACTGAATTCGGACCTGAAACTAACCAAAAGACGCACAGGGCTCCCATGTATGTAAACTGGCTCCATAGAGAGACAGCCACAATCTCCTGGAAACTCGCACCAGTGTGAACCCAGCCTGAGACTAAAAATATGACAAAGATGACTGTTGAACAGTTAAAATCCTACATCAGGCAAGAATGAGACATTATTCCTTTCCCAAAATTCTAGCAACTGGGGGTATGGTAAACATGGCCCCTTCCCAACTTTTTTAAGATGTATTGTTGCCATTAATTAAAAAATGACCCTATCTTTTATTAAAATGGTACATCTTCTCAGTTTAAACATTTGATGTTTTCTATTGTGAACAAAATATGGGTATATGAGATTTGCAAATCATTGCATTCTGTTTTTATGTAGATTTTACTCAGCGTCTCAATTTTTTTTGGAATTGGGATTGTATATTTGTCAGCTGTTAAGGAATATTAAAGTGGAGTTCCACACATTTAAAAGTCAGCAGTTACAAAAAGTGTAGCTGCTGACTTTTAATAAGCAGACACTCGCCTGTCTCACGGTCCAACGATGCGCCCGCCTGAAGCCTCGCTTCTCTCCCCCTCCTCTCTGCGGCACCGGCATTTCAAGTGTGGTCGCCCGGCTGTCCGCTCTGCACCAGGAGAGGAAGTGGGAGCTGGGTACTTGTGAAAATGAGGTACCCCCCCCCCCCCTCAAAAAAATGACATACAAAATGTGGCATGTCAGGGGGTCACAAGTACTTGAGCTTTTTAGGCTGGGCTTCTAGTTTGGGTCACAGGAGTGCAATTAGTTTTGCACTCCTGTGACCAGTTTTTAGCAGAGAACAGTTTGCTGACGTCACTGCCATCAGTCGGGGCAGTGCATCATCACGACTTACAAGTTGGGATCCGCCAGCTGCCCTGATTGATGGCAGTCTCAGCCGCTGAGACAGTCGCTCCCGCCCCTCCACAGACAGTTAGCATCGCTCTGCTCGGGGAGGAGCGAGAACAGAGCCATTTTTTTTTTTTACATGGAGTTTCCTTTAATATCCATACCCAATTGGGGGGTGTTCGGCTCATCCCTAATTTTATTTTAATGAAGCAATCATATTTTTCAAAAATCATTTGCCCTAAATGGAAGTTCATTCAAAAAACAACTGTTTTCATCTAAAATAAAAGGAAAAATCAGTCCTTATGTAAAATCAAATAAACATTTTTTAGATAATTTTTATGTTGAATTCAAGCAAAAGATAAAAATAAAATAAAAATTAAATCGATGTTTGACCAATTTTCTATCATCGTGTCATGTGAGAGCTTGTTTATCGCGATAGCTTGTCCTCGTTTCAGCTGAGAACAAATGGGAATGACCGGAAACGACAAATGGGCGTCCACATCTCTGCGTAACCGCAATGGACATTTGCATAAGACAGTCATATAGGTTTCAGGTAAGTGAATACTCCATGGTAGTGAGATGCTAATTGAATCTGGTTGCTTCATTTGATAGATTAATATGCAATTATGTTGTTGGTTGTAGGGGATTATCCCTGTCTGAAGGCATTACCTGCATGTTGAATCTTCTTTGCCTTATCTACACTACATGTATGGAAAAGAGGAATCCTTGTCTTCCCATTGTGCGATTGTCTACATTGGGGTAAGATGAGCCTATATGGATTTATTGTGCACGATTAGTTGAGACGCATATTCTCATAGCTGTTTATATATGTTTTTTTTTTAGAATAAACAGCTTTTTCTTATATTAAGTTGCACACTAGATTTGAAGTATTGATCTCCCTATTGGTGACAAGAATGTTTATTTGAATTCAAAACCTCTCCATTTCCTAAAGCATATGCTTGGATATGGTAGGCATAATAGATTAGATAGGCAATAGGTGTATGTTTAAACTTCAGCATACCAAACAAACTATAATATATAAATGTTAAACAGTATTGGACTTTGTTTTTTGTTGTCCAATTGTAATTGGTTTCATATCCCTGCAGATTCCACCAAGGGGCTTATCCTCTCTATGACACACTGATATTTTGTGAGTTGTTGCTAGTTCTCTGGAGTCCTGCTCACATTTGGGGTGAGATTCTTTTCATCAGATGACCTATACAGGTGAAACTGAAAAAATTAGAATTTCATGCAAAAGTTTATTTATTTCACTAATGCAACTTAAAAGGTGAAACTAATATATGAGATAGACTTGTTACATGCAAAGCAAGATAGTTCAAGCCGTGATTTGGCATAATTGTGATGATTATGGCTTACAGCTCATGAAAACCCCAAATCCACAATCTCAGAAATTACATGCAATCAATAAAACAAGATTGTACATAGAACAAAATATCGGACCTATAAGAAAAGTCTAAGCATGCATATGTACTCAGTACTTGCTTTGGGCCCCTTTTGCAGAAATGACTGCCTCAATGCAGCCTGGCATGGAAGCTATTGGCCTGTGGCACTGCCGAGGTGTTATGGAAGACCAGGATGCTTCAATAGCGGCCTTCAGCTCTTCTGCATTGTTCAGTCTCATGTCTCATCTTTCTCTTGGCAATGCCCCATAGATTCTCTATGGGGTTCAGGTCAGGCGAGTTTGCTGGCCAATGAAGCACAGTAATCCTACGGTCATTGAACCAGGTTTTGGTGCTTTTGGCAGTGTGGGCAGATGCCAAGTCCTGCTGGAAAATGAAGTCAGCATCCTTATAGAGCTTGTCTGCAGAAGGAAGCATGAAGTGCTCCAAAATCTTCTGGTAGACGGCTTTGTTGACCCTGGACTTAAAGAAGCACAGTGGACCGACACCTGCAGATGACACGGCTCCCCAAATCAACACAGACTGTGGAAACTTCACACTGGACTTCAAGCATCTTGCAGTGTGTGCCTCTCCATTCTTCCTCCATACTCTGGGTCTTTGGTTTCCAAATGAGATGCAAAATTTGCATCAGAAAAGAGGACTTTGGACCACTGAGCAACAGACCAGGTCTGTTTTTCTTTAGCCCAGGTAAGACACTTCTGACGTTGTTAGTTGTTCAGAAGCTGCTTAACAAGAGGAATACAACATTTGAAGCCCATGTCCAGGATCCATCTTTGTGTGATGGCTCTTGATGCACTGACTCCAGCCTCAGTCCACTCCTTTTGAAAGTCCCCAAAACTTTTGAATGGCCTTTTTCCTGACCATGTTTTCCAGGCTGCGGTCATACCTGCTGCTTGTGCACCTTTTTTCTTCCACACTTTTCCCTTCCACATAGCTTTGATACAGCATTTTTGGAACATCCAACTTCTTTTGCAATTACCTTTTGAGGCTTTCCCTCCTTATGGAGGGTGTCAATGATGGTTTTCTGCACAACTGTCAGGTCAGCAGTCTTTCCCTTGATTGTGATTCCTACTGAACCAAACTGAGAGACCATTTAAAGGCTCAGGAACCCTTTGCGGGTGTTATGGCTTAATTATCTGATTAGATTGGGACACTTTGAGCCTAGGATATTGCACCTTTTCACAATATTCTACTTTTCTAAGATTGTGAATTTGGGGTTTTCATGAGCTGTAAGCCATAATCATCACAATTATGACAAATCACGTCTCGAACTATCTTTCTTTGCATGTAATGAGTCTTTCTCATATATTAGTTCCACCTTTGAAGTTGCATTAGTGTATATTGTATTGTATTCTGTCTGTGTATATATGCAAATTAATTGCTTCAAGAATTCTTTATTTGTATTGTGAATTTATAATTTTTTTTTCTTTATTTATAGTGATATTGTACATAGAGTCTTACAAAGTCTCCTGAAGAAGCCATAGTCCCGGCGAAACATGTAGAGTCGAAAACTTTTGTACAACGACTGTATGAAATTGTTCATGTTGGTTTTAATATATGACTTTAATGATGTTTACCAAAATAAACTTTAGATTTTTTTTAAATAATTGTCTCTATGTTGAATAATATGCACCTCAAAACTCCCATTTCCTACTTCTCTATTTGAAATGTTTCTAATTTGGGGAGGTGGTGCATCTAGGTAAGACCTGGTATCCTTGGGGAACCTATTTACAGATTGATCTATCATTATGGGTATGGCCAGCATAAGGTTAGGTAAAAAAAAATTCTAGTTATTTGATATTGTAGGAATAGTCAAAAGAAATGGTGCGACTGCGCGGTCTAGTTGAATAAAGAAAAAAATAATAAACAATACATCAATACATCAAGAACAATGACTATAAATGTGATGTCTATTCAAATAAAGTGTTATTTGTGCTATGGTCTGTTACCCTGAAGATGTGGCTTACCACAAAACGTGTTTGGCGGAGCCTATTTTGTGAAGTCACTGCGTATACCTCAGATCAGCAGGTGTCACCATTTATATGCTTTTAACTCGCTATGCTTGTGAGTACCGTTTTTATTAATAAATAAATGTTGAAGATATTGGGCCATAAGGTGGTTTTTTTTTCTTCATTTGAGTGACACTGGCATATTTCCCAGAGCTGAGGCTAAGGAGATCAGTGTCTGAAGTGTGGTCCTTTCGATGTTGAATTGATGCCTGGGGGATTTTGATAAATCACACTTGCCTAACCTCCTATAATGTGGAGGTTAGTCTTTGGTAAGCAGCCACCCTTTTTCTGGTGGTGGTTTTACACTCCCAGGTGGTGTTTCATTATAGCATCGATGGTAAGAGCAGTGAATGGACTTTTACATGTGCACTACATGGACATTTATAATATAAATTCTGGACTTTAGGCACTTTATTGAGTCTTTGTTGCATGAGACACTGTGGTGAATCATTGGGATCTTGTTTCATAGCACATACAGCACTAAAGGCAGAAGGTTTTTTATCTTGATGCATTCTATGCAATCAAAGCCAGTAAATGAGAGAAAGGGGGCGAGGTTGGGCTGTCGCTCTGTGTCTGAATAGACACAGGGAGCTGTGACTCGGCTCGGATACCCACATAGCAACTAGCTTGATGTGGGGGCACTCAACAGGAGGAAGGGGCCAGGAGCACTGAAGAGGGACCCGACAAGAGTAGGATTCAAGCTGCTCTGTGTAAATCCACTACACAGTACAGTTAAGTATAACATGTTTTATTAAAAAAACAAAAAAACAAGACCTTAAAAACACATTAAAGAGAGAACGCAATATCAGTTTTTGTAATTTATTGTTTTTGATGTTTCATAGCGCATTAGCACTTTATTTAAAGAGATAGCACATTATAAGTCATTGTTGTTGATGCATTGTTTATTATTTTTTCTTTATTCAACTAGACAGCACACCTTTTTTTTATACATTTTATAGTTATCCAGTATTTAGATATAGTGGTTGCAGCAGTCTGGACCTGTGATAGACGCCAAGCAAAGTTTGCTTTTTTGTTTTACTATTGCAAGGATACTAGCAATTTTCACTTAAAACCTGATCAGCCATAACGTTATGACCACCCACAATAACCCTATGAGGCATGGGCTCCACTCGACCTGTAAATGTATGCTTTGGTATGTGGCACCAAGCTGCCAATAGTAGATAATTTTTGTTCTGTAAGTTGTATTATGGGGCCTCCATGGATTGGAAAGTTTTTTTTCCAGCAGTTCCAACCGATGCTTGATTAGATTGAGATCTGGAGAATTTGGAGGCCAAGTCAAAATATCAAACTTGTTTGTCAAACCATTCTTGAATTCATCAGACCAGGCTACCTTCCTCCATTGGTCTGTGTTCCAGTTTTGATGTGCCCATTGTAGGTGCTTTTGGTTGTGGGCACAGGCCAGCATGGGCACCTGCTGCAGCTACGCAGCCCCATATGCAACAAACCGCAATGCACTGTGTTCTGACACCTTTCTACCGGCACCTACATGAACTTTTTCAGTAATTTGCGCTACAGTAGCTTTTCTATTGGATCAGACTACATGGATCAGCCTTGCATTGCAACTCCTCGTTCTGGTAGCGTGAGACAAGTAGGCTTAGTCTCTGGACTATAACATAGATCTGACCCACAAAACTAAGATTTCCATGGCCTGCTGGAGTGAGTCAGGGAAATCCTTCCTCCTATTGGGTTGGAAGGTTCTCACGATGGATGCTTCTAATGCCAAAGACTTAGTTGCTGGAAGAAGCTTGTCTCTTGATTTAAACATCCAGGAGCTGAGTGGTTATCTTTAACGCTGGACTTCTCAGTTGTGAGAACATTTAATCAGGATTCAGTTGGACAACCCCACAATATTTGGCTTATATCAACCATCAGGGAGGAAATAGAAGATTAGCAGTTTAAAGAGAAGTGAATCAGATGCTGCAGGTGAGGGATGCCAGATTTGGACCCGCAGCCTTTAAGGTTCAATGGCAAACCTAGCAGGTTTTTCTCCAGGTGCACAGATCCACTAGCCTTCCCAGTGGATGTTCTGGTAACGCAGTGGGCTCAGCTCAACCTGATTATGCCTTTCCTCTTCCACCCTGTTTCTTGGTTAATGGCTTGAATGGCCCGGTTGGTAACTTACCGCAAAATACTTTTCTTTGAGTACTATAAGATCAACGTATGATCCACTCCTACCATGGCTTGCTACTAAAACTGGAGCATGATGGGAGTAGGAGGGATCATACTAGGTTGTCCTTACAGCTTTGTTTGCTAGTGTCTAATCTCCTGAAGGCAGCAGTATGGTCAAGTGTACCCAGATTACTTCATCCCTTTTTCCCCTGATGTACTCCAAGAAAGGGGGTTTTATGGAAATACTGATGTTCTCCAAATTGGCCATAAACCCTGGAGCACCTCATGTGTATGTGTGAAATGTAGGTGACATACACCTCATTCACAATCCTGCCAGTCAGAGCCTCACAATATGTAATATATACAACAATCCATTGGACTTACCAGTCAACTAGCTGATGCCTCCTCTACCTCCACTTCTGTTCTTGACACCCTTCACCCTACTTATCCTGTTTTTGTGCACCATGTATAATGATGCAAAGTTTGTATGTGCCTGGCCACAGATCTCAGAAAAAAAACTGCTTCAACTTGCATCTGAAATGGCTGTACTAACTATCAAACAACAAATATAGAATGAAAAAAAAATGGATGATTCACTGAAATGGCTGTACTAACTATCAAACAACAAATATAGAATGGAAAAATAAATGAATCAGAGCAATCCAATAATGGGTGATTCACTGAAATGGCTGTACTAACTATCAAACAACAAATATAGAATGGAAAATAATTAGTCCGAGCAATCCAATAATGGAAGATTTACTAAGATGCGTCATGGAGCTGTGCAAGCAGGCTTCTTAAAGGTGCCTAAAGCTCCACCTACTGGCTCACAAGCATAAAGCATATTGGTAAAAGGAAAATATTGAGTAAAAAAGCTATTATTTTTTTAAATTTTTTATTTTATTTTGACATTCATAAAGATTTAGGGCCAGATTCACGTAGATCAGCGGATCTTTAGATCCGCGTGATCTATCTGATTTAAGATACCCTGCCCCAAGTTTGAGAGGCAAGTGGGTAATTCACAAACCACTTGCCTCCAAACTTGCGGCGGCGTATCGCAAATTCCCCGGCGGAATTCAAATTCCGCGGCTAGGGGGAGTGTACTATTTAAATCAGGCGCGTCCCCGCGCCGATTTAAATGAGCATGAGTAGGCCGTGAATTTACCCGGCGTGCATTGCTCCCACTGACGTCACTAGGACGTCGGTGGTTTTGACGCTTACATAAACGACGTCCATCCGTATTACAGAACGATTTACGCAAACGACGTAAAAAAATTCAAAATCGACGCGGGAACGACGGCTATACTTAACATTGGCTGCGCCTCATAGAAGCAGGGGTAAGTATATGTCGGGAAAGCCGCTACGGAAACGTCGTAACAACACTGCGTCGGGTCCGCGTACGTTCGTGAATTTGCGTATCTCGCTGATTTACATATTATTCAACGTAAATCAGCGGGAACGCCCCCGCGCCATTTTTAAATTACAAATAAGATCCGACGGTGTAACACAGTTACACCTGTCGGATCTTAGCCATATCTATGCGTAACTGATTCTATGAATCAGGCGCATAGATACGACCAGTTTAAGTCAGAGATACGACGGTGTATCAGGAGATACACCGTTGTATCTCTTTGTGAATCTGGCCCTTAATGTGCAAAAAAACACTATTGGTTCACTTTAAATGTAATTTTCAAAATATTAGTGTGTGCAAGTGGGTGCTTCTGTATCCACAATTTTTCCCTCAATTCGACCCTGATCGTCTAACCAGTAAATATCTAGTATGAGCTTTGCTTCTGTGTTAAATATTAGTTCTGTAACTATACTTTGCTAGTAATAAAAAAAAAAAATTACTGAGGTTCGTCTTAACTTTATCGCTATCACAAGGGATAAACAACATCCCTTTTGATAGCATGGGCCGTGACAGATCCTCTTTATGAAGGTCTAATAGACGCTAGGTCTTTCCCCTGCCCTCCAAAGCATCTAATCAAACCAAGATCCGTTTCATCAGATGTTTTACAAGCCGGAAAGATCTTGTAAAACAAAAGAAAAATAAGTGGAAGTGACAAAATCCTTGTCACTTACCGTTTCTGACATCACAGAGGGGGAGGAACAACAGAATCTCTTCTCATTTTGTCTAGGGCAGAAGAGCCCGGTAGAAGCGAAAGAAGCAAGGAAGTCCCTCTTCCATTACATGATAGGGAATTGCCAGCGGAACAAAACGATTCCTGGATCATGGCTGCAGCTCCAGATATCACGCCCCCATCAGGTGCGGCCTAAGGATGGAAAGTGGTTAAAGTAAAAACAGATTGGGGCAGATCCACAAAAGAATTACACCGGCGTATCTACTGATACGCCGCGTAATTTAAAAGTTCCCGCGTCGTATCTTTGTTTTGTATCCACAAAACAAGATACGACGGCATCTGGGATCGATCCGACAGGCGTACGTCTTAGTACGCCGTCGGATCTTAGGTGCATTTTTTCGGCGGCCGCTAAGTGGTGTTTTCGTCGAATTCCGCGTCAAGTATGCAAATTAGCTAGTTACAGCGATCCACGAACGTACGTCCGGCCGGCGCATTTTTTTACGTCGTTTGCGTTTGGCTTTTTCCGGCATATAGTTACCCCTGCTATATGGTCGCGTACTCAATGTTAAGTATGGCCGTCGTTCCCGCCTCGTATTTTGATTTTTTTACGTTGTTTGCGTAAGTCGTTCGCGAATAGGGATTTGCGTAGAATGATGTCACCGTCGTAAGCATTAACTTGTTCCGGTTTAATTTCGAGCATGCGCACTGGGATACCCCCACGGACGGCGCATGCGCCGTTCAAAAAAGACGTTGTTTACGTTGGGTCACGACATATTTACATAAAACACGCCCCCATCACATCCATTTGAATTCCGCGCCCTTACGCCGCCAAAGATACACTACACCGCCGTAATGGCGCAAATTATTTGAGTATTCCAAAAATAAAAGTAAGTTACGGCGGTGTAGTGTATCTGAGATACGCTACGCCTGCCTAAAGATAGGCAATTCTTTGTGGATCTGGCCCAAAATGTTTAGATAAACTGTGTTTATTTTTCAATCCTATAAATGTAGTTGCCACTGAACAGTTTCGGATACTAAACGTTAAATACAGCTTAATGCTATCTTCAGGCATCAGTTATTTGGAGCATAAATGTCACCTTCTTGTATAAGGGATGACTTGTAATAAGTGCACTTTTGGCTCTAGGCAGCTTTTGCAAATGTTTATTTTAGAAAAGAAGTGCTGTAAATAATGTATTCTAAGCAATTTACCCTCATTTTGCACTTAAGAATTACAGTTATGTTCAGTGTATGGAAACTCATCATCCATTTTGGGTATGTTGGCATCATGCCTCACTGTATTTATTTAAAAAAATATTTTTTGGTAAATTTGTTCCAATGTTACTTGCCTGGACATCCTACCAGTAACAGCACCTCCTGTTGCAGGCTGATCCACTGTGTCAGTTAATGGCAGTGTTGTCAGACTCCTTTGGTTGGCTGAAGCAGAAAACTTGGCAGGTATAGATATTTTTATACCTAGTTATATTGGTCAAGGAATTCCAGGTATGGAAATTTTATGCATAGTTACATTGGTCCAAAACATCTGTTTTGTTTTGCTCCGATTTAGCTGGGGCTCTGATCTGAACATGTGAAATGAGCCTAAAGCCTCGTACACATGATCAAATTTTACGACGGGAATTGTGTGATGGCAGGCTGTTGTCGGAAAAGCCGATCGGACAATTGTTGTCGTATTTTCCTTTTAGGCAGGTCATTCATGGGTCAAATTTCTAAAAAAAATTATCTTTTGAAAATCTTATTTAAGAATTTTCGTTCAAATTTCACACGATTTTGAAAAACGAACACTTTCAGCCACAAATTCTTTTCTGTAGCAACATGAGGCGAAATTGAAGGCTTGGTTGGCCGAATTTCGCAATCAATGGTGGCACCATCGGATCCCAAAACTCACAAAATTTCAAGTTTTCAAAAGAAAATTCTTTCGAAATTTGACCATGTATGTCCAGCCTAAAGCCTTGTACACATGAGGAGACATGTCCGATGAAAACGGTCCGCGGACCGTTTTCATCGGACATGTCTCCTGGGAGCTTTTGGTCTGATGTGTGTACACACCATCAGACCAAAATCCCCGCGGACAGAGAACGCGGTGACGTAGAAGACACCGACGTTCTCAAACACGGAAGTGCAATGCTTCCACGCATGCGTCTAATCAATTCGCCGCATGCGCGGTATTTCGGGACGCTGGTTAAACGTCGTAACCAGCGGACATGTCCGATTAGGTGTACTAACCATCGGACATGTCCGACGGACATGTTTCCAGTGGACAAGTTTCTTAGCATGCTAAGAAACTTTTGTCCGCTGGAAACCTGTCCGCTAGGCCGGAAACCTGTCCGCTAGGCCGTACACATGACCGAACATGTCCGATGAAACTGGTCCGCGGACCAGTTTCATCGGACATGTTCGGTCGTGTGTACGGGGCCTTAGTGTTGTCAGCCTGCAACAGGACGTTGTGTTACTGGCAGGATCTTCAGGTAAAAAACTTTGCATCATGTTCACAAAAATGTATACAGTGAGGCATGATTCCAAATATACTTAAAAAATTTAGGGTTTACATGCAGTTTAACCATTATCCTGCCATAAGTGTAAAGCCCCGTACACAAGGGCCTAATATTGGACACTATATGCATTAAGGTGAAAAGCCTTTTGTGCTGCAGCTTACCCGAGCGTCATCTCATCCAGCGATGTACTCATGAGCAGTGGCTCTCACCACTGTCTCGCTTTCCTCATTGATCAGCTTTATAGCAGCGGGAGCCATTGGCCAATAGACGCAGGGCAGCTCGGTAGGGAGGACACACGGATTCTCCCAAAAGCGTCTTTCTGTGGGGGCACTCACCGAAGAGTGCACAGAGCAGGTAAGTTATAGGCATGTTTGTTATTTTAATAAAAACAAAGCTTTGATAACCTTTTAAAGCAGTTGTATTGCCCGCTCGGTCATTTTTACCTAAAGGTAAACCTATAATAAGGCTAAATGTAGGTAAAGGGGATATCTCCTAAACCTGCACGGTTAAGGAGGTATTCACCCTTTATGCAGCCGCTGACGTCAGGGGCACATGCACGCAGAAGGTTCAACGGCTCGTGCAGGAACTTGCCGGAATGGAGGACTCCTGTGCACATGCGTGGGAGTGATGTCTTTGTGGCTCCAGCCACTCAGCGCTGGAGCCTGCAAACCTGGAAGAAACGCAGAGAGAACATGTCAGCCCCCCTCGGCGGTGACCCTACCCACATAACCAGATGAGCGTTTGGGCGCTACTTCAAAGATCCATGGTTTGGGGGCAACATATCCTTTGTTCTTTTTTCCTCTGCCTCCTCCAAAGCCTTTTTTTTTCTGCTGTTATGTGACTTGTTAGAGGACAGCTATGTTCGTTTTCTATAGACTCCCTGGGCCGGATTCAGAAAAGAGATACGGCTCCGGCCGTCGGCCGTCGTATCTATGAGCCTGATTCAAAGAATCAGTTACGATGTCACTGGCTGCATGTAAACTAAATATCTGCTAAATGGTGCACGTTTAGGAGATACTTACACTACCTATAGGTAAGGCTTATTATAGGCTTACCTATAGGTAAAATGTAATGTTGGAAGTTTGCTTCCACTTTAACTAACGCACACTGCTCATTCAAAACAAATGGAAGAGAGAAGGGCAAAAGGCGAGGCTGAGGAGCTCATGGAGGATGTTAAAACATAGTAAGAAAGAGTTTAATGAAAAATAGATTACAGGGCCATTAAGTAGTGGCTGTGTATGGATTTTGTTTGGAGAATAAGGATATTGTTTGGTGTCAATTCAAGCACTTGATACATATACTGGTCTCTTTAAACAATTGCTAATAAATATTTTATTTCTGACTTTTTCAGAAAAGATGACAAAGAATATGCACTGAAGCAAATTGAAGGTACAGGAATATCCATGTCAGCGTGTAGAGAGATTGCAGTAAGTGTGATCTAGTGAAAAACTATGGTATATTTTATGCAGTTAAACATTTTACATTGTCGTTGTTAGAGGTTTTCTATGAATATGCATACATCACCGAAGACTAAAGCTGATATAGACTTCCAGTTTGGGTATATACAGTACCGCTCGGAGCTGTTCGGAAATGATCTGAAAGACTTGGATATAGCCTTTCCGAGGTCAGCCGAGCTGTCCTGGGTTTTTTTTGTGTGTTCCCGAGGCTCTCCGGCGCTCTATGGTCGTCTTGCATGAACTGCATGTTTGCGATCTCCCCAGATTGGCTCGATGAGACTGTGATGGCCTCTCCAAAACCTTCACCTTTTTCTGCTGTAACCACTACTAGAGTGTCAACTTGGCCTGGTGCTTAGGGTCACTGTCGAAGGTTTAAGAGCACCCCATGTGCAGCTTTCATGCCGAAAAATGCAAATTGTCTGGCAGTATTTTCTGATAACATGCTGCATTCATCTTGCCATAATTTTTTACCCCCACCCAAAACATCAGTAATCCACCACCATGCTTCACATTGGGGATGGTATTTTTTTACTACAGGCCCTGTTGACCACTCTCCAAACATAGCGCTTAATGTTTTGACCATACAGCCCTATTTGCGGCATTGGCATAGTAAAGGCTTCTTTCTGCCAACTTGACCATGCAGCTCATTTTTGTTCAAGTATCGTCATATTGTACTCCTTGAAGCAACCACGCCATAATTTTCCAGAGATGCCTGTATTTCTCCTGAGGTTACCTGTGGGTTTTTGTTTGTATCCCGAACAATTCTTCTGGCAGTTGTGTCTGCAATCTTTCTTGGTCTACCTGACCGTGGCTTGGTATCAAGAGATCCTTAAAATGTCTACTTCTTAATAAGTAATTGAACAGTACTTACTGGCATATTTAAGGCTTTGGATATCTTTTTATATCCTGTTCCTTCTTTATAAAGTTTCATTATCTTGTTATGCAGGTCTATTGACAGTTATTTGATGCATAGTAGCCCATTGTGCTTTACCTTTGCTGGGAAACAAAGAGGAAGTAAAACCCATCAGGGTTTACTTCCTCTTTAAACGGCAGCATATGCAATTGTGTTGACAGGGAACATGCTGACAGATGGAGAGATCAGAGTGAGCAGTGTGCTGCTCCTCTATTATTCAGTTAGCAGTCTGTGAGCAGGGAGGACAAACTACTTTATGCCTGAGCCCTATTAGAGGAAGTGGTATCACCCCACCCCACCACTCACGGAGGATGCACAAAACTGTCAGATAAACCTAAAATATCTAACAGTGGCACCGTCTGGACCCATTAGTTAGTTGATCCATCCAGACTATATATTGGACAGCTTAGGCTCACATCAGACGCAGGCACCACGGCCAAAACATCATCCATGAGCCCAAACACCCAATAGTATGCCAAATATTAGCATAGAGGGGACACAAAAAAATATCTCAACCATGCCTCCAGTGGTAAAAAATAGATATTGCATCCTATATTCCTCAAACGCAAAAAAGGCAATTTCGTGTTATTAGGACACAAAAAAGGGAACTCATTCTTAAGAATTGATTTTCAAAAATAACTAAAAGTGAGAACATCTAAGATGTTGTGCCCAAAGGTCAACCAATGGCCCTTACTGATTTTTAAAAATTCGGTAAGTACTAATTAATGGAACAAAAACAGAAAGGTATTAAAACAATGATTCACATCAAGTTTACATCACACGATAATATAACACCAGGTTGGTTACAAGACTAGGAGTTATCAATAAATGCATTTAAGTCTATGTCAACATTTAACCCAAAGGGAACATAGCTCTTAATCCTATGTATCCAAGACATCTCAAGTCTAGATATACTCTGCACCAGAGAGCTTGACAGAAGCAGCATTTTCTACATCTGTGTCGCAATTCCCTGGACAGATTACGCCCTTAATGCAGCTATCTTTGTCCAGGGCTCAGAAATTTCTCTCTTCCTGCTCCCATTACTCAACCAGGATCAGGTCCTAATATGTCGGTCCCAGAGGACACAGAATCAGAAGGGAATTAAGAGGATGCTGGGAAGTGTTTTGTAGGAAGCTATGGAAGATTTGTCTCCTCCATCTTGACACTATTTTGAAGAGGGAGATTCACTCAACGTGCTTTCTAACGTTGCTAAGCTCATTGTTTCTGTCTGCAAAAGCCTTGGTATCATGCCATGCCCCTTTGGGCACAAAGAGACCCACGAAAACTTGCAAAACTATTCATGATAGAATGTGCAGTTGATTGGGTCACTCCTGAAAGGCATTTCAGTCCCTGAAAAATATTTGCTGAATCTAGTGGAAAAAGTGTTTGCAAAAAAGTGGGCTGTTCTAGGGTTGTCACCTGTCTGGGATTCACCCGTACAGTCTGGGTTTTGAATCTTGTGTCCGGGTTTCATTCGACCTGAAACCTAGACACATTGTTCAGACAGGAATGTGGCTCGGAACAGGGCTTGACAGGAGGGTGAGGGGGCACTATGTGCCCACATTACTATTCTCTTTGGAGTGGCCAAAGGTGTCCCAGGTCTGTTACAATCTTATAGTGTATACTAAAACACAATAAATGTACTGTGCACCGCTAAAGTGTTCGGGTTGGGCTTAGAGCTGCGCGATTAATGGTTAAAAAAATTGCGATCCCGATTCAACACCCCTCCCGATCTTAATACAGCATATCTTTGATTTAGTGCAGAGAGTTCTCTGCTCACAGCTGCCAGCTGTCAAAAAAAATAAATAAAGACAGGCAGTCTGCCAAGTTTATCACAACATTGTCAGCACTGGGAGATAAAATGTACTTCGGTCTGTAAATGAGGTCAGTTAAACCACTTAAAGACCAGGCCTTTTTCTGACACTTGTTGCTTAAAGTGGAGGTTCACCCTTAAAAAAAAAAATTCTGACATCACATGGAGTCGCGCCATCCTACCGACAGAATGCCAGTGTTTTTTTTTTTTTTTTCAGCACATACCTCGTTATCACGATTTTCACCCCCGGCAATCCCGCGGGATTGGGCGTTCCCAAGCACTGCCTGTGATTGACAGGCTTCCGAGCGGCGCATACTGTGCGTCACAGGTTGCCGGAAAAACCTGAACGTCGGTGCGGCTCTATACGGCGCCTGCGCACCGACGTTCGGGTTCTGTCGGCAACCTGTGACGCGCAGTATGCGCCGTTCGGAAGCCTGTCAATCACAGGCAGTGCTTGGGAATGCCCAGTCCGGGGGGGGGGGGGGGGGTGCTGAGAAAAAAAAAACAACCACCGGCATTCTGTGATGTCAAAATTTTTTTTAAGGGTGAACCTCCACTTTAAGTTAAAATCGGTATTTTTTGCTAGAAAATTACTTGGAACCTCCAAATATATATATATTAGCAGAGAACATAGAGAATAAAATGGCGGTTGTTGCAATATTTTATGTCAAACTGTATTTGCGCAGCAGTCTTTCAAACACCTAACAAATGAAAAAAATACTAATCGGTAAAGTTAGTCCAATTTTTTGTATAATGTGAAAGATGATAACAAATTGAGAGAGAATCGTGATTTTTATTCTAAGCCAAAAAATTGTGATTCTCATTTTAGCCAGAATCGTGGAGCTCCAATTTGGCTGGAAGAAAAAGTGGCAACCCTAGCTGTTCCTGCAAGCAGCTCTAGCTGCTATTTCTTCAGATTGAGAATATTTTATCAATCCAAAAGGGAAATTACTTAGGGGCAGATCCACAAAGCACTTACGCCGGCGTATCTCGAGATGCGCGGCGTAAGTGTAAATATGCGCCATCGTATCTATGCGCCGTACCCCAAAACGAGATACGCCTGAAAACTAGGTTTTTCCGTCCAACGTAATTTTTCTACACCGGCGCATCGTGGGCGCAAAAATACGCTGGACGCACCATTGTTTTTCTATGCAAATGAGGGAGATACGGCGATCCACGAAAGTACGTTTGTCCAGCACAGGCTACGCGCTATGCGCGTAAGCTATACATCCGGTCTAAAGTTACCCCTCATAAAAGCAGCTTTAACTTTGCACCAGACGTGTGCAGGTCAGCTTCAGCAGCACCGTTAGGGACGAGCTGAGCACCCACACTTGCAGGACAACAATCTGTATGCCAACATGCCAGGGGCATCCATGGTCATAGCTATACTACTGGCTTTAGATGCGCGTAGAAGGAGGAGGGCACGGAGAAGGAGGGCACGGTAGAGGATATACCGACCGCGCATAAACGTCTTTGGCATGGGTGATTCGGAGGTGTATCGCATCTTCAGATTCAGCACTACTGCCATCATGGAATTAGCCACAACCCTGAAAGATGACATCACCAGCCAGACAAAACGCTCACATGCAGTGGAGACACTGGTCAAGGTACTGGCAACACTCCATTTCCTTGCCAGTGGCTCGTTCCAGCGTACAAGTGGTGTCATGGCTGGGATGGCACAATCCTCCATTAGCAGATGTGTGCACCAGGTTGTCCCCGCAATCCTCAGACGCATGGCCAACCAAATCATCAGACCCAACCAGGAGGACCTGCGGGTGAAGGCAATGCGGGATTTCTACAGAATTGCAGAATTCCCACGCACCGTGGGGGCCATTGATTGCACATATGTGGCACTACGGCCCCCCTGTGACACAGAGCACCTATACCGCAATCGGAACTATTGGCATTCCATCAACGTACAGGTGATAGCCGATGCCCAATGTCTCATATGGCACGTCCATGCCAAACACCCAGGGTCCAGCCACGACAGCTACATATACCGTCAAAGCCCCATCCCAATGGAATTCGAACAGAACATGTATGGGGACAGCTGGCTGGTTGGTGAGTGACATGGGTGTCAGGCATGACTGTCCGCCCCCATGATGCAGACATCATGAGGGGCACATGCATGACTAACATCCTCCTGACTTTTCCCTTCCAGGTGACTCTGCATATGCACTTGGACCCCATCTCATGACTCCATTCCGGAATCCCCAAACCCCAGGAGAGAAAAGATACAATGATGCACACGCACGTACCCGTGGAGTGGTGGAACGCACCTTTGGCCTCCTGAAGTCCCGTTTCCGATGCCTGGATAAGTCTGGGGGGACCCTGTTGTATTCCCCAAACTTTGTGTGCCAGATCATCGGTGCATGTTGCATGCTGCACAACTTTGCTGTGAGAAAGGGCCTGGGGATTGACATACGTGATGACCTGACCCCCAAACCAGACAATCCCCTAACCGAGGATACCCCGTCTTCTGAGGGAGCAGCAGTCAGGAGATGCCTCGTGGAACGCATCTTTGCACGTTAAACACACACATTAATAATGGCACAATGCACGCATGCACACCACTGTGGTCCCTAGCACACACACCCCACATCCTTATCAAATTGGATTAGCCCAAGTCCACCATGCAGGACTTGTGAGCAGCAACGCCACGCCAAGGCTCCAATTATGTTGCTGTACATTCATACACCATTCACACGGACCTGTGGATCACTTCTCCCTGGTCCTGGGGATCCCTTCTCCACCACAACCGAGGGTGACACCCCTTTTCCGGGCAGGAATGTCACCCCCACATTCAAACATCATTCACACTGTAGCCTGCCTGGGCTACAAAAAAATAAAAATCATAACATGAGTAAAATAACAAAGAAACATAAAACACTCATCACCTGAGTAAAAAAAACAAAAAAAAACTACTGGCGCTGCTGTGCCCCACACCTGGGGCGGCCACGGCCCCGGCTCCTCAGGGGAGACTCACAGGGGGGGGGGGGAATCAGGAGAAGGAGGGGCATCCCCTGGTCTTTGCCCACCTGGCGGCCTGCCCTCCAATGCCAGGGCGATTCGGGTGAGGCCCACATTGAGGGCTGCTGTGTTGGCCCGGACAGCCTCGGTCAGGGCGCATACCTCCTGACCCACGCCTGCTGTGGTGGTCTGCAGGTCGTTCATGCAGGTTATCACAGCCAAGGAGTTGCATGCCATGTCCTGCACAGACTCCTTTATGGAGGCCATGCTGTCTTCCATGCGCTGCATAGTCTGGGTAACCTGACCCAGATGGCGGGTCTGACGGGCCTGGTCCCTCCGCAGATTTTCTGGCAGAACGTCTGCCACCCCCTTGTCTTCCTGGTGGCCTTCCTGGGTCTTGATGAGGCTTGGGGCATAGGGGAGACCCTTGGGGGGGGGGAAGCCCTGTTGGGGGAGGAGTGGGAGGGGCTACCCCTGATGGAGGCCTGACTGGTGCCAGCACCAGGGCTAGACTCCTCCAAATGGAGCCTCATTTCATTGCCACTCAGCACCTCCTCCTCCTCAACCTCCTCATGAGGAGAGGTGTGGCCACTCCCCTCCTCAGAGGACTCCTGGCTTGCCTGGGGGTCTGCCTCAGACTGATGTCTGGGGGATGGTGTGGACTGGCCAGATGGCCCAGCACCCTCCTGCACATCTGTGGATGACACAAAACATTCACAGGTTGAAGGATCCACACACTTGTCACATATTCCCTTCCCCCCCACACAAGCTACACACCAGATAGAAAAAAATAAAACACTTACCTGTCCTCAAGACCTCCTCAATGGAGTCAAATCCAGGCACTCCCTCCACTTGATGCCTGTGGAGGCACTGGGCAACCACCCGCTCCTCAGCAGTGAGCCTGACAGTAGTTGCTGGTCCCCCTCCAGTGCCCCTGGCATGAGCGGCAATCTTAGCCAGCTTACCTCGGACGACGCGCCTGAGATCATTGATCTTTTTCAAGATCTCATTGGGGGTCCTGGCCTCACTCCCCAATGCATTAACGTCGTCTGCTATCTCTTGCAGGATCGCCCTCCTCCTGGCCACGGTGGTGTTGTCACTCTCAGGCCCATGGAGAAACCTATCATACAGGGTCATGGCCCTGACAATGATGGCCTTCTACCGCAGGGAGTAATTCGGCTTCCTCTTCCTTGCTGACATTGCTCCAAAAAACACACCGACACAAACCTACAAACACCAACAAACAACGGAACAAAAGCACCTTGCTTCAGGGGGGGAAACAAATGGATGTACTTTTGCAATGGACGGGCGCATGTTTGGGCGTATTTATGCCCTGGGCGTATCTCACTAATTACGTCGGGCCTAGTTCATATCTCACTGATTATGCCGGGCCGAGTTCTGAGCATGTGCAGAGAGGCGCTGAACATAGTCAGCGTCATGCGCATGCGCCGTCCGTCCGGCCCTTCATTTACATGGGTTCACGGCCACTTCCTTCCCACTTTCAATTACGCCGGCTTACGCCTCCTAATTTACGTTACGCCGGCGCATCGTCGGGCGCAAATACTCTGTGGATATGGTACTTGCCTCTCTAAGTTGAGCCGGCATAACGTAAATGAGATGCGCTACGCCGGTCTATATATGCGCCGATGTACGTGGATCTACCCCATAATCTTCAATCTGCCATTCGACTTCTGTACAACCAGCCTGTCCAGATCCATCAGTGCCGCCCTCTATAGCTAACCGCACTGATCATTGCATTATGATGGGAGGGAAGGTTCCCTGCTGTCAGAACACAAAAGCACAGAGGGAGGATTCCCTCATCCACATCGAATGTGTGGAAGGAGCAATCGTAACCTTTTTTTTTTTTCCACCTTTATCCTGCCGGTTGAACAAAAAAAAAAATTAAAATGATGAATGTATGGGCTGCCTTACTATACAAGTGCTTTACATTGAAACAAGCTATACACATGTATCCTGTTTTTTTCAATAGTGTTTCTTTTGACCTTTTGTAATCCGGGGATTTGTAAACTGCATGATATGGCAGTGGTTTTAATAGTGCTGCTTATCAGATAAAGCTGCATTGTGATTCCAGGAAATCCTAATCTTGGCAAATGCCTGGTATGCACAGAAAATACTCTGCACTGCTTTTCTTTTTAGAAATATTTGATAAAGTTATTTAAAAGGCACACATGGTTTCATTTAAAGAGGAATTAAAGCTGGCCAGACACCTTAAAGGAGGGCATTGATGTGCAAAAAGTGAAAAGGGTAGATTTACTAGAGCTGGTGCACACAGAATCTGGTGTAGTTGCATTGTAACCAATCAGCTTCTAACTTCAGCTTGTTCAAATTAAGCTTTGACAATAAAATCTGGAAGCTGATTGGTTACTATGCACAGCGGCACCAGACTCTGTGTGCACCAGTTTCAGGCCCCTTTCACACACGCAGTCTGATCAGGTCCGCCTGTCAGTTTTTCAGACGGACCTGATTGGAACCTTCATTGTCCTCTATAGAGTGACGGATGTCTGCCTTACTGTTAGCCAAAAACAAATGAATGGTGGTCCTATTTTCCATCCGTCTGGCAGCTCAGATTGGTTGGTATCAGATGAAAATGGACAGGCAGTCTGTTTCCATCTGATTGCCCCATAGAGGAGAGCGGGACTGTGTCCATGTCCACATAGCAGAGCCGACACGGACCTGTCATCCACCTGCTCAGTGGGGGTCAGCGGATAGATCCCTCGCTGAGCAAACAGATTCCACATAGCGGAGGCGCCCGTGTGAAAGGGGCCTTAGTAAATCTCTCCCCAAAGGGTTGTGTATGTATGTAGTCTCTCCAATTATCCAAGTTGATATGTTTAGTTTTGCTCCCTTTTCTGTCTTCATGAGAATAGATATGCCTGGTCTCGCCCTGTTCCCCTGAGTGAAATCAATTGCAACTGGACAAAATTGTCTAAAGCTAATGCACAACAAACCATGCTCTGAAAGGCAATTCACAGTGGATCGCTTTTTAGAGTGTGGCCAAGCAGCTACGGTCAGATGTTTAGGAGGTACAGTTCTTTTTTGACAAACAGTGTTTACAATGGGGCCAATGTGCTGCAACCAAACGCTTGGCTTGTAGTTATGGCACGGTCCCATTGATTTGGATGGCTATGTGTAACATGCGGTACCATCTGTCAACTTGTCATTCTAGTGCTTGTTAACCCACAAAAAATAAAAAAATCCTGTTCCCTTAAAGCATGTTATACAGCACAGTGCTTGTGCTGTGTTATTTGGACCCCTCTATCACCTGCAAATCCTGGATGATCCTGCCTGGCTATACCCTCCCCCCAGTAAACTGACCACAGTACAGTATATCACAGTATGACACAGTGGTCAGTTTAAATGCCTCCATCATCCGCAGACCCTGCTCTGTCTCTTCTGTGCCCCCCCCCCCAGCCTGTCAGCTCCATGTCCGTGCCTCTCTGCTTCCCACCCCCCTCCACTCCTGCTGCTCAAATTATGGTTACAATTACATACAGTGTTTCCCCGAAAATAAGCCCGGGTCTTATATTAATTTTTGCAACAAAAGACACAGTAGGGCTTATTTTTGGCGTAGGTCTTACCATGTAATGTGCTGTCTTCTCTTCCCCTCTCTCGACCTGCCTGTTAGGAATCCCCAGTGTGAACTTAGTTAAAATGCTTGTAAAATCTTGTAATCCACTCTATTACTGTAGTATATAATGTACAATGTGTGTATTTCTGTAATATAATTGTGCCAAATACCTTCATTATAGCACCGCTCTGCGCTTTTGTGACCTGTCGGAGCTCTCTTCCCTGCATTTATGTTACAGAAACACACACATTGTACTACTGTAATAGAGTGGGTTATAGGATTTTAAACTAGGGCTTATTTTCGGGGTAGGGCTTATATTGCAGTCCTCCTGGAAAATTACGCTAGGTCTTATTTTAGGGGTAGGTTTTATTTTTGGGGAAACAGGGTAATCCTCTCTATGTATTAATGTAATGTGTCCTGTGTCTATGCCTTATTAAAAAAAAAAGGCATTGACACAGGGCACTAGCAGTTGTGTTACCACCTACAGGCTGCCCTCCTATGGTGTAAAGTACAACTGGAGGAGGCTGTTCACATGCATAGCTGGAATCCTTTTTTATGCCTTAAAAAATAATGCTACAATATACCTGTTTCAGAGCTCTAATCGGCAGTCAGGTGATCCACCGTCTCTCTCCTCTCTCGCATGACAGCTGCACTGGGTGGGGCCACCTCTCTCCTCCTTTTCTCCTGCAGCTGTCAGGCCAAGAGAGGAGAGAGATGGTGGATCAAGTGACTGCCGATCGGAGCTCCGAAACAGGTATTTTGCAGCATTATTTTTATAAGGCATAGACACCGCGCACATTACATTAATACATATAGAGGATTATGTAATTTTAACCTAGTGGGTTAACAAACCCTTTCAATTTGCCGTGCCTGTGATGCATAGCATTCCAGCCTCCTCCAGTTGTACTTTATACCTTAGGAGGGCGGCATGTAGGTGGTAAACAACTGCTAGCCTGCCTGTTTTTGCCACCCTCGGCTGTCCGTGTTAAAACAGTGTAACACAGACAGTGACTGGTTGTCTGGTGAGATATGTTATTGTCTGTAGTTATATGATTATAACCTGATGACAGCACCAGCATACTCCTGTTGATGGTGTCTGCCGTTGCTCACATGCATAAGGCCGAGTTCACACATATGTAGATTGGATGCGGCACTCTGCCCACCATCGCTGAATGTGGTCACCCGGCCTGCGGACATTTTTTTACCGCTGTCCTCTTCATTGGACAGGGGCAAGCGGCCAGTATCACAGGGCTGGGTGGGGGGCGGGAACCGCAGGAGTTAACTTTTTTCATTAAACAGCAGGTGATTGGTCGTCGGGCAATCCTACCAACCAATCACCAGCCTGTTAATGTGAAAAGTTAACTTCAGTAGTTCCCGCCCCCATCCAGCCCTATGATGCTGATCGCAGATGCTCTGCTTGTTGTACACCTGTGTAAGGTAGGAGAGTTCTACAGTGTGTGTTTGTGTGGTGGGGTGCAGGTGACAGAGGACACTACGGTGGGGTGCAGGGGACAGAGGACATACACATTTACATGTGTATGTCCGCCCAAACGTATGACTTTCTTTAGTTCGCTGCTATGGGCTCTAGCCTCTGATCTTTTGTAGTCTTAGCAATGCCCCTGCCCGCATCCATTACTCATGACAGGAGAGTGTGACCGACTCTTAATGGAGTTAGTTCACACAGCTTTGGGGCGGCCGTGGTTTGTTCCTTAACCACTTAAGGACCGCCGCACGACGATATACGTTGACAAAATGGCACAGCTGGGCACAAGGGCGTACATGTACGTCTCCTTTAAGAACCCAGCCGTGGGTCACGAGCACGCCGGTGGTGACGCGCTCGCGACTTGGTCCGAAGCGCCGTGACCGTGCCCGCGGGAACTGCGGACCCGATCACCACCGATGTCCCGCGATCGGGTCACAGGAGCTGAAGAACGGGGAGAGGTGAGTGTAAACAAACCTTCCCAGTTCTTCTCTGTGGCTTCTCATAGGGAACGACGATCAGTGATGTCACACGTCCAGCCACACCCCCTACAGTAAGAATCACTCCCTTAGGGCACACTTAACCCCTTAGCGCCCCCCAGTGGTTAACCCCTTCACTGCCATTGTCATTTTCACAGTAATTAGTGCATTTATATAGCACTTTTCGTTGTGAAAATTACAATTGTCCCAAAAATGTGTCCGATGTGCCTGCCATAATGTCGCAGTCACAAAAAATATCACTGATCCCCGCCATTACTAGTAAAAAAAATTTTTTTTAATAAAAATGCCATAAAACTATCCCCTATTTTGTAAATGCTATAAATTTTGCGCAAACCAGTCGATAAACGCTTATTGCGATTTTTTTATAACCAAAAATATGTAGAAGAATACGTATTTGCCTAAAGAAAAAAAATTTTTTTTATATCTTTTTTGGGTTGTATTTATTATAGCAAAAAGTAAAAAATATTGAATTTTTTTCAAAATTGTCGCTCTATTTTTGTTTATAGAGCAAAAAATAAAAACCGCAGAGGTGATCAAATACCACCAAAAGAAATCTCTATTTGTGGGAAAAAAAGGACGCCAATTTTGTTTGGGAGCCACGTCGCACGACCGCGCAATTGTCAGTTAAAGCGACGCAGTGCCAAATCGCAAAAAGGGGCCAGGTCCTTTACCTGCATAATGGCCTGGGTCTTAAGTGGTTAAAAAGGTCCTATGCATCTTTGGTTCCAATTCAGGTGCAAATTCAGTCAAAAATTCGGACCTGATTCACATCGGAATCGGTGAGCAGGGATGTACCGGACTCCATGCTGTGAGCTGCGGCCTCAGCATATGTGAACCCAGCCTCAGATCTGGTCTGAAACTAGCTTGCTCAAGTAGTATTCATCTAATTTCTGTGGCTAGTTTTATAGCATGTCTTTTTTTCTGAATGCAATGGAGAGTACAAATTCTTGCTTTTAGAACAAGCTAATATCCATGTTTTGGTATAAGCTTTGTAATGTTTTTTTTTTTTAAGCTAGAATAATTGTTCAGAATTTGCACCTGTATGAAGCGTTGGTTCTTCCTGTGTCTCTTGTCCTCCAACACTCTCGTCATCACTTGGAGATATACTGTAGTCATAACACCATAAAGCCAAAGTCCAGATTTCCTGTTTGGGCCAATACACTTTTCACACATGTATATCAACTTTTTTACTCTAAAAAATATTTGTATTTCTGCTTGTGATCTACATACTTCTTTCCATGTAGCTGTGCCAACATCAATATTCAACATGATTGCTTTGCAACTTCTAATTTGACCTGCATACTTATTTGGATTAGTGTTATCACATTGCTGAAGTCTCTATGTCCTTGTCTCCTGTAGGATTTCTAAACATCTACTGCTCCAGTGCTTAGTGGCGTAAAACATAATATTGGCTGCGATATTTAAAATTCCAAACTAGCCATTATGTTTATGTAGCTGTATCTGTGACCTCCTTGGGGAGATTTTTCCTCGCTTTCTGTCTGGGAGGAAGTGATAGGAAATCTCTGGAATGGGGACACTAGAAAAGTATTGGAACATTTGTTATTATCACGATCAGTGACAACAGCTCCCTTCATTTCTTGTCTGTGAAGTTAGGGGAGAGTTGCAAAAATACCTGACAGCGGTAAGTTAGTTTATTCAAAATGGGGAAAAAAAAGTTTGGAATAGAGTTCTGTTTGAATGTAATAGAACTTGTTTAAGGTGCATAATGCCTGTCCCCACCCCCTTTCCTCCATCTTCTCAATTTGGTGTCTGACGTTTCGATAAATGCAGGTGCTAATGTGAAATTGCAGGCAGATTTACAAGTAGTATACGCTTGATCGTATTGTTTTTTTATTAGCAAGTAGAAAGGTGGTTTGTATGCTGTTAAGTAGTAGCAGATGGCCTAAAGGTCCCTGACAAGACACCCATGTGTCATACTTGGATGGCAAGCAGCTGATTTTTACAATCTTGCTGAGGTGTAGTAACCGATCGAATGCAGTTTGCTGAGCAGGCCAAAGGAAACATGGAGTTCTGTGTTCAATGAATACAAATGAATACTGGTTTTATCTGGAACTCCTGCTCATGAAATGGCACCACCTCAATAAAATTATGAGTTTTGGCATCTGTTTCACTTAAGTGCTTCCATATGTCCTGCATCATGGCGCTCACCGATTAAATACAACTGTTTGCACTGAAAACTCTCTACTGATAACTAGAGTGATTAATAATTACTTTTATGTGATATCCTGGGTTTATTGCACCCTCTGGAACCAAATGAACAGGCTTATACTTGTGAAGTGATCAAGTTATGTTGTTGTCACGTACCTGGTAGCGGAGCCTGACCTGCAGGGAACGGCTACTCTTGCTCCTCTGACTCCGGAGACCCTGGTAGAGTGAACAGGGAACCCGAGAGTGCAGAGTCGCACAAGTGCCTGGCGGGAAAACTGGTGCTGGGCTGAGCTGGGATCCTGTGCACTCCAGAGGGAAGTCAGCGGTGCTGAGGATGACTGGACAGCAGGTGACTGAAGCTAGGTGCAGAAAGCCGGGATCAGCAACTGAGGGAGGTGTATCGTAGTACAGACAGTAGCAGGTTCAGGCAGGCCGGGTCATACACTAGTGGGCGGAACAGGTGCAGGGTCAGAGCAGAAGCGGAGTCGTGGTCCAAGCCGGGTTGGCAACTGGCGGGCAGCAGACAGACCAGAGGGACAGGCATATACGTGGTCAGACAAGCCGAGGTCAGGGCAGTTAGAGATCAGGGGTAGTCGGGAGCAAGCCGTGTCTCAGGAACAAGTAGGTAACGGATAACAGGTATCAGGTTTGTCTCAGAACACACTGTAGACCGAACAGCAAGAGGCCCCAGAACTCGCTCCCTTAAAAAGTCAGATTTGGGGCCAAGATGGCGTCAGCACATTCCCGCGCGCCGCTGCTGCTCGTGCGCGTCAAAGTACTGTGATTGCGCGCGCCCGTGAGCGTCGATGTGCCGCTATCGCCATGTAGTGGGCAGACTTGCCCATGACAGTTGTTTAAAACAAGTGCACCATTTCAAGTTAAATTGTCTTGAATGTATGTGCAGATAAAAAAAAATGATTCTCCTATAATATCCTATACACTATTACCTAAAACACGTGTGTCAAACACAAGGCCCACAGGCCGAATCCAGGTCGCCAGGCCATTCCATGTGGCCCTTGCACCCAGGGCTTTTTTTTCCAGACGGAACGTGGTGGGTTTCTGTTCCACCACTTTCTGCTCTCGCCCTCTGCTCTCCACTCACCACTTTCAATTGTACACAGACATGCCTTCACAGATTCCTGCCCGTCCTGCGCTCACAACGAGGACAAGGGAGATGTGCAATGTGGGATGGGACATCACATGGTAATCTGCACTGTGATCCACAGAAGCCGACCAATGATCTCCCTGCGAGAGTGAGAGAGAGAGAAAGGCGGAGCTTCCTACGCTGCTGGTAGGAGGGGGGGGGAGGAGAGCTTTCTCTAAGGAAAAAAAAGCCCTGTAAAAATGTAATTAGTCTTACAGATGCAACTGCCCCTTTGAAGACAACTACAATGCTAAAGCGGCCTACAATGAAATTGAGCTTTACACCATTGAACTAGAATGAGAAAGGAGGTCAAGCTCTGGGAGTCGGTTAGGGTTGGGTATACATGATAGGAAGCACATTGACATTAGAGAGCAGAGGAATTAGGGATGCCTATACCACTTTTGCAGACTGTGCAGTAATACATGGACCTCAAAGCTCGGGACCAGTTATGTATAAAGAATATTGCACAGGGGTGCCCGGTACTAATGAAGTTTATATTCTCATATCATACATTTTTTATTAATGACTTGAATACCTTTAAGCTTTGAACACTTTGCCGGTATATTTTTTTGCACCCCCTGGTTAGTGTCTGCCACTGAGACAATTACAATTATGTGCTTCTTTTTCTTTATTGTTCATTCAGCAAGGTGGGATATTTTTAACTAGAGCTAGGGCTGTTTCACATGGGCTTCAGCTTGTAGTACAAGAGCAGTGTGAACAGCAAGCTTTGACAAAGCATTTACAGAGCTTTCGATGTTGAAGTGTTACGGATTTTAATGGAAGTGCTAATTGCCACTTTAGGCCCCTTTCACACGGACGGCTGTTCTGCCGCAGTTAAAAGCATGTTTATTTTCTGCTGAAATTCAAGACTCCAGGCACAGCGATCAGCTGCATTTGTACAGTGTGATTAGGTGCGGTTGCATTTAGCCGTGGCACAATATTGAACGGGGATCCGACATGGATCCCTGCCAATACCAGGCACTGTGTATGGTATGAATCTTGAGGGGGAACTCCACGCCAAATTTTAAATAAAAAACCGGCATGGGTTCCCCTCCAAAAGCATACCAGGCCCTTAGGTCTGCTATGGATTTTAAGGGGAACCCCGTACGCAAAAAAAACCGGCATGGGAGTCCCCCCAAAATCCATCCAGACCCTTATCCGAGCACGCAGCCCGGTCGGTCAGGAAAGGGGGTGGGGATGAGTGAGCCCCCCCCCTCCTGAACCGTACCAGGCCGCATGCCCTCAACATGTCAACATCGAAGAAGAGAAGAGGGAGGCAGTCAATTCAATTGTGTGTGAAGGGTGTCATAGGAAAGCATTGTGTGCTTCTAGCTGCGGGAGAATCCGCAGCTAAAAGCACCATTCTATCCGTCTGTGTGAAAGGGGCCTTAAACAAGCTGCTAGCAGGCGTCACTACTTCATGAAGCTTGTTAAAAGAATGCTAAAGACTGCTAGCAGTTTGCTTAAAGTGGCAATCAACACTCCCATTAGAATTTGTGTTTAACATTTACTAACTGGAGTTGAATGGTAATTTAAGCACTTTCAACAAAGCTTGCTGTTCACTCTGCTCTTATACAGTACAAGCTGAAGAACGCGTGAAACAGGCCTTATTGATCATTTAGTGTTGCTGCTGCAGTTGAGGTTGAGAATTTGATGTGCAATCTGGCAGACAAGGCTGGCCGCACAAAATTACAAACCTTTGGCAAGTCAGCTACAGCAATTTAAGGTGTATTTCCACCTTTGCAGTCAAATATGTTTGTTATGTGTTTGCATTCTACCTTCACTCAAAATAATGAAAAAAATATTTCTTACCTTTTCTAGTTCCATCTTGGACCAATGTATGCATGTGCCATACCTGAGCGACCACTAGCTTCCTTGCCAAGCAGCTGCCCTTCTGCATTGTGAACACAGGAGGTTGCTTGCTCTGAATTGAAATTACTTTACACTTTCCTAAATAATGCAAAGCATTCTCTGGTTGGAGGAGGTGGGGTGGTGAAAAATAATGCAAAGTGTTCTCTGATTTTGTGACAGTGCCATGTAAGCGACCTCCTGTGTTCCATAAGCAGCAGGGAAGCAGTGCCTACTACAGGGATTGGCCAGGCATGGCACATAAATACTTCCATTGATCCAATTGCTTTACTAGGTGAGATGTATTGCTTAAAACCATTTTTTTTCTTTTGTTTTGGATGCCTGAACAAGGGTCAAAATCTCTTTATTTTGTCTTTGTTTGTGAGATTGCTTCCCGTTTCCTATTTATTTGATGGGGGTCATGTCATTCAGTAGGCAAATTTATTCAGGGAATATACAGACAGCAAAAACTTTTTTTCTTAGCTGAATTGGAAAGGGTTAAATTGCTGTCTTTGCCCCTATTGGGAGATTTCTTTTCCCGTCCTGTAAAGGTGACCAATGTTAGAACAGAAAGAAAAAATAATTCTGACTAGGGGGTAAAATGTAACTTTTGCAGCTGGTCCAGTTTTTCCATACACATGTGAAAATACACATTATAGACTTGAGTCTTTAATTCCTCCCCTAAAAAGGATATATTTTCTGAAAGTGGGAGACTTATAGAATAAAATGACGGTATTCACTGATTTTGTATATTTCACAATATTTATGCAAATGTTTATAAAATCTACAGATTTGTGCACAATATAATCTAGAAATTTTTCATTAATTAAAAAAAAACAAAAAAAAAACAGCCTTTGTCAAGTTAAAGTGGAACTTCACTCTCTGAATTAATATTGACTATTTTTTAATCCTCATGCTGCTAGCATTGGTAAATACATAGGAAGGCATGTTATCTTTTCTTGTTTTAAAATTTTTTTTTTTACATTTCTTCAGTTAATTCCTGGTTTCCAGGCCATGCAAATTATGTCATACATCCCAGGAGTCTTCAGGAGGGGAGCAGGGGGTTTCTCACATCCTTCTGCCTGCATGCCTGAGCTAAGGGCAGATAGATTACAGAAAGTACCGTATATGCTACATGAATCATCTGCTCTTACTCAAGATGGCCACAGTAAGAAATACTAGGGGGTGTTTTTCAAAGCGTGGAGACATAAAGGGATAAATGAGTTTGCTTTGAATATTAAAAATTAGTTAAAGTGATTCTAAAGACTAAAGAAATGTAGGGGGGAAAGGATCCCTACAAAAGTAGGTGAGTGCAACCTTAAGTGGTAATGTTAAAAACACTTTATTATGGACTATATATTATATATAATATATAATATTGATTATAGCCCATGATAAAGTATTTTTAACATTTGAGGTCACACTTATTACCTACTTTTGAAGGGATCCTTTCCCCCCTACATTTCTTTTTCTATTGGAAATTAGGTATGCTGACCTGCACCTGACACAGTGTAATAATGGACCATGTTTTCTTCCTCTAACTGGTGTCAGCTTTGTTGATGATACCACAGTTTGATTATGTATGTGAAAGTGGTTCTAAAGGTCAAAGTTTTTTTTTACCTTCATTCATTGAATGCATGAAGGTAAAACACCTTCAGTATGCATCTCCACCTGCAGCCCCCCCCCCCCACTACTTTCCCAAGCCTGGTCACGATCCAGCAATATGCACAAGAGCAGCTACTCTTCCAGGTCTCCGCCTCCTTATTGGCTGAGGGACAGCAGTGGGAGCGAATGGCTCAATCACAGCCAGTGAGAAGGGAGCATGGGCGAAGCAGAGCAAACGCCGTTCTTATTGACACAGAGCGGGGCTCGGGAGCAAATACGCATGAGTGCCCCCGTAGCAAGCGGCTTACTATGGTGGCACTCAGAAAAGAGGAGGAGCCAGGTACATTGGCGGGGGACCAAAGAAGAGGAGGATGGGACTGCTCTGTGCAAAACTATTGCACAGAGCATGTACTGTAAGTATAAGATAATTGTTTGTTCTTTGTTTGTTTTTTACCTTTAATATCACTTTAAATATCTTTTTTGGTTTGTGGTGCTGAGATGCAGTGTAATTCGGTTTTTAAAATCAAGTATATTTGTAAAACTATTAAAAGTGTTTTTGAATATTGGCATCTTCCCAAAATTGCTATTTTATGATCCCTGAGCAAAAAAAATTACTCCCTCTTCTCTTGCAATCAAGCAGGTTTTAACCTTTTTTCAGTGTATGTTTACTGGTCATCATCCTCTAATTTTTGTTTTTCAGTTTTTGGTGCACTGAGCTTATAAAAAAAAACATACGTTATTGCTAATAATATTTGTTCTGTGCATGCAAATTAAACAGAATCGAATAAGGAACTTTACTGAGCACAATACGTTTGTAGATAAGTCAAAATATTTAACAGGATGTTCTTGTGTTTGTATTTTGTATACTGTGTTGGTGACAAAACTTTTAATTGTGTATGTACAGCATGTGGGTTTTCTCCTAATGCAGAAAGCACTTTTACCTTTTGCTACATATTCCCTAGACAAAGAATCAAAGAAAGATTAATAGCCTAACAGAAGATGGGTAGAAGCAAAGCAATAAAATCTAAAAATAGCTCTGAGGATTGTTATTCTCTGCAGTACAATGACACCAGTGCGGCAACTTAAGCAGCTGTATAGTTCACTCCCAAGCGTGAATATTGAGTACAAACACTCTGGGCAGTGTACTGGCGTAAAGATAGCTAAAGCCGTCAGTGGATGGTCCAATATACGGGCACCATCTGACTATCCTTTAAATGTTTTGACCACTCTTTTCTTTTAAACCACATATGCTTGTAATGTCTGATTTCTGCATGTCAGCTGAATTGGTGGAAGGAGGAGGGAGTGCAGATTGACTGCACCGCCACCTTTCATCTTGTGGAAAACATTTGTGATTGGACAAGGTTTTGTAATCTGTCCAGTTACTATTTACCTCAATGTTTGCTGCTCTTTATAGACATGAGATTGTAACCCAGTGTGACTGAAAATTGGTAATATAGATGAGTTCCCCTTTCCTGAGTCAATTAACCACTTCAGCCCCGGAAGGATTCCTGACCAGAGCATTTTTTGCGATTCGGCACTGCGTCGCTTTAGCTGACAACTGTGTGGCCGTATGACGTTGTACCCAAACAAAATTTATGTCCTTTTCCCCACAAATAGAGCTTTCTTTTGGTGGTATTTGATCACCTCTGCGGTTTTTTATTTTTGCGCTATAAACAATAAAAGAGCGACAATTTTGAAAAAAAAAAAAAAACACAATGGGGGTTATTTTTATGAAAAGGCAAATCCACTTTGCATTACAGAGTGCACTTGAAATTGCACTGAAAGTGCACTTGGAAGTGCAGTCGCTGTAAATCTGAGGGGTGGATCTGAAATGAGGGGAAGCTCTGCTGATTTGATTATCCAATCATGTGCAAGCTAAAATGCTATTTTTTTATTTTCCTTGCATGCCCCCCTCGGATCTACAGCCACTGCACTTCCAAGTGCACTTTCAGTGCAATTTCAAGTGCACTTTGTAGTTTGCACTTGTAGTGCAAAGTGGATTTGCCTTTAGTAAATAACCCCCTATATATTTTACTTTTTGCTATAATAAATATCCCAATTTTCTTTTCAAAAAAACGATTTTTTTACTCAGTTTAGGCCGATATGTATTCTTCTCCATATTATTGGTAAAAAAAAAATCGCAAGACATGTATATTGATTGGTTTGCGCAAAAGTTATAGCGTCTACAAAATAGGGGATAGATTTATGGCATTTTTATTATTTTTTTTTTTTACTAGTAATGGCGGCGATCTGCGATTTTTATCGGAACTGTGATATTGTGGCGGACAGATCAGACACTCTTGACACATTTTTGGGACCATTGACATTTATACAGCGATTAGTGCTAAAAAAATGCACTGATTACTGTATAAATGTCACTGGCAGGGAAGGGGTTAACACTAGGGGGCGATCAAGGGATTAACTGTGTTCCCTAGGTGTGTTCTAACTGTAGGTTCGGTGTTCATACATTGTACATTGTTTACACAGACAGAGACCAGTTCTCGCTCTGTCACCAGTGCCCCGCAGTCATTGTGCCCGCCAGGCATTCGCAACGGCTCTGTGTACACGCTGCAGGCGTGCGCGCCCCTAGTGGCCAAAAGGTGAAGCGACATACAGTAACGTAGTTTCGCTTAGCCGTGACATTCTACCACAGTAAAACTGCAGCGGCTGGTCGGCAAGTGGTTAAGTAACATATCTATGCCTCCTAGATTGTAAGCTCTATCGAGCAGGGCCCTCTGATTTCTCCTGTATTGGATTGTATTGTAGCTGTACTGTCTGCTCTACTGTTGTTAAGCACTGAGCAAACTGTAGGTGCTATATAAATCATGTATAATAATAATAATAATATCTGTGACCAGCTACAATAAATACAGTATACACATAGGTGGAACAAAATTAAAGTTCATAAAGGCCCCAGTGTGATAGGATGGGCACACGAGAAGGTGAAATTGCACCGCTCCTAAGAAGATCACCAAATTAAGTCCCGTACTCCTGTCATTGCCGGGTGCCTGTCTGGTCCGCAATACAAATTTCCATTAGACAAGAAGAAAAGTGGCGGCACTTCCAGCATAAATTATTTTTTTAAGTTTATTGAAGAAACAATAAAAAAAACGTGGATAAGACATGCATAGACACAGCTCTAGGAGCAACAGCAAACACGTTTCACACCACTGTGCTTAATCAGGATGCGCACACGGCCCTATAAAATAAACAAAAAACTTCCTTTACTTTCCCTGACTGAGCCCAATCCCCCTTCATTTGTTCCTCAAGCGCTCCTCTCCCAGACACTGCAGCTCACAGTGGGAGTGTTTCAGTAACAAAAGCTGTGGCCAATCCAGAAAGGAGGGGGCAAGTGGGACTAGGTGTGGCAAGATGCTACAGGCGTGTGAATCAGCGGAGACAGTACTGATAGTCACACCCCCTGCAACATATTCTCATCCCTCTGTGTGCAAACAAACAGCTTGAATGAGAGTGGCAGCTCTTCTCTGAATTCAGGAGCTGTATAGCATCATTGCCTCCTCATCACAGGTAGATACATTGGGTGATCTTCACATACAGTATATGCAATGCAATCCACTGCGGATGCCAATACAATGTTAAGGGCACCCTGAAAGGATCGTAAGCACAGTGCCGTTTGGCTGCAATGCATCACATGGTAGAAAAAAGTGCTGCACAGCTCCAAAAAAGGTGCCTGTACTTTTTTTGGTGCTATGTTGTGGGATTCAAACCCATTCAAAAGGGAATGGGCTCAAATCGCACTGCACTGAATGGCTTGTGAATTGCACAGAAATGTGGCGTGGTTCCTGTGCAATTCACTTGCTAGTCATAGCATAAACAGGGGCTAGGAAAACTGTAAGTGAAGATTCAGTTATCATTAAAGTGATTGTAAAGGTTTATTTTGTTTATTTTTCTAAAATAACAAACATGTTTTGCTTACCTGCTCTGTGCAATGGTATGGCACAAAGTGGAACCAAAACTCCTTTTCTGGGGTCGCTCACCAGCGGTCTAAGCACCTTCTCTTCTCCATGTGCCACCACGGGAAGCCGCTTCCTATGCTGGCACACCTGTGGGCTCGCTCCCAAGCCGGGCTGTGTGCATCCATAGACACACATGGTGTGGCTTGGCCCCACATCCTCTCTCCCCACAGTATTTGATTGACAACAGCAGGAGCCAATGGTTCACACTGCTCTCACTGAGTCCTGTATGGAAAGGAGGAAAGAGCTGCACTGGGCACAGCAGTGGATAAAGATAGGATTCAGGCAAGTATATAGGGGTTGAGTGGGCGATACAACCACCAATACATGTTTTACCTTAATGCATTAAAGAAAAAATATGCCTTTGCAACCACGTTTTGCAGCAGTTTTTTTTCCCCACGTTTTTTTTTTAATTACTTGCAAGTTATCCAAAAAGTTAGATTTTTTTTCCTTTTTAGTTTTGGGTTAGGTTTTGCCTTGTATGTTTTGCCCAAATACAGTTTAAAGCCTCATGTTGTTTAATTTTGCAGTCAATTTTCATTTTGCATACCGTATTTTCCGGTGTATAAGGCAACCGGGTGTATAAGACGATCCCCTAATTTTACATACTTTTTTAAGATCTTTTGCCTGTACTCACCGTATAAGACGACCCCCCTTCCGAGGCTTCCGACACTTCATATTTCTTCCTTCTGGAGCTATATTCTTCTTCCTTCTTGCTGGAGCTGGAGCCAATCACGGCGATCAATATATTCTATTAATGAATACAAAGCCTGCTTTGATTGGCAGAGGCTGTAGCATCATCAGCCCACTCCTCTCTGACTCTCAAAGCCAATCCGAGCAGGCTACTGTATGTAGCCTGCTCGGATTGGCAGAGGTTGTAACTCCAATCCAAACAGGCTCTGTATTAATTTGAATACATCACTCACCGGGATTGGCTAAGTGGTATATAATGTATATAGCCAAAGCTACATACAGTATTACCACACATCCAGCAAGCATCCGAGCAGCTGACCCGGCGTATAAGACGACCCCTGCCTTTTAGCCATTTTTTTTAAGTGTAAAAGGTAGTCTTATACGCCAGCAAATACAGTATTTTAATTTTTAGAAAAGAATGATACATTTTTAATTTAGGATTTTGCTTAATATTAAATCGAACAGTAAAATGCCCACGTTGTGCTTTAATACCATAGAATACTATCTGAGCCAAATCAAATAGACAGGTAAACCCTGACCTCTGCCTCTTTACATACACTGATACGGGGAGTTGCAATTTAAAACTGCTATACGCTGCCTGATATCTGTGTAGTTGTGTATACGGTATGCTTCCCACAGTGATCCAATAAAGGAGATTTGTTTAAGGAATTGTGTGTCTGTGGTTTTAGAATATGTATGAATATGAGGTGATGAGCCCTGAAAAACCTATTGCTATTGATGGACAACATACTGGAATCCTTCAATATTCACTGAGAGTTTATTGGCTGTAACAGTTCTAGGCAGAAATGCCTGTGATTAGATTGGAAAGACAGGCTAGCAACAGTGAGCTGCAGCCAATAATCAGTCCTCTGCTTTGTAGAAAGCTTCACGTAGATTACTTCCCACATAAACACACTTGCTTGTAATGTGCTCTGCATCCGTAATTACAGCACAAAGGATCAGCGAGAAGAACCTTTGCCATCAAAGCTATGGTTTTGATTCAACGTATTTGTAAATCAGTGAGGCCCCATACACACGATAGAATCCATCCGCAGATAAATCCCAGCAAATGGGTTTCTGCGGATAGATTCTATGGTGTGTACACGCCAGCGGATCTCTTTCCGCGGAGAAATCTCCTCTGGGATGGATTCCAGCAGATCGAATATTTGTTGTGCTGCACAACGAATCCATCTGCTGGAATCCATTCCAACGGATGGATCCGCTCGTCTGTACAGACTTACCGGATCCATCCGTCCAAAGGGATTCCCCGCACGCGTCGTAATGATTTGACGCATGCGTGGAATTCCTTATATGACAGCGTCGCGCCCGTCGCCGCGTCATAATCGCGGCGACGGCGCGACACGTCATCGCCAGAGGATTTCCGCGCGGATTTCAATGGGATGGTGTGTACACTCCATCCCATCGAAATCAGCGGATATCTTTGAGAGGATTTATCCGTGGAAACGGTCCGCTGGACCGTATTCGCGGATAAATTCTCCCGTGTGTATGGGGCCTGATTGTAATACATATTTAAATGAGAAAATTTGTTATTTGAGTTCCGAGGACCACATGTATAATGTTTAACTATCCTATTCTGTAATTTTGTGCTCTAAGATGTACAGTATTACCTTATATTAATTTCATATTACCTTAAAATAAGGTGTATATGATATTAGGAATGTAACAAGTTTATTAAACTGTTAATCAGAGATCAATTTAGACTACTCCTCTGTTAACATAAAGCTACAACAGCACCACCGATACGAATTCTTGCAGGTACTGTCTTGAAATTGAAAAGTGATTTTTGAAATCAGAATTTTGTATATTTCACAGCTTTTTCTATTTTTTAGTACACTTGAACAAGCTTGCAGATAAGGAAAGCCAGGGTGAACTCTAAACTCCAACCGTTGTGCTATAGTGACTTACACAGTGCATCGCTTAATTTTTTCCACATTTTGTTATATTACGGCCTTATTGCAAAATTAATTGAATTCATTATTTTCCTCAAAATTCTACAAACAATACCCTATAAAGACAACGTGAACAAAGTTTTTTTAAATCTTTGCAAATTTATTAAAAATAAGAAATGAAAATGTGGAAGCAGAGATGCGGACTTCAACAATATGTTATGGTCCTGCTCCAAGGTTCAAACCCTCTGGGAAGAAGTCACGGGTTTCAATGTTACCCTGACCACAATCCCTATTCCCTTAAGTGTGTTGGTCTACTTGCTGGGATTGGATTAAAATGGAAGCAATCAGAAGTGCCTTCTCTAAATAATTGGAAAACACTGACATATTCAACCGTTCCACTATATAAGGCCGCTTACCTAGCCTGACGTTGTCCAGCCAAGTTTGACAAGATTTTGGCATATTTGGCTGGAAACGAATACAACAAATGCCACACACTAATACTATAATACAGGGGTGCCCAACCTTTTGAAGAGCAAGGGCCACTTAAGCGACTTGGTAACCGATCGCGGGCCACAATGAGAGGAGCGGGTGGATGACAGCCCACTCGGCTCTATAGAGCCCACTGTACTCTCAGCACACCAAACTCACAGGTAATAGAAGTCTATGGCTCAGTGCATGTAACCCACAGATGCACTTCTCTGCACCTGTGGATCAGTTTTAAAGCAGCCCAGTAACCACTGCAGAACAGATATGCCCATATATACACTGTGATATTAGTAATAAACTTGCCTTTAATTACAGTATTCTATTCTATTTTATTCCATCCCAGAGCAGGAGGTCACGGGCCACATCAGAGGGCTCCGCGGGCCACATGTGGCCCCCGGGCCACTTGTTGGGCACCCTTGCTATAATACAACTCCAATTTAGCACAAGATCTTAATTCTGTAAACCATTAGCCTTGTTTAACCTCTATTACCCTGCAGTATTGTTGTACAATAAGTTTAACCACTCATAGCGGAACTACTGGAAGGTGGTCGATTAATTCAATGTATTTCCTCTCTCTCCCTCTCGAATCCTCTTGCTCTCAGTAGGTGAGCAGTTTAAGAACTTGTTGTTGTTGTATTGTCTATAACTTGCAATAGTTGGTTTCTGTTAGTTTATACTCGAGCCGGGGTATGCCCAGAGGCTCTGTTCTGTGACCCACCTCTTTTACAGTAAAAGTTTTTTATTTTGAAGACAAAAACATACACACAAACTAATGACAGTACAAAAGACAAGACGATTGCATAGTTTCACAAGCATACAGCAAAATTCAATACAGCAATGAAGGGGTATCAACCCGGCGATATATAGAGTGGGAACAAAACCATTATAAAACAGTCGCCATTCAGGGGGGAGCACTCCAGAGAGGTACCATACAAGTGTCCTCCCCGCATCGTCACCCCCCCCACTCCCAATCGGGGGGCGAGGGGGTAGAGAAGGAGGGGGGCCAGAAGGATGAGAGGTGGGGGGGGAGAAGAAAAAAAAAGGGGGGGAAGAGGGACCCAGGCCACCCCACAGAGACAATCACAATGCACAGCTCACATTATAAAGGGATATACAGGGATTCAGTCAGGTGAGTCAATCCATCTCGACCAGATTTTATCAAATTTCGCCGGACAGTTCCTGCTCTCGTACGTTATCCTATATAGTGACAGCACTCTGTTAATCGTCCCCAGCCAAGAGGACATAGTGGGGATGTCAGGACCCCGCCATCGGAGCAGGATCTCCCTTCTGGCATAGAATAATGCGAAGGTGATGCATAGTTTGGTATACTTATCTCCCTCAACGTCACCCAAGTAACTAAGGAGGAACAGTCTCGGGTCCAGCTGGAGCTCCACCACGCAGCGATCCGAGAGTGTCTCCGCCACCTCCCGCCAGTAGGGACTCAGCCTGGGACAGGACCATACCATATGGAAGAACGATCCCGTAGCCACAGAGTATCTAGTGCACAACGGGCTCCTGGAGGGATATATCTTAGCCAGCCTCTGCGGGGTATAGTAGGCCCTGTGCAAGAATTTCAATTGTATAAACCGATCCCTAGAGTGACCCACCTCTTAACTTGAAAACACAATAAACAGAATTTGCAAAAATAAATAAAAAATGAAAAAATCACATAAGTATTCACAGCCTTTGCCATGACACTCATTATTGAGCTCAGGTGCATCCTATTTCCACTGATCATCCTTGAGATGTTTCTACAACTTGATTGGAATCCATCTGTGGTAAATTCAGTTGATTGGACATGATTTGGAAAGGCACACACCTGTCTATATAAGGTCCCACAGTGCATGTCAGAGGACAAACCAAGCCATGAAGTCCAAGTAATCTTCGAGACAGAATTCAATCGAGGCACAGATCCGGGGAAGGGTACAGAAAAATGTCTGCAGCATTGAAGTTCCAATGAGCACAGTGGCATCTATCATCCATAAATTTAAGAAGTCTGGAACCACCAGGACTCTTTTTAGAGCGGGCCATCCGGCCAAACTGACCAATCGGGGAGAAGGGCCTTAGTGAAGGAGGGGACCAAGAATCCGATGGTCACTCTGACAGAGCTCCAGTGTTTCTCTGTGGAGATGGGAGAACCTTCAAGAAGAACCATCTCTGCAGCACTCCACCAACCAGGCCTGTACCATCCCTACAGTAAAGCATGGTGGTGGCAGCATCATGCTGTGGGGATGTTTTCAGCGACAGGAACTGGGAGACTAGTCAGGTTTGAGGGAAAGATGAATGTAGCAATGTACAGAGACATCCTGGATACAAACCTGCTCTAGAGTGCTCTGGTCCTCAAACTGAAGCCAAGATCACAAAGTAGTGGCTATGGGACAACTCTGTGAATGTCATTGAGTAACCCAGCCAGAGCCCAGATTTGAACCAGATTGAACATTTCTGGAGAGATCTGAAAATGGCTGTGCACTGACGCTCCCTATCCAACCTGATGGAGCTTGAGAGGTCCTGCAAAGAAGAATGGGAGAAGCTGCCCAAAAATAGGTGTGCCAAGCTTGTAGCATCATACTCAAAAAGACTTGAGGCTGTAATTGGTGCCAAAGGTGTTTCAACAAAGTATTGAGCAAAGGCTGTGAATCCTTATGCACGTGTGATTTTGTTGTTTTTTATATTTAATACATTTGCAAAGCTTTCAAACAATCTTCTTTCATGTTGTCATTATGGGTATTGTTTGTCGAATTTTGAGGAAAATAATAAATTTCAGATGCAAACTTTTCCTAAAACCTTTCATGTGATTGTTGGCCCAGCAGACAGAAAGTTAAGCAGCACACATCTTGTTTAAGCTACTGCATTGTTGAAAAAGAAGTCTATTCACAGAGTTCTGTAGCACAAGATAAAGCTTTTAAGCAGATGAAATTGGTTGTTCTTTCTGGTCTGAGGTCAGAGAAGGAGCCTACATTGCCAGCTATTTCCTGAACTATCTACATCATGTTAATCATCTGAGGGAAACCTAAATATGTATGATCCATCAGAAGAAGAGGGCATTTTTTCACCCCTCATATATATTGTATATACTGTATATATATTTAGAGCGTATAACCCCTATCAGTTTTTTTGCCATGTGTGTCACATTGGGGAGATTTCCCTTCACCTGTCACATAACCAAAACAGGAAGTGATATGAAATCCCTCCAAAATGTTGTCACAAGGGTCACCAAAACTAGTGACCCCAAAATTTCAGATTTGTTTTTACTTTCAATCTCAGGGATAACTGTAAACAGGACAAATAGAGAAGGTAAGAGTCGGTTCACACTGGGGCGACTTGCGATCCGATTTCATGTCGCCTCAAGTCGTCCCAAGTCGCGCTGTAGAGAAAAACAATGGAAGTGAATGGGAGCAGTGTTAATACACACGACTCAAGGCGATCCGACTTCAGAAAAGGTTCCTGTACTACTTCAATTCGACTTGTAGGCGATTTGTACCCATTGGTTTCAATGGAAGTCGCCTCAGATGTCGGATCACTGTCTTAACTGAAGCTACTTTCCAGGAAGATAACATACATTTCTCAGGCAAACCTCTCCTGCCCCCCTCCTCCCCCTCCCTCTCCCAGAGCTGATTGTTGTTTTATTGGCCACTGGAAAGTCTCCTGTCCTGGAGACGACTTCAAGTCGTGTTGTAAATCTCCCCAGATCGCCCTGTGATTCATGCTCAAGTCGTGTTGGAGTTGCTTCTGAAAGTCGCGCTGGAACTCGTGTCACCCCAGTGTGAACCGACTCTTAGACTCCTTAACAGGGACACATACAGCAATAACAACCTGATTTCTCTCTGTATCTAAAACTAGAAAAAAGGTTTTGCTTAAAGGTAAATTGAACGGATTCCTGATTGAAGCAGTTTACTGATTAGTTTTGCTTGTTTTTTGAATTTGTTGATTAAAATGTATGTAAACCTTAGCCTGTTGCTGCCTGGCCGCAATACATTTACTGTTGCAGGGTGACACGGGCAGGCGGGATCATGTACGTCACCCAGCTGAAGGGTGCACAGTGCACCTCTCCCGCTGCTACTGTGTCCACCAGACACAGCAGATTGCAGTTCCCGATACCCATCCATTTTGAGCGATTGAGGAATCACCACCACATCAGTCATATGATGATGCTGTACTGCACTGGTGACAGTAAATAAATAAAAAAAAAATGTGAAAAAATTTGTTTTAGTTAACCACTTGACCACTGGGCACTTAAACCCCCTTCCTAACCAGATCAATTTTCAGCTTCCGGTGCTCTTACAATTTGAATGACAATTACTCAGTCATACAACATTGTACATGAAATATTTGTCCTTTTTTTCACAGAAATAGAGCTTTCTTTTGGTGGTATTTGATCACCTCTGGGTTTTTTATTCTTGCGCTATAAAAGAAAAAAGACAGAAAATTCTGTAAAAAAATAGAAATAAATCTAGTTTCTGTCATATTAGCAGGTTATTTCTCACACACAGCATATGCATACCACAAATTACACCCCAAAACACATTCTGCTATTCCTCCCGAGTATGGCGATACCACATGTGTGAGACTTTTACACAGCGTGGCCACATACAGAGGCCCAACATGCAGGGAGCACCTTCAGGCGTTCTGGAGCACCCAGGCCAATTCTGACATTTCTCTCCTACATGTAAAAATCATAATTTATTTGCTAGAAAATTACATAGAACCTCAAAACATGATATATGCTTCTTTAGCAAAGACCCTAGAGAATACAATGGCTGCCATTACAACTTTTTATCTTGCACGGTATTTTCATAGCAATTTTTTGAACGCGTGTTTTAAAAAAAAAAATGTTGTGCTTAAAAAAAACACAAAACAGTAAAGTTAGCCCAATGTTTTTGCATAATATGAAAGATGAAGTTACGCAGAGTAAATAGATACCCAACATGTCACCCCTCAAAATCCCCATAGGCGATGCTTTAATTATTTTTATTAGTTACATGTTTTTAGTTACAGAGGAGGTCTAGGGCCAAAATGATTGCTCTCGCTCTAAGGTTCGCAGCGATACCTCACATGTGTGGTTTGAACACCGTTTTCATATGTGGGCGGGACTTACGTGGGCGTTCACTTCTGCGTGCGAGCACATGGGGACAGGGGCGCTTTAAAAAAAATATATATATTTTATTGTTCATTTTACTTTATTTTAGTTTGACACTTTTTTCCCCAAAAATACATTTTTTGATCACTTTTATTCCTATTACAAGGAATGTAAACATCCCTTGTAATAGGAATATAGCATGACAGGTCCTCTTTACAGTGAGATGTGGGGTCAATAAGACCCCACATCTCACCTCTAGGCTGGGAAGCCTGAAATAAAAAATAAAAAAAAATGATCCTGGCTTTGATCGTAGTGGTGAGTGGTGAGTATTGCGGAGTATTGGGGTATTGCAGTGTATTGGGGTATTGCAGAGTATTGGGGTATTGCAGAGTATTGAGCAGGGTATTGCAAAGGGTATTGCAGAGTATTGGGGTATTGCAGAGTATTGGGGTATTGCAGAGTATTGCGCAGGGTATTGCAGAGTATTGCGCAGGGTATTTGCAGAGTATTGCGCAGGGTATTTGCAGAGTATTGCGCAGGGTATTGTGCAGGGTATTGCCGAGTATTGCACACAGTATTGCAGAGTATTGCGCAGGGATGGTTGGATCTGTGACTGCAGTTGTCACAGATCGAGCCCACAGTGCTGCTGCTGCCTCCGCTCTCCCCCCTCTCCTCTCACACTGTACCGATCGGTAAAGAGAGGGGAGGGAGGAACTGGCGTCATCACATGATGCCGGTTTGTTTACAAGTGATCGTTCTGTCATTGGACAGAGCGATCACGTGGTAAACCGCCGATATCAGCGGCGATTTACTGTGATCCGTGATGTGCCGGGTCTTCTAGACCCGGCGGTCACAAATGATTCCAGGAGCGTGCCCCAGGGGGCGCGCGGGAGCAAGGTTCTGGGAGGACGTCCATAGACGTATTTTGTCTATAGCGCGGTCGGCAAGAGGTTAATTTCGATGTTGCACGACAACCTTGGCTGTCCGGGACTCTCCCTCCTGATTGGCTAAAAGACAGCAGCGGGCGCCATGTTGCCTTGTAGCCTTCTAGCAATGATCTCTATATTGGCTCTGCCTCCTAAAACTCCTCCTCTTAGCACCTGTAGTTTGAAAGGCAGGCTCTGTGACACACAGTGGCTACTTATGCCGCGTACACACGATCGGTCAATCCGATGAGAACGGTCTGATGGACCGTTTTCATCAGACCAAACCGATCGTGTGTAGGCCCCATCGGTTATTTATTCATTGGTTAAAAAATGTGAAACTTGTTTTAAAATTAACCGATAGAAAAGAAAACATTGTTTGAAGGCACGTCCATCAGTTAAAAATCCACGCATGCTCAGAATCAAGTCGACGCATGCTTGGAAGCATTGAACTTCATTTTTTTCAGCACGTCGTTGTGTTTTACGTCACCGCGTTCTGACACAACCTTTTTGCTCAGAGCCATTATCTCATTGTATAACACTATTTATATTATTATTTCTAAACTGGGGCATATAGAGTTAAAGGGTACCATAGAACAAGATTGTTTCCTGGAATAGATTGACTTCTGTTGATTAGTTGCGTTTAAAGGGTTTGTAAAGGAAATTTTTTTTTTATCTCAATAGTTTCCTTTCCCTTAATACAGTGCTGTTTTCATGTCCTCATTGTTCGTTTTTGCTCTTAAGTTGCTGTAATTCTTCTCTGATCTCCACACTTCCTGGTTGTCTGTTTCCTGATAACCACAGTGCTGGGAGCTTTCTATCTGTGGTCACTAACTTCAAGGAGGTGTGACTACTGTGTGTCTAAAACCCACAGCACCAATCAGTTTCGTTTTCCAAACCATCACTGCCCTGTATTGGCTCTGTGGCTCTGTACAGCAGAGAAGCAGGAAACAACATGCAAAAACGAAACTAGAAACTACAGGTACATTATATGAATTGATTTTTATCTATTTTTAATCGTTTTTAAAAGGAATCAGTTAACTATTATGTCTCTATACCCTGTAAACAGTAATTTCGGCATAACATTTTTTTTTATTTACAACTCCTTTAAGGATATTCATACATTTTTATAACATTTTTGAATTTCTTTATTACAAAGTAAGGTTTTAAATATATTCTATTTCAGCTGTGCCCCTGGGTATTTCTTCTTTTGAAGTGTGTCTTATGATGAGCCTGCAGCATCATGAACATTGAAGTGACAGAAACCTAAAATAAAAATTTGAGGAAATACCATCCTGTCCTTAGATCTTGTGCAAGATGTCCCAAAGGCAGGGGGGGATTTAAACAAATAATCTGTTCTTCCTTTATTAAATAGATTTAGCTAGGTTTTGTAGGATGTTTTTAGCAAAGCATAAAATATAAATGCTTTCCTTGTCTTGTTTAGCCAATATTCATTAAATCTGTCCATTGGGAATATGGTGGCAGCAAGGATAAGGGTGTAGTTGCTTGGAAACAGCCAACAAATAGCCATACCATTTTGCTGCCTTCTCTTTAAAATACCTTACCATTAGTAGAAAGATCTGGACATTAGTAGCCAGATTCACGTATGGCAGCGTATCTTTATGCCGGCGTAGCACATCCCATTTGCACTACGCCGACGTAACATAATGAGGCAAGTACTGTATTCACAAAGCACTTGCTCCCTAAGTTACGTTGGCGTATCGCAAATGGCCCGGTGTAACCCCGCCTAATTCAAAGTAGGCATGTAGTGGGCAGGCTTCATTTAAATTAACCGTGACCCCATGTAAATGAGGGCCGTTGGTACGGCATATGCGCGCGCATGCTCAGAATCACGTCGCAAATACTAATTGCCTTCGACGTGAACGTAACATACGCCCAGCCCCATTTACGTACGCTTACGCAAATGACGTAAAATATGACGGATGCTCTGTCGTCCATACCTTGCATGGGCTGCGCCATCTTTTTGGTGGTTTATCTTTACGCCGGAAAAACGCCTTACGTAAACAGCGTATCGGGCGCATGTGCGTTCGTGAATCGGCGTATCTAGGTCATTTGCATATTCGACGCGTAAATCCACGTACACGCCCCTAGCGGCCAGTGTAAATATGCACATAAGATACGACGGCGTAGGAGACTTCAGGCCGGTCGTATCTTAGCCAAATTTAAGCGTATCTGGTTTTCGGCTATAGATGTTTGGATGATTTAAGCGTATCCGGCTATAGATGTTTGGATGTGGTCTAGAAGGAACTTCTACAAAAGACATATTATCTAGGAACCTAAAACCAGCTTGTGGCCGTCAGGCACTGGGCTATGCTGGTGGTGCTCTACAGACACCTCGGGGGATTTACTAAAACTAGTGCACACAGAATCTGGTGCAGCTGTGCATAGTAACCAGCATCTAGGTTTTATTGTCAAAGCATAATTGAATAAGCTGAAGTTAGAAACTGATTGGTTACTATGCACAGCTGCACTCTCTAAGTAAGACCTAATGATGAGGCTAAGATATATTGAAATGGGACCTTTGTATGCTGGGCACTTTCTATGCCTGTGGGTACTGTGCCAGTTACCTGCAGAATGCTCCCCAGTTTTAGAGCTGTGGTACTGCACTACAAGCCTTTCAGACCTGTGTGTACTGTGTAAGCCACAGAGCATTCTTTGTTTTTAGAGCAGTGGTGTACCCAGTCTCTAGTGTCTCCCTATGACACAGATATATTGGTAATAGGTATCCTTGTTACAAGCTCTGTATTGGGTGTTTTCTAGGCAGAAAAGCACTAACTACTGTCTGTTCAGGTTGGTATTTGACCTGGCCCCTACTACGGCTAAGGACCCTACTCACTTGCATAGTTTTGTCTTATAAGAGCACTACGCTCCCATCCGTAGAGTCTTGGAAGCCTTCAGTTAATAAGAATCTGCCCTTTTACAAAGCCACATATTTGAACAGGGCGGCGCTTCTTAAATTTGATAAGATTTGGGGGGGGGGGGGATGGATGGCCTCACTTCTCAGGCCTCGTACAGACGACCGGACCTGTCCGATGAAAACGGTCCGCGCGACCGTTTTCATCGGACATGTCCGCTGGGATCATTTGGTCTGATGGCTGTACACACTACTTGAAGGCAACTACATATAACCCACTTGTCTATGATTTACTTCCCTCTGTCCTTCAAAACATTTTTACAAATACAAACATATTTTTTTATTTTGCTGCTGATGCCAATAATTTTAGCTCCCACGGATGCTGGGCATTTTTTTTGTCCAGGTGCATTAGGCATTTTTTTTCTACTACTGATGCCTAGCACTGGGCATATTTCCTCCCATTAACACCTGTTTTTTTACCTAGCGCTGTTGCTGGGCTTTTATTATCTTGCACTGACCACGGGTGCAAGGTATCTTTCTCTTAAATGTTGTGTGTAAAATAATACTGAGTGTTTATTTTCTCAGCAGTTGCTCATTTATGTGTAGTTTGCAACAATTTTAAAGAAGTTATTTTAAAGTAGTTGAAACCCTTCACATATACCCAGTGAAGTGGCTAGGTGGTACACTGTGAAGAAATAAATCCTCTTATGTAAGTTGTACCTGTGTATCTGTTGTAATTTCTGATGTAGATCGTTCAAACAGATCCACAGAGATTGAACAATTCTTAGCTCCAACAGAAGGGGGAGAGAATCTGAAGTCTTCACAGAGCCATATCAGTGAGGACAGACGTGAGCCCTGATTGGGGGGAAGGGACACAGCCCCCTTCACACAGTCAAATTACACATCAATATGACCGATGATGAGGGATATCCCTACATAACGCAATAATACTAGTAGTATCAAAGAGACCTATGTATACATACAAATGACATAGAGAATTCACAAAGCAAAAATGCTATTTAATTAATTTTTAATATTCAAAGCAAACTCACCCATCCATCCATATCTCCATATTTTATTTTGCTGAGAAATCACTGTGAAAAACACCCTCTAGAATTTCTGGCTGTGACCATCTTGGGGGCAGATGATTAATGTAGCATTCTTGGAGTCCATCTGCCTTTAGCTCATGCATGCATGCAGGAGGGTGTGCTTGGCTGAGAAAACCCCTCCTCACTTCTAGAAGTCTCCTTGGATGTATTACATTTGCCTAGTCCTGGAAACAAGGAAGTAACGGAAGGAATGCAAAAAATAAAAAAAATAAAGTTTAAGTAAATATGTTATACTTTCCTAGCTATTTACTAATACTAGCAGCATATGGATGAAAATACCATAGTCAATGTTGATTGAGAGAGTGAAGTTCCACTTAAAGATACACTCAGACAAAGTGTTAGCGCTGTCTGTATTTGGTTTTATTCTCTTTTAAAGTGACTTTCACTCATAGCACAGTAATTAAGGGGTTTAATTATGCAGTACATAATGAGTATACCTAGACACAGGGTTATAAGCTCATACCTTCAGGTGATTCGACACTAACAAAGCTTTTGAAGACATGCCCCTTGGGCGTCTCCACTAACCTACCACAGTCTGTGAGTCCTCACCTTTTCTGATAGTGTCCTATGGTGATGTGCCACTTCCACCTTATGGAAGAATCACTGAACACCCTGTGGAGCCAATTTTGGATTGATGATGTATTTGTTTGCCGCCAGTATGAAGGTATCAGGGCTTTGGCAGCATTGCGTAAGTAGGGCTTAAAGGGGTTGTAAAGGTTTGTTTTTTATTTTCTAAATAGGTTCCTTTAAGCTAGTGCATTGTTGGTTCACTTACCCTTTCCTTCGATTTCCCTTCTAAATGTTTTTTTTCTTTGTCCAAATTTCTCCCTTCCTGTTCCTCCTCAGTAAGCTTGCCCCCATCATCCGAGCCGTTCTGGTTGGGGGTTAGTCAGCGTGCTCGCCATAGGAAAACTGCCAGCTTAAAAACCGCCGGCAATCCCGGCAGGAAAAAAGAAAACATGTTCTAATTTTTCCCACCGGAAAACACCACCTGGCAGGAGATTATTTTTATATGGTTATCCGGAGAACCGGAGAAGCCATCAAAATATGCCCTATCTGATTACAGGGAGGGCCTCTGTGCCAGGCATGCTGTGATGGCAGGAGGACCCTAATGCGGGTCAAAAAAAGAGGGGAAAGGAAACCACGGCCCAGATCGGATCCAGTGCATGAACATGCAAGAAAAATAGACACTACATAATACATATTCCAAAAAAAAAACATATATCACTTAAATATAATCAGAAGACAAAAAAAATTAAAAAATTAGAAAATATATACAAATAAATAACCCCCCCCCCCCCCCCATGATGTTTCCTTTAAAAACGTTCTGTACATACATATGACAACAGAGTGCTGAACTTTTGTTCGGTGGTTTCCTTTGCTGTGGACGTCGCTTTTGGGGGATTCGTGCGGACTCTATATGAGGGGATTGGTTCATGTCGGGGCAGATGCATGTGCATGTAAGTTTCTTTTCTTTTTGTTTACAGATGTTTCTTTATATATATTTTTTGGATGTAATTTACGTTTGGGGCCAAGTTGTGATTATTCATCATGGTCCTAAACGTTAATATTAAGTATATGTATTTTTTGATTATTTATTCTGCAATTTCAGAGACGCTGTTTTCCCTGAGGAAGATAATAGTGTATATCCATAAAATTTTAAACGCGTTGCATCAGCTGTCTGACACCTCCAGGAACCTCTACTCTAGGTCCTTGAGGTCCTAATGCAGATATTGTTCATCATCTCTACATATGCACTGTCATTCTATGTATTTGTTTTTAATCTTATCACCTTTGTGGTGTATGTCTGTATATATTTTTGTGATTGAAATTCCTTTTTTTTTTGTGTAATTTTTCTATATTAAATTTATATTTTTTATATATATTTTGGAATTTATTCATTGCCCACAAAATCCCAATTTTTGGAGGTATTGGCCCAGGCTTACGACGGCGCAACGCCATGTACGCCGTCGTAAGTCCTAATCTGGGCCGTCGTATCTATGCGACTGATTCTTAGAATCAGTTACGCATAGATATCCATTAGATCCGACAGGCGTAAGGCTCTTACGCCGTCGGATCTTAAATTCCTTTTCTTTTTTTGTCCGCTAGGTGTCGCCTTCGTCGTTTTCCCCGTCGAGTATGCAAATTAGCTAGATACGCGAATTCCCGAACGTACGCGCGGCCGACGCAGTAAAGTTACGACGTTTACGTTAGGCTTGTCCCGGCGTAAAGTTGCCCCTGGGTATATGAGGCGCAATCAATGTTAAGTATAGCCGTTGTTCCCGCGCTGAAATTTAAAAATTGACGTCGTTTGCGTAAGTCGTCCGTGAATGGGGCTGGACGCCATTTACGTTCACGTCGAAACCAATGACGTCATTGCGACGTCATTTAAAGCAATGCACCCTGGGATATTTTTCGGACGGCGCATGTGCAGTACGTTCGGCGCGGGAATGCACTTAATTTAAATGCTATACGCCCCCTACCCGCCTAATTTGAATTAGGCGGGCTTGCGCCGGGTGATTTACGTTACGCCGCCGCAACTTTACAGGCAAGTGCTTTGTGAATAAAGCACTTGCCTGGAAAACTTGCGGCGGCGTAACGTAAAGGAGATACGTTACGCCCGCAAAGTTTTGCGCGATTCTACGAGAATCTGCCCCATTCTCTCTTTTTAATGGTAAGAATCCTATCCCAGTAAGCTTGAACATAAGTGGGCAGTGCCACCACGTGTGAGCAAGAATGACAATTCATCCCTATTCCCTCCAGAATAGGATTTGGAGAACATTCTGTGTAATTTATCTGGAGTGTTATGTCAGCATGCGTGAAACTAATAACTGCCATATATTTTAGAGATTGAGGAGACGTGCGACATCTGTAATATAATTGTTTTTTGATCATCAGTAAAATTTGTACAGAGCTCTTTTTTCCACTGCAGCAGGTAACCCGTAGATGAGGACTGTGTTAGTGATATTAAGCTTTATACATTTGCGAGAGGCAAGGTTGATCTTTTGAGGCAAAGACACATTCAGCTGAATTCAAATCCCTAGATAAGCGGATGGGTTTTGGAAGTAAGCAGATGAATTGAGCAAGTCGAGAGTGTCTTTATCCAGAAGTGAAATTCTTCCAGGATCCATGATCTCCTCCAAGACAATGATCATAGAGTTCTTAGTAACATGTTGTAATAACAGAGGGCAGGACACCAAGAAAAAAGACTGAATAAAGGCATAATTGCGGAATTGTTTGTCTTCAATTCAATTTCGAAGTGATACAAAATAGATTTCAAAACGTTACCCCCTCACTACTTTCTTCTCTCAAATCAACCAAAATCTTTCCTCCAGAACCTTCAAATTTGCAAAATGCCCTGTGTGAAGAGGGTGGACAGGGCAGAAAACTGAATTGTGGTATGATACCTGAAAAAGTGTCTAGATGTGTATAATATCTTCTGATGCCCCGTACACACAATCGGTTTTCCCGTTGGTAAAAAGTCCACCGGGAAAACCAAGGGGAAAACCGAGAACCTGCTCTGTAGCTTTTTCCCCCTACACACGGCTGGTTTTCCTGGCAGGAAAACTGCCATGAGAGCTTTGGTCTTGAAACTCGGCCGTGTGTATGCTCCACCGCAGGCTTTCCAGCTTAAGAACCGCTGGCAATCCCGGCAGGAAAAAAGAAAACATGTTCTCATTTTTCCCACCGGAAAACTGTCACCGTCAGGAAAACTGCCATGGAGCATACACACGGACAGTTTTCGTGGCCAAAAGCTGTCATGGCAGTTTTCCCAATGGAAAAACTAGTGGTGTGTATGAGGCATTTCAGTTTTTTTGTTACGTTTAAAATAACCTAGCATTTAATGGAATTTTTCTATAACTTGACCCAATTATAGATAACATTAGTAGGCCAAAACTATGCACACTAAAAGCACATTAACCAGTAAGATATTTGTCCTTGTTTCTTCATTGTAAATCGAGAAAAAGTCATGAGCTGCACATTTATTGAAGTGACATTCATCAAATGTTTTTTTTTTTCTTTTTTAAACTTTCTCACGCTAAACTCAAATGTTCACACCCTTATCCTTCTGGCTGTATTGTTGGTCTTCATGTGATTTGTTTTCCTCTAACATATGAGCAATCACATGAGATTATGGCTGCAAAAGGACCTTACATTTCAGTGGCAAAAAAAGTATGTGAACCCATTGGTATTAACTGTTTTTCTGCAGTAATTTGCCATACAATGTGATCTTATCCTCAACAGAGGTCACAACAATAGACACACACAGTGAGTTTAAGTTGATAATGCACAAAAAGTTCAATTTTTTCATATCTTTATTAAGCACATGCTGCTGTAGGAAAAAGTAAGTGAACCCTTGGCGTTAATAGCTGGTCAAACCTCCTTTGGCAGCAATGGCTTTAAGTACTGTATTTATTGGCGTATAACACTCACTTTTTTACCCTGAAAATAGAGGGTCAACTGTGCCTGCGTGTTATACGCAGGGGGCTGTGGAAAGTTGTTTTCCTGAAACTTCCCTCTTAAAGTTAGGGTGCGTGTTATATGCCTGTGCGTGTTATACGCCGATAAATACGGTAATTGCTTTCAGTAGCTCTGGATCAGACCTACGTTCAGGAGGAATTTTTGACCTTTCATCCTTACAAAACTGCTTCAGCTCAGACACATTTGTAGGATGTCTGGTGTTAACAGCTCTCTTGAGGTCATTCTACAGAATCTCAATGGGGTTAGGGTCTGGGCTTTTATTGTGCCACTACAAAAGGCCAGTCTGTGGTGGTTTAACATCGATACTTATGGTAATTTTCCTGCTGCATCACACAGCTTCTAAGATTCAGCTGGAGGACAGCCACCCAGACCTCCTGTAAGATATTTTGGTAAACTTAGGAATTAATTTTTCCCTTGAAGATGGCAAGTGGTCCAGGGCCAAAGGGAGAGAAGATAGCCCAAATCATGATGTTTCCTCCACCATACTTCACAGTTAGGACGATGTTCTGATTTTGGAAACCTGTGCCCTTTTTGCACCATAAGTAGTATTCTTTCTGAACAATTCAACTTTTGTTTCATCAGTCCACCAAACATTTAACTGGTAGTGTTGCAGTTTGCCAAGATGCTCTCAAACTTCAGGTACAGAAGTGTTTTTTTTTAGGCAGCAACTTCCTCCATAGTGTTCTGCCATGGACACCCTGTGTATTTAAAGACTTACACTATATTACCAAAAATATAAACTGTTGCGGTAACATAGACTTTGAAGCTGACCATAGATGAGTAATTTCTTTCTATACAGCAAAAAACTAAATGATTCCTCCATACACATAACTGTCATGGACATGCAATAATGTCTGGCAGCTTACTTTCTCATTCATGTGTCCATTAGAGGCCTGACTCTCTTTCTGGCTGCCTTTTATCATCTCTTTTCCCTGTATGGCCCCACCCCAGGCCATCCCAGGAAGTCTATATTAACTGTTGCACTGCAGGTCTGCTTTGCTGTTCAACTTTGTTTGTTAGCTTGTGTTCCTGTCTGCCGTGTGCTGCGTTAACCTTTCTGTTTAACAATTTTGGCTCGTCTCTAACTACTCCTGTTTGCCTGTGACTCTGACTTTTGGCCTGTCCCTTGGTTACCCTCATCTGCCTGTTGCCCCGACCTTGTGATGTTACTCCCAATGCTCCGAAATGAAGTGCAAAAAAAGAAATTCACCACCGATCAAGAGGAAGCCTACCAGAAATACTGTACCCTAATGGACATTCGTCCACAGGGTCAGTAAGGCTTTCTCGCTCTCTCGCCTTGACGGCGCCTGCAGCTTACACAGCACCTACTCATCTGAATCACTCTCCTGGTTTCCTTTTTGGATTGACGTACGAGTCGTCTCAGTGGAGATTGCAGCTGACAATCCAGGCCCGACAGTGGTGTTACATTTCTGCCTTACTGACCCTCTGGACGTATGTCCATTAGGGTACAGTATTTCTGGTAAGCTTCCTCTTCAATGATCGGTGATGGATTTCTTTATTGCACTTCATTTCGGAGCATTGGGAGTAACCTCACAATTTTTTCCCACATTCAACTTTTTGGATTTATATTATTCCCACTGAGGACTTTATATAAACCATTTAGTGTTCTTATTGTTCACGGTTGATATTTATTCACATTATTTTGATTATTTTCATTGATGTATTTTTATTTATTCACTCATTCAACTGGGTGATTTTCATTTTGTATATGCGCTACACTTTCTATGTTTGTTCTGTATTCCACCATTGTCTATTGGTAGTGTGAGCTGCTTACTATTGATAGCGCAGAATAATTTGTTTCTTGTTTCCACTCCATACACATAAAGAAGGTGGATGGAGGAATCCCCCACCCCGCCGGGACATTGTATTCTGACAATGCTGAGATGGCCAGCTTTAGTATTCTGTGTCCCCAATCTTTTTATCCAAATGAAAAGTGAATCACAAGGGATATGTTTAGACCCCTGATATTTTCCCAAAGCTCCCTGATGACAGTAGATAAAAAATAAATAAATAATAATAATAAAAAAAAAAACATAAATACTCACTACACAAGTACACTGCGCTACATTATGGTACACATAACATGGCCAGTCTGGTGTGTGCTGTGCACATGTACTGCACTTTTAGAATGCTTGGTCTGTAACTGTCTTAGCTTCTACCTCATTGAAAATAACCTTCTTAACCCCTTTCGCTCGCAGCACACCACAGAAACAGCCTTACTAAAATTGCGTCACATGTCACGTGACTTATTCATGGGTCATGGTGACATGTAACGCAACGTTTCATGGGACATGGTGATGTGTGACGCAACGTGTAGGGGCCGGAGCCAAGTGACGACATCGACTGTGTTTTTGAACACACCAGATGCGGAGTGAGGAGATAGTCGCCTACATGACTGAGTGTCTCTATGCACTGTATGCTTCTGGCCAAATCTGAGTGGAACTACCTGCAGTATAGAAGTCCTTTCATTTGATTTGTGAAACGAGCATTGCGCAATGATTTGCTTTTCTTTCTTCCTATATATGTGAATTACACAACACTTGCAGTTGAGCACCATTGAAAATAACAGAGAAAATTAAGTTACAGCTGAATACAGTTTGACGGATTGACTGTGCTCAGGATTGTAGCCTATTAATGTGGATATTCAGTGAGTCCCAAGCGTGAAGTGAACAGTACTCATATCTTTAGGTGTTTTTTTCTCCCAGTGTCTTGTTTTCAGAGCATTTTTTCACTTTCTTATCATCCCAGGCACAAGTAAACAATGGGGTTTATTTAGTAAAGCTGGAAAGTGCAATATCATGCTCACTTCTGCATAGAAACCAATGCGCTTCCAGGTTTTATTACCAAAGTTTAATTGAACAAGCTGGGGTTAGAAGCTCATTGGTTTCTATGCAGAAGTGAGCCTGATTTTGCCCTTTCCAGCTTTAGTAATTAAACCCCATTGTTTACCTCAAAGTGGGGTATGCCTGTATTGGACCCCTTCTCTTCTCTATCTACACCTTCTCCATTGGTCACTTGATAACCTCTCCGGGCTTTCAATACCATCTCTAGGCCGATGACACCCAAATCTATCTCTCTAATCCTCACCTCACTCCTTCAGTCCTCTAGCATCACTAACTTACTAACTGACATACAAGGCTGGTGCAAGGAGTTTTGACACCCTAGGCCAGTGATGGCGAACCTTGGCACCCCAGATGTTTTGGAACTACATTTCCCATGATGCTCATGCACTCTGCAGTGTAGTTGAGCATCATGGGAAATGTAGTTCTAAAACATCTGGAGTGCCAAGGTTCGCCATCACTGCCCTAGGCAAACCCCCCTCCAGCTCCACCCCCTTTGCCCTGCCCATGTAAACCTTAAACTTTTTAATAACTGCTATCATTTTATTCATGCAACACTTTGCTAGACCTATCAATGCAGTCTCACCATTGCCCACCAAATGCAGCCTATCAGTGCATATCAAATGCATCTTATCAATGCTCATCAAATGCTGCCTCACCAGTGTCCATCAATGCAGCCTCACCAGTGCCCATCAATGCAGCCTCACCAGTGCCCATCAAATGCAGCCTCACCAGTGCCCATCAAATACGGGGGACAGAGACTATTGGGGATGATTTGTGCGGCAGGAGGGACAGTTGCAAGTACCGATCTCCCTTTATGGCATTTCAGCTGACAGCCGTGGGAGGGAGAGGAGGAGAAGTGGTCTGTTAGATGAAGTGCCATACAGGGAGATTGGTATTTGCAGCTGTCCCTCCAGCCACACCGATCGTCCCTGACTGTCAACCAGGGGGATCATCCAAGTATGCAGTGTGGGTCACAGACAGTGCCCCCTGCAGACATGGATACACTACTGACTCAGAGACTGGTGAGACAGACAGTAGGTCACTGATCATAGAGGCACGCAAGGGAATGTTGTTTGCTTCCATTCTGGTGTCAGGACACAGTCCTCTGCTGTGCCTCTGACATGGCGGATGGAGCGCCTGTTACATGCTGCAGAGACAGAAAGTGGGAACACCAGCGGCTGGGCGCCCTAGCTGGCAGTGTGCCCTAGGCGGCAGCCTAGTTTGCCTAATGGTAGCACCGGCCTTGCTGACATATCAGCATGGATGTCACACCACTTCCTTTAACTAAATCTCTCTAAAACCAAGCTGAAAATATTCCCCCCCTGCCTGTGCCCCTCTCCATGACTTTTCCATCAAAATCAATAATGCAACCATCAATCCCTTATGCCAATGTACTAGTTGTAATCCTAGACTCTGACCTGTCCTTTCAGCCCCAAATCCAATCGCTGTCAAAAGCTTGTAGACTTTACCTCCGTAACATCTCTAAAATCTGCCCCTTTTTAACTAATCAAACCACCAAGGTATTCATTCACTTCCTTGTTATCTCTCACCTTGAATATACTCCCTCATCATAGGCCTACCTCTCCATAGGCTATCCCCTCTTCAGTCTATCATGAATTCTGCTGTCAGACTCATCTACCTTGCAAAAACTTTTGCTAAGGCCGCCCTAAGAACATAACCACCCCATGTGTAGTGGCCCCATTGGATTTGAGTAAATAACAAGAGGAGACCTTCCAACAGGTGCAGTACTTTTATTCTTTTGCCTCAAAGGTGTACAGTAGGGTTGAACACAACAGAGGTTAATCCTTTTAACTCCTTAAAAACAGTGAAAACTCTAAAATGACATGCAATACATTAGTTTACAGAGATAACCAAAAAGGAGGTTACAACAGAATTACAAATGTGGTTTTACAAGGTGGAGTTCTGTTATCTACACACATATCTAAATTAACATTATACATCTTACACACATATCTAAATTAACATTATACATCTAAGAAAACATGACTATATTTTCAAGGATTTGGATTGTATACAGCATATCTTTTAACTAACAGCATGGACACACTTTATGCCCAAAAACATATATACTTTTATAGACAATGGACATTTACTGCATACCTTGCTCCGCTTGCCAAGGAGTGCAACTTTAACTGGTTGCTGACCAGCCGCAGTCGTTTTACGGCAGCAGGTCGGCTCCCCTGCGCAAGAGCACGTAGCTATATGTCGGCTCTCGCGCAGGCCACTAGGGGCGCGTGCGCGCCGCCCCGCTCTCCCCCGACTCCTGTGCGCGTGTATGAACAGAAGATTAGTAATTTCCCCATGTCAGTCCACCCCCCCTACAGTTAGAACACACCCAGGGAACATACTTAACCCCTTCCCCGCCCCCTAGTGTTAACCCATTCACTGCCAGTGGCATTTATATAGTAATCCAATGCATTTTTTATAGCACTGATCGCTATAAAAATGACAATGGTCCCAAAAATGTGTCAAAAGTGTTCGAAGTGTCTGCCATAATGTCGCAGTACCAAAAAATAATCGCTGATCGCCGCCATTACTAGTGAAAAAAAAATATTAATAAAAATGCCATAAAATACCCCCTATATTGTAAACGCTATAACTTTTGCGCAAACCAATCAATAAACGCTTATTGCGATTTTTTTTACGAAAAATATGTAGAAGAATACGTCTTGGCCTAAACTGAGGAAAATTTTTTTTTTTTATATATTTTTGGGGATATTTATTATAGCAAAAAGTAAAAAATATTAAATTTTTTCAAAATTGTCGCTCTATTTTTGTTTATAGCGCAAAAACGAAAAACCGCAGAGGTGATCAAATACCACCAAAAGAAAGCTCTATTTGTGGGGAAAAAAGAACACCAATTTTGTTTGGGAGCTACGTCACACGACCGCGCAATTGTCAGTTAAAGCGACACAGTGCCGAAACGCAAAAAGTGCTCTGGTCTTTGACCAGCAATATGGTCCGGGGGTTAAGTGGTTAAACTTGATAAAACTTCAGTAAACGATTGCCTTCCCAGGAGGTACTGCTGACTACTTGCTTTGCCTCTGAATGCTGAATTACGAGAGCCCCCCGTTTCTCCAAAACTAGAGGAAGGGGGAAGGGTCTGATGATCAATACATTCCCCAGGGAAACAAGAGAAAGGCATAAAGGTTCCATCTGCCAGTCACTGCTGAACAAGGGTTTAAAGTGACAAGCGGATATTACACCATGAGACTGTTTGTTTTTTGTTTTTGCTAGTGTTCCCATAGGATTGGCCTGTTCTTTGCTGGAGAAGTATTTTCTCTCTAAACCCTTTATGTTTTTTGTATCTACGGTATATTATCTGTCAACAGCTGACTGCTTATTGACTTGTGATCAGTTACCCATAGTGTGTACCTCAGGGACTGTACCCAAATCCCACTGTGCGGAGCATGTCTGTAATGTTTACTTCAGGTGCTCAGTGCAACATGTGAAGTTAGCTGCAGGGTGCTATACTGGTCCAGGAAATTCCGACCGTGTGTAGGCTCCATCGGAATTTTTCTGTTGGAATTTCCGGCAAGAAAAATTTGAGAGCTGGTTCTCAAATTTTCCGACAAGAAAAGTTCTTGGAGGAAATTTTGATCGTCTGTATGCAATTCCGATGCACCAAAAACCATGCATGCTCGGAATCAAGTCGACGTATGCGCGGAAGCATTGAACTTAATTTTTCTTGGCTCGTCGTAGTGTTGTACGTCACTGCATTCTTGATGGTCAGAATTTGGTGTGACCATGTGTATGCAAGACAAGTTTGAGCCAAGATTCCATCGGAAAAATATCCACAGTTGTGCCATATTCTTTCCATTTTCAGATGGATTGAACAGTGCAACGTGAGATGTTCAAAGCTTGGGATATTTTTTTATAACCTAACCCTACTTTAAACTTCTCCACAACGTTATCCCTGACCTATCTGGTGTGTTCATTGGCCTTCATGATGCTGTTTGTTCACTAAGGTTCTATCAAACCTCTGAGGGCTTCATAGAACAGCTGAGATAAAATTACACACAGGTGAACTTTATTTACTAATTAGGTGACTTCTGAAGGAAATTGGTTCCACTAGATTTTAGTTAGGAGTAAAGGGGGCTGAATACAGATGCACGCTACACTTATCAGATATTTATTTGTAAAAAAATTGAGGAATTTCGGAGGAAGGGGGCCACCCTCGAAACACGTCTGATTACCTTGGATGTTTTTCATCCCACCTTAACCTACTGGCCAGCTCCTGCTGGATGAGGTCAATGATGGACTTTGTATTATCTGCCTGATTTTTTCCCTTGTTTGTGAGTACATTATCTTATTCTTAATAAATTTCAGTGTTGCACAGGTAATGCGCAAGGCTGGTGTGCCCCCTGTCCTTGTTTTCTTTTAGATTTTTTCCTGGGCTCCCCCTAACCCGTTGAGAATGGCAGCATAGCCAATACAGTGGCATGAGTTGTAAAGATTTCCTTCCTTCCTTTTCCAATTAACCCAACAGCAATCTTTTGAGTGTAGAAGCATTTGTTTATTTTTACACATCATGTGCACTGTCTGAAAAAAGGAAATTTCTCTGCCACTGTGTGTGAATTCTTTGAAAAACATTTTGAACCTCTAGAACCTTCGGTTTTCAGAGGCCAAAAATGCTGTTCGTCCTTCCCCCTCCCCCTGTTCAGAAATTAGAATCAAAACCTCTTTTACTTGTAGATGTTGTGAGGACATGCGTCTTTATCTGTATTACATGAACTATATTTTTTGGCTAAAAGCTTGGTCTACTGAACATGCTTGTAAGAAACAACTCTTCGGAGAATCCCTTGACAAATTAATCAAGAAGGTTACTGGGGGGTAAGGTAATTCTCCCCCAGAAGAAAACGATTAAATCCCCTTCTCCTACAACTTCTATCTCTACACAAAGAACAGGATCTTTTCAATCTCCCCAGGTGCCAACCTCAAAATCAAGGATTAACATCTCATTTCATCTCTTAACAGGTTCACCAAGCTCTCTATACAATAGAACTAGCAGCTCTCTATACAATAGAACAGCAACCCCACTCATCAGAGTGGGGGGGTGTCTGTTGGTTTTCTTGCCAGTCTATATCTGAGAAGTCTCGGACTTCTGGGTTTATCCTGTAATTTCAAGCTGTAAGCTGTAAGCTAACCATTTTATTTAGTGACAGGGGCTTTGACTGGCGTTCAGAGAGCTTTAATGAAGCGTGTCCGAAGCCATGTTTTGAAGCAAGTGTAAGCTAGCCCTAATAGCATGTTAAATCGGTGGGCGCTTTAATGTGTGTTGAAGCCAAAGCAAGTGTGAATGAGCCCTAACATTTTCAAAAAACGGTTACATTCCTAGCATGTGCGGGGAATGTAACTGACATACTTCAATTGCATACGTGTCACATATATAACATATCACAAATCGATTCTACAATAAAGGAATTTACAAAGCATTTCAGTTCCAAACTGTTTCCTTTTCTAGATATACGGTATAGATAATCTTCATCGTCCTTCCTATTTATCAAGCCGGCACATCAAAAAACAAAACAAAAACAAATAAACCAAAAAAATAAAATAAAAATATTCCTCTATTCCGCCTCCGCCAGTGCACAGCCATATTCTCTAGAGCAAACATACGCTGACCATGTTGACCATTTTTTATTAAACTTCTCTTCTCGGCCTTGAATAGTAGCACTACCTCTTTCCATAGTATATATTTCAGCTATTTTTTTAAGCCACTGCGAGACAGAGGGAGATGATTCTTGCTTCCAGAGAACTGCTACACATGACTTGGCTGCAATCACAAGGTGAACGGTCATCGAATTACTATATTTCCGCCTAGAAAGCTCTGAAAGATGGAGCAAGTATCTAGCTGGTTCAGAACCCAGGTCCTGACCTGTCAGCTGTCTTATCATATCTCGGACCTTGGCCCAGAATGCCTGCAGTTTTTGACATGACTTAAAAATATGTAGCATATTGCCCTCTGCCACACCACAACACCAACACATATTCGTCCTTTCCGGATACATTTTATGCAACAATGATGGGACTCTATACCAACGTGTGAGAATTTTATAACACAGCTCTTGGTACTTAAGTAGCTGTTGAGGAGTGATGAGTAAAATGTAGAATATATCTCCGCTGCTCTTCAGACAATGATATGTCTAAATCTCTTTCCCATTTCTGGAATCCCGGGGCATAACCCTCTGATGATTGTACTAACAGTTTATACATCTCAGATACCCCATGTGCTGAGGGAGCTTTTACCAAGCATACATTTTCCATGGGTGTATTCGGACGATCTGACCACGATCTGACCACTTCTTACGAAGAAGGGAACTGAGAAGTGGTGGATTAAACATCAAATGTATTTCCGCCCTAGTCTTTAGCCTATATTCTTCAAGATAATCACCTAGACAAAATTTACCCTGTCTCACTGTTTGTCTGAAATGGCTATCTGTATATCCAGGGGGAAATGCCGGGTTTCCAAATATTGGATACATCCAGGATATTTCTCCTTCTTCCTTGGAGAAAAAATGGCTTTGTTGTACTACTCGCAGAGTTGCCCCTATCAAAGGATGGTTCCTCAATATGCCAAGTACATTTGGCCTTAACCATGGCACACATTGAAGTGGAATCTTGGTGCATGATTGTTCAATTGCTACCCATGTTTTATATCCCCCATCTCTGCACCACGCCATAACCCTGGCAAGGTGTACTGCCTGATATTATGGGTTTGGGTCGGGGAATGCCATACCACCCTGGGTTTTAGGCCTCGCCAGAAGATTGTAGGATAGACGTGGGTGCTTTTTTGCCCAGATACATCTGATAAAAATACTACGCAGTGATTTCAGAAAGGGCCCTGGAATAGCTATCGGTAAAGTCTGAAACAGATACAATAACCTGGGCAAAATGTTCATTTTAAGAATCTCATTTGTACCCATCCATGTATAGGGCCCCTTATTCCATCTCTCCAGGTCAGCCGACAAATCCCGCATTATCGGTGGAAAATTAGCTGCGAATATTTTGTCTACTGAGGGAGTCAATTTGACCCCTAGATATGTCGGAAAAGATGAAGCCCAGGCAAAATAGAATGAAGCTTGAAGAGCTTTAACACGCGCAGGAGACAGCGTAATATTGAGCAGTTACGATTTTTGAATATTAATTTCGAAATTTGACAAGGCAGAGTATCGATTAAACTCTTTTAATAAGTTTGGCAACGTGGTTTCTGGGGATGTAATAAAAAACTGTATATTATCTGCAAAAGCCGCAGCTTTATGCTCCTTCTTGCCTATTGAAAAACCCTGAATATCCGTGCTTCCTCTGACGTATCGCAGAAATGGTTCTAAAGTTAATATAAAAATCAACGGAGATAGCGGTCACCCTTGTCTTGTACCATTCCTCAAATTGAAGTATGAGGAGGTTACCTCATTGATTCTAACAGCTGCAGATTGAACTGAGTATATAGCCTCTATCCATTTACTAAACCCCTGTACTCTTAACCAAATTGTCAAACCATCAAATGGCTGGTGTCATAACTGACCATGTGCAGCATCATGGCAGTTGAGGATCAAACAAAGGCCAAGATGACAGCTTCCTTGGCTGAAAATGGTAGGAGGGTTTAGTTCCGCATTGATAACACTGGTTGGTTGGATCATGTGATTATAGCAGATTGACACTCATACTAACCACACAAGTGGATTGAATGCTTTAACAGAGCATCAGAATGTAACGTTCCATAGTAAAGTTATTGCAGTATATGTAACTAGCCTTAATAAAAGTGGAGTTATATGTTGGACATCTGTATAATAAGTTGCTGTAAGATACAAAGCATGTTTCTTTTTAAACACTTGTATGACTTTTTTTTAGCAATCATAAAATGCAAGTGTATTCCGTTTTCCAATAACAATGCATTCTCTTTCTTTTAGCTGTTACGTGAATTGAAGCACCCAAATGTAATTGCATTACAGAAAGTATTCCTGTCTCACAGTGACAGAAAAGTTTGGCTACTCTTTGATTATGCAGAACATGACTTGTGGGTAAGTCTGCTATTCATTACATTTAAATAATAATAATAAAAAACAATTTGATTTATCAAAACACAAAAAATTATTTATTCGAAATAGGGTACATCAGTGGGTGACATTTCGGATGTTGTAGAAATTTTTTAAGTAATACTAAACACACACTGTTTAATTTACATTGTCCCTTCTATTAATATATGTGAATGATGGCACTGTAATTATTTTAATTAGAAAAAACGTAGCTTTTTCGTAATCGATATACAGCTGTCATATGATCCAGATCTTTCCCAGCCTGTCTGCAGGGAAACATAAGCAGGAGGAGCTTCTAGTTCTCTGCTACTGGTCGCATGTTCAAAATAAATAAAAACAGCCTTTGGAATACAGAGTACAAATAAATAATTAAAATCAATAATCTGTTTTAAATTGTCATACAAATATATATTTGAAATCAAATCTTTATTAGGCTGGGTTCACACTACGGTTTTCCCGTCCGTCAGCCGCATACGATTTCAATATTGAAAACGTACGGGCCCGGACGGGAAAACGTAGAGATAGACAATGCATTGCAAATCGTATGCACTCAGATGCATCCGGGTGCGTACGATTTGCTGGCAAAACGTTTTTTAAACGTACGCAAAACCGTGTTCAACCACGGTTTTGCGGTCGTTTTTAAAACAGTATGGCAAACGCATACGTTTTCCTTTAACATTAATGTCAATGGAAAACGCACATATGTGCGGTGCCATACGTTCCCGTCCGTTTCAGCCGCATACGGTTTTTCATATAAATCGTATGCGGCTGACGGACGGGAAAACCGTAGTGTGAACCCAGCCTTATTTTTTGTAAATAACATGGGCAGATTTCTGTCACGCCCCTCCAGTCTGGGTCTTAATTGTAATATCCCACCCCGATTTAGTTCAGCTGGTTAGTTTGCACCTTATTTGAATTGCAAATAGTTGTCAACTATGCACTATATTTGAATGAATGATAAAAAATTACTTGGGCCTCATGCTCACTGGACGTTAAAATAACGTTATAAAAGCGCCAGGAGCTTTGCAGTGAGTCTTTCAACGTTTTTGCAATGGCGTTTTTTGGCGTTTTTGGATTTTTTCTGCATTAGTGTGTTTTTTTTTTTCTTTTTCCAATGAACAAAAATGTCCAAAAAACGGTAGAGCGTTTTTACAGCTGAAAACAACTGAAAAACTCCTCTCAGAACCAACTAGTTTTGTTTTTTTTTAAAACCAAAAAACGCCCAAGCCAAAAACTGCTGATAACAGCCTATGTGTGCATGGACACATAGAATAACATGATGGGGAGTTTATTGACTGTAGAAAAAGAACGTCTGAAGCCAAAAACAGCTGCTGTAAAAATGTCCAGTGTGCATGAGGCCTAAGGCCTCATACACACAGACATTTAAAAAAACTAGCTGTAAAGTATTATTGATGCCAGGAAAAAAGCGGCGTTAAAAACTCGATTTTATCCACGTTTTGCATTGGTGTCAATGCGCGTTAAGCCGCGCTAGTTTTCAGCCGTGTTTCTCTGCCTGTATTCAAAATCAATGGTTCCCTATGGAAGCCCATTGATTTGAATAGAAGTCGCACCAGAAGTCAGGTCAAGATGATCCGACTCGCGGTGCGACATGTGTGCTGACAATCTTAACCACTTAAGACCCAGACCAAAATGCAGCTAAAGGACCTTGCCCCTTTTTGCGAATCGGCACTGCGTCGCTTTAACTGACAATTGCGTGGTTGTGCGACGTGGCTCCCAAACAAAATTGGCGTCCTTTTTTACCCACAAATAAAGCTTTCTTTTGGTGGTATTTGATCACCTCTGCGATTTTTATTTTTTGTGCTATAAACAAAAATAGAGCGACAATTTTGAAAAAAATTCAATATTTTTGACTTTTTGCTATAATAAATATCCCCCAAAAATATATATATATAAAAAAAAATTTCCTCAGTTTAGGCCGATACGTATTCTTCTACCTATTTTTGGTAAAAAAAAATCGCAATAACCGTTTATTGGTTGGTTTGCGCAAAATTTATAGCGTTTACAAAATAGGGGATAGTTTTATTGCATTTTTATAAAAAAATTTTTTTTACTACTAATGGCAGCGATCATCGTTTTTTTTCGTGGCTGCGACATTATGGCGGACGCTTCGGACAATTTTGACACATTTTTGGGACCATTGTCATTTTCACAGCAAAAATGCATTTAAAATGCATTGTTTATTGTGAAAATGACAGTTGCAGTTTGGGAGTTAACCACTAGGGGGCGCTGTTGGGGTTATGTGTTCCCTGAAGTGTGTTTACAACTGTAGGGGGGGTGTGGCTGTAGGAGTGACATCGATTGTGTCCCCCTATAAAAGGGATGACACGATTGATGCAGCCGCCACAGTGAAGAACGGGGAAGCTGTGTTTACACACGGCTCTCCCCGTTCTTCAGCTACGGGGACCGATCGCGGGACTCCAGCGGCGATCAGGTCCGCTGGTCCTGGTCACGGAGCTTCGGACCGGGTCGCGGGAGCGCGCCTGCGACCCACGGCTGGGTACTAGTACAGGACGTACCTGTACGTACCTGTACGTACATGTGCCCAGCCGTGACATTCTGCCGACGTATATGTGCAGGAGGCGGTCCTTAAGTGGTTAAAGGGAAACCCTGCCAAAACGTACCCATTCACCTAAAAAAAAGTGTCAAAAATAAACACACTACACAAGTTTTTAAAGTATTTTGTTAAGGCACCTCCAGCTCCTCTCCTTCTGGCGACGTCTTCTCCTTCTGGCGACGTCTTCTCCCCTCTTTGGTTCTTCTCCTCTCTGCACTGCCTTCTCTCTCTACTGCCTTCTCTCTCCGCTGCCTTCTCTCTCCGCTGCTGCCTTCTCTCTCCGCTGCCTTCTCTCTCCGCTGCCTTCTCTCTCCACTGTCTTCTAGCTCTATTTCAGTTTTTTCTCCGCTGTCTTCTTTGCCGAGTCTTCTCGCTCTTTTGCTGGGTCTTTCCCCTCTTTTCTTCTTCCGATGTTGAGTCAACGTGATCTCCCGGGGTAATGCTGGGTCCGCCGTGTGCAATGACTTACATTGGCATGGGGCAGGGCCACCCAATGATGTAATTTGGAGGCCACGCCCCTCATTACCTCACTGCATGGGGCATGATGGGGTGATGACGTCACAAGGGGCGTGGCCTCAAAATTACATCATTGGGTGGCCCCGCCCCATGCCAGTATACGTCATTGCAGACAGCGGACCCAGCATTACATCAGTAGATCGCGTTGGGTCAACATTGGAAGAAGAACAGAGGGAGAAACCCAGCAAAAGTGCGAGAAAAACCGGCAAAAGAGCTAGAAGACAGCTGAGAGAGGAGACCCAGCAGAAGAGGGAGAAGACAGCGCAGAAAGGGAGAAGAGCCAGAGAGGGGAGAAGAAATTGTAAAAGAGACGCCAGAGCTGATTTAATAAATTAATTAAAAAGTGTTTTTATTTCTTAACACTTTTTTGGAGTGAATGGGTAGGGGTACAATGTACCCCATACTCATTCACCTAGGGTGGGGGGCCAGGATCTGGGGGCTTCCAGATTGCGATAAGCCGCAGGCTCCGACAACCACTGGGCAACATTTTTTTACATTTTGGCGGGGGTTTCCTTTTAAGATTCTCATCACACAAGTCGCACCGCAAGTCAGATCACCTTGATCGACTTCTGGTGTGGCTTCTATTCAAATCAATGGACTCCCATAGGGAACCATTGATTTTGAAGAGGCAGAGAAACGCCAGACAAAGCTTAACGTGTATACAGCGTTAAGCCTTTTTAAAATGCGTTTAACACATTTTACCGGCGTCTGGCGTTTTTACAGCTCTAGCGCTGGAGCCTCAGAACTTGCTGATCCTGTTTTTTTTTTTGGAGCTTAAAAATGCCAATGCCTGTTACAGCTTTAAAAACACCATGGTGTGTATGAGGACATTGAATAACATGGAGTGGTGTTTTTAAGCTGCAAAAAAAGCTAAAAACGCTGTTGTAAAAACGTCCGTGTGTATGAGGCCTTAACCACTTAAGGACCGCCTCCTGCACATATACGTCAGCAGAATGGCACTGCTGGGCACATGTACGTACAGGTACGTCCTGTACTAGTACCCAGCCGTGGGTCGTGGGCTCTCCGTGACCGGGACCGCGGACCCGATCGCCGCGTGAGTCCCAAGATCGGTCCCCGAAGCTGCAGAATGGGGAGGGCCATGTGTAAACACAGCTTCCCCGTTCTTCACTGTGGCGGCAGCATCGATTGTGTCATCCCTTTTATAGGGGGACACAATCGATGACATCACACCTACAGCCACACCCCCCTACAGTTGTAAACACACTTTAGGGAACACATAACCCCAACAGCGCCGCCTGTGGTTAACTCCCAAACTGCAATTGTCATTTTCACAATAAACAATGCATTTTAAATGCATTTTTTGCCGTGAAAATGACAATGGTCCCAAAAATGTGTCAAAATTGTCCAAAGTGTCCGCCATAATGTCGCAGTCACGAAAAAAATCGCCATTAGTAGTAAAAAAAAAAAAAAAATTATAAAAATGCAATAAAACTATCCCCTATTTTGTAAACGCTATAAATTTTGCGCAAACCAACTGATAAACGCTTATTGCGATTTTTTTTACCAAAAATAGGTAGAAGAATACGTATTGGCCTAAACTGAGTGAAAACATTTTTTTATATATATTTTTGGGGGATATTTATTATAGCAAAAAGTAAAAAATATTGAATTTTTTTCGAAATTGAAGCTCTATTTTTGTTTATAGCGCAAACAATAAAAACTGCAGAGGTGATCAAATACCACCAAAAGAAAGCTCTATTTGTGGGAAAAAAAGGACGCCAATTTTGTTTGGGAGCCATATCGCACGACCGCGCAATTCTCAGTTAAAGCGACGCAGTTCCGAGGGGCAAGGTCCTTTAGCTGCATTTTGGACCGGGTCTTAAGTGGTTAAAGTGAAACTGTGCCCAGGGGTGCACTAAAATGTTTACATATTGTTAACAAATAGTAAAAGTGCAAAAAAATAAATAAAAAAAAGCATAATTTACATTGCAGCTTACCAATTCTTAGATGTGATGACTGCATTAGTTTCCTTTTTTAGGCTTTCTTTCTACTATTTTCATCTGGTGATTCAGTCAGTAAATCTGTTGTATTTCAACAGAACAGCTCTCTTGTAGTTTTGTCCTCCTTCCAGCCAAATGTTCTTCCTTGTTGCTGTGCTCTGGCACTGCTTTTTTGTACTGTTTTTTTGTACTGACAAATTATGCATGCACAGACACTGCACTGCACATCGATGGTGTACATCTGATTATGCTTATTATTCAATAATATACTTTCATGTACAGATCTTTGCAAAGGGTTCGGACATGCTGTCTCCTCCAAAGACTGGGACTGGCTCTTCTCCCTCTTGAGTAATGGCTTGCTCACCTCCCTCCAATGCTTCTGTCTCGTCAAGGTTTTCTTCAGCGTTTTTCTCACCCTTTGAGATGTTTTATAATGTACTAAAAAAATAAAGACAACAGAATATAAGTTGCCAATATTGAGCATTAAAGTGCCACATCCAGTGAAAATGGAGAAAAACAAACTCCCCTTGTTGTGGACTTTAAAGGCACAAACTTCTTAAAAAATATGTAAAGTAGTAAATTGTTTATTAAATTATTGTGTAAAAAAAGTATGTATAAAACACACATATATATAAATACATAGCATGCTTAAACATATTTACAATGTTGTCAACATCATCACATAATTTTGATACCGACGCGTTTCAGAGTGCATATGTGTCTCCTTCTTCAGGGTTATAATTAAGCAAGAATATTTTGTATTCTAAAATAGAATATTAAAGAGAATAAATAAAAATATATAGCATTCCAATACCATTCATAGATATACATTGAATTAGACAGGTTTTTTATATATATAATTCATCACTTACATATGTTGAATTGATGTAGCGCTTTTCAATTTATTGTAGTTAAAAACATATGAGGGCAGAGTATACTCTCAATTTTTTTGCCAGAAGTCCAGATAAAATGAATGGTATTGGAATGCTATATATTTTTATTTATTCTCTTTAATATTCTATTTTAGAATACAAAATATTCATGCTTAATTATACCCCTGAAGAAGGAGACACCTGAATAAAATTATGTGATGACGTTGACAACATTGTAAATATGTTTAAGCATGCTATGTATTTGTATATATGTGTGTTTTATACATACTTTTTTTTACACAAATATTTAATAAACAATTTACCACTTTACTTATTTTTTAATAAGTTTGTGCCTTAAAATTCCACTACAAGGGGAGTTTGTTTTTCTCCTAAAAACATAAAGAGGGAAATTTGGTCACAAAACTTTACCATAGAGAGAGACCAACTTTTTCCGCTTTCCAGACGGAACATCCAAACTGTACTTACGATCTAACGTTCATGACTTTCCTTAGGAAGGATAACATTTTGAAGTAGACTGATCTTTTTCTTTTTTTTTGTTCCGGAACAGCTTACACTCTCCAATGCCTCCTCCTTCAAATCTCTTTTAAAATGGTCTATGAGGGAATGCCAACTTATCGCAATTTTGTTTCCTGCAAGATACAATGAGCAAACGTTTGGATACAAAGGGGATAGGACTCTACTCGATTTAGTCTGTGGAGGAGTCAACATGCCCTTGGCCTTTCACAAAGACCATGAACATCATGTGCACACAATGCTGTTTAAAAAGCAACATATTCAGATGAACACCAAGGCATCATTGCAGTACTAAGTTGGCATATGTTGAAGATTTTTAGCCTAAGGTCACCACAATCTCTCAGCTTGCAACAAGGGCAGCGATAGACACAGCAATAATGTCCTTCATGAACAAGCTACACATATCATCACACAGGCCAGAAAGGTTGTACACTGACCTCAAATTCACATGCATTAATACAAAAGTAAAATAACAAGATACAATGCAGACTGCTACATGTTTTTGCTCTGCTGCAGTGAGTGACTAAATAGTACATTATCACATTGTGATATGCACAATAGTTTGCTTGATGGTTTAATGTCGGGTGGAATGCAGGTTGTTAATTATAGAATTCCCACATCTCCTCAGTCTTAGCAATTGTGTTAGCTGATTATGATTGTACAAAGCTGCTTTTTGAATTCTTCTCTCAGTTCTTTATAATATGGAGCTTTGCAACAGTGTTTGGCTTAAGGCTGAATGCAGTGGCATTAGTTGTAGCATAAGCATATAATATTGTAATTATAATCAGTTGATGGGACCCATGAAGATAACATTAAAGTAGAACTATAGGCAAAACTTTTTTTTTTTTTTCATTTTGGATAGATTAACTGAGGGTTATGAGTGAGTGAGTGAGTGAGTGAGTGAGAAACTTATATAGCGCAAACAAATGCGAACTTAATCGCCTTAAGGCGCCGGCATCCAGAGTTGTACAGGTCTTCAGTTTTTTCCTAAAAACCCGATGGTTTTCTTCCAAGCGGATAGTCGTGGGTAGAGCATTCCAGAGCCGTAGTCCTTGGACCGAGAATCTACGTTCTCCCTTAGATTTGTAGCGAGATTTGGGGATTTGGAGAAGGTTTTGGTTGGTTGATCGGAGCACGCGCTGGGTGACGTAGGGTTTTATTTTCTCGCTTAAGTATTGAGGAGCTTTACCCTGTATACATTTGTGGGTGAGGCAGAGAGTCTTGAATGTCACCCGGTCCTGTACGGGCAGCCAGCGGAGGGACCTCAAGGCCGGGGAGATTGGTTCCCACGGCTTTTTACCAGTTACCAGTCTGGCTGCCGTGTTCTGGACGACTTGTAGACGTGTAATCTGGTATTTCGGTAGTCCTAAGTAGAGTGAATTTGCGTAGTCGAGTCGTGAGTTGATGATTGTTCCAACCACTACTGCTGTGTCCTCTTCCGGGATGAAGGGGATGAGTCTACGTAGCATGCGGAGCAGATGATGAGAACCGCTGACGACTGATCCTATTTGTGCATCCATCGTCATGTCTGCGTCAAAGATGACTCAGAGGGAGAACTGGGGGCGTGGTCTGGAGCCGCATGGAGTGAGACGTACTGAGTGAGAGCTCCGCTCGTGACGAATCCTTTTTACTAAATCCTGGGGTAATTCCACCTGCAACTCGACCATAGACTTCCCCATCCCCTTCCTTAACAGCTTGGGATCGCTATGTCACCCCCCAAAAAGACGGGAGCCCTCGCCAAACTTGACAAAAGTCGCCATGGAGATCGTGACCTGGGGGAGGAAGATGGCGCCGCTGCGCTCCCGGATGGTACGGACCGTCCCTCCGGCGATACTGCCCGAGTCCTGGAAGCCATCGCTGCCTGCCAAACGTCCCTCACCTCCAAGATCGAGGAGGTAAAGGTCGACATCTCGCACATCCGCCATGATATGCACAAACTGCGGGAGCGGGTGTCGGAGACGGAGCGCCGGCTCGAGCACGTGGAGGATGGCCTGCACCCGCTCCAGGTTACGGTCGAACACCTGCAACACCAACTGCATGCGGTTCTCTCCAAGCAGGACGACATGGAGAACCGCCTTCGCAGGTGTAACTTGCGCTTCGTGGGGCTCCCGGAGCGATCGGAGGGAGTGGACCCCCCCACTTACCTGGAGAACCTGCTGGTCAAGTCCTTTGGTAGGGAGGCCTTCTCTTCCACGTTCGTTGTGGAGCGCGCCCACCGCCTTGCTGCCAAGCCCCCTCCTGAAGGAGCGCCGCCGAGGACACTCATCGCCAAGCTCCTCAATTACCGGGACCGAGACACCATCCTCAGGCTTACCCGTGAGAAAGGTAACATCCCTCTTGGCAACACGACGGTTGCTGTTTACCCAGATTTTTCCTCGGAGGTACAGAAGAAGCGGGCGCGCTTCACGGAGGCCAAGCGACAGCTCCGTATCCATCACTTGCCGTATGCCATGCTCTTCCCTGCACCACTCAGGGTCGTATGTGACGGCAAAGCGCAATTCTACGAAGATCCTCAGGCTGTACTGTCCTGGCTGGAGCGGCGCGATGGATCCGGTACTTCCCGGGACTGACACCCTAACCACTGCTGCCTCCCTCCCGACCCCTGATGATCCGTTGCCTGACTAGGCATTCTCCTACGCTAACGCTGCCAACACTGCAGGAAATCGCTAACTGTAAGTTGGAGACACAGCCTTTGGGCCTTCCCTTCCACTCCTTTGGTTTAAGTTTATCCCCCACCTGGACCTGAGGGGGGGTCTCCCCCCCATTTATTCTCTTTGAATCCCCCCAGACATTGTTCCCCTGTTTTGTGTCACGGGCGGCTCACCCGCACCGGTATCCCAATTGAGTGGATACCCCCCTCCACAGGTGTGCGCTCTGCAGTTTGGTCGCCCCCCCGCCCGCGCTGGTTGCCCTGAACTTTGGGCACTGTCATCGCCACTGGCAACCACCGTAAAGTCGAAGTTTCCCTGGCCGGCCCCTGCCCTCAGACATTTGGTGGGAGGTGGGGTGTTATACCTGCTATGTCGGTCCAGTGTTAAAGCAGGTCATGTTTTCCCTGTTAACCAAAGTACCGTTTTTATTTTACAATTGCAATTTTTTCTTTTTTTTCTTTCTAATTCAATGTCAAGGTGTCAAACGAATGCTACTGTATGCTTTGTTCCGCTGATGTGTAGGGTCTGCGGACCTTGGTGTGCGGGGTGGGTCTCCCATCTCCTCGGGTGGGGCACTACTTGTGCCCTCGGAGGATATGTGACCCCCACCCTGCGCCCTATTATCGTTTCCTATGGGCAAGCCCTGGATCTGGCGTCGCCCCCCCGTTTTTTGGGGGGACGGCTACACTCCTTTAATTATCACACCTACTCATGGCGTCCCTCAAGATTGTAACCTGGAACGTCCGGAGTCTGGGCGACCGTGCTAAACGGGCGGCAGTCCTCTCTCAATTGAAGTCCCAACATGCTGACATTTCAATTTTAGTAGAGACACACCTAGCGGGTCAAAAACAACTATGCCTCAAAAAGGCGTGGGTGGGTTGGGTCTACCAGGCCCCTCACACTTCTAATTCCCGTGGAGTTGCGGTGCTTGTAGCAAGGTCGCAACAATTCCAACTTCACACATTGCAATCTGATCCTCAGGGTCGCTATTTGTTTTTGCACGCCACTATTGGAGGTCTAGAGGTGCTCCTCCTCGCCTACTATGTCCCCCCCCCTTCCAGTTTGAGGTGCTGCAGCGAGGAGTGGCCTTCATGGCCTTACACCCGTCAGTTCCCGCTATATGGGCGGGCGATTTTAACATGGTCATGTCCCAGGACAGAATGGGTTCGAGTATTCCAGAGGGTTCCCTACCGAAGATCACTAGGTTTGGTAGGTTTCTGACCGAATTTGCCCTAACCGATACCTGGCGACACAAACATCCGTCACTACTTAAATTTTCCTGCTTCACTGCTGCCAGGGCAGTGATGTCCCGGATAGACCTTATCCTGGTGACTCCTCCCCTCCTCCCTCACCTTCTCGATGTAGGCTTTGACACTAGGACACTCTCCGATCACTCCCCATACTGGATCAAGCTTAGACTTCCGTCGCCCCCTGTGACCCAGAATTGGCGCTTGAACCCGTTCTGGCTGAGTGTTCTCCCGGACCTGGACTCTATCGGGTCTGAGTGGGATCGCTTTTTCACCACGAACGATGGTTCAGCCTCGGTGGGGTCGGTGTGGGAGGCGTTCAAGCTACATGTTCGCTTGATTCTTTCCTCCCGCATCAACAGACACAAGGCTTCCTCGAAACTGCTAATCCGCCAAGCGGAGGAGCGGCTCGATGCCCTTGAGAGTACCTTCCAGGCTGACCCATCGGAAACCAATGCTTCGCAACTACGCCTACAGACCAGGCTGACGGATCACCTACATCTCGAAAAGGCACGCCAGGGTATTTTCTTTAGTAAACAACGCACATATGAGCATGGTGAGCGAGCTGGGCGACTTCTTGCCTATATGGCTCACCTTGATCATAAGCCCCCCATGATTGTATCCCTCCGATCGGCGTCCGGGGCCCTGCTTTCGGACCCAGATAGTGTGGCAGAGGAGTTTAGGTCCTTTTTCTCTGATCTGTACACGTCAACCGCACGACACTCTGTGGAGGAGCTAACCGCCCTCTTACGAGACGTTTCATTCCCCACGCTATCCCCGGAACAGGTCTCTGTATTGGAGGCCCCCATTACTACTGTTTGCGTGGAGGTGGCTCTGGCGAGCCTCCCCACCTCCAAGACCCCGGGCTCCGACGGGATTCCCCTCGAACTCTACAAACAGTTTCAGGGGACCCTTGTCCCCAGGCTTTGTGCACTGTATAACCATGCTTTTGAAGCAGGCGTTCTCCCCTCCTCTATGAGTGAGGCCCTTATTGTCCTGATTCCGAAGCCTGGCAAGGAGCCCCTGCTGCCTGAATCCTACCGACCCATCTCACTCCTTCAATTGGATGTGAAAATCCTTGCTAAAATCCTTGCCCTGCGCCTTAACAAGGTCATTACAGACGTAGGCTCCAGAGTGGTAGTTAGCCTAGACGCCGCCAAGGCCTTCGACTCGGTCGAATGGACCTACTTATGGGAGTGCCTTGGTAGGTTTGGATTCGGTCCCCAGTTTATTAAATGGCTCCAACTCCTTTACCAGGCCCCTACGGCGCGTATTAGAGTCAATGGTAGGACCTCTTCCCCCTTCTCCTTGTCCCGAGGCACTCGACAGGGCTGTCCAGTCTCGCCTATGCTCTATGCCCTTGCTGTGGAGCCGCTCTGCATAGCTCTGCGCCACCACCCCGGGATTGCTGGGCTACGCTGCGGTCGGGTTACTGAGCTTCTCAGTCTCTATGCCGACGATATGCTCCTGTACCTCTCGGACGCGGGCCCCTCGCTCCAGACGGCTCTCCAACTCATAACACAATTCGGGAAATTCTCAGGATTACAAATAAATTGGACCAAGTCCCATATCCTTCCCCTGGACTTAGGTCCCCCTACCGCCGATCAGACGGCCCTCCCCCTAGTGAGAACGGATGTCATCAAATATCTGGGTGTCCACATTACCTGATCCCCCTCTGACTATATACGCCTCAATATCGAACCCTTGTTCACTACTCTTAAGTCCAAAACACAAACATGGTCCCGGCTACCCCTAGGAGTTATGGGTCGCATAAGTCTTGTTAAGATGATTCTCCTTCCGAAGCTGCTCTATGCCTTTTGGCATGCCCCGCTGTACATCCCCCCCCGCATCTTCAAAGCCATGGAGTCCATCCTCAATTCATTCATTTGGGGCCCCTCGCGACATAAATTGTCTTGGCGGGTGCTAAAATGCCCAACCAGTCAGGGTGGCACGTCGGTCCCGGACCTTTTTCTCTACTACATTGCGTCCCAACTCTCCCACTTTTATTATTTTCACCACTCTGACAGGGAGCGCTACCTGGCCATGGTGTGCTCAAAGGCCCCAGGCTTGGTCTCGCATCCCTTTCAGATCCTGTTCTGCGAGCCTCGCGAATCCCGTCGGGCGGGTGACAGACAGCAACTGCTTTTCCATCACCGTAAAATTTGGCAAATCGCCATGATTGTCGGCGAGGCGCCATCTCCGCACTCGCACACGCCCCTATGGGACAACCCTCGTTTACCCGAGCTGGCCACAATCCCTGATCACGGCACCTGGATCAAGAGTGGAGTTATATACCTCACACAGGTCGTTGCCCTCGGCTCGGTTAGATCCTTCCAATCCCTTAAGGATACCCACACCCTAGCTAACCACATGCTCTTCCGTTATCTCCAACTTCGCCATGCATTAGTCACTCAGTTTAGTTCCAACATCCCTTCGCTCGAGACCCCGTTACCTGTAGACATCGTACTGGGCTCTGACCCTAAGAAACTCATCTCCCAATTCTACTCCTACCTACTAGTGCCCTCGGCGACCGCCACTCTCCAGCAGGTGAAGTCCCGTTGGGAGCCTGATCTGGGGGTGGTGTCGGCGGAGGACTGGGACGAGGCTCTTATTAATTGCAGACTAGTGTCTCCCAAAATCTCAGACCGTCTCACCCAACTATACATTCTACATCGTTCATACCTGACACCTCATCGAATCGCAAAGTTTAGACCGGGCGGTGACCCCAACTGCCCGGGCTGTGGCTGTTCCAACGCCTCCTTTTATCATCTCCTCTGGGAGTGCCCCTGTGTGCAAGGTTTCTGGACACAGGTGGTCCAGTTCCTTCACGACCGTATGGGATCACCACTGTCCCTATGCCCCCGCCAATGCCTACTCGGGCTTCTTTCACTGTCTGAGGCCGAGAAATACCTCAACATCTTCCTGCAAGAGACATTATTCCTTGCCAGGCTTCAGATAGCCAGAACTTGGATGAGGGGACCACCCCCTACCCTACAACAATGGATTAGAGCTGTTAACGCAATCCTACCCTTTAAAAAACTGCTATATGTCCACAGGGGCCGCCCCAATAAATATTATAAAGTATGGGACAGGTGGTTGGGGGAGGCCTCCGCCTGTGCTATTCCTGATGAGTAGGGCTCCGTGCTCCTGTCCATTGCCCTATAGAGGTGCATTTTCCCACATGTATTACCTTGCATATGTAGCTCACTATTTCCTTATTGTATCCGTCATATGTGTATACCTGACATTGCATTGTATCCTTGCTTGTGGTGCATGTTGCACCGATTATTAATGTGCCTGTCATCCTTTTTCTTTATGCTCAATAAACGTCGTTTTTGATTTAAAAAAAGATGACTCAGAGACTTTTGACTTTATTGCCTGGCGCGATGGTTTGTCCGAGGATGGTGGGTGGTGTCCATGTGGTCCTGGAAATGGATTTCCTATTTGCGTGAAGGGTGAGTAGCTCTGTTTTGGATCCGTTGAGTTTGAGGGAGCTTTCAGTCATCCAATTGTCGATCAGTGTAAGGCACTTTCCTAGTTCATGAAATTGGTCTTTTTTGTTGGTGATTCGAAGGTACAGCTGCGTGTCATCCGCATAGGAGTGGTAGCGCAGGTCCTGTTTGCTGATGATTTTGAGGAGCGGGCGGATGTAGATGTTGAAGAGTACAGGTGAGAGGGGTGATCCTTGAGGAACTCCGCATGTAATGGCCCGTGTTTCTGATGTAAAACATCCAAGTTTCAGGGTCTGAGTGCGATTTTCTAGGAAAGATGCGAACCGCGGTAGGGCCGAGTCAGAGACTCCTGCTACTTCTTTGAGTCGCATGAGCAATATGTTGTGGTCTACCGTGTCGAAGGCTGCACTAAGGTCCAGCAGCACTAGGAGACAGGATTCTCCGTCATCTGCTGCTTCGAGAGCGTCGTCCCATATCTTGAGGAGAGCCGTTTCTGTGCCATGGCCTGGGCTAAAACCTGATTGTAGGGGATCTAGGAGTTTGTGGTCATCCAGATGGGACTGAAGCTGTTGTACTACTGCTTTCTTCATGATCTTGGAGATGGTGTTCAGGCTTGTTACCGGTCTGCGATGGTTTGGGTCTTTGGGATCGAGGTTGGGTTTCTTTAGGAGGGGTTTTATTATGCCTTGCTTGAGGGTGCTCGGAACACTCCCTTCCCTGAACGATTGGTTTATGATGTGCGTTATGATGGGTGCCAGGATGTCCGTACATTCTTTCAAGAGTTTTGTAGGGATGATGTCGTTTGGTGATGTGTTGTCTCGAAGGCTTCTGATTATGTTTTTTGTGGTATCGATGGTAATTGGGACCAGCTCGAAATTCGTCGATCATGGACTATTTATGTTGATTGCTTCTTCTTGCTGTGTCTGAGTGGGGTTAATGTTTTTTTTCTGTTGTACTGTAGTCCGAATCTTTTCGATTTTGTCGATAAAAAAGTCAGATAATTCATTACAGAATTCTTGTGTCTCACTTGCAGGGGGCTCCAAGCAGGAGGGGTTCATAGTCTTAGCGACTAGTTTAAAAAGTTCCCATGGACGGTTTAGGGCTTTTGAGATGGTGTTTGCGAAGTGTTCTTTTTTGGCTTTAAAGATCGCTTTGTGGTAAATCTTTGTGGTTTTGTACCTTGTGTGGGTTTCTATCGATGGGTTCCTCCTTCAGGCTCCTTCAACTCTTCTGCGATCCTGTTTCAGTAGAGTTAGAGTGTCGTTAAACCAGCCCAAATTGTTTTCCTGGCTGAGAGCTCTGCGTTTTGGAGCGACTGTGTCGGCTGTTTGCAGTAATGCTTTGTTTAAGGCGTTGAGTGTTTGATCCGTTGAGTGGTTCAGATTTGGTACTTCTATTTTGATCGCTAGTGTGGTTTTGAAGAGCTCAGAGTGTAGTTTCTTCTGCGATCTTGTCCAGTGTATTGTTGTTGGGAGCCTGGGTTTTTGAAGGATGGTGTCGATGGTTAATATAAATTTGATGGCGTGGTGGTCCGTCCAAGGTAAAGGTCTGTTGTCCAGAGTGTTGATATTCATGTTTTGTTTGAAGATGAGGTCCAAAATGTGACCTGACACATGTGTTGACGTCTTTATCAGTTGCTGCAGACCAAGTTCTTCGAGTTGGTCGATGCAGGCGGTAGCGATGGGATCATGGGTTGAGTTAGCCCAGCAGGTTTTTGGTTTTCAGGGTGTACGTCGAGAAGAATTCGGTGAAGGGTGTGAGGAGATGCGTCTTTGGTCCGGGTGGTCTGTAGCATAGATGTGGACGGTTTCCTCGGGTGTTGTTTGAAGTTGCAGGGTGAGTGTTTCCATAAAGGGCAGTGAGTTCTGTAGAGTTGGTTTGGTGACAGCGAGGTGGGATTTGTATATCACTGCTAGGCCTCCTCCTCTTTGTCCTGTTCTGTGCTCGGTTAGGATGTGATAGTTCTCGGGCACTAAATCCGCTAGGATGGGATTATAGTCGGGTATTGGCCAACTTTCTGTGATAAAGAGGCAATCAGTGTTGTGTTGGACGATGAAGTCGTGGATTTCCTGTCTGTGCTTGACTGCCGATCTTGTGTTGATCAGGGCGCATTCTAAGTGTTGTAATTAAGGCGGTGGCTTCTTGTTTTTTAGGTTTGGTTGGCGGTTGATTCTTAGTAGTTGTTCTTTCCGTAGTGTTCTTTGCGTGGAGGTTGGTAGCGTTGAGGCCAAATTCCTTAGGCTGCGGAGGGTGTCTGCTGCGTACTTGATAATGAGCATGGTGGGAGATAGTTTGATGGTGATGTGATGGTGCAGTGATCCTGTTGACCCAGCGATGATGAAGATGGTGATCAGGGGAGCAGATGTTCCCGGAGGTTTGGTTGGTATTTGCTCAGTGACGGTGATGTTGATCTGTGATGTTGCTGCAAGGATGATGACCCGGCCTAAACCGCCCCCCTCAGTTGATCCAGAGGAAAGCAAAAAACCCTAGCCCAGCTGGCCAATTGCTGTAGCAAGGGAAAAAATTCCTTCCTGACCCCAGAGGCGATCGGAGAACCCTGGATCAACTGCTAAATGGTACCCCGGATAGACTTACCTGGCAGGTGTTGGCTGGGATGTGATGGGTGAGCTAGGGAAGAGAAGTGTAAAAGAGGGTAGGGGAAAAAGAAGGATGGTCAAGAAAGGGGTGCCAAATAGTCCCTTACTTACCGGGCTGTGTTCCTGGGCTACTCATCCAGTAGAGGGTTGAAGTTGATCCCCGTGAAGGTTGCTTCAGTGCCTGTATGGTCTGAGCCTTACCAGGCTGGCTGGCTTAGGCTGGGTGTACCAAGATGGCCGCCGGGACCGGAGCTAGGCCCGAGCCGCGGCCTTTCCTAAGCTCCAGTAGCCGAGGTGCGGCTTGAGGGCGTGGATTACCCGCCTCCGGGTGTTCCTGGAACTGGGAGAGCACCTGTCTGGCTGGGGAACCTGAAGAAGCTATAATGTTATAACCCCCCTGTCAGTTTTTTGCCATCTGTGTCCCATTGGGGAGATTTACCTTCACTTCCCATCCAATAGACAAACATGAAATGACTGAAAATACCTACAAATTAAGGGAATCCAATAACGGCCACCGGTCACCAGAACTAGTGTCCCCATTGGAAGATTTCCCCTCTAAGGCCCCATACACACGGGAGGATTTATCCGCGGATACGGTCCAGCGGACCGTTTCCATGGATAAATACTCTCGAGGATTTCCGCGGATTTCTATGCGATGCCGTGTACACACCATCGCATTGAAATCCGCGCCGAAATCCTCTGGCGATGACGTGTCGCGCCGTCGCCGCGATTATGACGCGGCGACGTGCGCGACGCTGTCATATAAGGAATTCCACGCATGCGTCGAATCATTACGACGCATGCGGGGGATCCCTTCGGACGGATGGATCCGGTGAGTCTATACAGACCAGCGGATCCATCCGTTGGGATGGATTCCAGCAGATGGATTTGTTTGGCATGTCAGCAAATATTCGATCTGCTGGAATCCATCCCAGGGGATAAATATCCGCGGAAACAGATCCGCTGGAGTGTACACACCATAGGATCTATCCGCTGAAACCCATTTGCTGGGATTTTTCAGCGGATGGATTCTATCGTGTGTACGGGGCCTAATACTTATCTGGGGACAATCTTTTTTTTTTTTTTTTTACTTGCATTTCTTATATAATTTTTATTAGGGTTGTCCCGATACCGATAGTACGATAGTACTTGTACTCGCGCAAATGCTCCCGATGCTTCACAAGATACTTTTTTTTTCTGAAGAGCGGGTGGAGAGGGGGCAGAGAGCATAGCAGAGCAGTCCTGAAAGAGAAAACCAAGCCAAGCCCTCCTCCCGTCTCCTAGTTGATCAGCGCGGGGAACATTACAGCTTTCATTTGAATAGCTGTGAGTTCCCAGCCGCGCCTTGTCATATATAGCCCCTCCCCCTTGTCCAGGCACTTTGATTGGATGGGTGATCTGTCTATCAAAGTGCCCGGACAAGGGAGAGGGGCTATATATGACGAGGCGCGGCGGGGAACACACAGCTATTCAAATGAAAGCTATAATGTTCCCCGCGCTGATCAACTAGGCGATGGTGGCGGGGGGAGGGCTTGGCTTTCTCAGTGGGGACACATGGCTGCATTTGTGGGGTCATGGCTGCATTTGTGGGGACACATGCCTGCATTTGTGGGGACACATGCCTGCATTTGTGGGGACACATGGCTGCATTTGTGGGGACACATGGCTGCATTTGTGGGGACACATTTAAAAAAAAGTATCGATAATCAGTATCGGCGAGTACTTGAAAAAAAGTATCGGTACTTTTACTCGGTCCTAAAAAAGTGGTATCGGGACAACCCCAATTTTATATATATAATGAACAGGACAAATAGAGAGTGTGAATCCCGTATCAGGGGCCCAGGCAATAATAAAAGCCTAATAAATATTCTAACCCACTATTTTTTTTTATATACTTTAACTGATAAATATATGTGGTCTGCCACTGTGGACCTCTTAAAAGTACTAGTTCTGGTTGTCGTGCTAATCGTTTGGCTTCAGTGCTATTACTGACCTGGAATAAGTATACAGATAAAATAATCTGACTATACTGATAGTGTGTTCAGGATCATTGACTCCTAAAGATAACCCGGCACCTCACATTTTTAAAAGAAGATTAATAATGGCAGCCACCATATTTTCTTTAGCACAGGTTTCCTTTGCAGTAAATTACAACATTGAAGTAATGTTCCAGTGTGTGCACTATTTTAAAAACATCAGTGCTGGATGTACATTCACAGTATTGACACCTAAACACTTTATAATAACCTATCAGTACAGAACATAGTAAATTTCTGCTTTAATTTTTTTTAAGCATCCCTAAATTGCTGTTCTTATGCGTGTATTACCCTTGGTCTCAAATAAAGAGGAAAGTAAAGTAAAATAAAGTTAGTTATCGACCCCTACCACTGAATTTGTCAGCCTTGGAGAGGAGAGAGCCGAGCAGTCACGAGAGCCGTGAGACCCTCTGAAATAAGATAGAAATCGGCATAGTTTTTACTGTATATAGCACAGACACTGGGACACATCGTTATATAACAGATGGGATGGTATGAATGAATATAATATAGTGGCTTTACAACCACTTGCACTGCCACGTAGTATGTATTATTATTATTATTATTTAGGAACTTATATATCGCCGTCAATTTACGCAGCACTTTACATATACAATGTACATTCACATCAGTCCACATCAGTCCCTACCCTCAAGGAGCTTACAATCTAAGATCCCTAACTCACATTCATATACTAGGGCCAATTTTTAGGCAGAAGCCAATTAACCTACCAGCATGTCTTTGGAGTGTGGGAGGAAACCGGAGTACCCGGAGGAAACCCACACAGGCACATGGAGAACGTGCAAACTCCAAGCAGGTAGTGTCGTGGTCAGGATTCAAACTGCTAGGCGAGAGTGCTACTCACTACACCACTGTGCTGCCCAGAACTTGGGCCTTTTGTCAATAAGTGGTTAATACTTTATCCAAACACAATAGGGACCTGTGTAGATAAGCATGCTTTCAGATACATTCAGCTTGCACTTGAGATCAATGTGAGATGCTTCTGACCTTCTTATTGAATTGCATGGGGAATATTGCAATTCTGATAAAAACATGTGCCCTTAAAGGGGTTGTAAAGGTACAATTTTTTTTTTCCTAAATAGCTTCCTTTACCTTAGTGCAGTCCACCTTCACTTACCTCATCCTTCGATTTTGCTTTTAAATGTCCTTATTTCTTCTGAGAAATCCTCAATTCCTGTTCTTCTGTCTGTAACTCCACACAGTAATGCAACACTTTCTCCTTGGTGTGGAGTGTCGTGCTTGCCCCCTCCCTTGGACTACGGGAGAGTCAGGACGCCCACTAACACACAGCTTCTTTCTCTATCTGCAAACGTAGAGAGCATCCTGACTCTCCCGTAGTCCAAGGGAGGGGGCGAGCATGACACTCCACACCAGGGAGAAAGCCTTGCATTACTGTGTGGAGTTACAGACAGAAAAACAGGAAGTGAGGATTTAAAAGCAAAATGGAAGGATGAGGTAAGTGAAGGAGGACTGCACTAAGGTAAAGGAGGCTATTTAGGGGAAAAATTGTACCTTTACAACCCCTTTAATCTTTTCTACATCTATTTTCAGGCTAAAACACCCAGGTAAAAGAACTGTATAATAACTTACCAGTATTGTACTTTTATTTCTAGCATATCATCAAGTTTCATCGTGCCTCCAAAGCAAATAAGAAGCCCATGCAGCTGCCTCGATCAATGGTCAAGTCTTTGCTTTATCAAATCTTGGATGGAATCCATTATTTGCATGCAAACTGGGTGCTCCATCGAGACTTGGTATGTTAAAAAAAAAGAAAGAAACTAAATGTTTAGTGCATAGCAAAACATTTCACATATGTTAAATATATGTTAACCTGTTGTGTAAAATTACCAGTAAAATATGCATAAAGGTTTAAGTACTAATCTTTTTGCCACAGGTTTGTAGAAAACGATTTCATCACCTCTGGATTTACCAAACCCTGCTGTATATGCATTGTACTGTAAGACAGATTTTTTTAATAATGATAAAACAAATGAACCTGCATTGAACTACAATATACTGTAGTTTTCCCATACAACACTCTCTTTTAATTTACACTGCTGGTTTCCTTTTACAGTACATTTTGTTTGTAAAAATCTGCCTCAGGTCTTCTGCTAGCTTGTCCAAAAAGCAATAAACTGCTGTTGATTCTTGTTTTGCTGTTAGCTCCATTCTACAAACATCAGCCTCTCTTATCGCATGTACTATTATTAGCTTAACGTTAATATTTTACTGACAATTACCTTTTAATTTACATTTTAAAATGATTTGTTAATGGCCTGTATACTGCCTCCACTCCTTCACTGCCACCACCAGTGCATCTCATACTGAATCCAGAGAGCCCTAATTATGGCGGTGACAAGCACCTTTTCATAATATTAAGCAAATGGTAGCCAGCATGGGAATCGCTCCAATAGTCAAACAAAAAGCAAAAAAATTACCAGTTCAACTTACCAACCAGCCTGCAACCAACTGAATTATCCTGTCTAACAGTATGCGCTAAAAACAGGGGTTTAGTTTGCACACATTTGCAAATACATGCGTAAGCTGCAGAGCCACTTCACAGCACCCCGTATTTTCTGCAGTCCTAACTAAATTTTGAGAGCCTCCATAGTAGAGAAAATTATGCAATTTTAATGCATAGGCAAAGAGCAGGTGAGCCTGGAGGGAGCCTACCCCTCCCTAAAGTTATAGGGGTACACCAAACACCAAGCAACAGCACAATGGCAGCAAAGGTGTCCAGTGCGTGCCCCCACTAGTTTCCCAACAGTACAAACAAATGCCAACAGCTCCTACCTATAACTGGCCTTTGCAGCAAGGAGCACATGGAAGGACGACACATGTCAAGCAAAAACCAAAGAAAATTCTCAGCTCAACTTACCGACCAGCCAGCAACCAACCAAATTATCCTGTCTAACAGTATGCGTTAAAAACAGAGGTTTATATCCTACAGCTGACCGTTGTTGTTGGCGCTGCTCTGACGGGGTGGGAACGCTATATCATACCTATTGGACTTGCTCTTTGATTATTCCTTATTGGCGGACAGTACACTCACTACTCCACTCCATCTTCGGTTCCTGAGTGCCGTTTTGCCCTAAACTCTTCCTCCTGGGCCTCCCACCTCCCTCTTTTTCCAAATCTTCTAAAAAACTCTTGGCACATGAGTACATGACGGCATCCCTGAACAACACTCTCGACTCTCACAACCGGGTATGGGAACTATGGAATGTGCTGGAAGCCCCGATCACATGATCAACCCCCGTTCTGGGGGGGCGGGGGGCGGCCTGGTTGGGATCTCCGGGCTGCGAGGGGGGTCCCGGGCGGGCGGCTGTCCTCTCTTTTCTCTTCCTCCTCTCTACTCTTTACCTCTCTACTTTTCACTCCTTTTCCCTTTTACTGACTTCTTTTAACTTCTATACTGCGCCCCTTTCTCCTTTGTTCGCTAATGCACACTCTGGCAGGCAGGATACTGTGATGGTAAAGGCTCATGGCCTTATGTTCACTTAAATGGATCTGCCTTTGTACTGTCTTTAATAGTTTGTCCTGCTTATTTTGCTTCAGTTTTACAGCCGGCAATGCTGTTTGTCCTGCCAAGTGCTGACTCTTTGTAACGATTTATGTCCTTCTATGTTTTTCTTTTGTCCCTTTTTTTTTCTTTTTTTGTCTGGAAATGTTGAAAATCAATAAAATGTCAGTTTTTAAAAAAAAACAGAGGTTTAGCTTGTACAAATTTGCAAATACATGCATAAGCTGTAGAGCCACTTCATGGCACCCCAGTTTTATCTGCATTCCTAATCCCTCCAATAGCCCAGGTTATTCCTCTTCACTAAATAAATGCTCATATTATATATCACAAAAGACAATGCTATACATTGCATGACCCCATAAAATGAATCCTAATTTATTGTAAACATAATGTACTCAGAAAGCAGCAAAATAATAGAGCTTATCACATTTCGTCATGCGCCACATATGGGCAGTGAGGTCAGATTTCGTGTCCCTCCCTACGCGGAGCCAATCAACACCAATCACAGTAGTACTCTATTATTGCAGGAATGCAGCTGGAGTGTAAAAAAGTATTGCTTTTACATCCATTGTGTAATTATAAGTATGCCTATGCTGTGTGTTAGAAATATCTTTATAATTGACAACTTTGTGTGAAAAAAATACATTTTAATTTTCATTATGCATTTTCCAAAAAATTGTGATGAAGAAATTAAGTCTTCAAAAGATTTACCATTTACCAGAAGGAAATACTGCAGGGTGTTTTGATTTCCAAAATGTGGTCATTTTGTGGGTATTTTCATTTTTCCTGGTTCCTCAGAGCCTTCAAAAATGTGATAGCTACTCATTAAATTGGAAGCGTAATTTATTCCCTTGGAATGACTGAAGGTGCTCCTTGGGTTTCAACACCCTGTATGAGGTTAGACTGTGAAAAAGTCACATGAATGTGGTATTAATATAGCAAAATAGGAGTAGCAAAATATGTTTTGGGGTGTAATTGTAAGTATGCCTATGATGTGTGTTAGAAATATTTTTTTAATTGACAACTTTGTGTATAACAAAAAATGCATTTTCATTTTCTTTCCTGCATTTTCCAAAAACTTGAGGCAAATTTATTTTTTTCAAAAGCTACACTTTTCAGAAAATACCTTGGAGTGTTTATTTTCCACAATGGGGTCATTTTGTGGTTGTTTACAATGTCCTGGCCTACAAAAATGTGATGGGTAGTCAGGATATTAGGTGTGTAAGTTATGCCCCTGAAACGCCTGAAGTTTTTTTCCCAAAAAACTGTGACAAAAAATTACAATTTAAAAAAATCACCATGCCTCATACTAAATACCATGAACTGTCTACATTCCAGAAAGCAGTCATTTGGTAGGTATTTGTGCTGGCCTGGCATTTTAGGGCATCAATAAATATGATGGACAGTTAGTACATCAGGATCAAAAAATTTTCAAATATATATCATAGTTTATAGACACTATGGGCCAGATCCACATACATGTAGAACGGCGCAGCGTATCAGAGATACACTACGCCGCCGTATCTTACCTGGAAGAATTTGCGCCGTAATTTATGGCGGTGTAGTGTATTTCTGGCGGCGGAATTCAAATGGGGGGGTAGGGGACGTGATTCATTTAAATGAAGCGCGTCCCCGCGCCGATTGAACTGCACATGCTCCGTTTCAAAATTTTTCCGCCGTGCTTTCCGCGAAATGACGTCGCAACGACGTCATTTTTTGAACTTCGACGTGACTTACGTCCATCCCTATTCACGGACGATTAAGCAAAAAAAAAATTCAAATTTCGACGGCCATACTTTAACATGGCAAGTCTATGTATACGCCGCAAAATACCATCTTTAACTATACGCCGGAAAAAGCCGACTACAGACGAAGTTAAAAAATGCGACGGCCGCGCGTACGTTCGTGGATCGTCGTAAATCGCTAATTTGCATACCCGACACGGAAAACGCCACCCAGCGGACGCCGAAGTATTGCATCTTAGATCCGAAGACGTACACCTGTCGGATCTAACCCAGAAGCCGTCGTATCTTGTTTTGAGGATTAAAAACAACGATACAACGCGGGAAATTTGAAAGTACACCGGCGTATCAGTAGATACGCCGGCGTACTTCGTCTGTGAATCTGGTCCTATAACTTTCATATAGACTAAATAATATACACTAATTTGGGTTATTTTTACCAAACATATGTAGCAGATTACAATGTGGCTTAAATTTAAGTTGAGTAAAGATTATTTATTTGCAAAAGAAAAACTTTTTTTTTTTTGTTTATGTAGCAACAAATAAACCCAGTGGTGATTAAATACTACCAAAAGAAAGTTGTATCTGTCTCAAAAAAATTACAAAAATTTAATTTGGGTACAGTGTTGCATGCCTGAGTAATTGTCATTTTACGTGCGACAGCACTGAAATCTGAAAAATGGCCTGAGCAGGAAAGGGATGAAAGTGTCCAGTCTTGTGTCCTGGTGGTTCCTCTGGGATTTGGCCTATGGAGCACATCCAGTGCGGTCCGTTATTCATCCCTGCCTACTGGAGTGTTGCAGATTTGGATATCTGACAGGCTTGTTACATACTTGCCTCTGGTAAGCAGGTGGTGGTGGATCACGAGTGTCTGTGGTGTCTAAATTGGGCCTCATCCTTCCAATATTTCATCATTAACTCAGTGGGTGTTCCATAAACTTTTTTTTCAATTATCATTTGATCGTCTGGCATAGAATATTCACAATCCTACTGTGTTTTCACCCTATGGACCTTTGGACTATTTTCCTTTTAAGCACTCAATTCATGCTTGTATGACTTGTATGACATTTTTGATTTATTGTTATATGTCATTTTGTCACATAACAGGTTTGGTTTAATGTTATATGGTACTTTGTTCAATATTTTTTTAGCGCAGCCTTCACTTTATTTTAATTGGCCGTACGCTATAGTAGATTTTGGAGTGAATGTTTGTATAAACGTTTGTAAGGAAATCTATACAAAGGTACTTAACATCTGATTTTGCCGTGAATGGACTTTCCCAAATTAAAACCACATTCACTGTTAGAGATTAGTTTGTTGGAGAAAATGTAATAATCATAACATCATAGTTATGAAAAAGCACTAGCATATGTGTGAAATGCATTAACAGTCACAGCATACTCTGTCTTTCGTGCTGTCTTCATCCGATACATGGAATAAAGGATAAAGCATCTCTACAGTGTGGTTTGTGGCCAATTTCCTCTATATTGCTGTGTGGCAGTGGTGAGCCAGGGTTAGCACCCACTGTAGGGGTTGCATTATGCGAGTGGCAGTCTCACCTGGAGCAGCTTAGCTCTGTTTTAATCTATTAGAAGTACAGTGGCACTTCCCCACAGTAGGAATCAAGGACGTTCTAAAACCTAATGCAAATTGCAGTAGTATATTAGTATATACAGTGAGGGAAAAAAGTTTTCGATCCCCTGCTGTTTTTGTGCATTTTCCCACTGACAAAGAATTGATCATTCCATAATTTTAATGGTATGTTTATTTTAACAGTGACAGATAGAATAACAACAAATATATCCAGAAAAACGCATTTCAAAAAAGTTATAAATTGATTTTCATTTTATTGAGTGAAATAGGTGTTTGATCCCCTATCAATCAGCAAGATTTCTGGCCCCCAGGTGTCTTCTATACAGGTAATGAGTTCAGATTAGGAACACTCTCTTAACTGGTTGCCAACCAGCCGCCGCAGTTTTACTGCGGCAGAATGGCACAGCTGGGTGAAGCGACATTACCTTATGTTGCTTTGCCTTTTGGCCTTTTAAAAAAAACTATTGGGATATTTATTATAGCAAAAAGTACAAAATACTGTATTTATTTTCAAAATTGTCGCTCTTTTTTTGTTTATAGCGCAAAAAAAAAAAAATGCAGGGATGATCAAATACCACCAAAATAAAGCTCTATTTGTGGGGAAAAAAAGGAAGCCAATTTTGATTGGGTACAGTGTTGCATGACCGCGCAATTGTCAGTTAAAGCGACGCAGTGCCATATCGCAAAAAATGGCCTGGTCATTGAGCAGCCAAATCTTCCGGGGCTGAAGTAGTTAAAGGGAGTGCTTCTTATCTCAGCTTGTTACCTTTAAAAAAGACACCTGTCCACAGAAGCAATCAATCAGATTCCAATCTCTCCACTATGGCCAAGACAAAAGAGCTGTCCAAGGATGTCAGGGACAAGATTGTAGACCTACACAAGGCTGGAATGGGCTGCAAGACCATTGCCAAGTAGCTTGGTGAGAGGTGACAACAGTTGGTGTGATTATTTGCAAATAGAAGAAACAAAAAATTACTGTCAATCTCCCGTCTTCTGGGGCTCCATGCACGATCTCACCTTGTGGAGTTTCAATTATCATGGGAACGGTGAGGAATCGGCCAAGAACTACATGGGAGAATCTTGTCAATGGTCTCAAGGCAGCTGGGACCATAGTCACCAAGAAAACAATTGGTAACACACCGGGGCATGAAGGACTGAAATCCTGCAGCGCCCACAAGGTCCCCCTGCTTATGAAAGCACATGTACAAGCCCGTCTGAAGTTTACTAATGAACATGTGATTGATTCAGAGGAGAACTGGGCAAAGTGTTGTGGTCAGATGAGACCAAAATCATGCTCTTTGGCATCAACTCAACTTGCCGTGTTTGGAGAAGGATACGGAATGCTGCCAATGACCCCAAGAACACCATCCCCACCCTCAAATATGGAGGTGGAAACATTAGGTTTTGGGGGTGTTTTTATGCTAAAGGGACAGGACAACTTCACTGCATCAAAGGGACGATGGACGGGGTCATGGACCGTCAAATCTTGAGTGAGAACTTTCTTCCCTTAGCCAGGGCATTGAAAATTGGTCGTGGATGGGTATTCCAGCAGGACAATGACCCAAAGACACACAGCCAAGGCAACAAAAGAGTGGCACAATAAGGACATTAAGGTCCTGGAGTGACCTAGCCAGTCTCCAGACCTTAATCCCATAGAAAATATGTGGAGAGAGCTGAAGGTTTGAGTTACCAAACATCAGCCTCAAAACCTTAATGGCTTGGAGAGGAGTGGGACAAAATCCCTCTTGAGATGTGTGCAAATCTGGTGGCCAACTGCAAGAAACGTCTGACCACTGTGATTGCCTACAAGGATTTTGCCACCAAGGGGTCAAATACTTTTTTCACTCATTAAAATGAAAATCAATTTATAACTTTCCCCATTTATCCAGTCCAGTCCTCAGGAAGGATGTACTGGAAATGGAGCGAGTACAAAGAATGGCAACAAAGCTAATAATAAAGGATAATTATTATGAAGAAAGGTTGCGAGCACTGAATTTATTTATTTCAATTTACAAATACCGTACTGGTCACCCCACAATAGGGATAAAACTTTTTTGCAGAAGGGAGTTTAATAAGACACATGGCCACTCATTAAAATTTGAAGAAAATAGGTGGTCTCAGCAGGGGCATCGATAGTTTCAAAATCTATTCGATAAGCACTTGAACGACCACAAGATACAAGGATATACAAGCTAACGAAAAACAACTGGGCAGCATTATTATCCACCTATAGTTCTCTTTCTAACTCGCGTGTACTGGAAACATTGTGGTGATGAGATAGAATATTGAGATAGATGCACAGTGTATTATTAGCTTATAGCAATGGGATTACAAAGATTTATGTTCATATAGAAATAGGTATTCTAACCCCAAACTGTCATATGAAAGCCAACAGAGGTTGCATCTGTGTTACCGTTTTTTTTGAATGACTGTTGCCAACCAGTTTTCTATGCTATAATCTAAGTACTAATATATGTTTAACCACTTAAGACCCGGACCTTTAGGCAGCTAAAGGACCTGTCCAGTTTTTGTGATTCGGCACTGCGTCGCTTTAACTGACAATTGCGTGGTTGTGCGACGTGGCTCCCAAACAAAATTGGCGACCTTTTTTTCCCACAAATAGAGCTTTCTTTTGGTGGTATTTGATCACCTCTGCGTTTTTTAATTTTTTGCGCTATAAACAAAAAAAGAACAGCAATTTTGAAAAAAAACAATGGGCCTGATCCACAAAAAGGATACGCCGGCGTATCTACTGATACGCCGTCGTATCCCTGTTTCTATCTATGGAACTGATCCACAGAATCAGTTTCTCATAGATAGGCAGAAGATCCGACATGTGTAAGGGACTTACACTGTCGGATCTTAGGATGCAGTACCGCAGCCGCCGCTGGGGGCATTTCTTGTCGAAATCCATCGTCGGGTATGCAAATTAGCACTTACGGAGATCCACGAAGCTTTTACGCTTCGTTTTTTTCTCCGCGGGAGTCACGGAGCTTCGGACCGGGTCGCGGGCGCGCGCCCGCGACCCACGGCTGGGCACTTAAAGAGGACGTACCTGTACGTGCTTGTGCCCAGCCGTGCCATTCTGCCGACGTATATTTGCAGGAGGCAGTCCATAAGTGGTTAAACATGTGAAATTTAACTTATTATGAATAAAAAAAAAGATCACAACCATTTGATAAGATTATAAATAAGATACTTTTTTAATTCTACATGCACTTTACAAAAATGTTACACCCTTGTGGCAAATCTTGGTTAACCTCCCTGTCGGTCTGATTGTGTCAGTATTTTTGAATGTCAAAATTTTCCATTGTTTTGCAAGGGCATTTGTTGTTTTATATTGTAGGCCTGTAATTCTTAGGAATAACTCACTTAAAATCTGTCCAAACAAGAGTCTAGTAGACATCCTGGGTATGATACAGTTTAAAACACAAAATCATAAATTATAATATAATAAATAATTATAAAAAAATTATAATAAATAATAATACATTTAATTCAATAATGTAATTAAACCAAAAAACACAGAAATTTGTCCAAACAAGGGTGCAATATTACTAGTCACTGTAATACTAGACACTGCATTTTGGTTTGGTAAACATGCCAGGTATAAAAAAAAAAAAATGAAACATGGGACTGCACAAAGTCCGACATCACAATCAGGACAATGGAACCTGGTTTTCTTTCTGATTTTCTTTCCACTGTCATCCCGCTTTGAGCAACAAACTATGCACATCCTTGTAGGTGCTGACTTTTTGTGGCTTCATGATTTCTTTCCCACATTTCGTGCATACCATAACAGAGGAGGTGTTATGAACTGTACTCATTAGGCACACATCTTTCTTGTCACGCCATCACAGTGCCATAATTTTGCCTTTCTGCCAGGCAACCATTTATTCAGTCTTCATTTTCGTATTGCCAAACATGTCACGCCGATTAGCCCTAGCGGTTCCATAGGCATCTGTTTTGTTTTGCAGAATAAACTCATAAAGTTCAATAGACTAGTATAAAAGTTGTCGGTTGTTACGCAATAGCCCTGATTTCACAATGAGTGAAAGAACAGAAGATGTTGCCATTCCATAGTTGCTGTATTTTGGATTGAATTGTGTTCCTTATTCAGTATATATGACTGAATTCCAAATGTAGCCAGGTGACCATTTGCATAGCATGTGGGATTTTACGCCAAATCATGCTCTCTTTGATGCAATGTATTGTACCCAGCTGAGCCTTCCCTTGTAGGCCATTGGAGTTTCATCTATGCTGATATCTGTTTCTGGCACATAGCTCAGTTGGAATTTCTTTATAATCATTTGAGATACTTCCCAAATTTTCCTTAGTTTTTGTGCAGGATGAGTAGTTTCATCAAATTCTTTGTTGTTTTCGAAGTGTAAAAATGTAATGATAAGGGAAATCTGTACTCTGACATGACCGTGCCAAAGAATGGAGTGGCAAGTAATTTATTAGTTGTCCAATACCACTCCCTGAATAGGTCCAGAAATTTCCAAATGTCATCTTTGGTCACTGGTTCCCACTTTCTGCTTCTTGGAAACTTCCGATGCAGAGTAGCTAATTCTTGCTCTTTGTACCGGTTTGTCTCAGTAACAATTTTTTCCATAACCTCATCAGTCAGAAATAAATGTAAGTATGCCAAGGTGTTTTCGTGTTCAACGTCTACTTTTATACCAGATGCTCCAGTAAGTGAGGAATCTTGGGGGCACTGCCTGATCCGTACCACAGTCAATAGAGCACCAAGTTTGAACATCACTGAGCTCAGTCGCAGAATTGCTGCCATCGTTACTTTTAGTGTCTGATTTCAATTTCCCCATGAATCTCTATCGCTCAATTCTGCAAGTGATTCTAATTCACTATCGCTGTTTTCTAGCTGGTCTAAAACCGTTTTTGACCTAAAGGGATACTTTTTGGATGCCACAGACGTTCTCAAGTTTCCAGGCAGAAAGAACGGTAAAAGTGCAGGCAGGGCACTGGACAAAGCACTAGGGACAAAACTGAGGTGAAATGGTTTGATACAGAAATGTAATCGTAACAGATTACAATGTATTGTGTGTATGTCATGTTTTGTTTACTTTTTTTAATTTCCCGCCCGGTTCCGCCCCCTACGTCTCCAGTGTCACAGGGAAGGGAAACCCGGAAGACGGATGTCGGCATCGGCTGGAGGACACAGCGAGAGGACATCAGGGGATTGTAAGGACAAGGTAAGTGACACTACAGTGGCTCGGGGTTACTGCTTGTGGTACTGAAAATAACCCTGAGCCACACTCGGGATTACTGCCAGGGGGGTTAAAAAGGTTTATTGTCATAAAAGTGTTGGGGACGAAAAGAAAATAGTTTGAAAACATCATTCGATTATTTTTATATACTCCAGTTATGTTCTGGCCCTGACGAAGTTCGAGGGCTAAGATGAAAAGGGTCGGGGAAAGAGGGCAGCTTTGTCTAGTACCCCTGTGAACTGAGAAGGGGTCAGAAAAATTACCAGCATATTTGACCAAGGTCAACAGGACTGAATACAGGGCTTTGAGCCAAGTCAAAAAGGCTTCTTCGAAACCCCCAGCGGCTCAACACGAGTTGCAAGTATGCCCACGACAGAGTCAAATGTCTTATAAATATCTAGGGAGAGGAGAAAACCAGGGATTTTACAGTGGTTGAGAAGATGAATAATATGGGCCACTTTACGGATGTTGTTGCCCGCCTGCCTGCCCGGGACAAAACCCACTTGGTCCCTATGGACCAGGAGGCTTAGGTATTGATTTATACGATTGCCCAGTATTTTTCCAAAGATTTTTAAGTCCTCATTGAGGAGAGAGTTAGGCCCAAAGGCCTGTGGTTCAAAAGTGTCATCCGCTGATTTGGGGAGCATGGTTATATGAGCTCTGAGGGCATCTGCGGAGGGAAAGGAACCCTGCTTCAATGCATAGAAATAATTGATCAAATAGGGTACAAGGAGGGGTGCAAATTTCTTGTAATACAGACTGGAAAATACGTCAAGACCTGGGGCGGTGGAGGATTTCAAAGTCTTTATCGTCTGGAGCACCTCCATTGTAGAGATGCTGGCATTAATGGTCTCACAGGCAGCAGCGGATAAAGCAGGGAGGTTAAGATCACAAAATCCATGCTGGATTAGAAGTGAGGTCACCTGAATGTGTCCAAAGCCGTACAGGCCGATGCGGTTTGTCAGCGGAATTAAGTTTCCTGGCCAACATGGGTCCAGGTTTGTTAGCACATATATAGAATTTATGTTTGGCCTTCTCGGCCTGGGAAGTAGACAGAAGGTCCAGTTCCATAGCCAAAGGATCACAGGCTATGGAGTGCTGCAGCAGGGTGTGTCTTACAGCGGGAGTCCAATCAGGATTTAACTTCAAATTTAAACATGTGTAATATAAGGAATAATGTAAATCACTGTTATATTAGATAGTAGGTTCACTGTTTGTGTTTGGCTTGGATGCTTCTATATGGTCAGTTTGGTAGTTGTCAACCTGGGTACCTTATTTATGGCCTCTAAATCATCCAAAGGGTCACACACATACAGTAGTTCTTTACAGGGAGTGCAGTCATATAACCCATATAACTAGCGTAACTACCGTAATCTGAATCAGTGGAGCTTTACACCACAATGGATGATACTAATAATGCTTAATATGGCAGCAGAAAGACTAGACACTTTTACAGTACAGCAGTGCTCTGGACTCCTATTCCATTGCCCATTGCATTTTTTTGGGTGGTGAAAGTATGAGGTAGATCTTATGTCCTCTCTGGGCCCAAGTCAGCCTGGACCCACCACAGCCTGTGACTGGACAGTTAAAGAAAAACAAGCACAGTGATGAGCTTATCCCTCTTTCACTCTGCTTTTTCTTGCCATCTGCAGTTGAACTGATTGGATTCTTGTGCTGCTTCTTCCTCTGACACTGCAGCCCTGCTGTACAGGGACTGCGAGGATCTGAAGCCAGGTCATATTCAGGTACTTACACTGTTTGCATTTAAACCTCTAACTGCAATGGATGTAAGACTTGTGTGAGAGCCTTGTAGATTGTATTGTGTGAGAACAAGACTGCCTCCAGCTGGTCTGGCAAATAAACTTTACATCAATGGCATTGCCCCCTTTGCTGTGCTCCCAATGCAATATTACTTCAAATGGGGCATACGTCCCTGAACAAATATGGGCATAAATGCAAGTACTATTTATTACAACATCCAGCTGCCATGTATTTTAGGCTTACATCGATTTTGACAGGCTTTTAACATGGGATGGATGCTGCATCTGTGCCTCCTGAGCACACCGAGAACAGTAGTTTCTAAATGTGAATGTGTCTTTTCATATTGTAACTTAAAGTGTTACTAAACCCACAACAGGAAAATAAGTCTGTATATGCATTAACTGCTTGCCGACCAGCTGCCGCAGTTATACGGCGGCAGGTCGGCACGGCTGCGCGAGATCACGTAGCTATACGTCATCTCGCATATCAGCCAATAGGGGCGCGTGCGTGCCCCCCGCTCGCCCCTGGTCCCGACGCACGTGCCCGGCGGACGTGATTACCGCCGGGCACCCACGATCGCTCGTTACAAAGCAAGAACCGGGAGCGGTGTGTGTGTAAACACACCGCTCCCGGTCCTGTCAGGGGGAGAAATGCCTGATCGTCTGTTCATACAATGTATGAACAGCGATCAGTCATTTCCCCAAGTCAGTCCCACCCCTCCTTCAGTTAGAACACACACAGGGAACATAATTAACCCCTTCTTCGCCCCCTAGTGTTAACCCCTTCCCTGCCAGTGGCATTTTTATAGTAATCAATGCATTTTTATAGCAGTGATCGCTATAAAAATGCCAATGGTCCCAAAAATGTGTCAAAAGTGTCCGAAGTGTCCGCCATAAGGTCGCAGTACCGATAAAAATCGCTGATCGCCGCCATTACTAAAATATTAATAAAAATGCCATAAAACTATGCCCTATTTTGTAGAGGCTATAACTTTTGCGCAAACCAATCAATAAACGCTTATTGCGATTTTTTACGAAAAAAAATGTAGAAGAATACGTATCGGCCTAAACTGAGGAAAAAAATAGTTTTTTTATATATTTTTGGATATATTTATTACAGCAAAAAGTAAAAAATATTATTTTTTTTCAAAATTGTCGCTTTATTTCTGTTTATAGCGAAAAAAATAAAAATCAAATACCACCAAAAAAAAGCTCTATTTGTGGGAAAAAAAGGAAGCAAATTTTGTTTGGGAGCCACGTCGCACGACCACGCAATTGTCAGTTAAAGCGACGCAGTGCCGAATCGCAAAAAGTGGCCCGGTCATTGACCAGCAATATGGTCCGGGGCTGAAGTGGTTAAAGCATGCTTTTTTATACTCGGTGTGGAACCTAAGAAGTTAAATCACATTGTGTAAGAAGGCTGTTTGATCATGTCTTCTCTGATCCTGCCCTTTTTCCATTGTTCCCAATATATCTCCTGATAGTAGAGAGCCTTTAGGGGTCACTCAGTTTAGTGTTTATTGCTAGAGAGTTTTCTTTTTCTTGGGAGGGTGCATGTGATCAGCACAGGATAAATTAGCACTACCTGGACAGAGGGTCCGGGGTCCTACAGCCTCATAGGACAGTCAGAGTAGAATGAAAATATCTCCTACAAGCTTTAACCAGACACTAATAGAAGCCACAAGACTGCTATATACTGCTGATGAGAAAGGGTATTTAGCTATTTATATTTACTAAAATAAATGCATTTTCATGTTCTGTGGGAGACCAGATATAGTGAATGCAGGGTCCTGGGTTTAGTAACACTTTAAATAGAATTCTAAATACCTTGATAGACCAACACAAAGTGGCACATAATTGTGAAGTGGAAGGACAAATAGATATCGGAAAAGTGTGGCGGGCATTTGTATTCAGCCGCCCTGAGTCGATACTTTGTAGAACCAACTTTTGCTGCAATTACATCTGCAAGTCTTTTTGGGGGTGTCTCTACGAGCTTTGCACATCTAGAGAGGGACATTTTTGCCTATTTTTCTTTGCAAAATAGCTCAAGCTCTGTCAGATTGTATAGAGAGCGTCTGTAAACAGCAATTTTCAAGTCTTGCCACAGATTTTCCTTGTCAAAGTATCTTTATTGAGTTGATAAAGAATTGTACAAGCATAGTGAAGAGAACAAGTTACAAGGAGAAGAAACTCTTTAACAAACAAACATAGTCATTGTACATTGCAAAAGTCACTTATTTCAGTCATCCTAACAATGTATACAGTAGCAATAGTGACTGAATAATTGGCTAAGTAGGTTCACTTTGCATTACTTATTTTAGCCATTGTACACTAAACTGGGCCAAGGGCCATGTCCCAATGTACAGTCTTTTGGTGCAATCGTTGGGAGTTTCAACGATATTCAACATTGTAATAGTAGTTGCGAAAACAACATTGTTAAGCTAAGAACATGTTTCTGAAGAGGGGAGGAGAAGGGAGGCAGAGAAGAGATGGGTTGAGGAAGAGGGGGTCTGCAGGAGCAATCTGAGTTCTGAAGTCATTGCAGTAGGTTGTTAAATTGGCTGGGCTACCATGGCTGTAAAACATCGTTATTCATTGCATTAGGAATTACATATGTGAACCAAGGCTTCCATATTTTCTCGAATCTGGTGATCGTATCCATATCGATTGCCATCATTTTGGCGTGAGACATTGCGTTGTTCATTGCGTTGTTCATTCTATTTGTCACTTCATTTAGTGATAAATTAGGTGACTTCCAAGCCTTCGCGAGTGTCTGTTTCGCGACTGTAAGAAGCTGTAGAATTAGTTTAAATTGCATATTCGACACATTGTCAGGTTTTAGGTTTAGTAGCGCCATTTTGGGATCTAGGGGAATTGTCTTTTCGAAGAGGGCGCTGATAATATGGAAAATTTCTGACCAAAATGATGGTGCTTTTGGACACGACCACCAAATGTGAAAATATGTCCCAGGTGATGAGCATCCCCTGAAACAGTGGTCCGGGTAATTTTGCACATATTTCGCAATCCTGACTGGCACTAAGTACCATCGAGTGAGAACCTTGTAGTTTGTTTCAACCGCTATTTCATTCAGGGATGCTGATTTAGTGTTATTCCAAATTTGTTTCCATTCTGATGCATCTAGCTCTAGATCTAAGTCCTTTTCCCATTTACACACATAAGGTAGTTTCTCAGAAATGGAACTGGTCAGTAACTGGGAGTAAATAGTTGAAATAATTCCCTTAGTATGGGGGTCATTTCTACAGAGATTTTCGAAAGTGGATAACAGTGTCGGCGTCGGGGAAGAGTCTAGAAATGACTTGAAGAAATTTTTTATTTGTAGATATCTAAATATCTCAGCTTGTGGAATGCCATATTTTTCACGAATAGTGGGAAAGGACATGAAAGAGGAAAAGTCTGTCAGCTTGTATAAACATGTACAATCTTTTTTTACCCATTCATTAAAGGTGTTGGGATATATCAATGCCGGGTAGAACGCCGGGTTCTTGTAGAATGAAAGAAGAGGAGTGTGAGGGGATTGCAGGTAACTTTTGACCTTCATTCGGTCCCAAAGGGATAGTGAGTGTTTTGTTATAGGGTTGTGTATATGTTTACGCACTTTGGGAGAAATCCATAATATGTTAGAGATTAAAATAGGATCACATTCTATTGCCTCAATCGATACCCAGAGAGGAGGTTCGCGTTTAGCGTGATATTTCACAAGGTTAGCTAATTGTGCTGCCCTATAGTAACTCGCAAAGTTGGGTACCCCCAATCCACCGTTAACCTTGGAAAGATGCAGGATTTTAGGTTTTATTCTTGGTCTAGTGGGTCCCCAAACAAAGGTAGATATTTTTTTTTGTACGATTCTTAAGAAATGTGGTGGAACAGGGACAGGAAGAACTCTGAAGGGGTAAAGGAGTTTCGGTACTATTGTCATTTTTACTGCGCTGATTCTTCCGAACCAAGACAGAGGTAAATGGGCCCATGAGCTTAGAAGATTTGATATCTGTTTTAAGAGACTAGGGTAGTTGGAGGAAAATATCTCAGATGGTGTCGCTGTTAAGCGTATTCCTAGATAAGGGATACTTTTGTCAGGCCATTCGAAGGGTAGACCGGTTTTGGCTGCGCTTAACTCTAGGGCTGAAAGTGATATGTTTAGAGTGAGACATTTTTTGGGGTTAATGGATAGACCTGAAAAGGATGCAAAATGGTTTAGAACTGACATTAGGTTGGGGCCTGATACTTGTGGAGATGCAAGAAAAAGGAGGATGTCGTCGGCGAACAAGTATAACTTATGCTTATGGCCACCTACTTCTATACCAAGGATCGTTGGGTCTGACCTGATTTTTTGTGCCAGTGGCTCTATAAGGAGGGCAAATAATAAAGTGGAAAGCGGACATCCTTGTCTCGTGCCTCTATTAATGGAGAATGTGTCTGACTTGTATCCTGCATATTTTACATATGCTTTTGGGCTATTATATAATTCCAAGATCCATTTCGTAAAGTTGGGGCCAAAGCCCCATTTTTGTAGCGCATAGTTCAGATATGACCAGGATACAGAGTCGAATGCCTGCTTTATATCTAGAGAGAGAAAGCACGCTGGGATTCCTCTTTTCTTTGCTATATGTGCCAAAAGATTTGCCCTTCTTATGTTGTCACCTGTCTGTCGGTTAGGCATGAAACCTACTTGGTCACGGTGGATCAGTGTTCCAATTATCATGTTTAAGCGATTCGCCAGAATTTTACCTAGGAGTTTAATGTCCGTATTTATCATTGAAATGGGGCGGAAGTTTTCACTGAGGGTATTATCCGCGTGCAGTTTAGGGATCATGCAGATGGTGGCTAGGAGTGATTCCTGTCTAAAGGTTTTTTGGTTAAGTAGATCATTAAAAGCTTCTGCTAGTCTTGGGGAAATAAGTTTGTTGAAAGTCTTATAGTATCGGGCTGTGAATCCGTCTGGACCAGGCCTTTTGTTTAATTTGAGATCCTTGATCGCAACGGTTACATCTTCTAAAGAGATAGGTTTATCCAAGTGCTCTTTTTGGGATTCAGTCATTTGGGGTAAATGGATTTGCGAGAAAAAGGAGTCTGCGGCTATTTCATTAAAAATATTTGTTTCTGAATAAAGCTTTTTCAGGTGACCGCTGAATTTCTGCACTATTTTAAGGGGGTTGCTAGAAATAGTGTTATTTGATAGTTTCAATTTTATAGGAGAGTATGACTTATTGAAGGAATTAAGTGTCCTAGCTAGATATGCGCCAGTTTTGTTAGCATTTTTATAAAAAGTATGTTTGGACCTATTTAAAGATTTGTTTGCCGACCCTGTAAGAAATAAATCGTACTCCAGACGCGCTTTATCCAGGCGGATTTTGGCGTTGGGGGAGTGATCGTTTTGGAAAGCTAAGTAAGCTAGATTGAATTCAATTTCCAGTCTCATTGCCATCTGTTTTCGATCTTTTTTAAGGATCCCTAATTGTCTTTGAAATGTCCCTCTCAGTACAGGTTTATGTGCCTCCCAGAGTGTGAGAGCAGATATTTCTGGGGGTCATGTTAAATTCCAGGTAGTCTTTCAAAGATTGTTCAATTTCTGAGCAATACGAGGGATGCCTGAGTAGTATATCAGGCATATACCAAGTGGGATCTTGTTTTTTGGGGATAGTTGACGCTATTGTAATAGAAACAGCGTTATGATCTGACCAAGGAATGGGCATTATAACGGGATTAAGAACTTCTGGCAACATTCCGATTGTAAGAAATATATGGTCTATTCGGCTAAGTGACTGATGCGGGTTGGAGAAGTAGGTGTAGTTACGCTTTGTAGGGTTCATTTCTCTCCAGGAGTCTACTAGGTTATATTTAGAAAGGAGATTGGATAGTGTCCATTTTGGGTGATGTTTCGGTTGAATGTAGGGAGATCTGTCTAGGAACGGGAGAATTACTTGATTTGAATCACCGCATATCAAAAGAGAACCTATTTTATGCGTGTTGACGGTTTGAAATAGGTGTGACAGAAACGGCATAGGGTTAAGGTTAGGGGCATAGTAGGATACTACCGTAACTGCAGAGTCTAGGATGTATCCTGTTAAGATCAGGTATCGGCCTTCAGGGTCTCTGAGTTCAGATTTCAGGGTGAATGGGATTGATCGATGGAAAGCAATCAGGACTCCTCTTTTCTTAGCTGAGGCAGACGCCGTGTATACTTGTGGGTAAGCGGGGTTGAAGTGTTTAGGGGTTGAATCTCGGGTAAAGTGTGTCTCTTGTAGACAGACTATGTGGGCTTTTTTGGATTGAAAGAACCTAAAAGCTTTCGTACGCTTTTGTGGTACATTCAAGCCTTGTACATTGAGTGATATCATGTTCAAAGGTGCCATGGTAGCCAAACCAATAATCTCATCTTACCTTGCTTCTTCGAATGAAGATTGCTCCATGCAGACGGGATGAGGAAAGGGGAGGGAAAGGAACCAAAATTGGAAATCTTAAAAGAAGAATGAGAAACCGAATACGTTAATGTACAATCATACAATATATAACATGTTGAGTATTCAAAGTATACTCGTGATGAGGGAAGAAGTCCCCCACCAAGAGAAAAAGGGCCTGCGTCAAATCCCCACATATTAGAATGGGGATCCGAGGTGGACCTAATGGGACGCGTGTTTTCCCATGAGTCGGAGCACCGCATTCTGAAGTGTAAAGATGCACCTTTGCGGATGCAAAATGTTTCCAAGTTTAATAATTTACTTGTGAAACGAGTGGGATTGTTTAACTGCATTGCTGGGAGATCACATTTAAAGGGGAAGGAGAGGGGGGATGTGAATTACCAGCTGGGATGTTGGGACGTTAGGAATGTCATAGGTCTATGCCATTTAATGGGTATAGCTAATTACAAGGTGAAGAAGTGTATTGGACGTCACTTCATGGTAATAATAGCAAAAGGTTAGAGAATGGCCTTACACAGAGGGTCAGATGGCGTTAATGGGATAGGGTCCGCTTATTTCCGTAAGTAATCTTCCATGGTATAAATTGCGGGACCGTGTGGGATATGAAATCCGACCAGGAAATAGAGCGAAAGGGCCGCATCCCTATGGGGTCCAAATTTTGCGACATGTGGGATAACAGTTCCGTAGCAATAAACAAGTATTGCTACCTTCCATAGCAAAAAGAACAGGGAAATACTTCATGGAACTAGGACAAGACAAACTAGCTGTCAATGTCCATTTTCACGACCTGAAAAGGAAGAAAAGATGGTTAGAGGTGAGAGAAGTTCAGTCCATTGAGTCTTCTTGGTCCTGAGGCTGTGGTGCATATCTGCCCCGCTTGTGTGATTGTTGAATGCCTCCATTCTGCTCATGCTGTGTGGAGTTGTTATGAGAGGAGGTGGAAGCAGCTCTTCTGCGTGAGTTGGATGCAGAAGAGGGGTTTTCAATCAGCTTAAAGTCCATAAGGGCCTGATGTAGTTGATCCGGCGATCTGCAGACTATTTTCGTTCCCTGATATGTGAAGCGGAGGGCGAAGGGGAACCCCCATTGATATTTTATGTTGCGTTGTTGCAGTTCAATTAGAAGAGGTTTCATAGCTCTCCTCTTGGCGATGGTTAACTGCGAGATGTCTGAAAATATTTGATAGTTGTGACTCTGGAATGACAGATTGCTCTTTTCCCTTGCTGCCTCCATTACTTGTTCCTTGGTTCTATAAAAATGAAATTTGGCTATTATGTCCCTGGGGGGACCATCTGCCTTTTTAGGGGTGAGTGCTCTGTGTACTCTGTCCATTTCCAAACGCTCCACTGCAGTACCTGGAAGAAATTCCTGGCATAACGCCAGGATGGTGGACTGAAGGTCAACTACAGACTCTGGGATGCCTCTGAATCTAAGATTAGACCTCCTGGCACGGTTTTCGTAATCTTCCAGTCTGTTCTGTAATGTTAGATTTTCTTCCTTGAGCAAGTCTATCTCAGTTAGGCACTCTTGAGTATATGCCTCAATTTCCTCCGTTTTAGCTTCCAGGACCTCTGTGCGGTTTCCCAGCTCCCTAATTTCTCTAGTGAGATTTGTGGTAATCTGGTCAGAGGTCTGTTTCAATGCTTTATGGAGCATTTTTTCAAACTGTTTAAGAAGTCCTGAGGGGACAGTGTCATCTTGACTGGCGGCATTTTGTTGCATTGCTAGTGTCCTCTTCCTCACTGTCTGAGGTAAAATTAGTCGGGGTAGCCATGGGTATCAAAGTTCTAGCTGTGTGCTTCTTTCCCTTCTCTGAGGGGAGCCGCTCTGAGGTGAATGGTGCCTTCTTAGCAGTGCATTTGCTCTGCTGCGCTCCGCTGAGGGGATTCGTTTTGGCTTTATTTCTTGAGCCTCCCAGCACCATATTGCCCAGAAAATGTTCCTCTCACCTTCCTGCAGCTCTGACCCGACTTTTTATCCAGCAATGCCGGCTTGAGAATAGTTTATCTGCGGTTTCTCTCTCTCATGAAGTGGAGCTCTAGTCAGGCATGTCAGTCCCGCTAGAGCCCGCCCACACGACCCTCTTGCCACAGATTTTCAATTGGATTTAGGTCTGGACTTTGAGTGGGCCATTCGACCACATGAATATGCTTTGATCTAAACCATTCCATTGTAGCTTGTTGTCCTGCTGGAAGGTGAACCTCCGCCCAGTCTCAAGTCTTTTGCTTTCTTCTTGCCACTCTTCCATAAAGGCCAGATTTGTGGAGTGAACTACTAATAGTTGTCCTGTGGACAATATTCTCCCACCTGAGCAGTGGATCTCTACTGTTCCTCCAGAGTTACCATGGGACTCTTGGCTGCTTTTCTGATTAATGATCTCCTTGCCCGGCCTGCCAGTTTAGGTGGACGGTCATGGCTTGATAGGTTTACAGTTGTGCCATACTCTTTCCATTTTCCGATGATGGATTGAACAGTGCTTCGTGAGCTTGGGATATTTTTTTATAACCTAACCCTGCTTTAAACTTATCTACAACTTTATCCCTGACCTGTCTGGTGTGTTCCTTCCTTCATGATGCTATTTGTTCACTAAGGTTCTCTAACAAACCTCTGAGGGTTTCACAGAAAAGCTGTATTCATACTGAGAATACATTACACACAGGTGTGCTCTATTTACTAATTAGGTGACTTCTGAAGGCAATTTGTTTCACTAGATTTTAGTTAGGTGACTCAAGCCTTGTACACACAACCAGTTTTCCCGCCAGGAAAACAGCCAAGAATCCAGACGGTAAAATGGATAACCCTGCTCTCTATTTTCTCATTGGGTTTCCCGGCAGAGTGTTTCCTGCCGAGAAAACTGGTCGTCTGTATGCTTACCTGTCCCAGGTATACCCGCGCTAGCTCGATAAGAGTTTGACGCATGCGTGGTAGCATTCAATTTTAGTGTGGGGTGTAGCAAGATGGCGGCGACGGCATCGAATGTGACGAGCATCACCGCGTTCTTGCAATTCAAAAGAACGGCGATTCTTTTGAATGGCCGTCTGTATGCACGGCTTTGCAAGACAAGCTTGCCAGGAATCCCGTCAGGAAAACCAATGATTTTTTCCTGACGGGATTCCCAGCCGTGTGTACAGGGCCTCAGAGTAAAAGGGGCTGAATACAAATGCACATCACACTTTTCAGCTTTTTATTTGTAAAACATTTAGAAAGCCATTCATCATTTTCCTCCCACTTTACAATTATGTGCCACCTTGTATTGGTCTATAACATGAAATCCCAATAATATACATTTAGGCCCCTTTCACACTGGGGCGGCACTATACCGTTGGATTTGCCGCGGGATTCGGCCACTAGCGGTGCGGTATTAACAGTGCCGATCCTGACCTCCCTGGGGCCCTAAGCAAAATGACATGTCACATTAAAGTTGAGAAGCGGGGGAGGTGGTAAAGTTGTTCTGACAGGATGTCATATGACGTCCTCGTCTTTTAAAGCCTAGGGGGCGCGCGCACCCGCCGCGTTACTGGGAACACGATGCATGTCCCTGGCGACTCGCGATTGCCCAGTAACTGAGCAGGACCTTGGATCTCTGTGTGTAAACACAGAGATCCACATCCTGTCAGGGAGAGGAGACCGATGCTGTGTCCCTTGTACATAGGGACACAGATCGGTCACCTCCCCAGTCAGTCCCCTGCCCCTACAGTTACAATCACTCACTAGGCTACACATTTAACCCCTTCCTCGCCCCCTAGTGTTAACCCCTTCCCTGCCAGTCACATGTATACAGTAATCAGTGCATATTTATAGCACTGTTCACTGTAGAAATGTGAATGGTCCCAAAAATGTGTCAAAAGTGTCCGATGAGTCCGCCATAATGTCGCAGTCCCAATGAAAAATCGCAGATCGCCGCCATTACTAGTAAAGAAAATAATTAAAAAAAATCATAATTATGTCCCCTATTTTGTAGGCGCTATAACTTTTGCGCAAACCAGTCACTATACGCTTACTGCAAAAAAAAATTGCCAAAAATATGTAGAAGAATGCGTATCGGCCTAAACTGAGATTTTTTTTTTTAATTGGATATTTATTATAGCATAATAAAAGTAAAAAATATTGTTTTTTTTTCAAAATTGACGCTCTTTTTTTGTTTATAGCACAAAAAATAAAAAACACAGAGGCAATCAAATACCACCAAAAGAAAGCTCTATTTGTGGGGAAAAAAGGACGTCAATTTTGTTTGGGAGCCACGTCGCACGACTGCGCAATTGTCAGTTAAAGCGACGCAGTGCCGGAAGCTGAAATTTCACCTGGGCAGGAAGGGGGTATATGTGCACAGTAAGCAAGTGGTTAAAGTAAGAAGCGGGGGGTGCTGACTTCTTACCTCTTCTCCCATGCAGCCAGCGAGTTGAGAAGCGGGGTGAGGGGCCAAAAATGACTTCTCACCAGGTGCCTCTAGGCGGGGCCTCTAGTAATTTGGGGGGCCCTCCGCAGCTTTGCGGGGCCCTAAGCGGCTTGCATAGTGAGCCTAAAGGGCGGATCGGCCCTGGGTATTAACCCCCGCTAGCGGCCGATAAAGGGTTAATACCGCCCGCAATGCACCTCTGCAGAGGCGCATTGCGGGCGGTATTGCCGCGGTTTCCCATTGTTTTAAATGGGAAAGAGCGGTGAAGGAGTGGTATACATGCCGCTCCTCTCATCGCTCCAAAGATGCTGCTGACAGGAGATTTTTTTCTCTCCCGCCAGCGCATTGCCTCAGTGTGAAAGCCCTCCGGCTTTCACATTGAGTATGCAGTGCAGGAGTTTTTCAGGCGGTATAGCAGCGCTATTTTTAGCGCTGTACCGCCTGAAAAAATCCTCAGTGTGAAAGGGGTCTTAGGGCTTTGGTTGTAACATGACAAAATGTGGAAAATGTCAAGGGGTATGAATACTTTTCAAGGCACTGTATGTGAATGATTGATTTCAACGATTAACTTAATACGTTGCATCTAAATTGCCTTCATCACTGTAGTGTAAAACAGGGTGGACAAAGGAATGCAGTATTCAGGAATTAGTCTGTCCAGTTTAAGAGCTAGCAGGCACTATTGAGAATCCAGAGAACATATGGTTCTATTGAAAAACAAAAAAGATCCAAACAAAGTGAGGCGCCAACTGGCTCCGGGGATTAGTCTAGCCCTGGTATACAACAGTTATTACAGTTATTTAGCAAAGATAAAAAAAATATTCAGCATGCCCTTTTAAAAATAACTCTTGCTGTTTATTCTTTCAATAACAAAATTTGCCAGTTATACTTGTATAGAAAATAAAGTGCAAACGTGATGTCAGTTCATTCCTTATTGTCTTGTTTTCAATTTTGCACTGGTTATTGTTTGTAATGTAATTTTTTTGAATACTCTGATTTTTAGAAGGGTTTTTTTCATTGTTTGCACGAAGAATATAAAAAGCTTATTTTAGGCCTTATGTGGTATGCTATCAGCATGTAGTCATCTGTCTGTAAGGTAAAACAATGAAGAATGGACTAAGGAAAGCAACAAGTCACTTGGTAAATATTCCCACGGGAACCCAATTTCATGTCTGCTCTCCAAAACATAGCTCCCAAGTTGTTTAAATTACGTGTACACACATTGTGTAATGTTATATTTCTTATCAGATCTCTAAAAATGTCATATTCTTATGTTGGCCTTTTCTTTTAGGAATTTGGCTGCACATAAGATTTTTTGTCTTCCTTGGTAGACACCACTGTGCGGTGGACTGTATCTTAGCTTCTTTTCGTACAGTCTGCATAAGTCTCCCAATCTGTGTCCCTACTCATCTAGTTTGAGTAATCTATATGGGTATATAAAGCCTCTACTTTTCAGGAATTGTTGGTACATTGGGTGGATAGTATTCACCCCAGGACAGTCTGCCTGATTTTCATACCCTTCATTCCACTTACAAAGACCTTCTGCCTTTGTAACATAGCTACTTGAATTCTTCCTGTTCCTAACTTTTATCTGTGTTATGACTATGCTTGAACATCTTTTGCCCTGACCTTAGCCTGTCTATAGAATGCATTCCTGCCTGATAAATTGGTACATTGCTAAAGTGGTTTAGCCCACAACAAGTTTCAACAGTGTGGCATATTTGGGGGTTTTAGCTGAAGTTATCACATAGTAGAAATTATACCATCTTGCAAAGAACAGGTTTTTAAATTTTTGGGTATCCAAACCCATGACGGTTGACACAGACGATCTTTTTCATGTCAGTTGCTCAGGCCCTAGTAATCTATGATCTTTTGGGCCTCCACTGAGAGTTCTTTGCCAGTGATGGCAGTTTTTAGAGGGTTTACAGAAAGCTGTGCATTCATGAAGTCTTTACTGGGCTTTGAATAAGCAATCAAATTAGATAAAAAGTAGTAGGTTAATTGGTTCCTGTCTAAATTGGCCCCAGTATGTGTATGTATGAATGTAAGGACCTTAGATAGTAAGCTCCTTGAGGGCAGTAACTGATGTGAATGTACAATATACAGTATATGTAAAGCACTGCCCAAATGGTTGGCGTATATAAGTGCCAATAATAAAAGAAAACTACTTTTGGTTTCAAGTCCAGATCCCTTTAAAAAAGGCTCCACCTTCTACTTCTGTATCATTAAAATAGTTACCCTCGCCAAGTAGTACACATCTTTTTCCATGCCTCAGTGCTGCTCCCTGTGTCCCTCTCCATGGTCCTCTTCTGCATCAGTTATACCAGTTGAACCTGTGTACTCAGGACTTTGTGGAAACTAAGGATACTCATACTTGTAAAAATGCTCCCGAAACTGATACTTTGCAGTGCGATTTGCATCAATACAAAATGAATGGGCGCAAATCTCACTACAAAGGATCGTTGCAATTTGAACAGAAATATGGTGCGATTTCCCCCCAACGCTCCTGTCTATGTATGATTGTGTGTGTGTGCATAGAAAGGGAAGCATCATCAATTTGACTTTTCTGATGTGCATAAAGGCTCTGGCTTAGAAAGCATTCAGACCCATGGGTCAGCATTACAGACAGGTAAAGAGCATTTTTAGAAGGTTAGCAATGATATCTCCCGCATATCTATCATGAAATAATTAATTTAACACCTTAACCACAATTATACAAGTAGTGCCTTTAGATGAGCTCCAGAACATTAACACAGGCTGCTTCACCTCAGGCAGGTGCTGGTGCAGGTGAACAGCTCACTCTCAGCTCTTCAGGCATGCTCCCTTCCTTCCCTCAGGCTGTGGGTCGCGTTGCCTGGAGAAGATAGAGGAGGTGGGTGGAGCCAAAATTGACCAGGCATGAAGGAGAAATTCCTCCTCCGCTCTGATTGCTGGGGGCCTTGCTTCATGATGTGACATCACTTGTTGCTAGATGCCAGGCGAGTCTAGCAACCAGTGAATCAGGCAGCCGAGAGGCCAGCGGAAAGTGCAATAAGAGAATTTAGGGAGTCAGGGTGGCGCTGTTGCTGAATGTAACAGTAAGTGATTGCCACAGCTTCGGCAGCTGCGCCCCTCCTTTTCGGCAGTTGCGGCACCTGGGCGCGGTACACCCTGGGCATCTGCCCAGGATCGGCCCTGAGTGTCGGGGGGGGGGGTCATTTGTGGCTGCCCATATCTTTGAGTATAGTACAGGACACAAGCCACCTTGACTTATATTGCTTGATTACTCTTCATTGCTCGCTACCAAACTGAAGATTCGCAGAGAAGGGTAGGCTTATGGGAGTGGCACTCAGGGGGCCTATCCTCTAAAGATTTGCCAGTGTCCAATCACATGAAGATATAATCTTATAACCCAGCATATGTGAATACTTTGTGTGCTGTACTCTACTCAAAGATATGGAATTTGCAGGCAAGTCAAAATTCCTCTCAATACAAAGTTATTGAGATGGTAATGATTTATCTTGCAGTAACATTGTTTATTGGGCTCTGTTCTCCCACCCACTATAAAAGATATTTCTTTCAAGGTTTACAGTAAATTAGAAAAAAACATTTCTGCAGGGATTTTGCAGTCTAATATTTTGACAATGGCAAGTTATACATAAGAACTCTGTGTAGATGCTTTTGTTCCCATGGAGACCCATGTTTTTTAGCTGGGCAGTATCATGAGGCTGTGTTCTCGGTTGCCACTGGGATTTTACAGTAAAGGAAACTATTTTGGAGTAATAAAAAAAAAAATATGTAAAATGACATGTCAAAAACCAATATTGCTTTTCTTACATGAACACTTTTTCTTCTTACTTTTTGTATTTAAAATTAAAGTATAACTAAATGCAAAATCTTTTTTTTGTTGTTGTTGCTTTGGATAGAGTGGAGAGTGATTAGAACCTCTGTCAGGTTTAATTGCAGTCTGTGCCTCTGTTAGGGAAAGTTACACCCTCTGTTTGTCCTGTTTACCATTATCATTGAAAGTAAAAGAAAATCCCAAATTTTGGGTTGTCCTAAGAAAAATAATAGAGGGGAAATATTCCAATGGGGACCTGGGGGGTTTATTAGTAGGAATTTCTACTTGCTTCCTTTTTGGCTATGGTACAGGAGATGAAGGGATAGCTCCGCAATGGGACAAAGATGGAAAAAATAAACCTTACAGGGGATATAACACTCCCTTCCTCTATCCAAAATGAAAAAAAAAAATGTTGCTTATAGTTTTACTTTAAGTAGACACTTGCCTTGTCCTTTCATAGTATGATTTTTTTTTACAAGCAGTGCTATAAATTTGTGAATTTCTTGTAATAGCTGGAAATTATTGAACGATTGAGCGTTAATGAGCATTTAGGAGCAGATCTCAAAGTGAACTTGAAAGGGACCCAAGCAGATAACATGCTATTTATACAACATATAAGAAATATGCATATGCATTGGTAGTCCTAACATTTTACATTCTCTCTATTCAGTGAGCAAACTGTGTTGGAGGTGTAATGCACACATAGATAGATACCATGTTCCATATATTTTGAACCTGTTCAGGTATCTCATCCTACTGGAAAGAGGTCAATACTTTAAAGAAGAACTCCAGGAAAAATTCACTATTCAATATGTGCTTGCCTTCAAAGGTTAGGTTCACGTTTTCCAGCAAATAGCCTATGCATTCAAGGGGGCCCAGTAGAATAAACTTTGCAGCTTTGATAAAATGTCATTCATTTTATTGTCATACCTGTAGGCCATTTGGGCCCTCCCTGGAAACCTGGCCCAAAAACTCCTTAGCAATCTTTAGATCCTGCTTTATTTATAGGACATGAAAGCTATTGGCTTCTCACTCCTAGCATTACAGGATTCAAAACCAACAGTTTTCGTGTCGTAACAGCAAGACAGAATGTGATGTTTCTAACTGGGAGGTTTTCAGCCTGGTTTCTTGGGGTGCCTAAACGGTCTACGGTTATGACAATAAAATTAATGAAGGCCTTTAACAGCTGTACAGTTTTTTTTTATGTTTTACTGCTGCATACTGACTACATAGGCTATTTTCTGGAAAAGGTTAACTTAGACTTTAGTTTCAATGAGGTGTATGCTACCTTGTGAGCTTATTTTATTTATTTTCAATTTACAGTTCTACTTTTTTTGTGAATGGGTTCATACAGTCTTCTGTGATTGTACAAGAGGTAAGCAGGGGCGGGCAGAGTGGCGTCAGTCTACTGTGTAGCTGCAGGATCTGGGACCTGTAGGTCCAGTGTTAGCGTGTCCAAAGTATAGCGATAGATCTACTCTTGGAATGCAATAAAAATGTAAATTGTAAAAAAAATAAATGATAATTCCATGAGGTTGCATACAGTGTTGATTGTGGTAGCAAATTTAGATTTTTAGTTTTAGTCTTTTGACTAAAATGCTATTATTAGTTTTAGTCTTTTGACTAAAATACCGTACTTAAATAATGCATTACAATTTAACTAAACCCATTCGATTTTAGTTGACTAAAATGTACTGCAGATTCACTCGACTAAATACGACTAAAACGAAAACACCAGATGACTAAGATGGAACTTATACTAGATCTAAAATGCCATTATTAGTTTTAGTCTTGCCATTTATTAGTTTTAAAACTAATAGTGTTAGTTCCATCTTAGTCATCTGGTGTTTTTGTTTTAGTCGTATTTAGTCGAGTGAATCTGCAGTACATTTTAGTCAACTAAAATCGAATGGGTTTAGTTAAATTGTAATGCATTATTTAGCCCTGGTTCACACTGGGTACGATTTGGAACGATTTGAGATGCGATTTGACATGTCAAATCGCATCTCAAATCGGCGGCAATTGTCGGCAATGGCACTGTCCTAATCAGTGCGACGCCGCATCTGCGATTTCAAAAAGTAGTTCCTGTACTACTTTTTGCGATTTCGGGCCGCGATTTACATTAAATTGCGGCCGAAATCGCGGCAAATCGCGGCAAAATCGCGACTGCTAAATCGCGGTAAAATCGTGCATTTTACCGCGATTTTGAATTCGCAGCAGTGTGAACCTAGGCTCAAGTACGGTATTTCTCTAGAATTTCCAAACTTATTATATACTGTGTAGTGAGGTGAGGGGCGCTATATCAAAATAGTGGATGCGTGTCACAATGTGCGTTTGAGTAGTACACAGTGTAACTGTGTGCCCAAATCTATGTGAAAAACCAAACAGATTATAGTCTAAACTCTATAAGTACAATAGTGCCAAATGCCGTGGAAAATAAATAAAATATATACAAAAAGAAAAAAAAAAAGAAAAATTTTAAAAGAATGTCCAGCAAATAAATAGTTAAGTGCAAAATGGATCCAGTGTTGTATCAAGTCCAGGTGCAAAATGCAAATAATCCAATCCCAAATCGCAGGGAAAAGTGCAAATGCTAAAGTGCTTGTGAATCTTCAAAATAGCCAAAGTGCGAGAAAGAAGTGATCCGCCTTCACCTATAGGTCACCAGAATAATAATGGATGGCTCCTTACCACACGGTGTTGACCAGATTACTTAAAATATGGTCAATCAGGCTTGTTTTAAATGAGGATCAGCAGGGTCTCATTGGATTCCAATGTCAGCGATTGCAGCAAATGGTGTACCAAGAAAGGAGAAGAGATACCACCATAGTGTAAAACCATTTAATATACAAAAGTTAAAATTACAATGCCAAATGGCCTCTTACTGTTGCTGATGCCCGTTCCCGGCACTGAGGCTGTAGGTGGTGGGGATAGTAAGACAAGATAAGAGATGGCCGCGTCCTGGTCCACTAGCGTGCGTTCCACCGCTAGTTGTCCATCAACCAGTGAGACCGGAAGTGCGTGGCTATGCGTGCGCGCTCGGATACCGCCTCGACGTCACGTTTCAGTATTATATACTCCTAAGTAAAAAATTTAAATACGTAATCATAAATGATATTAAGGTTTGAACAAACTCACAGATACAGATTTAGCTGCTCTGGATGATCTAAGGAGGCCTGTAAGGCACAGTGCTGTGGTTTAAACACAGTGGTGGTGTACTCGCAGTTTTCCTGAATGTTCTCCTGGTTATAGCCGCAGTCCCATAGACTACTATTTGTTGCACGTTTTTGTAGGGTTTTCTAAAAGCGCACTAAAGCTGCTGCATACAGGACTTTTGGTGCGCCTTCAGAAAATGGAATAGCCGCTCCAGGTGGGAACCCAGATGAACATCCACCGCTGCAGACAACTCAGGTGCAGGCAATGCACTTAGCAAAGCAGGAACAAAAATTGTCTCTGGACAGCCGCACTCTGAACAAATTGTAGCCTTTATTGAAAGAAGGACAGCACTACAAGTCACAGCAAAATAAAACAAAACCCAACTGCTGACGCGTTTCGCACTGAAACTAGTGCCAGGAGTAACATGCCAGAAAACTGAGTGCACTACCACTGCAGCCAAACAACATCATACCAGTGTGAACACAGCAGTCAATGTCACTCCACTGAAAAGTGATCCATGCTCAGGTCACTGGCAGTGAGGAGGTGATATCGCATTTCCTCACTGCCTGTTTTAACCTCCAGGGGAATGTGCTGTCCTGACGCTCATAGCCCAGGCTCAGTGAGAACAGAAAGCAGACACACATGTGGTGTGAAAGAAACCTGAAGTTCACAAGGGTAAATGTCTCTCCTTCACATTTTAGTTTTTGTTTTCGTTTGTTAACGAAAAAAATGAATTGATTTTCATCATAGTTTTTGTCAGGGGACAAAAATGTGCTGTACTTTTTTATTCGGTTTTCAGCACTATAAAAATGTTTCTGACAAAAACTTTGACTTAGCCTAGGTTCACACTGCTGCGAATTCAAAATTGCGGTAAAATGTGCGATTTTACCGCGATTTCGCGGCTGCGATTTTGCCACGATTTTGCCGCGATTTCAGCCGCAATTTAATGTAAATCGCGGCCCGAAATCGCAAAAAGTAGTACAGGAACTACTTTTTGAAATCGCAGATGCGGCGTCGCACTGATTAGGACAGTGCCATTGCCGCCGATTTGAGATGCGATTTGACATGTCAAATCGCATCTCAAATCGTTCCAAATCGTACCCAGTGTGAACCAGGGCTAAAACATTTTCGTTAATGAAATTAACACTGGTGGCATACATGACATTTTGATAGGAGCCTGTAGATTACTGCACTTGTGATCTACTGATGTCCAATGTCAGACTCTTGCACACACTGCCTAGAGCTCTCTGCCCATACCCCTGTACTGGCAAACTGTTCCTGAGCTGTAGGCAATGTGAATGAATTATGAGCCTCGCAGTTTATGGATATGACAAGTCCATCTGCTTCGTGGTGGATAGGGCATGTAGTTTATGCTTTCAGAGATTCCTGTGAATGAATGATGTGGGCGTTTATAGAATGTTTCTACAGTTGATTTACTAAAACTGTAGAGTGCAAAAGCTGTGCCTGGTCACCAATCGGCTTCTAGCTTCTAACTTTAGCTTGTTCAATTAAGCTTTGACAAAAAAAAAAAATAACAGGAAGCTGATTCAGTTAAAAATGTTTGCACTATAAACAAACAAAAAGCGACAATTTAAAAAAAATATATATATAATTTTTTTGCTGTAGTACATATCCAAAAAAAATAATACAAAAAAACTAATTTATTCATCAGTTTAGGCCGATATACAGTATATTATTCTTCTACATACTTTTGGTAAAAAAAATCACAATAGGCGTATATTAATTGTTTTGCACAAAAGTTATCGCATCTACAAACTATGGGATAGATTTAGGGACTTTTATATATTTTTATTGTTTTTACTGGTAATGGCAGAGATCTGCGATTTTTAGCGGGACACGACATTGCGGAGGACAAATCTGACCCCGAATTACACTTTTTGGGGACGAGTGACATTATTACATTGATCAGTGCTAAAAAATGCACTAATCAATGTAAAAATGACACTGTGTCCCCTAGGTGTTCTAAAATGGAAGGGGGATGGGCTGCCTGGGACATGACTGAGATCACTGTTCCCGATGAATGGGAACAGTAGATCTCTGTTATGTCATCTGTCAGAATGGGGATCCGCCTGGTTTACCGCCCACAACTTTGCCTGTGTGAGCTGACGTACAAGGAGGGTGATTCACGCAGGGGAGCCAACCTGCCACAGAACAACTGCGGCGGCTGGTCGTTAAATGGTTAAGGTCAGTGTCGTGTATTGGAAGATGAGCCTATGAACTAATCTCAAGTGTATTAAAAACAAATGAGGTTTTGACCCTGCCAAAAAATTTTTTTGAGGTCTCCCTTTGATAGTGGTGTGCAATATCCGGGGTTATGTACCATCGTGATAGACATTTGAAATTAATTTCCGTCAACCCACAATTGGTTGATGTAATATGCGCCATCTTTAATATTTTCCCAACCTCTTTCTCCATTTCACCTGTTGCCAGCTCCTCATCCCATTTTTTAATATACAAAGGTGGCCCCAGATTTTTTAATCCCGTCAATATTTTATAGATCGGGGAAATCCCGCCCCTTTTGTTCGGCGCTGAACACAGACGCTCTAGTGGGAGCAAATTTCCCTCTGGCCTAATCGGATGAGGGAGGGATTCCACGAAATGTTTCAGCTGTAAATATCGCCACCTATTCAGCTCAAACATTTCTTTGTTTTTTTCTAGTTCCTGATAAGTACAAATGTTACCGTCTTTTAGTATATCCCTTAGTTTTGCGTCGTTTATTTTTATCCAACTACCAAACAGACTTACTTTCCCCGGTGCAAAATAATTAGTATCATATAGTGGAATTAATGGGGAATTATATTCCCATTTTTCCTTTTTGTGTACCCTATCCCATATTAACATTGATGTCCGTGTAATCATGTGCGTGTACTCTTTTAACTGTCTAAATTGTGCCGGAATCCAAATCTCCTCCCCTAACCTTGAATTATTTAAGCTGCTTTCCAATTTAACCCACATTTTCTCTTTATTTTCTTTAACCCAATCAACCACCCGTGCCATGTGAATGGTCATATAATATGTGTTGATGTCTGGTACCCCCAGACCACCGTGTGACTTGTCTCTTGTTAAAATTGCCATGCTTATACGCTGTTTTTTATTCCGCCATATAAACCTACTTAATAACTTTTTTAATATTTTAAAGTAAGTTTCCGGTAGTGAAATCGGTAACATTTGTATTTTATATAGAATCTTGGGGAGGGTTAACATTTTAAAACTGTGGAGTGGAGCCCTTTAACCTAAGTAATCAATGCATGTAATGAGGGATAATCACCACTAGATGGCAACCATCCTTAAAAAGTGCTGATAGTGCAAACAAATGCAAAGATGCATATCAATCTTCCTCCTAAAATAATGTTAACAGTGCAAACAAAATACCAAACATAAATGCAGAGATGAATATATATCTCCCAGAGGTGGATCCCCTGAAGATGTGTATGCGCACAAAATGTGTTGGGTGGGGTCAGTACATGCTGGCGTTCTGCTACCGGGTCTGCAGTCGGATCGCCGGCATCGGGGGGGGGGGGGGGGGGGGTTTATTGCATTTTTAAAAAAATTTCACGTGGATTGTTTATTTTATGTGCTATTGGTTTTATTTTAATAAAATATGCTACACTGTATATTTTTTCTGTGTGCGCTTCATGGTGTGAGCTTTATATGCAGAGAAAGGATCTCCGGCATCTGAGCTGTTGAAGTCTGATGATCATCGGACAATATATGGATTGGATGTGTGTACATTGCATCTATCTGGTGAGTGCATTGCAGAGGTAGTGGTAAGGTGAACTGCTGGTGACAATGTGGATTATTTCTGCACTTATGCACACTGATCATGCATTTAATAATGCATTTATTAACCACTTAGTGCTCACAGTATAGCTGAAAGATGGCTACATGGACATGCTCATGCTGCCCATGTGCCCCTTGCGGCACGTGGGAGGCGCGCTTTGTGATCAGAGTCCTTGGGGCTCGATCAGAGTAAAGGGCTGATCAGCCAATGACAGCTGATCACATGATGTAAACAGAAGCCGATAATGGGCCTTTTTTTCTTTGCACTGTTAAAAAATTAGACGATTACCGGCTTGTGTAAACGGGGCATCGGTCCCACACAGTGACAACCACTGCTGCTAACCTGTGCCACCTATCAGTGCCCTTTAGTGCCTCATCATCAGTGCCATCTATCAGTGCCCACCAGTGCCACCTATCAGTGCTGCCTTATCATTGCCTATCAGTTCAGCCTATCAGTGCAGCCTATGAGTGCCCATCAGTGCATCCTCTTTAGAGCTCATCAATGAAGGACACAAATTACTTGTTTACAAAATGTTAAAACAAACTGAAAACTTTTTTTTATTATTTTTTTCAAGCTTTTCTGTTTTTTGTTTTGTTTGTTTAGCAAAAAAAAAAAAAAAAACCCAGTGGTGATTTAATACCAGCAAAAGAAAACTCTATTTGTGTGAAAAACGTTATAAATATGTAATATGGGTAGACTGTTTCATGACCACGCAATTGTCATTCAGGTGACACCGCTGAAAGCTGAAAATTGGCCTTCGTAGAAAGGAGAAGTGCCCAGTAAGCAAGTGGTTAAGGTGGAAGATTTATATTCACCCTTGCACTTAATTCTGTGACTTTGTTTGCACTATTAGCACTTTTTTTTAAGGAGGAAGATTGATGTTTATCTCTGCACATATTTTTGGGATTTTGTTTTCACTGTTAGCATTTTTTTAGAAGGAAGATTAATATGCATCTTTGCATTAGTTTGCACTTTTTAAGGATGGTTGCCACCTAGTGGTGATTATCCCTCATTACATGCATTGTTTATGTTAATTGTTCCCGGTTGAATTTAATGATTATAAATTCCAGCATTTAATTTATATGCTCTATTATATGTATGTATAATTTCTATATCTGCATACAGGGTTGGCTAATTACCTTACTTTGTGCAAGCTGCTTTTTTTGTCTGTTTGAAGCGCTCACTCATATAATCACACACCTGTTTAATCGTGTTAAATGGACTGTGTAGTGCATTTCTGGAAAACTGAAAATGCACTGCAAAATGCATAGATGTGAACCTTAAGGCTAGGTTCACACTTATATGAATTAGATGTGGGTTTCTCCGCAGCCAATTCGCATGACAGGAGAGTGTGACCGGCTCTCAATGGAGCCGATTCACACACTCCCTGAGCGGCCTGCGGTTTGGATTTGGAAAGGGTCCTGTGCGTCTTTGGCTCTGAATCAGGTGCAAAGTCAGGTGGAAATTCAGATCTGTTTCCACCTAAATCAGAGAACAGAGATGCACCAGACCCCCTGCTGTAAACCGCAGCCTCAGCATGTCTGAACCCAGCCTAAATTTTTTTTTAAGATCATGAGACATTTTATTTGCACACAAGTGCCCTCCAATCAACTAATGTTGTAACTTCTGAAGGTAATTCCTGCACTTAAGCTTATTTAAAACATTGTGTGCTATTTTGTGTACATGAATGAACAAAACATTTGAGGTTGTCATACTACAAAATGTGAAAATGTGCTTGTTGGGGCAGGGGGATACTTATGTTCTTTCTTCTCATTCAGAGTGGTGAAGCAAGGATGCTTCACCCAGAAATTAGGATACAGCTTATGAGTGGTTATGTGAGTGGTAATGTGCATCAGGAAAGTTTTGAGCTTTCCATGTAAATCCCTCATGGATTCTAACACGGGTAGTGGAGGACTTCAGTCAAAGTGTGTTTCTTTGTTGCTAATCGAAGGACATATGATTCAGCGACATTTCGTTTAGGCCTTTTGCACACTGCTGTCTGAAAATGCTCAGTTTAAAAAAAAATATTGACATGCAGTCACACTGGCACGTAAACATGCTCTCTATATTGATCAGTAAAATCAAATCGGTCAGTGTTTTTGTCTGTATACCTGCAAATGTGTGCAAATACTCGCAAATAGGTACAAATGCCACCCTTCCTGCTAGTGTGCGTATACTCACAAACAGCCCATCCTCACATTTTTTTTCTGCCCGGAATGTCTGATTCTCCTACATCAGTTAAGTGTGCAAGAGGCCTAATACTGCTACTTACAAGAAGATTTAGACACTGGCAAGTAAGAAAACATTGACTAGTCTGGTATAACCCCTCCTACTGCCAGCATGCCTCCATTTGTTACTAGTTTCTTAGGAGGATGGATGCTTTTTCTCTACTGAGAAAATTGTACCCGCTTTACTAGCTATACCTCTGCAAGACATGTGTTTAAACTAGCAGCCTGGACTTACACAAGGACAATGTGGTATTAAGGCCTTCCTTTCTAAATTGGTATTTGCCCCTTATCTTAGCCAGAACATGGCACATTCATCTATTTGACAGAAGATTTCCCTATGTTGTCTTGATGTTGTGGAAGCTATGTGTGTCTTTATCACAGCCACTGACTCCTTGAGAAAGATTGACTCTTTCTTAGTCATCCGTGATGGTCTTCGCAAAGAAACAAGCTTCCTGTTTCACGATTTCTCTGACTTAAACCTTCTTCTGTCCAGGCACACACTTCTAAATCTGTCAGTGCTTTTCCGGCATTTTGGCATTAGACAACTGTTTTCCAGATTTGCAAGACTGCCACCTGGTCTTCTGTTCACACCTTCAAACGGATGCATATTTTGACCTCTTCTGACACCAGCTTTGTCTGTAAGGACCTTCAGGCAGCTCTTTGAGCTGCAGGCAGTCCCCATGTTATTTATAGTTGTACAAAGTGAAAACAGATCAGTCCAGCGCACAAGTTCCAGCTCTCAATGGCCTCAATCAAGATATCCACTGGATGCAGTTGTAGACCAATGGCCGTGCAACGGTGATCCTGAAGCTCGCAGCAAAAAATTCCGGGAAGATCCATAAAGCTCAAACAACAAGACAACGTCACTGTATGACCACACTGTTTGTAACCCGGAGGACGGGCGCTTGTTTGTTTTTAGCCGGCCAGCTCTTTAACCATGCAAATTTAAAACATATCTATGTAAGTGCAATACTTTTTCTTAGCTAATAAAGTGAGATAATATTACACTATGGCAAGTTTTCTTTCTGGGTCCACTTTTGAATGGGACGTGAACGGATTCCACAGTGTTTGCTAAGTGTGTGAGGCTTTGTGCAGCAATCCATCCTGGGACCAACATTCCAAACGAGCATCTGTGCAAGTTAAAGGCCTTGGCTGGGCTATAGCAATACTCCTGTTTTGCTTGCTATCTGGTAAGCAAGTTTTTCTTAAGGTGGCAGTGCACTGAATTGCTGTGAATCACAGTGGTGGCACTGAGAGAAGGATTTTCTCATATGATCCTCTTATACGGGACTAGCTTATCTATCCTATCAATCAATGACTCATTTACATCAATTGGGACTATTTTTAGTGCAGCTTTTCCAATTTGTATCTGTTTGTTGTGTTATCCCACATTAAGCTGCTGCTTTTTTATATATTTTTTTATTATATTTTATTCACTTAATATCACATTTGTTGATACATTTGTGCATTTTTTAGCCCTATTTACTTATAAATCTGTCAGTGCTTCTCTGGCCTTTTAGAATTAGGCAACTGTTTTCCATATTTGCAAGACTGCCAGGTCTTCTGTTCACACCTTCCACCAGATGGATGTTTTGACCTCTTCTGACACCAGCCTTGTCTGTAAGGACCTCCAGGCAGCTCTTTGAGCTACAGGCAGTCCCCAGGTTATTTATAGTTGTACAAAGTAAAAACAGATCAGTCCAGCGCGCAAGTTCCAGCCCTCAATGGCCTCAATCAAGATGTCCATGGGATGCAGTTGTAGACCAATGGCCGTGCAATGGAAATCCTAAAACTGGCAGCAAAAGATTTGGTAAGATCCAAAGAGCTAAAACAACATAAAGAAACAGCAGAGGGATCCTCGTTAGCAAGTTAAAAGTAAAATAGCACTGTTACATATTAGGTTCTTGACAATTCGCATTTGGATAGGTAGAACACTATAGGAAGGCTTGCGAATGTCAGCAGCTGTGATAGCTGAGCCAGCATAAAGGAAGCCTGGTTTGACAGCTGTTAGAGAGCTGCCAGCGTCCAGCATTCTTCGCTACTATTCCCTGCCTTGTAGCAACCCCTGCATGCTGTAGGAGGAACTGGGGTGGGGCAGGGGCGGTAATGCATTTCAAAGGTTCACACCTTCTTGGTCATAATCGCAAGCCTTCCTATTGTGTTTCCACCTATCCAATGCTAATTGTCAAGAACCTAATATGTAAGTGTGCTATTTTTATTTGTGCAATACATTTCTTTTAACTTGCTAACAAGGATCCCGCGCTGCTGTTCCTTTTTATTGAGGTTATTTATAGTTGGGCTTTTGGCAGTTCTTTTGCCATGTTGCCCACCTCTTTATTGGACTTCTTTTGAACAACCCAAAAGTCTGAATCCTATGTCCCTCAATGGAAAAGAAAGAAAACAATATGATCTTTGTACTCTCCATAAAATCATTTTCTTGGCAATTATTGAGAGAGATGTCACACCCCTTTAAGTTTACTTTGTTTTTGGCACTGCTTTGTTGTAAAACATGCTAGGACTAGGATGGGTTATTTAGCGGGTCAGATTCGATTTATATTTTGTTTGTCAGTGTCCAAATCCTCTTGTAGATGGCATTGTAACCTAAATGCCTCCTGGATCATGTGCTCCTCAATGAACTTCAAGAAAGAATTCTATAGTAGAAGTACATAAATCCTTTTTTTTTTTTTCAAAGAATTAGTATGCTTTCAAATGTATGCTCACTTCCAGCACCTGGTTTGACCAATCAGTCATGGTGATCACTGAAAGTGTTGTGAAAAAAATCCACTGCCTCCTGTTCTTTGGCCCTTGTCTCCCTACAGCGCATTTTAAGATACAACTTTGAATAGTAATATAAAAAAAGTTTGTTTTTTAAATACAGTAATTTATAAAAGCTTACTTGTCCCCAGTCTAGAACCCCTATTGAAGAATTAATGTGGCATGATTTAATAAATAACAAATGTAATTAATTATAAATGATGTGCTTAGTGTTATATTTAATTATGTAATTGTTTATAGCCATTTCATGGCAAGAGGAAAAAGACAGAGCTTTAAAAACTGAGCTGCACACTTGTTTCTTAACCAGTATACCAGTGTAATACATCATAAAGCTATTAAAATAAATGTATACGTTAATGCATGTTTTCACATTCCTAAAAGTATAATGACATTATGCATGCCGTTTTAGTAGTAAATATCAAATTAAAACCTTGTATACCCTGTTAAAACTTTTTAAAACGGCTAAAAGTATAATGCTAAGTAAACAGACACATACCAGCATTTTAAAAATTGATCTGGTCATTTAAAATCAAAAGGGTTAACCTTGCTAAGACTGAATTATATTTCTATGAAATCATAAATGTAAGTTTAAAAAGGGACAATAAAGAGATTCATTAGCTTAATTAAATCGATTTTATGTTTTGCAGAAGCCAGCAAACATCCTTGTAATGGGGGAAGGTCCTGAGAGAGGAAGAGTCAAAATAGGTAAAAAAAAAACAACAAAAAGAAGGTGTAAATGTTTTACTAAATGTTTTTTTAATACATGAATATGTATGATCAGAAGTAAACTGCTGCTTATTTTAAATATACATTTTAAAGGGCCAGTAAAACGAAAACAAAATATTTCATGCTAAAGAGCAATTAAAACATTCCTAAATTTGTACATAAAAGTACTCATCCCTACACAGAAATTAGGTCTTTAATGTGGTTTTAAAGTCTGGGTGTTTTTAGCTTTAGCTAATGCATTTCTTAAATTAAGGTAAAACACACCCCACTACTTCCTTGCCCTCAAACACTTACCTGACACCTTTCACGATCTAGCACTGTCCCTGCTGGCAGCCCTGCTCTCCTCTCTTTCTGGATTCACGAAGTGCAGCAGGAACCATAGGCTCCTGCTGCTGTTGGTAAAGTCTTGTGAGAAGGGAACCGGGTAACGCATACAGCCCGGCTTGGGAGCACGCCCACACAGGTGCCCCCATAGCACACAGTTTTTTTTATGGGAGCAGAAAGAAGGGGCAGACAGTGCCGGCAAGGGGCCACAAAATAAGAGCACAGAGCAGGTAATTATATCATGTTTTTTATTTTATTTAAAAAATAACCTTTGACTTCATTATCACTTTAAGATTTGTTGTCTGGCTGTACATTTTGCTGTACTGTGTTAAAGGAAAACTCCACATTCACCCAAAAAATTTGTGTAACTATTTTATTGCTACGCAAACCATATTGTAATTTATTGTCATTAAACATTATCATACCATTCTGCAGATGCTGCAATTTTCTAAAATTGTTAAACTTAAAAACTTTACTGCAAAATTACAAGAAATCTCAGTTTTTGATTGTGTAATGGCTCACTGCTTTTGACAGCAGTGTGTATTAAAATACTGGCAATGATTTAAAGTGGTTGTAAAGGTTCAAAGTTTTTTTTTAGCTTCTGTGTGCAGCAGCCCCAGCCTGCCTAATACTTACTTGAGCCCCATCGCAATCTAGAGATGTACATGAGAGCCTCAGCTCTCTGGGGACTCTCCCTCCTCATTAGCTGGCTCTTGCTGCTGTCAATCACAGCCAGTGAGCCATTGAGGGGGCCAGGCCGAGTCGAGGCTCTGTATGTGAATGGACACACACAGCAGTGGCTTGGGAGCAAGCTGTTTGCTCTAGGGGCACTTGGCAGAAGGAAGTGGCCCGACGGGGGCCCCGAGAAGAGGAGGATAGGGGCTGCTCTGCACAGAGCAGGTAAGTATCACATGTTTGTTTTTTTGTAAAAGCTTGAGAACTAGAGCCTTTTCATCTATGTTCACTTTGCAAAGTAAATGTTAGGGAATAATTTCCCTTCTCATATGATTGAGCATTCAAAGTAAACATGGCTTAACCTTTTATAATAACAGACTCTTTGCAAGATAAACAGTCTCTGTTCATTTAGGAAATCAACCCTTTTGAATCACATTTTAGGCATCCCTTAAAATGCAATTTTAATTCTTGCTGAGATAATCTCTCCTCCACTTCTGAAGGAATGGGGACACAGCAGCTGCTCAGTCAACAGCACTGTGATTTTTCGAGTGGGTATAATGCAGCCTGACCCTCCCATTCAAAAATTTGTTTAAGAACGGACATAAACAAACATACATTTCTTTAGAACATAAAGAAACATATATTTAACAATTTTTCAATTTAAATATTTGTGTGTTTTTAATTTTCTCCATTTTCGACAAACCTAAAAATATTTCACACAATAATTATTTTCATTTGAATTCACTGTACTTAATGTACAGTAGCAAGAAAACGTATGTGAACCCCTTGCAATTAACAGATTTTTCTGAAGTAATTTGCCATATAATGTGATCTGATCCTCATCTATGGCCAGCCATACACAGTTTGAATCTTCCCCCCGGTTTCAGTATGGCCCGGCCGAGATTCAAACCATTAATGGGCAGGCTGAATGTACCAATCGATCGATTGATCAACTTGGGTACAACCAGCCTGCCACATTAACTGGCAATTATTGCAAGCGGCTGCTAATGCCGCTAGCACTAACCACATCAGAGACGGCTACCCACCCAAAATTCACACCGTCTATGGCCTGCCTAAGTCATAATAGACAAACACAATGGGGTTGATTTACTGAAACCGGAGAGTGAATATTGTAATGCAGCTGTGCATGGTAGCCAATCGGCCTCTAACTTTAGATTGTTCAACTAAACTTTTACAAAAAAAAAAACTAGAAGCTGATTGGTTTGCATGCAGAGCTGCACCAGATTTTGCACTCTCCCATTTTAGTAATTCAACCCCAGGCTGATAACACAAAGACAATAATATTACACTTATAAGCTTAAATACGCAATAATAATATTTTCAAATCTGCAGTTTTTATTGAAATAATATCTGGTGATCAGACCATGAAGGTACATGTTCAGGAACTTCCTGTGATAAGTTGACAAGGCTCTGTCCCTGTCTCCATATTGTGCTCCTATGTTGTCAGTCTGTCACATGTCTGTTCCCGTCTAGACTACAAGGAGCAGTTTTAATAACCATTATGTAGGTATGGCCCACTGTTGTCACCATCAGGAAACCCACACTAAGAATTGTCCATTGTTCAGCCATTGCTGAAGTATATGCATGTAGACAAGTGGCTGCAAAGAGGCATATGGATAGTAAAAGCATTGAGATGGGACAAATCATGAAAAAATAACAAAATAAAAACAAGTATTTTATTTAAAAGAATGTACAACTATTTATGATAAATAGTACTTTAGCAAATTACATATATGATGCAATCTGTAGCTAGCACGCCCATCAGTTTTTGTTTTATTATCTTTTGCTCTTGAAAGTAGATCCATTATTTTTCCACTGCCATTAACAGACCAAGCTGTCCAACACAAATGTCCATTGCAGGGTTCGAGCCCAGCCATAATACACTGGTGTTGTTTACAATAGTCAACGGTCCGAACGGAACCTCTGAACTCCTCTATGGATCGACTGGTGTCAACAGACATGTGTCCGTTGGAACCTGACGACTTCCGATCCTATCCACTAAAAACAGACAGATGGGGATCCATTTCCCATATGTCTGGAGGATGGAAATGGACAAGTGTAAATGGACAGACGGTCCGTTTACTTCTGACCGCCCATAGAGGAGAGCAGGCTATGCCAGGGTTTCCCCTGCATAAGCGGGGCGGACTCCAACCAGTAATCCGCTTGCTCAGCAAAAATCAGCAGACAGATTCCCCCGATGATCAGGCGGACTCCATGGAGCCTGTCCTGTGTGGAAGGGGCCTAAGGTTACTTAATCAAATTAAAAAAAGTGCTAATACTTTAGTGAGATGTGACCCTTGTGCTGTTGTCTTCATTTTATCTGAAATCTTCATCCTCTTATGTCCTCCCCGCCACCATAATCTTCTGCTACAGTGGGGGTGAATAGAACTAAGGGAGCTGTCACAGGCACTCATTCTGCCAGCTACTGCATTCATAGAAGCCAGTACTACATCTATGAATGAAGCAGGATCTTTGAATGGAGGGGGCTGACCTTTCAATCATCCACCCATTCTCCATTCATAGATCTTTTTCATTCATAGAAGCTGAAGTGCTGTATGGAGGAGCTCGCAGAAAGGGTGGAAAATGCCTGTGACAGCGCTTTTAGCTTTAATAACCCCCACCACAGAAGATTACAGAAGCAGGAGTGGGGGCATCAGAGAAGATTTCAGCTAAACCAGGACACAGCAGCACAAGGTACACATCTCACTAAAGTCAAGAAATATTATCAGAGGACTCCTTGGTTGAGCCTTGGAGGACTGAACCTGGACTTTGGCTGGAAAAAAAAATGCTAGGTTGGTCTGTAACATTAATTGCAAAATAGAGCTGGGCTAAACACCAACTAAAATTATGAAAATCAAAGAAAAATTTGAATAATTAAGTCCCAAAATTAAACATAAAAAGTATGATATTAATAATGTCCTTAATAGTTAACATGAATAGATGTCACACCATCCGTGTAGGAAAAAGGTGGAAGAAGTGTATATCACTTCAAAAGAGTCCTCCTCATAACGATGATATGTCACACCACGACAAAAAGTGTGACCTCCACCTCACAAATTTCACGCTTACCAGCTTGCGAACGCTTTGAAGCTTGTGGCTAACACCCAGCCAGGGCTCCCATGGGAGGGGGATTGTGCTGACGTCACTGTGCTGTTTACGAACACGGAAGGTCAGGCATTTTATGCAAGCCAGTCTTTTGAATTCATACTTTTTTATGCGTCTTTGATGTAAGTGCAATACTGTTTTGTATAATAAAGTCACATTTGGTTTTACACTATGGCAAGTATTTCTCTTTCTGGGGGTATCCTTTGAGTGTACCATTTGAAGGAGGGTCCTGGTTTTCTTGAGTCTCGTGGAAGATCTCAATCACTTAAACTGATGTGCTCCATGTTGGAATTTCTCATTCGATGTGAGCTGTCATTTATTCCTCCTCTTTTAAGGATCAAGGCCCTGTCTGGGTATTAGCCACAAGCATCAAAGCGCTTGCAAGCTGGTAAGCGTGTAATTTATGTGGTGGAGGTCACACTTTTTTGTAGTGTGAGATACCACAAGGAGGACTCTTATATATATATATATATATATATATATATATATATATATATATATATATATATATATATATATACATACACACACACTTCTTCCATCTTTTTCTTACAAGTTTGGTGTGACATCTAGTCATGTTACCCATTAAGGAAATTCTTATTATCATACTTTTTATGTTTCATTATGGGACTTAATTATTATCATTTTCTTTTCACGTATTGCTTTTCACAATTTTAGTTGGTGTTTAATGTGCAATTGTGGCTTATGACTGTGTGCATCTATCTCACAGCAGAGTTGCTGCTCTAAGGCCTCGTACACACGGACGGACTGTCCGCTGAAAACGGTCCGCCGGACCGTTTTCAGCGGACAAGTCCGCCCGGAGATTTCTTTCTGATGGTTGTACACACCATCAAACAGAAATCCGCGCGTACACGATACGCGGTGACGTGGCCGCGACGATGACGCGGCAACGTGCGGGGCCCTGGAAGTTCAATGCTTCCACGCATGCATCTAATCACTTTGACGCATGCGAGGGATGGCGGCCGATCGGACCTGTCCGGTGAGTCTGTACAGACGACCGAACATGTCCGACGGACAGGCTTCCAGCGGACATGTTTCTTAGCATGCTAAGAAACATTTGTCCGCTGGAAACCTGTCCGATCTGCCGGAAAATTGTCCGATCGGACGTACAGACGACCGAACATGTCCGCTGAAACTGGTCAGCGGACCAGTTTCAGCGGACATGTTCGGTCGTGTGTACGGGGCCTTAGTGAATGTGGATTATTTAGTGCAGTTTGTTTTTTATTCTTTATTATGGTCTGTAACATTGCTTTGGACACTGGATCCTTCTTGGGTGCTCACCTTGGCATGTAGTGCACCACATTCAGTTAGCCACAAAGTTCTATACGGGTCCAAGGCCGTGGTTCATCACCCAATGGAGCCCTGTCCTTGAAGACTCCTCTGAAAAAATGCCTATCAAGGGGAAGCCAGGATGGGGTATGTGCCTAGCATCCTGCTCTGATTGCTGAAGATATCTGCAATACTAATATTGGGCTTTTTGCCCTTAGTGACACCAGTGTGGTGTGGGCTTTAAGCAGAGTGCAGACTTCAAAACTTTGTCACAACCATGGATCCAGAGAGCCAGCTGTTTGAATTTGGCATCCTTTTTCATCCTCCTGTGTTGCTTGGGCCTGCACATGAGCAACCTCAGTCTCCCTGGCCTCACTGCACATGTGCAGTAACATTATTCTTCCTCTTGGTGTGCATTTAAATTGGCAATGCACCAATTGCTCACATAAGATAACACAGCTATTCTTGAACACTTCCTGGATCTCAACTACTTACAGTGCCCAACACAGAAGGATCCATCCATTCTTCTCTGCAGTAGTAAAGGTTGTGCATACCCCTTTACGGACATCTAGCACCACACAAGGCAAAGATAACTGGACACATAGATCAAAGAAATCGCTGGTGGTAAGAGTACTTTCTTGCCCCAGAAAAAAAGGCTTTCATCCCCACAGGAAGGCCTTTGGCTCCTGAGGCTAGGCTAGAAAGAGTTCCTTTCACCACCCTCAGGTCTCAAGCCCCAAGTCCAATCTTGGATCATACTTTTGTTGGAAAGTATGGACCTCTAAAACCTGCCAAGTAAGCAACCAAGCCCACTTCCCAATGAAGGTGTGCTCCTTTTTGACCATCTGGTTCCAAGAGATCTCAGATGCTCGGTCCAGGGTGTCATATCCAGGGGCTTCAGACTAGAGAGTTTCAGACCCCCCCCCCCCCAGCTTTATACTCTTGAATTTGCTATCTACACATTGTTATCATTAATTTCACTCAGAGAGGGTTGTTACCCTCATTCCGGACAATAATCAATTCCAGGTTTTCCACTTAGCCTATTTATTATTTCAAGGCAAATGGAGGCACTTGCCCCTTTCTGGAAGACTCTTATCTGGTTCCTAGCAGGTCCAGACATTTTGCATGAAATCTGCCAGGTCAGTCATTGCCTCGTTGCTTCAGTACAAACTCCTGTCCCTCCGCTCACATGCTCAGACCCTTCGATCCAAAGGCAGTGTTCAATTTGTGCCTGCATGAAGGTTCAGGGTCTGATGGTAGCCTCCTTCAAGGCAGTAACATACATAGTTTCATTCCAGATCATTGCAACTCAACATTCTTAATGCATGAGACAAACTGACTTGGTCTATAGACTTCCCCAATGCGTCTAACTTGCAAGGCCATTCTCTCCCTAATATGGTAGATTTCCAATCTGACACATTCTCCCAAACCTGTGGAAAAGTCTCACGATGAATGCCAGCCTGTCGGAGAAGTCCTGGATGCCCCCTGGTGCAGGGGACATAGTTGTCAGAGGAAGCTTGACTTCCCATTCACATCCTGGAACTGAGGGCAATTTGATTTTTCTTTTAACATTGGACTTCTCAGCTGTTAGGTCACACAAACTAAATCCAGTGAGACTATAAAATAGTAGAGGCCTGCATCAGCCATCATGCCAGTGTCAAAAGTTGTACTTCTCAATGAGAAGTGGATGTAATTCCGAATTGGGCGGAACTGCATGTTCTGGTCCTGTCTGCTGTCCACATGCCAAGCATGGAAAATCGTCAGGCAGACTTTCTTCATGGTCCTCACCTGGATTCTGGGAAATGGTCTCTCCACCCTGAGGTGTTTCAAATCCTTTGCCATAAGCAGGGAACACTGGACGCAGATCTTCTAACATTCAGGTTTAACAGTAAACTGGACAGATTTTTCACCGGGTCCAGGGACCCTTGGGCCTTCACAATGGATGCTCTGGTGACTCCATGGGATCAGTTCAACCTGATCTATGAATCTCCTCCCTTGTCTGCTTCTTAGGATCAAAATGGATAGCATTCAAGTGATCCTCATTGCACCCAACTGGCTCAGGAGGTTCAGATTCCTGGCAGAATCTCCATAAGCCAGTCCACCATCCTGCTTTTTTGATCTCTGGCTTTAATGGCATGGTTCTTGAAGCCCAGGTTCTGAAGGACAGTGGCCTATCGGATTTGGTCATCCTTATATTCCTAAAGGCTAGGAAGTCAACTTCTCACAAATCTACCATCGGACATGGAAGGCCTAGTAAATTCCATCCTAGGAAGTAGTTTGTGGGATGCTTCATGTCTTTCCTTCGTTTCTTAGTTATGACATTTGCTGCTCTGAGTTCTGTTGAGCCCTTTGTGGACCTGTTGTTACATGCGCCTTTTAGCATGTGTTTGCTGTGTTGCCCACCCCTCAGTTAAACAGTTTTTGGGTGCCTCATTGTTAAGACCACAGACCCTGTGTGCCGTACTGTAAGATTAAGAGGGAGCCTAAAGCAGCATGTTCTTCTGAAAAGGTAAGTATTTCACCCCTTCATTTATCAACCCCAACAATAAAAATTCTTTGTCAGATGTTTTCCTGATATAAGTGTAGCAGAAGCATTTATAAACCCTTTCTGTTATCAGGTCTGGAGTAAGTAAATTTTTTTATTTTTGTTGTAGCTGACATGGGCTTTGCTCGATTATTCAATTCACCATTGAAACCACTAGCAGATCTGGATCCAGTTGTGGTTACATTTTGGTACAGAGCTCCAGAGTTGTTGCTTGGTGCAAGACATTATACTAAGGCTATAGGTAAGAGATTAAGTTAAAACAGAATATTTTGTGATTGTTGCTATAATCTCTCCAACAAAAATCACAAATCTTTTTGTATGTTTATTCTATCAGAAATGTATACATTGTTTAATGTTTAAACTGTACAAGACCAACTAAATAAAACTTGTTACAAAAATGTATTTTTTTGTGGTCAAGAAATATAATGTGTTGATGGAATATTAACCAATACACATTCCTTTTAAGAACATCTGAACAGGTCATGTTTCTATACGTTTTGTATGCCAACAGAAACACACTAACTTGCTTTTAGATAATTACAGTTTAGTAATAAAGATTATTATGAGTGACACAAAAATCTCAAAAACATGTATGAGATCATCAATTTAGTGTACATATGTCAGCATCTGAAGGTGCAATGCAGGCACCAAGAGGGGACTATATTCTATAAATGTATACAAAGCATGAATTTACACTTCCCGGTAGTATGGATTTTTGTCCTTTTTGGCCCACTATTTTACATGTGCCCTTACTGTCAAATTAGAACATGCAGGAGATGGGTATGTTGACATTGTCAGGAAGCCTTGAACATCTTAGGGCCCTTTCACATGTACGGACAGTATGGGCCAGATTCACGTAGATCTGTGGCGGCGTAACGTATAGCATTTATGTTACGCCGCCGCAAGTTTTACGGGCAAGTGCTTGATTCACAAAGCACTTGCCTGTAAAGTTGCGGCGGCATTGCGTAAATTCCCCGGCGCAAGCCAGCCTAATTCAAATGATCCGGGTAGGGGGCGTGGATCATTTAAATTAGGCGCGTTCCCGCGCCGAACGTACTGCACATGCGCCGTCCCTAAAATTTCCCGACGTGCATTGCGCTAAATGACGTTGCAAGGACGTCATTGGTTTCAACCTGAACGTAATTGACGTCCAGCCCTATTCACGGACGAGTTACGCAAACGACGTTAAATTTCAAAATTTCGACGCGGGAACGACGGCCATACTTAACATAGGATACGCCACCTAGGGGGCATGTTTATCTTTACGCCGCTTATCTCTTACGGAAACGGCGTAAATTTACTGCGACGGGCAAGTGTACGTTCGTGAATCGGCGTAACAACTCATTTGCATATTCTACGCCGACTGCAATGGAAGCGCCACCTAGCGGCCAGCGTAAATATTGCACCCTAAGATACGACGGCGCAGGCTGTCGTATCTTAGGCATGTTTAAGTGTATCTCAGTTTGAGCATACACTTAAACATACGACGGGCTTAGATTCGGAGTTACGTCGGTGTATCTACTGATACGCCAGCGTAACTCTTTGTGAATCTGGCCCTATGTCTGTATTTCATCCATCCGTTTTTGGATGAAATATGGACATACATGTATCCCTATGGGATAGCGGGTGTCAGCGGATAAATATCTGCTGACACCTGATGTCATCGGTCCCCGCTATGGTCCGATTCTGCAGACTGAGGAAAATACAAATTTTCCATCGTCTGCAGAGACAGATGGTCCGTGTTCATCCGATCCCCCCATAGAGGAGAGCGGAGATCTGACAGGGTGGTCCCTGCACACATCTGCCGGCTCAGTGGGGATCAACTGAGCGATCCCTGCTGAGCAAGCGGATAAGAAAGGTACGGATCCTCATGGGATCCGTACATGGGAAAGGGCCCTTAGATTACAGGAGCTTACAATTCAGGGCTTCCATGCTGCATTAGAGAGCAACCAAATGTATGTGCAGGCATTGCTTGACTCTTGCTGGGGTCTGCTCACTACTCTTGGGGTACTAGCAGGTGTCATTTGAAAAAACTCTATTTCAGAAAAAAGTAATCAATGTCTGTCACATAAACTAGCATTGCCTGCTATATCTACAGCGTATCTGCTACTGGTATACTCACATAATCTAGTACTCTTGCTTTTGTTTGTTTTAGTGAAATGTTTGCAGTATACAGTATATGCATACACACACATACATATATACTTCTATGACTTTAGAATTAACAAAGCTTCTTACAGTTGACATACTATATATGAAAATACAACAATACAAAACATACATAAAAGTATCAAAACAACAGGAAAAAATTCAATGGAATAATAGGATAGGGATTCAGGCTTTAAACATCCAAAATCCCTATTTATTGCCAGGAATTATAGAATGTGTTTGTCGTATGACCAGTTGGAATGTAACCAAATGTGGCGTTGATTAGTTTAAGGTTTTTTACACCAGGAGTGCAGGAACCAGAAACGTTATGAACTCAGTACCCAGGTGTTTCCTTTCTGAAAGCACTGTGATCTTTTTTCCCATTCATGACATTCTATTTTTTTCCTGTTTAGTGAATATATGAATTGTGTTTCTGATATAGAAACACAATGCTTACAATCTCAGGGGCACAGGCACTAGCTGTGCCTTCATGTCCTCAACCATTACATGCATTGCATTGGTATGATGGCCCAAATGTGTTTGGAAGAAAGTATTCTGTCCATGTTCCATTGTTTGTTCTTATTGTCAGTTGTCAGTCATCACCTTCCCGTGGCTGCCTTAGGTGTCACTTTGTTGGGAATATCTAGTAATATTCCTAGAATTATTATTATTATTCTTTAAAGTTTCTTATTGCTTGTGACACTAGTAGCTGGGACTTGGTTACTTGAAAACCTTCTGTTTGGCTTCCATTCGGGGGCGGATCCTGGGAGGGGGAAACAGGAAAATATTGTACACACGGCCGGGAATCCCGTCAGGGAAAGAACTTTGGTTTTCCTGACGGGATTCCTGGCAAGCTTTCCATGCTTTCCGAGTGTACACACGGGCCATTTAAAAGAACGTGGTGACATCATCGACTACGACGAGCATGCACTTGTCACATTTGATGCCGTTGCCGCCATCTTGCTACACCCTACACTGCCCTTATATGCTACCGCGCATGCGTTGAAGTCTTTTCAAGCATGCACGGGTTTACGTGGAGACAGGTAAGCATACACGCGCTCAGTTTTCTCGGCAGGAAACACTCTGCCGAGAATCCCAACGAGAAAATAGAGAGCAGGTTCTCTATTTTTCTCGTCGAGATTTCCCGACGAGAAACCATACACACGCACGGTTTTCTCGGCAAAAAGCTCTCCCAGCAGCTTTCTTGCTGAGAAAACCGCGCGTGTGTACGAGGCTTGACTCCCGAGTCTCTCATATCAGTACCATCAGCAGCGGTGCAGAGAGAGAGAGACCCTGTTGTCTTCATGCCACGCTTAAGCCTGGAGAAGATGGAGGGAGGAGGTGGGTGGGGCCACGCCACTGACCTGGCATCTACTGTTCACTTCACTGGGTGCTAGCACATGTGCCGCCTGTCGTCTAGCAACCAGTGACGTCAGTCACTTCAGAGCCGTTGACGAGGAGGAGGAGAATCCCAGCATTCAGCACGGGGCCTTCTTTCTTCTCCATGCCTAGTGAGAGTGTTGGCTCCATCCATCTCCTTGGAAAAGAAAAAAAGGAATAGTGCTCTCTACAGGGACAACCCAATCCATACACCAGGTCCATTTAGAGGTGCCAAGGCTTGATGTGACAACCCAATCCATACACCAGGTCCATTTAGAGGTGCCAAGGCTCGATGTGTCCCAACACACTCCACCCACCTCCTCCCTCCATCTTCTCCACACTCCAGCACGGCGTGAACACAGAATGAAGCAGTGGCTGTTTGTCACTGTCATCTGATGCTGCCTGCAGTGCTATCCCGGATCCCGCTCATCTCCATTGCTCCTCCATGGGAGCCCCTCCCCCACCAGTGTGCTAAAGTATTTAAATACAAGTCAGTACAACAACTAATGAATGTGTAAAATCACAGAATACATGTATACCATTATTTATAAAAAAAAAATGATGCTATTTTAGTATTAACATGGTATCTTAGCGCAGTTTATTTTGTTTTTTCCAAGTATTAACATTGTAGTCTTGTTCAATCTTAACTACTTCAGCTCTGAAACTCTCACCCCCCCCCCCCCTTCATGACCAGGCCATTTTTTGTGATGCCACGCTGCATTACTTTAACTGACTGGCAATTGCGTGGTCATGCAACGCTGAACACAAGTAAAATTGATGTAATTTTTTCTCCACAAATAGAGCATACTTTTGGTGATATTTGATCACCTCTGCGTTTTTTTTTTTTTCGCTATAAACAAAAAAGATTCACAAGATGAACAGAGTGCTCCGTGTTCCTGGTTAGCCTGGTTAGCAAGATCACTCTGTTTTTCTCTGACAGAATGATGGTCTGCCTTGTTTACATAGGCAGACCACCGTTCTCTCTGTGGGGAGCAATCGTTGGTGGCTGGTGGACATCGCTTCTGCCGGATCCGCTTTTTGGTTCCCCCTCTGGCCAATCAGGACTGTATGATACGTTAAATACAGTTCTGTAAGCAACACCTTATTTTCTGTCAGTGCCCCTCCGGACACTAGACTCTGGATCGCCCCTGCTTCCATTACATTTTCATCTTTTTAGCAAAACTGAAACCCCTATACTGACTTCACAAAGCTTATCCTCGCTGCTGAGTTTCTGAAAGTCCTTGTTCAAACACTTCCTGTTATCATCAAGTGACAATGCTCTGTATCTGGCTTGTGTTTCTGCACTATCAGTGTGTCACATGAGCTTCCAATGGAGTGTATGTACAGTACAGACCAAAAGTTTGGACACACCTTCTCATTCAAAGAGTTTTCTTTATTTTCATGACTATTGTAGATTCACACTGAAGGCTTCAAAACTATGAATTAACACATGTGGAATTATACATAACAAGAAAGTGTGAAACAACTGAAAATATATTTCATATTCTAGGTTCTTCAAAGTAGCCACCTTTTGCTTTGATTACTGCTTTGCACACTCTTGGCATTCTCTTGATGAGCTTCAAGAGGTAGCACCCCATCACTCTCCTTCTTGGTCAAATAGCCCTTACACAGCCTGGAGGTGTGTTTGGGGTCATTGTCCTGTTGAAAAATAAATGATGGTCCAACTAAACGCAAACCGGATGGAATAGCATGCCGCTGCAAGATGCTGTGGTAGCCATGCTGGTTCAGTATGCCTTCAATTTTGAATAAATCCCCAACAGTGTCACCAGCAAAGCACCCCCACACCATCACACCTCCTCCTCCATGCTTCACGGTGGGAACCAGGCATGTAGAGTCCATCTGTTCACCTTTTCTGCGTCGCACAAAGACACAGGGGTTGGAACCAAAGATCTCAAGTTTGGACTCATCAGACCAAAGCACAGATTTCCAATGGTCTAATGTCTATTACTTGTGTTCTTTACCCAAACAAGTCTCTTCTGCTTGTTGCCTTTCTTTAGCAGTGGTTTCCTAGCAGATATTCTACCATGAAGGCCTGATTCACACAGTCTCCTCTTAACAGTTCTAGAGATGTGTCTGCTGCAAAAGGTGGCTACTTTGAAGAACCTAGAATATGAAATATATTTTCAGTTGTTTCACTCTTTTTTGTTATGTATAATTCCACATGTGTTAATTAATTCATAGTTTTTTTTTTTTTTCAATAACATTTTTATTAAACATTTTTTTTTAACAAAGACTTTATACCAAAAGACACATATATTACATTTATATATTGACATACATACAACAACACACACACACATGGTCTAATAATCCCTTATGTAGGTTAATCTTTGGTGGTACTTATTCAAAAGTGCATAGTGCTTCATCCTATCCTCCTCTGCTCCATGTGCCCCTCTTTAAGACATTCCCCCTGATTCACTTTAATAGCTCTCTGGACAGGTACAGGTAGGTACGGATAGGCTCCAGGTACAGGGAGTGGTAGAGATGTAAAGATGGAGGGAAGGTGAGAGGAGAGAGGAGAAAGAAAAAAAAAAACACAACAAGGGGAAGTACTCTAACCTTCCCAATATGTAGGTATGAATCGTGAGTTTAATTCATAGTTTTGATGCCTTCAGTGTGAATCTACAATTTTCATAGTCATGAAAATAAAGAAAACTCTTTGAATGAGAAGGTGTGTCCAAAAAAGCCATTGAGCTGCAACAAAGAATGAAAAAAGGCAAAAGCAAGTATTTTAAAGCTGACGTTTAGTGATTTATTTATTTTTAAATCAGCACCAGGGATAGTACTTGCATGAATGACGAGTGTCCAGTGCACTTTCTTCTGTCCTCAGCCTCCCAAATACCAACAGAGCTGTGATCTTCCAGTGCTGCGGGGGTTAATACGAGTAGCTCTACCTCCACCTTCACAGACACTCGTCAAAAGTGCTGGCTATGCCATCCCTTTCTGCTCCCTGCTCCTTTTATAGAAGCTGTACTATCATTTCGCACAATGAAAAACCTTCTCTGAATGAAAGTACCGTGCAGTTCAAGTTCAAGTGAAGCCACTTGTATCCAGGGGGCAGAGATTTGGGAGCAGCAACCAGCACATGGGACATTCTTCATTCATGTAGTACCGTCCCTAGTGCTGATTTAAAAATATAAGAGGTAAAATCACTAATCTTCAGCTTTAGAAAAATTATGATAGATTGTTTTAGCAAGCATAATTTTTGTTCAATTAGGGTTTAAATTTACTGGGCCAGATTCAGATAGAGATACGACGGCGTATCTCCTGATACGCCATCGTATCTCTGAGTTCCGTCGGTCGGATCTATGCGGCTGATTCATAGAATCAGGTTCCGCATAGATCTCCCTAAGATCCGACAGGTGTAAGTGACTTATACCGTCGGATCTTAGGCTGCATTCTCACGCTGGCCGCTAGGTGGCGCTTCCGTTTGTATACGCGAGGAATATGCAAATGAGGAGTTATGCCGATTCAGAAACGAACGACCGCCCGGCGCTTTTTTTTTACGTCGTTTGCATTCAGCTTTTTCCGGCGGAAAGTTACCCCTGCTATATGAGGGGTATGTGCGGCGTATCCTATGTTAAGTATGGCCGTCGTTCCCGGGTCGAATTTTGAATTTTTTACGTCGTTTGCGTAAGTCGTTCGCGAATACGGATGGACGTAATTTACGTTCACGCCGAAACCATTGACGTCCTATCGACGTCATTTGGAGCAATGCACGCTGGGAAATTTAGCGGACGGCGCATGAATAAAGCACTTGCCTCAAAAACTTGCGCCGGCGTAACGTAAATCAGATAGGTTACGCGGATCTAAAGATCCGCTAACCTATCTGAATCTAGACCACTGTGTGCAGCATTACAGCTGAGGTAGGTCTCAGCATAGCTGATAAAGTTGTACCTCTTACAAATGCTGTCTGTTGTGGTCAGCTCTCTCATTTGTAAAAAAAAGAAAAATCACCCAAAGCTTAACTGACAAATAGTCATTATATAAACCATTGAGTAGCTGCTGTTAAGTCAAGTGTAAAATAGTGCATTTCTAACACTGCCCATACTTCCTTTTGCTGTTATTTGGACCTTTGAATGTGTTCAACGAACATTATCCAAATAAATAGCCTCATCACACAAAAGATAATATTTTTGTCCAAGGATAACAGCGTGTTGGCAAAACATCAGGTGGCAGCTGTGTTTCTTACTAGTGTGGAAATTCTTAGATGTGACAGCTCCAGGTGTTGGATGTATTGTGATAGAAAGTTGCTGGCCAGCCAAGCTCATTCTTAAATAACTATGTGCTTAATGGTATTAGAGGAATGTGAAGTTTAAACAGGTGCAGACATTTTTGTCATGTTTTATTATAAATGACAACCAACACGTACCCTAGTGACTAATTCAGAAGAACATCCTATCCAAAAAAAATATTTTGTCAATGTAGTGTTAGCACTTTAGACTGTTGACCAGAGCAAGTGATTCTTGTTTAATCTCTTTAAAACCATTGTCTTGTCAGAAGGCTTTTTTTTTTTTTTTCCAAATAACTTTTTTTATTGAATAGAAAAAAATTAGGTTGCATACAGTATACAAGAACATATGACACAGCATAAGGGTAGACAGGATAATAAGGCACGCGTCTGCCTGTGTGACATGTATTTAAGTACTAAGTAACACAGGCCTTTTACATGTGTCTTGGCAATAGCGAACACAAAACTGAAGATGAAAATACCATAGCACATCAATATGCATACGTGTACTGCAAAACGTCGAACATGGAGGGGGCCTCAGGGGTACCCCCAGAAGAGAGGAAGGAGAAAAGAAAGGAGAGAAAAGAAATAGGAGGGGGGGTAGAGAGGTAAGAAGAGGGAAAGATCATCGAGTTAGCTCAGTTACCTGATCACGGTGGGTCCTCCCGAAGATGCCAAGGCGCCCAGACCACGTCGTGGGCTTCCAACCTGTCCTGTATCCTGGCAGTCATTCTCTCCATCAGCTCCACATCTTTGATTCTAGTGAACAGGGTCCCCGGGTCAGGGGGAGAGCGTTTTTTCCAATGTAGAGCTACAAGGCATCGGGCAGCTGTGAGCTGTAAACGTTAGCTTTCTACAAGGCAACAAGGTTCTCAGGGGAGATAGGCCCAGGAGGAAGAATTTGGGGGACATGGGGATCTGTGCTTCCAGGAGGCGGCCCAACAGTTGTTGCACCTCAGTCCAGTAGGGGACAATCAGCGGGCAGTTCCAGTAAATATGAAAAAGGGAGCCTCTGTCTCCCTGACACCGCCAGCAACGGTCGGAGCTAGCAGGGTATATAGAATGAAGCACATCGGGGGTCATATACCAAAACAGGAGAACCTTATATGTATTTTCCTTGTATAGAGTACATAGTGAACTCTTTGCTGCCTGAGACCAGATAGTCCGCCATTGCTCTATGGGTATTACCCTTATTGAAGCCCTTTTCCCATCGAATCATATAAGAGTGTTTACCTATGGATTCCAGGGGATAGGCATTCAATATTTTGTAAATATCAGAAATTAAGCCTTTTTGGGCCGTCCCGGCCAAGACCAACCGTTCAAAGGGAGTTGGAGGGGGAAATTGCAGGGTGGGTGCTATGGAAAGGGCGTAATGGCGCATCTGCAAGTAACTATAGAATACCTGCCGGGGGATATCAAATTTAGATTGTAGGCTGGCGAAGGGCAATAGTTTACGCGACAAGGGATCTACCAAATTCCCAAAGTGGAATAGGTTCCGGGACGTCCATGGGTAAGACATTTGTCGGGTGAGGCTATCTGGCACCTTGGGGTTGTACATAAATGAGGTCAAAAGCGAGCTTTCCGAGGACAGACCACAGGGTCGCGACAGCCGACGCCATAGTCGTTGGAGCTGTGACACAGAGCCCAACATACGGTCAGAGGGAACCTCCACATTCACCAGAAGGCTTTTTTTAATACTTTGTTCAAGATGTGTACCACAAAGTATTTGGGCACAGTTACAAAAGTCTGTATTTCATTTCTTCATCACTAGGCTTCGCTTATGCCCAGAACACACCATCGTTTTTCCTGACGTTTAAAAACCCATTGTTTTTCACAACGTGATTGCTCTCACCTGGCTTGCATACAGACGTTCATGCAAAAAAACGTCCGACCAAAGCACGGTGACGTACAACACGTACGACAGGACTATAAAGGGGAAGTTTCTTTCAAATGGCGCCACCCTTTGGGCTGCTTACTTGATTCTGAGCATGCACGTTTTTTTCCCCTCGCAAAAGCATACACACGACCATTTTTCGCGATGAGAAAAAGACTGACTTGAAACACGACGAGAAAAAAGAGGGCTGGTTTCAATTTTTTGCAGGCAGTTTTTCCGTTGAGAAAACTGCTAGGGAGCATATAACACACAACCGGTTTTCACGACCAATATAAAAAATGGCAGTTTTCTCGTCGTAAAAAACGGTCGTGTGTACGAGGCTCAAGACTTACATTTAGTCAAAAAAGGTTTAAAAAAAAATCAGCAAATGTGACATTACTTACAGTCAGCTTAATGTGTCCCTTGTTCTGCTGACTGCAGATTTAGGGTTGGATTCAGATAGAATGGTCTATCGATCCGCCCGGCGTAACGTATCTCAGATACGATACACCGCCGTAATTTAGGGCGCAAGTTCCGTATTCAGATACAACTTGCGCCCTTAGTTACGGCAGCGTAACTTATCTGTGTCGGCGCAAGCCCGCTTAATTCAAATGTGGATGATGTGGGCGTGTTTTATGTATATTAACTGTGACCCCGCGTATTTGACGTTTTTTTACGAACGGCGCATGCGCCGTTCGTAAAAAATCCCAGTGCGCATGCTCGAAAATCCGCCGCAAAACGTCATTGCTTTCGACGTGAACGTAAATTACGTACATCCCTATTCGCGAATGACTTACGCAAACGACGTAACAAAAATTAAACTCGACACGGGAACGACGGCCATACTTAACATAGGATACGCCTTATATAGCAGGGGTAACTATACGCCAAAAAAAGCCTAACGTAAACGACATAAAAAAAAGCGCCGGCCGGACGTACGTTTCTGAATCGGCGTAACTACCTAATTTGCATATTCCTTGCGTAAATATACGGAAGTGCCACCTAGCGGTCAGCATAAATATGCAGCCTAAGATACAACGGCGTAAGAGACTTACGTCGGTCGGATCTTAGGGAAATCTATGCGTAACTGATTCTATGAATCAGGCACATAGATACGACCGGCCAGACTCCGAGATACGACGGAGTATCAGGAGATACGCCGTCGTATCTCCTATCTGAATCTACCCCTTAGTTGAAATCTTCTGTCTCTGTTCCACCCCACCCCAGCTACCACAATGTTCCAGTGCTGCAGAGGTAAATAGATCTGTAGGACCTATCATATGCACTTTAAGAGTGCCAACTATGCCCGACCTTCCCATTCCCCTTCTCCATTCATAGAAACTGTACTATAGCTTCCATAAAAATGCAATCTGTGAATGGAGGATGGGCAGATGAATGAAAGTTCCGCCACCTCCATTCACAGGGTACTCAGATAACCCTCTGCTAAAGAAACTCCTTCAAACCTTTGGCTGGTTAATCATCTTCCGAAAATCTGCCCTCTTTCCTCACACCATCTGAAGAACTTAGGTCTAATCTTGGACACAGCTGAAACCTGAATATCTTAATCACACTGTATCAGACATAGGCTAAGCATTCATAGACCCTGGTTTATAGAATGGCACCTTCAAGTGATTGGACACTGGCAATCTTTTGAGGACTTGGCATCTGGGTGTTAGTATACCTCACTCTGTGAGTCCTCAGGTTTTTGCTAGTGTCATAAGGGGATGGATCTCTTCTCCCTTATGGAGAAATCACTCTTAGCTTAAATACTTCTTTATTTTCTTTTTGGATTTCTCAAACAACTTTTCACTATTTTATAAAACAACAATAGAAGCAGTGCATACAAATCAGTACAACTTTGGTAAAACCTTGGGAACTCTACCCAGAGCCCACACTGTGCTTCAGGCACTGGATCCTGCATGAATACTCACCTCGGTGGTGGTGGTGACAAAAGGGCCACATTCGATCTGCTGAAGGCCCACACAACACTCATAGTGTTGATGCATCCCATGCATCAGAGTAGATATCAGCTATAACACCGGTCTTTGCATCCCGATTCTAGCTATGTTTCACTATTTCAGACATGCATTAAGCGACATCACCATTCATCAGACAAATAACGGCTTTAATACAGCGATTTTTGCCCAGGGCTCAAAAACGCCAAACCTCTTCTCCTACTCCTGCTAATTCTTTACCTAAGTCAGATACTGATATGCTTGCTCTAGACAAGACAGGCACAGAAGGGAATGAAGAGGCAGTACTGGAGGAAGCTGCGGAAGATTTTTCATCCTCAAATTGCCACTATATTGAAGAGAATCTTCAGGCAACCTGCTTGCTAACATGAAAAAGCTCACTACTGCTGTCTGCAAAAAGCCTTGGCATTGTGCAGCTTGATTCTCCTCTGTCTCGCTATGGCCCTTTGGATGAGAAAAATCTTTTTTTGTTCATGAACGGATAGTAGGTGCAATCTATGACAACTGGATCACTCTAGGCGGGATACTCACTCCAGCCAAAATATTTGCCGAACTCTATCCAGTGGAAGAAGAGTGGTCTATTCCTGTGGTTGATCCTGCCACCTCAGTGTTAAACAAACACATCACTGCATGTATTGAAGATGTTTCTTATTTTAAAGATTCTGCAGATGTGTGTGTAATGTTGCTTTGGGCACTGAATTCTGCATGGGGTGCTCATCTTGACACTTGGTGCAACACATTGAGTCAGCCTTAGGTTGCTCTACAGGTTCAGGGTCCATCACTATGGAACCCAGTCTCTGAGCACGCCTTCATGGGTATGCCCACTGTGTCATTTATATACAGCCTGGACATTTATATACAGCCCTATGTTTGAAATTCACTTCATGGTGCAAACTTTTCAAATGAATGCTAAACGTCAACCACTGAAAGTTCAGTCTCACATGAATGACTGGGTATTCATCAGACCACTGATTGCACACTTTAATGCCAATTCTTCATAGGGCCCTTATAAAGTACTCTGGCACTTTCTGCCCTTTCATCAAGATAATCTGTTGCAAATTGTTCTTCACCTGGGTTATCATGCACTCCAGGTAAAAGGTAGCCAATTCCAAACAGCAAGCAAACATTCACTCTGAGAATTCTGCACACAACTCAACAACAGAGTGAAAATGCTTTCCTTGCATCAGAGCAGGACCCGATTTAGACAACAGTCCTTGCTCTAATTGTAGCTCTATCTCAGGCACACAACAAGCAACATATCTAAGGCAGATTTTTCAGCAACTATGTCACAATTCCTAGGACAACTAACAGTTTTAATACAGCCATCACTATCCATAGCTACCGTATAACTCCTTGATCCTAGAGCACCACCATCTGTGGAAAGGGAATCAAGAGGACCCAGAAGCAAAGTTTTCTAGCATATTGCAATGGACACTAAACAAGTTGGAATACAAAACCTCCAACATTGGTGTCAGTGAGTGCAGTAATAATTCCCAGCATTGGTGTCAGTGGATGCAAAAATAACCCCCATCATTGGTGTTGGTGTTATTTTTGTACTCACTGACACCAATACTGAGGTTTCTTATTGCACCCACTAACACCAATGATGGGGGTTATTATTGCATCCACTGACACCAGTGATGAGGTTTATTACCCACCTACTGACATCAATGTTGGGGGTTATTATTAAGTCCAGTGACACCAATGTTGGTGTTATTATTGTACTCACTGACACCAATGCTGAGGTTTCTTATTGCACCCACTAACATTGGTGTCACTGGACTTAATAATAACCCCTAACATTGGTGTCAGTAGGTGAGTAATAAACCTCAGCATTGGTGTCAGTGAGTGCAATAATAAACCCTAGCATTGGTGTCACTGGACTTAATAACCCACAACATTGGTGTCAGTAGTCGAATAATAAACTCCTGCATTGGTATTAGTGGACCCAGTAATAACCCCCGGCATGCGATGCAATAACAACCCTCAGTATTGGTGTCAGTATACGCAATATTAGCCACCAATATCGTTGTCAGTGAACTAAATAATAACCCCCAACATTGGTGTCAGTGGACGAAAAGAAAATGCCCAACATCGATCTCATTAGAAGCAATAATAACCCCCAGCATCAGTGTCAGTGGATGATGTAATAACCCCAAGCATTGGTGTCAATGGAGGCAATAATAACCCACAACATTGGTTTTAATAATAACCCCTAACATAGGTGTCAATGGACGCAGTTATAACCCCCAACATTGGTGTCCATGGATGAATTAATAACCCCCAGCATTGGTGTCATTGCAAGCAGTAATAGCCCGCATCACTGGTGTCAGTACTATTAACCCCCCCACACACACACATTAATGGTCACTGACAGTGAAATTTAACCCCTCTACCCCCACCTGCATTGGTGGTCACCGGCAGTGAAATGTAATCCTCCATACGTTGGTGGTCAGTGGCAGTGAAAGTTAACCCCCCTGCTTTGGTGGTTACAGCAGTGAAAGTTAATCCTTCTCCCTCCCACTGACACCAGTGCGGAGGCTTATGGCAGTGAGGGAAAGTTAATCCCCACCCCCTCCTATTGGTGATCACTTACCTATCACATTCTCCCAGTCCCCTCTCTCTCTGCCCGTGGGCCGGAAGTTTACTTTGTTTGACTCTGCCCACACTACAGCTTCTCTTTCAGTGTTGGGTGCTGGAACACAGAGTGTTCCAGCTCCACCCATACCGCTGCCACTCTGTCAAACTCATAGAGATGTCACAGGAGGGGATGGTTCTTCCACAGTGGATAATTAAAAAAAAAACTCCCCAGGTGCCTCTACCACTTCAAAATTCAGAGCACCTCAACGTTAGGCCCAGGCTTAAAATTCAAAACCTAAGTTCAGCCTTTCCTTTGAGTGTATGATTTGGACCACCAAGTCTTCACCAAAGCTCTCTCTAGGAGCCATAACTCTTGTTACAGTTTGCTTCTTGCCGGGTCACAGACATCCAAGACTGGTGGTTTCAAAGAGGCACAAAATAGACTATACCCCCCACCCTTTTATTCTTACAAATCAACTAAAATCTAACCAAGGATGGTCAGATTTGCAGATTGCACTGAGCCATTAAACCTTTTCCCAGTACCAATGCTCAACAGGGTATTCATCCTATCCTAGACCTAATAGACCTAAAATCCTTCAACAAATACCTTCAAATTCCCAAATTTTTCTTCAGATCCGCAAGGTCAGTTATTGCCTTTTTTAAAAAAAAAGGAGAATACTTGGCATCCATAGATATCCAAGTTGCTTATGAACATATTCCCATTTATCCACCTTGTCAGCGCTTTCTGCTCTTTGCAGGTGCAGTAGGAGACAATCACTTCCAGTTTATCACACTACCGTTTGGTCTTTACTCTGCTTCCAGAGTATTCACAAAGGTCCATGCACCTTCCCTTGCCCTTATAAGAACTTAGGGCATCATTCAGATGCTTTAGGATTTGGGTTGGGTGATCAACTTTCAAAATTCCTCTCCCTTTCTTCTCTTTGCCAGGAATGCCTGGGTCTGATCCTAGACAAATCTGAAGCAAAGGTATTCCCTCCAGAGAAGAAACTGCTTTCACTCATAGCTCAAGCTTGTAACTTAAGGTTAAAGATTCTTCATGAACGTTCAGGTTCTCATGGTAGCCTCCTTTGAGGCTGTTCCATTTGCCCAATTTCAATAAACACCCCTCCAGCGCAACATTGTGTTGGCATGGAACGGGTAGGCTCTTGACCTACCAATGCTTCTCTTCAACCAGGCAAATATTTCCTACCTTGGTGGATCTCCAGCCCAGCGTTAACCATAGGGAAGACTTTCCATTCATATCACTGGAAAGTAATATTGACAGATGCCAGGCTCTCAGGCTAGGGAGGACCGTTCCAGTACCTCACAGTTCAGGGAACATGGTGGAAGCCAAGCTCCTCATCAACATCCTGGAGCTCAAAGCAGTTAGAATAACTCTGCAACATTGGATCCCCCTTCTGCAAGGAAACTCTATCAAGGTGCAATTAAACTGCATATATGGCCTATATCAGTCACCAGGGGGGCACCAGATGTCATACAGCCAGATCATCTCATGGATAGAGAAACACTGTCTAGAGATCTCTGCGTTCCACATCCAAGAAATGGACAACTGTCAGGTGAATTACCCTTAACGTCAGTGCCTGGATCGGGGGGTCCTCAATCTTTTTTAACAGGGGGCCAGTTCATGGTCCCTCAGACTGTTGGGGGACCGGATTATAGTTTGAAAAAAATATAAACAAATTCCCACCCATCACAGACTCCTTTCCATCACAGACTCCTCTCTTTCACAGATAACTCTCCATCACAAAGCCCCCCATCATAGACTCCCCCCATCACAGACTCCCCCCATCACAGACTCCCCCCCCCCATCACAGACTCCTCTCCATCACAGACTCCTCTCCATCACAGACTCATCTCCATCACAGATCCCCCCATCACAGGCTCCTCTTCATCACAGATCCCTCCATCACAGATCCCCCCATCTCAGACTCCTCTCCATCACAGACTCCTCTCCATCACAGACTCCTCTCCATCACAGACTCCTCTCCATCACAGACTCCTCTCCATCACAGACTCCTCTCCATCACAGACTCCTCTTCATCACAGACTCCTCTTCATCACAGACTTCTCTTCATCACAGACTCCTCTCCATCACAGATTCCTCTCCATCACAGATTCCTCTCCATGACAGACTCTCCCCCATCACAGATCCCCCCATCACAGACTCCTTTCCATCACAGATCCCCCTTCACAGATTCCTCTCCATGACAGACTCTCCCCATCACAGACTCCTCTCCATCACAGATCCCTCCATCAGACTCCTCTCCATCACAGAGCCCCCATCACAGATCCCCCTAATCACAAGGATCCCCATCACAGAGCCCCATCACTCCCCCATTACAAAGCCCCCCATCACAGATCCCTCCAGCGATATTACACTGTCCCTTCCATAAGAACGCATCACTTCCCCTCTGCAGCACTCCCCTATCTTATTCACACAAGACGCGAAGCACGGCAGGTCTGGACCAAGCGTTGGACTTTTTAAGTAAAAGGCAGATGATTGATTGCTGCCTAGTAACCAATTACCCACTTCTTAACTCGAAAAGTCCCGCCCTTTGTCTGGACCTGTCATGCATCGCGTCTTGTGTGAATATTGTAGCAGAGGGGAGGGGAAGTGATGCAATCTTATAAAAGGGGCAGTCTGTGCCGTGGGCCGGGTAAATCACCTTGGCGGGCCATATGCGGCCCGCGGCCGTAGCTTGAGGACCCCTGCTCTAAAGGATAGAACTCCTCCTGCACTTTTACTTGCTCACTCCACCAGGTTGATGGGTATTTCCTAGACAGTCTGGCACCAACTTTGTAAGGCAACCACCTGGTCCTCTGTTTATTCTTTTTAGATATGTACCAGGTGGATGTTCAGTCTCCCACAGATGTACCTTCTGGCCTCAAGGTTCTGAAGTTGTGTCTGTTTATCTTTGTTGTTATTGGGCTTGTTGGTACAGTACTGTTTACCTAGTTGTTTCCCACACTTCTCATTCATTTCTTGGAGATGAAGTAGGGTCTATATACTGTGTCCTGTACTGTACGATTAACATAAGACATTTTGAATTACCTGTAAATACCATGTCTTGCAGTATAGTACAGGACAAAGGTCACCCTGCCTTTTTATCCCTGGGCACTCTGCATTTCTTGCTACAAATCTGAGGACTCAGAGTGGGGTAGGATTAGAGGGATGATGCCCAAGGGGGCATGTCTTCAAAGGCTTGCCAGTGTCCAATCCCTTGAAGGTACCAGCCTATAAGCCATGGTCTATGAAAACTCTGTCTGTGTCTTGTATGGTACAATTAAGATATTCTGGCTTCTGCTGTGTCCAAGAATAGACCCGGGTACTCCAGATGGTGTGAGGGCAGAAGGTCAGACTTTGGACATATAATTAACCAGCCAGTGGTTTGAAGGAACTGAATTATCCTTTGTATATTCCAACATATGGAATTTACAGGTAACTTAAAATATTTTTTTTTGTAGTCTGCAATGCTGACACTGAAGCCAAATCATCTGCCCTGCCCTTTTCGTACCACCAGCAAGGAGTACGTTTTATATAATTGGCATGCATACTCGCAAAAATTGGCTAACAGAGTCTGTAACTGCATATATTTTTCTACACACTATCAAGGCCTCATTCACACAGGCATACAAATAGTCACATTTTATAGATGTCCAGAATTCGTGTTTTTGTTTTTAATGCCTTTGAACCTAGTTCAGTAGTTATCCTATTCGACCATACACATTCAGAGTTTAGATCTATATTTTAAGAGCCATAAAAAATGCCCCAAAGCTGCATTTAAAGAGGAAATTTTGAGCATGATTTAAGCCTAAACGCATGCATATGCGTGTACATTTATTTCAATGGCTATAATAAATTAATATTGTTTGCGTTCATACGCTTCTAAACGCCATACACCTGTAAAGCATATATGCTTGTAGTTGCGCACCAAAATTAGCATTAGCTCCAGTGTAGAGAGGAGTATTGTAATACGCCATGTACATGAACACTCTACAACAGGCTAGAGTGACAAAATGGGTATGTAGAAAAATGTCTGCAGTTGCAGACACCAGCAACCATTATAGGAGTGTGCTTCCTTATAGGAATGCTTTATGCCAATGACGGGCAAATCACACAGCTTTGAAATTATTACTTTAGCTGAATGTTGACATTTTTATGTTGCTTGCCATATATTGCCACTCTAGCCTGGTGTAGAATCCTTAGGATCAAAAGGGAGCTAAACGTAAAGTGTAAGGGCCAGTTCACACCAGATGCAGTTCTGTGGAGTTGCATGTGCTTTTTTCTGCAATACAATGCATATATAGTGTTTTTCATGTATTCCAATGGCTCTAGTTCACACCATCAAGCAGACAGTTTCTGGTCAGTTTCCAGTGCAGAAACTGACCGTAAACTGACCAGAAAATGACAGCATGGTGTGAACTAGAGCCATTGGAATACATGGAAAACACTGTGCTTGCATTTTGTGCAGAAAAAAAGTGCACAGATCTGCATCTGGTGTGAACTGGCCATAAGGTTGGATTCACACCCATTTTTAGTGCTTTTTGCATTTTGCAATTTGCACTACAGTCCATTTACTATGGAACACGTTCTGTAGTGAAAATCTGCAAAATGCAAAAAGCACTAAAAATGCATAGGTGTGAATCCAGCTTTATGCCGCGTACACGCGATCGGAATTTCCAACAACAAATGTTCGATGGGAGCTTGTTTTTGGAAAATCCAACCGTGTGTAGGCTCCATCGGACATTTGCTGTCGGAATTTCCTACAACAAATGTTTGAGAGCTGGTTCTCAATTTTTCCGACAGAAAAAATTCTTGTTGGAAATTCCGATCGTCTGTAGCCAATTCCAAGGCACAAAAATCCTACGCATCCTCGGAATCAATTTGACACATCCTTGGAATCATTGAACTTAATTTTTCTTGGCTCGTCGTAGTGTTGTTCGTGACTGCATTATTGACATTCGGAATTTTGAAAAACGTGTGTGTCCGTGTGTATTCAAGACAAGTTTGAGCAAACAATCTGTCGGAAAAGAATCCATAGTTTTGATGTCGGAATGTCCGATCGTGTGTACGTGGCATTAGAGGGGATATCATACCACATAGTTTGTGTGTTTGCAGAAGGTGCCATGTTATCTAAGCAGATACTTCTGAAAAAGTAACATTTTTATTATATCAAAATATGGTGTTGAATTGTGAGGAGTTGCCGTATACTATGACTGTAAACTAAAGACATATTATTTCTATTTTGAACAGATATTTGGGCTATTGGTTGTATATTTGCTGAGTTGTTAACATCAGAGCCTATTTTTCATTGTCGGCAAGAAGATATAAAAACAAGTAACCCATTCCACCATGATCAGCTGGACCGAATATTCAGTGTGATGGGATTCCCTGCAGGTAAATCATCACTTCCTCTAGGTGTTAGCTTTGGGTGTGGCTGTATTTCCTCAGAAAGAAATATCTATGAAATAATGCATTTTTGAAAGGTTTGTTGGACTTTGAACCACTTACTGCATCTTCTTTATTTGAAGTATTTTTTTTATATTTTTATTATGTATGTTTTGTCTTGACATCTAGTAAAGTAGTGTTTTGCAAGTGTGCGTGTTGTGCAACAAACATACTGCATATCCCCAAAGAACCAGTACTTTAACTTTTATTTAAATACACTGATGTCATCTATCCATTAGCTGTATGAAACTGAGGAGATGCCATGGTGTCTGCTGGTAGCTGCAAGGGAATGCTTTTTGGGTCATTGCCAAGGACAGAGAGTTCATACAATAAATAGCTGTTATATGATAAACCTTACATGGAATGGCAATAGGAAGCCAAATATCAACTGTTGTATTCCCATTCTGTAAGGTGCCATGGCAGATAAAGGCTAACTTCTCTCAAGACAAGAGTAATTAGTAAAATATCAGGGTTTATCTTCTGGACATTTGTTTGTTTTAACAGTGAGCTGCTAAACTAAAATAAATCACCAGCACATTCATTTTCCAGCTGGTGAAATAACTATAATTGCCAAATATTGATTTATGTAGTTCTTGATAAAGCAATGGCGTGCAATGAGGATATTTGCTGGAACTGCCACTAAGAATATTCAGCATCTTGCGTATCTTTTAAATACCTTCTACACCTTACCTCCCAGGTGGCACCACTCCTCTCACCACATTAGTGACATAGCAGCTGGGACATGCAACACTGGGAAGCAGGCATCCAACATACTCTGAAATGTCTAATGTTGAGGGTTTTGCGCTGTAGTTCTAACTGTACAAGATAAAATATCTGGTGCACAGTTTGTGTAAAGCCTCAGTTTCATCTGAATTGCTAATGTACAATCGGCACAAGGGATGCAGTTTACAGGGGCGCTGCGCCCCCATCCATCCGTCCGGCCCCCTAATCTACATGCTGGACGCATTGATTCCAATGTTTTTTTTTCTTCTTTTTGAAGCATGTGATTAGAGCCAGTGGCTCTAATAGGTGACCCAGCCGACTGCGGGGGGGGGGGGGGGGGGGGGTGGGGGCAGGTGACTCCACTGAAGGGGGGGTGGCTGTGGGTGCATTGTTTTCCGCCCACCCCCTCTTTTCAAAAACTAAGGGCTGTCTGGAGCTTTCTTCAATAGAGTTTGACTATGCTTACACTTTCATCCCGGCCGTACTGCATCTTTTATGAATGTCAGAGCATCTCTGAATGGGGGCTGGGCAAGTGATTGATAGCTACACCACTTTCATTCAAACATCCTGTGTCATTCAATCATTCAGAGAAACTGTAGTATGGCTTCTGTGAATGGTGGATCTGCCAGGAAATGCAGGTATAGCCATGCTGTCTTGATAAGAGCTCCTGACAGTCCCTTAGTTGTAATAACCCCTGCCGCATCAGAAAATAGGGGAGAGGGTTAGGAAAGATGAAAATTTCAGAAGAAGAAGAAACAGGCTTACATTTTTTTTACAAGTGATTGGGCTTGCTGAAAAACTTTAGTTTGATCAGAGCTGCAGCACTGATTAGTGTATTCTAACTGCAAAGGAGTCCAGCTGACACCTGCACTGTCAGAATACAATTACACATTGGGGACTGGCTAAATAAAAAATTGTGCCATGTACGGTCAGCTTAAGAAGAGTTCCTTTTGTTTCTCCAAGGCCTCAAAGTCCAGGGTCAAGCCTGGGACTCTATTAAAATAAAGGGGATGCATCTGTTGGTCTTTGCGACCACCAAGTTGCAGGAGATTTTAGACGTTTGGGTTCATTCCTCCTGACATTTGGGTTTATTCCTGCAGACGTTTGGGTACATTCCAGCATTCCTGCAAAGATTAACAGACCTCCACACTGCGGTGAGACAGCTCCTTTCTCTTGTGGTTATAGCAATTATTCCAAAAGACTAAAGATTCTAGGGTTTCTACTCAATGCTTTTTCATAGTTCCCAAAGTGAAAGGTGGCATTCTTAACATACTGGATCTAAAGGTTCTCAACACCTTTTGGATGCAAAAATTCTGTATGGAATCTTTAAAGCAGAACTGAATTTCTGCTGTCACAAACTGCCAACAGGCATTCTCTTTATTGCAGAAGAGACATGCAATGTCCCTTCTGCAATAAAATACACATACCTGCCTGCTTGCTATCGTCTCTGGAATGTAAACTGAGCTGCACATGCCCAGCTCAGTTTGAAGTTACCAACACAGTCCCTGTGTGGTAGGAAGACTGACTCCTTGTGCATGCATGGCCCAAAGACCCACACCCAGCAGAAGATGCCAGAGCTTTCCAGGGACGAGTATTATTGAAGTGAAAAGTACGTTTAGTTCCGCAGAAACTTTTTGGCCTTTATGGACATCAATGATGCCTACTTGCATGTCCCCACCTTTCTGCGTTTTGAAACACGCAACCACCTTTACCAGTTTGTTGCCTTTCCCTTTGGTATATTCACCTTACCTCAGGTCTTCCCCAATGTGCCTAAGCTCTGTGCTTGCTCTGCTTCGCTCTCGAGGCATTCTGATAGTGGGATAATTGGATGACCTCCTACTGAGGGAAATGTGGACACTGACTCAGTCAGTCACTCACCAACAAACTGTTCAAACTCTGCAGAGGTTCAGGTGGATCCTGAACCTCTTGTACTTGGCATTGTAACCAACTTATTGCTTGGAGGATCTAGACCTTCTTTTGGATACTTTGTTTTTAAGGTTTTCTTTTCTCATGAAAAGCTTCAAACTCCTTTCTTTCATGATCAGACGCTACAGTCCAGGAGCCAACCATCCCTCCAATTTTGCATGAGGTTTCTGAGCTTAGAGGTGGCCTTTTTTCAAAGCAGTTACAAATGCCCAATCCTATTGCAGACCATTGTACCTCAACATTATGGCCGCATGGGAAAAGGAGGCTCATTCTCTAGACCATTGCATGTTGCTGACCCTGAAAACCAGGCTTGCCCTGGCCTGGTGGGGCCCTGGAGTTTGGGGAAAAAACCCTTCTGCTCCTTGGTATGAAAAGTTTTTATGACAAATGCCAGCCTGGACACACTCTCAGTGCAGTTTGGTTATCCCTTCAACACTGGACTTCTTCACTGCTAGATTTTCTGACCTGCATTCAGTCAGAACAATGCCTTAGCAGTCGCTTACATTAACCATCAAGGAGGAAACAGAAGTTTCACAACTCAACAAGCCACTAATCAGATTCTAGCTTAATCCCAGGTTCACACTGGGCTGCAGGAATGAAGCCATGCCACTCCCGCTTGTCAGTCCTGATTTCAGCCGCGATTTCAGAGACATCTGTGCAGGTTTCTGCTGTCTTCTCTTACTCACAAGGTTGCTCTGCCCATTGTCATCACCTTTGCAAGGTGAGTGTCTGAGTTAGTGACCTTAACCTGTAAAAAAAACTTTTTTTTCATAGAGGCAAGTTTTGCCTTGAGGTTAAGGTTTTTTTTTTTCCCAAGGTGGTTTCTTACTTTCACCTTAACTAGGACTTTGTGCTCCCATCTCTCTGCCCTTTTCCATGACATTGCACGGTTTGAATCGAACTCTCAGCTACAGCTTTCTTTAGCCAGTCTGACTTTTTTGTCATTCCCAAAGGTCCATGTAGGGGACAGCAATCTTCTTGTTTTGTAAAACAGGGAGTGTAATGGCGCTTGCCAAAGGGAAACTACAATAAGATATAATATATAACAACGTATAAAAACGTATGCGTATTGATCAGTAGTATTCAATCAAAATATGTTCCACTCCTAATTTCCTTGAAGACCCTTCATAACATCCATAATTCAGGTGTGAAGGGTAGGAGTAGTGGATATAATAGATAAAATGGATTTACAATGATACTATGGAAATCATTGATTGAAGTGAATGAACAAATAAAATGTAGACAAAGGCTTCCAGTGATACCACCAAAATAAAGTGCTCAAGTGTTGACGTGAATACAAAATCCCAAATAGGAAGTACTTTGTATAACAATTATTATAGCAAATGAGCCAGTGTGCACAAAGATAAAAAGTGCAAAGTGAATAAATAATGTTAATAAATAGATTTCATGAAGAATATATAGATAAAAATATATATATAGAAAAATGTCATAAATATGTAAAAATAATCCAGTTGATATAGTGTTCAAGTTGACTTCCAAAATTTCATACAAAAAATGTTCAAACGTTGTGTTCCAAACGTGCAAATAAATAAAAAATTAAATAAAGTGAAAAAGAATATAGAGATATTCAAAGTGCATAAATTTCAAAGATTTCCCAGCGGTGAAAAAGTTGTTCAAACCAATGCTCCAATCTACCACACGATCCTCCAGGGTGACTGTGCAGATAGGATAGATAATGCTAGCCTCTCACCTCAATTGCGATCATACAAGCCTGTTGGATAGGGGATGAAACCCAGCAGTACACACTCTGCATACAGGAAGGTTCAGGTAACTCCGATCCTCCACCTCCAAGTTCCTCCAGACACTCTGCTGTCCTTTGCAGGGGGTTCCCCTCGTGCTTCTCTCTCTCCTCCTCCTGTCATCAGTGTGTCTGGAGGAACTTGGAGGTGGAGGATCGGAGTTACCTGAACCTTCCTGTATGCAGAGTGTGTACTGCTGGGTTTCATCCCCTATCCAACAGGCTTGTATGATCGCAATTGAGGTGAGAGGCTAGCATTATCTATCCTATCTGCACAGTCACCCTGGAGGATCGTGTGGTAGATTGGAGCATTGGTTTGAACAACTTTTTCACCGCTGGGAAATCTTTGAAATTTATGCACTTTGAATATCTCTATATTCTTTTTCACTTTATTTAATTTTTTATTTATTTGCACGTTTGGAACACAACGTTTGAACATTTTTTGTATGAAAT